>NC_051863.1:41599000-42199000 GCF_015732765.1 Culex quinquefasciatus
CTGTTCAAGTCTCAAGCCTCTCGTTGAAAGAAAGGAAATCAAAAGGGGAAATGCTTTTACCTCTATTGGCACAAAGACAGCACCTGCCCCCCGCGAGGTGCGCAGGTATTCCAATAGGTTGGCGGTTTCGCCATTCTCGAGTAGATTGCGATGATTAACTGGTTCTCGTTTCTTTTTTTGAATGGTGAAGCACTCTAACGATTAACGGCCGTTTTTCCTGGAAAATTGCAGAAAGAAGATTCGAGGAAATTCTTGAATTGGTCCTATTTCAGGATGGTTTCTTTCAGTTCATGGTCGATGCCGGTTGGAATAATGGACGCTCAGGTATGAATAGATTTGTTCGATTTAGGTCTCGAAGCGAACGGAAGCTACGACGAGTATTCCTGATGTAGGTTTACTAGGGGGTATGCACCAATTTTATGTACACGGATATAAATCCTGTAAGCAAATACGGTAACTCTGTGTTGTGGAAATGTTTTCAAAATCGTCATCATTTTTCTCGATTTCGCTGCAAATGCAAATAAAAAAAACTATTTTGGAAGCATTTCCAAAATGTGTAATTTAACAAATTTCTCGTAAAGTTACATCGGAATCGCGATAACTCGTGATGTTTATAAGCAAACCCCTTATGTCTATATATCAAAATTTTTGTAATTGTCTGCTCTACAACTTTGTAGAACATTGTTACACTCTAAAAAATAATCCTGCAAAGTTAAAAAAAACACGAAATTTTAAAATGAAAAATTTTGTTCTAAATGAAAAAATAACCCTTCTGGGTCAATGAAGATTCGAAAAGTACATTAAAATTCCCCTAAAGTAACATGTTCCAAAAAATTTTACAGTCGAGTAACGGAAAATGGGGGAATTTTTAAAACTTTTTTAGTGTTTTTTTCGATAAAAAATACGTTTTTTTCGGAATTCTGAGTACGCCATCAAATCAGGCATCTAATTTTACATAAAAGTCCCTTTGACACCAAATTTCTATCTCATCACCATTTCAGGCTGCAAATTATTGAAAAACACCTCTTTTTTCGCATGTTCAAAAATGGAAGGGGTCGTACCGCCCCTCCGTCACGAGATATCAAAAAACGGACCTCGGATTCGTGATCAGGGACAAAAGTTACCCCTTAGGACAAAGTTTCACGCAAATCGAAGAGAGGTCGGGGCAACTTTTCCCAATTTCGTGTGAGTTGGTAGAGAATTACCCATGTAATATAAAAACATAACATTTATCACATTTTTAAAGCTTAACTTTTTTTTTACTGTGCATATAAGGGGTATTAAACGACATTTATCTTCCTTATTTTGATTCCTTCCTTATTTAAATAATTCTTTGCGGGCTTTAATCAAATCTACACCAAAAATCTGAAACAATTAAGGAACACTTATTCTCTTAAAAAATAACGCACGAATTCGTAAATTTTCGCTGTTTGTTTTTTGCTTTGTTGATCGATTTTTGAAAGAAGAAGTTTTGGAGGCAGGAGACAAGGTACAAAAATAAAATCAAAGTGCGATTTCAGCTGATCTCATGCAATTGTAATTTCCTTTCCAAATGTCAAAGAATCCTTTTCTGTACAATTGATTCGTTCATACAAGTCTTCATAAAATTTTGCATTTTAAACAGGCAAAGACTACCTTCTAAATTTAGTCACCTTTTTTCACTTGCATTTTTCACGAATATCGGGAATTAAAAAAAAGTATTTTTATCTTTTAAATTTTGAGACATATCGATTTTTTTGAACAAAGAGATTAAAGCTTTGCAAAATTTATATTTTTTTCATAAAAGTTCGAAATGCACCCTTAAAAAATATCAGAACATTTTATGAACAAAAATTTAATAAACCATAATTTTTCAACAGTATTTAAACTTGATTTAAAATGTTCAGCTTAATTTTCAAAACATAAATCAATACTTTTCTAAATATCGTATGTTGAGCAATGATCTATTTTTTAATGAATTCTATAAATCCATAAATGTCTCCATACAAGTTTAAGGGCTGTCCATAAAAAAGTGCTTTACATAGTTTGAGAAGTAAAGTTTTGTTTTTTAAATAATTGTGTAAAAGATTCATTTAATATACGTAAAGCTGTATCTTGAGAATAAATTATCTAATCGATTTGGCAAATTTGTAAGTTAATTATAGGTCTTTTTGGAAAAAGGAGGTACACAGAAATAATAGGACATTTTTCAATCAACTTATATCACTAAATTCGATTTTGACATGCTTCACCCCTTTCGATTTCATTCTTTTTCTAACTTGTTTTTTGTTTGTTAGTTCTTTTCGATTTTGCTGTTCACACGGGTCTTCAAATAGTTTTTGTATTCTTTTCAATGTTTCACAAAAATATGTTTTTATCAAAAATGCATAACTTTGTGAAAGTGCAACTAATTTGCTGTGGCTCTAAATAAGCAAACATTCTATTCCCGAAAACATAAAAACAAATAAATTTGCATTCATTTTTGGTACTTTAAAGTATCGTGAAAAAAAAATTGATAAATAATAGGTATTTTTTAGAGGGTTTTCATTACTGGCAAATCAAGGTTGTTAACGATAAAATTAACGAGGTTCGATAACGATAGTTCTATCGTTATTGTTATTCCGATAATTCTATCGGCGATAATTTTATCGACGATAACGGACGATAACTTATACTTAATATATTTCTAAAATTTACTGAAACCAACCAAATTCTGTTGAATTTTCAAGCTTCCTCTTAGTAAATATTTGTTTGATAGTATGTTAAGTTTCAACGTATAAATACTAAAAAAATAACAAAATACTATTTTTTAAAGTACTTAAATTTTTATAATTTTCAATATGAGTATCAAACGATTCGAAATTTTGCATGAATTTTTACTGTTTAAGAGTTTTTTTTTTAAATGAAATACTAAAATTTTCACAAAATACCGTATTTTCTCGAAAGTACTCAAATTTTGATAATTATCAGTATGGGTATCAAAAGATTCGAAATTTTGCATATATTTTAACGGTTTTAATGTTTTTTGAATCAAATTCAAAAAAATTCACAAAATACCGCATTTTCTCGAAAATACTCAAACTTTCACAATTCTCAATATAGGTATTAAACGATTCGAAATTTTGCATGTATTTTAACTGTTTAAGAAATTTTTGAATAACATAACAGGTTAAATTTCACTTCTTTTTAACTTAAAAAGAAACTTTGTGAACATGTGAGTTTTTCATTCAAAAAACCTCTAAAACAGTTAAAAATATGCAACATTTCAAATTGTTTGGCATCCATATTGCGAATTATGAAAAATTGAGTATTTTGTAAAAATTTGAGTATTTCTTTCACAAACCATTAAAACAGTGAAAATACATGCAAAATTTCGAATCGTTTAATACCCATATTGTACATTATAAAAATATGAGTAGTTTAAAAAAAAAACTGTGTTTTGTTATTTTTTTTTGTATTTTTGCATTGAAACTTACCATATTACCAAAAATATTAACTAAGAGGAAGCTTGAAAATTCAATATAATTTTGCTGGTTTAAGTCAATTTTAGAAATATATTAAATATAAGTTTTCGTCCGTTATCGTCGATAAAATTATTGCCGATAGAATTATCGGAATAACGATAACGATTGATTATCGTTATCGTTAGACGATAATATTATCGACGATTACTCTATCTTGTAGCAAATAGTTATTGGTCCTGAAATATCTAGACAAACAAGTGTGTAACTATAACTTTCGCGTTAAAATTCAATTCATAAAGCTTTAAAATATTTTGGAAAAATAGAGGCTATCCCCTCCTAAAAGTTCCAGCAAAAGTCTCAATTTCATAGACTCAATCAGGACAAAGATATCGTTACCGGTGAAAGAAATCAAATTCGAGTTCGAGTATCAAGCAGAACCGAAAAAAAGTTCTGCTCGATAATCAGATTCAACGAGTGTGACTTTTGCCACTTTTTAACGTGCACGATCCATGCTCGCAAACGTGTTCCGTTTCGGGTTTGGCCGAGCCCAATCAAGAGGCTGCGGGAAAAGGAAGCTGGTGACGTGACATTTTATTTTCTACCACGCAAAGTTGGGAATCCTTTGGGCGGTGTGTTTCTATGAAGGTAGTTTGATCCATATTTTTTTCAACATTAGCTTGAATATTTCCAAATCTTCTTAAAACGAGAGAGTTCAAATAATGCTTAAAAAGGTTTTCCGCATGCAAGAAAAGAAGGAAGGATGAATTCATTTCCTTTTCCTTATTCCTGAAAGCCCACAAAAAACGTGTAACGAGGTGCCATTGTGTTGGCCTGAAATTGGAACCATTCGCCCCCCTTGCCTCAACCTACGGGTTCCATTTCCGGTTGGAACCATTTTGCTCTCCCTCTTAGTTATTTGCTTTCTGCGTTCGATTCTATGGCCAGGTGCAAACGATGACTGTGGTGACATTGATTATGAAATATGCGAACAGATTATCCTGGGATTTATTCGATTGACCGTGGTTCGGGTTATGAATTTGGATTTGGGTATGAATTTTGATCTTGATGGTGAGGCAATCATTTTTTTGTTGCGATTATGGGACATGATAACAATTTTGCTAATAATATTTAATTTTATTTTGTTCAATTTAAACTTGTCAAAAAAAGTAAAAAAAAAAAACATGACCACTTTGACAATTTTGGAATTTTTCTGGTGCTTGATGATGTTTAATATAGTATCTTGAAATGGGGGATTATCTAAAATATTTTTATAAATTTTATTGCTATCATAAAAAACTTTGTTTCAAATGGGTTTCGGCAATTCGATTCAATAAATAGCAAAAGTTAGACTTCAAATTACTGCCATAAATAAAGCTATAAAATAATCGATTTTTCCTCGGCCCAAAATGACACAATTTCGGAAACAGCTTAACTTGTGACCCTTGTTTCGGCCCGGGCACTGATCCGCCGCCAATCCATCAAGCCGCGACCATATTGAGTGTAAAATTCGTGCCTAATGACCGAATTTAAAACGTTCAATAAAATATAAACCCCTCCAACTCCCCCACACTCTCCCACCCATAAGTCATTTCCCATAAAACGCAATAAAACACGCAGTTAATTTCTCTGCTTCCTCTGCCATAATTTGTTCGTGCTCTTTTTTGAGAGAGGGGGTGGAAGGTCAAGCCAGGCTTGCCCTCACCAACTTAAGCTCCTCTCCCCACAGACGAGAAAGGGCTTTACGGCAAGGCCGGTTGGTTCAGGTCCAGGCCAGACGAGCTCGTAAATCTTTCCATTAGCTTTAATTCGATTTCATATGCCACTCGCTTGTTTCGGGTGTTGGGAAAAAAACGTGGAAAACTATGAAAAATTAGGGGTAATTTAAAAAAATAGTTTTGCGAAAATTTATCAACTTATAATCAGTTGAGTGTTCAAAATGCGAGATTGCCACGGTTACTCGTCCATTGCAATGGATTGCATTGCCTAAATAAGAGCCAAAAACCTGGTTACCAGTGGTCCCACCATGTCAAAAAAAATCAGTATTTCAGTGTAGGTATGCCTAAATAAATAAAATGGGAGAATCTAAAAAAATAAGTGTTTTTATCGATGAAAAATACGTTTTTTCAAAATTCTGAGTACGCCATCAAATCGGGCTTCTAATTTTACATAAAAGTTCCTTTGACACCAAATTTCTATCTCATCACCGTTTCAGGCTGCAAATTATTGAAAAACACCTCTTTTTTCGCATGTTCAAAAATGGAAGGGGTCGTACCGCCCCTCCATCACGAGATATCAAAAAACGTGATCAGGGACAAAAGTTACCCCTTAGGACAAAGTTTCACGCAAATCGAAGAGGGGTCGGGGCAACTGCTGTGTGAGTTGGCGGAGAATTACCCTGATACAAAACTGGCACTAGAGTAATGAATATTAGATAAAAACGTTACTTAATCCACCTTTAGGTGGTTGGTGCCTTCCTCGCATTCATAAAAGTGAATACCCTACACAGCCTAAAAAAAGTGTAAACTGTAAGTGTAACACTTATTTTTATCAAAATATCTGAGATCCGGCCTAAAAAAAGCTAGTTCAACCAAATATTACACTTAGAATGAATGGCCCTTAGCTTCTTCACCTCCTTTCCCCTTATAACTGCCAGCGCCCTGTCTGGATCTATCCACCATGTGACAAAAGGTTTGAAAAAACTGTTGTCGCGATCTTCAATTCTGTCTCTCCTCTTTCTGTCCTAGGTTAGCTTAATATTTCTCGCCGCAAATTGCCAATATAAGCAAATAATTATAAAAAAAGTGTATATAAAACACTAAAGTACTTATAACTTTTGATAGGGTTGTCAGATCCTCAATCTCTTAGGCTTATTGGAAAGGTCTTTTGATTACCTATCCAACGATGGATCGCATGATAGATCCAGCTTTTTCCTCAAAATATTTGAGATCCGGCCTCCAAAAGGGTATAAATAACACTTAAGTGCTCATAACTTTTGATGGGGTTGTCAAATCTTCAATCTTTTGAATGCATTGGAAAGGTCTTTCAAATACCTTTCTAACAATATGTAGCATGACGGGGTTTCTTACAAAAACCACCCTTTTTACAATCTTCAGAACTTTAGCTAAAATCGTTTTTTAGCATAACTTTTGAAGTACTTCACTAAACTTCATAATATTAACTAGGGTCTTGTGGGACCCCAAGACGGATCGAAAGGGACCAAAACGGTCCAAATCAGTTAAGCCACTCCGGAGATAATCGTGTGCATATTTTTCGGTGCACGGACTCACATCCAGACACACGCACAGACATTTGTTCAGAATTTGATTCTGAGTCGATAGGTATACGTGATGGTGGGTCTACGAGGTTGAATAAAGAAGTTCATTTTTCGAGTGATTTTATAGCCTTTCTTCATTGAGGTGAGGAAGGCAAAAAGGTTTTTGGAAAGTTTTAACCTTACGGTTATACAAAATAGTGAAACACAATTTTTATATGAACAATAGGGTGGGTACGTTTTTCAAAAAGTTCTCGGATCAAGTTTTAGTATGGTTCCCTTTGTAGGGCATGCCCATAGGAACTTTCATGCCAAATATCAGCTCATTTGGTTGTAAACTGGCTGCGCGCATCAGGGTTAAAGTTTACATGGGAATTATTATGGGAAATTGGACCTTTTTGTTCAAACGCTCCTACAGGTCTAAGAAAATCACGCGCCAACTTCTGGTATGGTCAGGCCTATGGGGAATGGTCTGAAGAACAATTTACCGAAGAGAGCAAATGGATTCGTTGTTCCTAGACCTGGCGCATCGGCAAACAATCCGATGTCTCCGGAATCAACGGTTTTCCCTGAAAAGCATCAAATTTTCCTTAGCATGCTATGAAAGCACCGCGACGCCATACGTCACGTGGATGAAAAATTTGCAAAAAAATACAAATTTGCTATGCAAAGATGTAGAATTCGACAGAATTATATCAGGATTGCTCGCAATGATCATTTTCTAGTTAAAAGAAAGTTTGCAATTGAATATTCCAGCCGTTTCTCACCCACGTGGTAGCTACCTGACTATGGCGTCGCGGTGTGCATCAAGCTTTCATAGCACTATGGGCCATCTCCATACAAACAGGCGGCCAAATTATTTTTTTGCTTTTTAAATGTTTTTTTGATACAAATTTAGGTAATTGTATGGTATTGAAATGATATACGTCGATTTTTATGACTTTTCATGTTTTTCAATAGTTGATTGTTTATAATAAATAGTCTTTTCATACATTTGCAAGTGAAACAGAATTGCATATATATTATATTGCAAGTTTATATTATTAAATTATGGATAAGCTCCCACCCCACTGTAAGGACACAACCCCATCCTACTCTTTCTTTCCCCCCCCCCCCCCCTCTCCTCCTCCCCACCAACAAATTTTTGTTAAGCGTAATAAATTCATTTTAAGTCAAATATTTATTATTTCCTGTTGTGTGTTTCTTTTTGTGAGTCCATGCCGTATAACTTGAGACCACCCCCTCCCACCCTTATGGGCATAAATTGCGAATATTTTAATTATTAAATCAAATAACAGAAAAATTAATTTTATCCACAATATTAATTATGAAGTAAAACGATAAAATACAAACCATATTCTTAAAATTCATTTGATTATAGAGTTTGTGACAGCTTCAGGATATGTTAAAGGTACTTTTTATGATGTTTTGTACTAACCAACATAGAACTTAAATGTGGATCAGTTTCAAGGATTGATCGCAGAAATTTATCATGCTAAGTCAACATTTTGCTGAATACTTTTTTCGGTATCAAACTGAGATTCTCCAGTTTCGCTTGGGAAACTTCGGTACGAATACCTTATTTTGACTAAGGTACTCAATTTTAAATGTAGGCAACAGAAAATTCCAATAAAGTCATTTCGAACTTCTTGAAACCAGGTATTGATTTTTGAAGCGACGATGCCCACGAAGTAGGTAGCAAAGCAAGTGAAAAAAGGGGACATATGTAGATTGCAGCAAATTTTGATAAAACGTAAATGTTCAAAATGGCATATTTCCGAAAACGCAAAAAATCGCAGGCTGGAAATTTCAGCAATGTTAGATTATAATCCATTCTTTCAAGTGATCTAAGTTTCATGTTTAGCATCGGTTAGCAAAAAAAGTACTCGATTAACAAACACAAAAAAATATGATTTGTCAAAAAAATGCTCCAGTTATTCGATGAAAACTTCAGTTTTTGGTTTGGAAACAACATTTTATCTATTAATAGTTTCAAAGCTTATCTCATTACCTTTCCAACGATGTATATTTGTCCTAATAAAACATTTAAAATGGCTGAGCTATGTTAAAATTAAACAATCAGCCTTTTTTTCGAAAAACGCTAGTTTTTTACTCCTTTTTTTGACTTTCAGCTTGCGTACCTCCGTAATGAACAAACTGAGAGCTTTGAAAATTTGGATTTTTCTTAGTTAGAATGTTTACTTTCGAGAAAAAAAATACCAAAAAATATTTGGAGAAGGTCACTTTTTTGAAACTTGGCCACCCAATGTACCATAGTGCATAGCATGCTAAGGAAAATTTGATGCTTTTTCAGGGAAAACCGTTGATTCCGGAGACATCGGATTGTTTGCCGATGCGCCAGGTCTAGGGACAACGAATCCATATGCTCTCTTCGGGAAATTGTTCTCCAGACCATTCCCCATAGGCCTGACCATACCAGAAGTTGGTGCGTTATTTTCCCAGAGCTGTAGGAGCGCTTGAACAAAAAGTCCAATTTTTCCATAGTAATTCCCATGAAAACTTTAACCCTGATGCGCGCAGCCAGTTTACAACCAAATGAGCTGATATTTGGCATGAAAAAATATTTCGTCGGGGAGTCTAAAGCAACTTATTCAACAAATTGTACAAAGAAAAAAATCGGTTGGTTAGGTTCTTGCAGCTTTGATTTCGGGGTAATTTCAAAGAAAGCTATAATTCTGGTGAATTTGATTCAGAAAATTTATAAGGAATGGGATAGATATTAGGGGGCCTCAAAAAAATTACCCACAACTCCACAAGCGGAAAACAAAATTTTGGGTTATTTTAAGCATCTGTGATACTCGAGTCTGAAGATGGTGAAAACAGTTTATTCCTACAAAAATTACTTTTTAAATCGCTGATAGCTTTTCTGGAACGAGTTTTACAGCTTTTTTATGATCTTCAAAGATGTAGAGTATAAAATTTTGAGTGAGAATCTAAGTTTAGAAAATATATGAATGGAAGTAGCGCACCCTGACGATAAAACCGTTAAAAAATGGGTTTTCATACATTTTCTCGATTTTTGCCGCACAAACTTTGCCTTCGAGCATCAATGTGTACAATGTACATGTTTTTTGCTCATATTTGATCCAGAGTCCCAAAGTAGTTCAAGGAACAATATTCGGTATGTGGACCGAGGTTTCGAAAAATAGTCCCATATTCTGGGCACCCGATGTTCAGTGACTTTTCTGAAGATAATCCAATAAAATCGAAAAAAAATCTTGAAAAATTGCTTGATATCCCCCAACGACATATTTTCATTAACCCCGCAAAATTTCGGTAAACAGCCCTTCTTTCATGTTGCCAAACTCATGTATTTTTTGTTCTACGAAACAGACCGTGTTTTGTTGTTTGAACTGCTGATTGCTGAGACCCTGAAAAAAAAATTGTGAACCTTACCTTATACAACACATTTATGAAATGTATCTTGACAACTTTTGATTCGAGTTCCAACACAGCAAAAAATGTATGTGTAAAATCGCATGCAAAAGCATGCACATCACCTTTGTCAGAAAAGCATGTAATATTGTATGAGAAAACGTGTACACAAAAAGCATATACCCAAAAAAAATCAGGTCTGCTCACCCCAAAAATAACATCAATCCGGCGAGAGACATATTTAGATTACCAAGTCCACGCCTCAACTATTTCGCCGCTATGAAAACAGTTGGATCTTCACTAATCTAGCTGCAGGTTCCCAATACATCGTATGCAGTTAACACAATTACATTGGTATGCATCCGACTATTGTCATAGCGGCGAGATAGCCGAGTGGGATGGGGCGCGGACTTGGTAATCTGAATATGACTTTCGCCGGTTTGATGTTATTTTTGGGGTGAGCAGACCTGATTTTTTTTCTTCGGTACATGCTTTTTGTGTACACGTTTTCTCATACAATATTACATGCTTTTTCTAACAAAGGTGATGTGCATGCTTTTACATGCGATTTTACACATACATTTTTGGCTGTGTTGGAACTCGAATCAAAAGTTGTCAAGATACATTTCAAAAATGTGTTGAATAAGGTAAGGTTCACAATTTTTTTCCAGGGTCTCAGCAATCAGCAGTTCAATCAACAAAACACGGTCTGTTTCGTAGAACAAAAAATACATGAGTTTGGCAACATGAAAAAAGGGATGTTTACCGAAATTTTGCAATTTTTTTTCGATTTTATTGGATTATATTCAGAAAAGTCACTTAACATCGGGTGCCCAGAATATGGGACTATTTTTCGAAACCTCGGTCCATATACCGAATATTGTTCCTTGAGCTATTTTAGGACTCTGGATCAAATATGAGCAAAAAACATGTACACATTGATGCTCGAAGGTGAAGTTTGTGTGGCAAATATCGAGAAAATGTATGAAAATCGATTTTTTACGGTTTTATCGTCAGGGTGCGCAACTTCCATTCAAATATTTCCTAAACTTAGATTCTCATTCAAAATTTTATACTGTACAACTTTGAAGGTCATAAAAAAGCTGTAAAACTCGATCCTGAAAAGCTATCAGCGATTTAAAAAGTCATTTTCGCAGGAAAAACTGTTTTCACCATCTTCAGGCTCGAGAATCATAACCCATTAGTCTTAGAAAATTGCGCTCAAAATTTCATTCGGATTTTTTGCTGTGAACACCCAAAAGAAAAATATATCTCAAAATCTGCAACAGTAGATTTGCTGCAGAAAATGTCACATTTTATAACATTTTTTGCAGCAAGCCCGTAGATCATTTTTGCCCGCGTGTAAACATTTCAGCGATCTGCAGTTTTCACCAACACATATAAAGCTGGCCCGTCCAAGAGCAACACACCAAAGAGAAGAATATGTTGGTGCTCTTTCACTCACATTTCATCAAGCGTCCATGGCGCGGTGGTAGCGTGTCGGACCAATAACCAAGAAGTTAGTGGTTCAATCCTCGTTCTGTTAAGGTTTTTTTTTGTGAAATACAACCAAAAAGCCGTCGGTAATGTCGATAAACGGGCAAAAATGTCATACCCCTATATCGCAAAAAATGCATAGGGACGTGGCGTTACATCGTGCTGCCACCTGGTTTTTTTAAGCGCAAGAGTGGAAAAGTGCTGAGTCATCGTCTAAAAATAGACGGCGTCCTATCTCGCCCAGCAAAATTAAGTCGATAAAGTAGTCGGTTTCGATGAGAAAAGTGGAAAACGTGGTCTAAAAATAGCGACGCCATCCCCCTATGAGGACAGTTTTCATGCAGATTCTGATATACTTTCATGCCGCCATGCATCACAATCATGAGACCGCCGTTTTGGTGAATATAAAATAAAAAAAAAATGGAGTCAATTCGACGTCGTCGTGCTATCTTGTCGCACCCGCCATTTCGACGTTCCGAGAAAAACGCGTTTAAATGTTTGACATTGAATAAACAAAAACGAAAGCACGCTATGTAAACAACAACAAACACGTTTTGTTTGGCTGAACATTATGTGCACTGTCCCAAAGTTTGGTTGAAGTTGGTTGCTGGAGTCCCGAGTTATAATTACTAATGTTTACGGTAGTCTAACTTGTACGTGCGTCAAACGCGTTCTGACCTGAAATCCCTTTGGCCAATTGTCGCACTAACATCAATATTCAGGGAGTGACAAGATAGCACGACAAGAAATTACTTTCATATGTAAAGTGACAAAAATGCACGGAGTTTTTTCGTTGAATATCTCAGGATTGAATTCGAATTTTAGGGATCTGTGAAGATCAAAAGATGAGACATTGTGAGCTGCACAAAATGGCGTTCTTAATTCAATTTGGCCCAAAATGCTCGTACGACAAGTTAGCACGACGGCGACGAATCGCGATTTTTTTTTTTAAATTTTGTATGTTGAAAATCAAGCGAAAACGTTAATTGCTTAAAATGGAAGTTTCGTATACTTTTAAGGACATTTTTTTATTTAGACTTATGTTTTTAAAATAATTTTTTTGAGAGTTTCATTCTTGCATTGAAAATCAACGAATAGTTTCCATGATATCGTTTGTTTAAAAAATGTGGCACCACAAAAAACTATTTTTTTTTTGAATTAAATATACTTTATTGAATCTTTCTTATAATAATTACATTTGGTTTACATAATAAGTGGTCAGCTGTGGCTCTTCAGCTTTAGTTTGCTTTTCGTGATTTAAACACTGTTCATATTCATAACTTTAAAAGTATATGATTTATCATTTTTGTAACACTAGGTACAATGAAGAAAAAAAAATTAAGAAAACATAACCTAACCTAAAACTAACTTAATCTTACCATAAACTAAACCAATCCTTGAATCAAGGGGTATTCAGATATAGCACATTTTTCCCTGAATTTCAAACATTTTTCTTGAATCTTCTGATCCAACATTTTTACTTCTGCTAATTCATGAACCTCACTTGATCTTGTCCAGCCAGGAACATTCAAAACCATTTTGAGTACCTTGTTTTGGACACGCTGGAGCTTCAATTTATGAGTTCTAGCGCAACACTCCCAAACAGGTACTGCATACTCAATAACGGGGTAAATTATTTGTTTGTAAACTGCTAGCTTATTTTTCAAAGATAACTTTGATTTTCTGTTAATTAAAGGATACAAACACCTGATGAGAATGCTGCACTTGTTCAATATTTTATCTACATGCTGTCGAAACAATAGTTTCGAGTCAAGTATGAGACCTAAATATACAACTTCCTTTGACCAGGGTATTGAAACATCATTCATTTTAATCAAAACATCATCCTTTGGGACAAATCGGCCGATTTGGAAAGTGGAAAAATGATGGTTTGAGTTTTGGCTGCATTTATGCGAATTTTCCAGTCGCCAAAGTATTCGGAAAGAACGTCAAGACCCTTCTGAAGACGGCCAACTAAATATCTGGTTATTTTACCCTTATAAATAACGGCAGTGTCATCAGCAAAAAGTGACAACACACCATTACCAGGAAGAGTAGGCAAATCAGATGTAAAAATATTGTACAGAAGTGGGCCAAGAATACTTCCTTGGGGAACCCCAGCATCAATGTTGAATAATCCAGAAGCAATCCCATTCAGAAAAACCTGAACGATCTCTCCGAAAGATAGTGCTGGATAATTTTGATAAGATACATTGGAAAACCGTATAAATACAGTTTATGTATCAAACCATCATGCCAAACATTGTCAAAAGCCTTCTCAACATCCAACAAAGCCATAGCAGTTGATTTAGACTCAAGCTTGTTCTGCTTGATGATTTTAGTTACTCTCGTAAGCTGATGAGCAGTATTATGCCCTTTCGGAAGCCAAACTGCTCATTCAAAATTATATTATTATCGTTGGTAAAATCCAAAAGCCTTGAATAGATGACCTTCTCAAAGAGTTTGGACAGACTACTCAAAAGACTAATGGGACGATAACTTGTTGGCGATGTTGGATCTTTTGAGGCTTCAAAATTGGTATGACTTTGCCCAGCTTCCAATTGGTAGGGAAGTAACCAAGTTGCAAACATTTATTGAAAATATTGGCTAGATGTTGAAAGAACTGATCACTCTGTTTTTTCAACACTAGATTAAAATGTTATCAAAGCCAGGAGCTTTCATATTTTTCATTTGTTTAACTGCAACTTTGACTTCCTCACCAGAAACATGGGAATCTGCAGGAAATTCAAAGGTAGAGTCATTGATTGTTGAAATACTATTGGCAACTGATGTTTCTTTACGGCTGGTCATGGAAGCGCCAAGATTATGTGAACTAACAAAATGAAGCCCAAGTGCATTTGCCTTTTCCTCGGATGTAATCAAAGGAGAATCCTCAACAATAAGAGGAGGAATAGGCTTTGGTTTGTTTTTAAGAACTTTTGAAAGTTTCCAAAATGGTTTTGAATAATTCCCAAGCTGGCTTACATGTTTTGAAAATTCTTGATTTCTGATATTGTCAAGTCGGTCTTGTATGATTTTGTTCAAATTGTTAACTGAAATCTTTTGTCATAGTCCCCAGTCCGTTGATATTGTCTCCTATAAACATTCCTAAGTCTAATCAAGTGTTTAGTATCTACGTCAATATCAGTTACCTTAAAATTAACAGGAACCTCCCGAACGTTGGCAGCCTCTGCTTGGTTGATAGCCTGCTGGATCACCTCCAGCGAACGATCAATATCAGCAGAAGTTTCCGGGTGTTGATCATAGTCGATGTTGCTGTCTACCACTTGCTGAAACTGCTGCCAGTCAACGTTGTGGTAATCTTTCCGGGTTGGTTGCCGCTGCGGAGTAACGGAAGCTCCAACCTCCACAACCACCGGATAGTGATCAGAACTCAACTCTTCAAACACCTCAGGATGAGCCACGTTCTCAGCCATATTGGTAATGAAGAAGTCGATGATTGAGTGATTCCCAGACCGAGCCACCCTCGTTGGACGATCCGGACTCACAACGTTGTAGTATCCGTTTTGCAGATCGTTGTGCAGAATCACTCCGTTCCGATTCCTCCTGCTGTTGCCCCAAACTTCATGCTTCGCGTTGAGGTCACCAGCGATGATGTACTTTGCGCTCCGCCGTGTCAGCTTCTGGATATCGCTCTTCAGTTTTGCTGCTGAACCATCTCTGGCATTCACCTGACGTGGGCAGTATGCAGCAATGAAGAGTACTGGGCCAACCGAAGTGGGAATTTCCACTCCAACGGCCTCGATGATGTCCAGCTTAAAGTGTGGCAGCCGGCGTGGCTTGAGATCACGATGAACAGCGACAAGCACACCTCCTCCTCCAGACGTGGTCCTGTCGAGCTGCGTCGCGATCTTGTAGTTTTGCAGATAAACTTTTTCACCGGGCTTCAGATGAGTTTCCGTGATGGCAGCTACGTCGATCTCCTTCTCGCGAAGAAAATCCACCAGCTCTAAGTTCTTCCTCCTAATGGAGCAAGCGTTCCAATTCAGCAGCTTGAGGGACCTACGATCCATACTGGATGACGAACGAGGTCAGCACTTCAATCTGCTGGGTCTTGGTTTTGCATCCACGCAGTGCAGCGGACATCTGTTTGAAAATATTGAGGAGTTCGGTTGAGGTGTAAAGATCATTACCATTTTCCTCAACTGCTGGTTCTTGGGTTGGTCTTGGCTCCTGGCTGAAGCCCGGTGGTGGCGGTCTCGGCTCCTGGCTGGAACCCGGCCGTGGATGATTCATCTCAGCTCTCTTCCTGGGATCCAACGGCAACGGTGCCAAGTTCGGGACCTGGCGTCGCGGTTGAAGAGGTGGAAAATTTTGCTCCACCAGGGCTGGAGGAGTTCTACGACGCTGAGGCTGATTCTTCGTCGATGCTTGCTGCCGAATTTTCACGAACTCAGCTCTCTTGGGGCACTTTCGGTCGGTTGACGAATGCTCACCGTTGCAGTTGAGGCACTTCACCAGCGAATCTTGGATGCACTGGGATGTGATGTGCGCATCAGTACCACATTTGGCGCAACGACGCTTCAGGTGGCAGTTCTTACCTCCGTGCCCGAAGCCCAGGCAGTTGAAGCATTGTGTGACGTCACGATGCACTGGTCGGTATCGCTCCCACGACACGATAATGTTGAAAACCGCTCGGATTGCCTTCAGCTCAGGAAGCGTCGTCGATCCCTTAGCCAAATGCAGCAGGTAGAGCTGGTCACGGTACTTGATGTCTTTGTTGCGTCGGCTCATTTTGTGCACGGCCAACACATCCAGTTTCAAAACTTTTAGCTCGGCAGCTAATTCCTCCACTGGCATGTCGTACAGACCTCTGACGACGATTTTGTACGGCTTATCCATGACGACATCATGGGTAAAGTACTCCGCCTCGTTTTCGGTCAAGTAATCCTTGACCAGTTGATAGTGCTGCCTGGATTGCACCAGCACCTTAAATCCGTCCTGACACAGACGAATGTTGCCTTGGACTTTCCCAGACTTGATGAGTTCAACCAGCCCCGCACGAAAGTCGATCGTTGCTGCTGATTGCCTCACATAAAAAGGAGGCAGTTTCTCCTTTCGCTGTTTCACTTCATTCTCCTTTGCTTCCGCTACCTGGTCCTCGTCAGGCAGTCCAGCGAACTTGTTGTTCTTCAAAAGCTGCTCCTCGTGCGATGAAGAGTTCTCCTCCTCCTCATCCATCGGTACAGTACCGTCGCTCTTTTTCGTCTTTTTGCTGTTCGATGTCACTTCCAAAAGCACCTTCCTTTTGGAAATTCCCGGTTTTTGGCCATCAGTTGAGGCCTCAACCTTCCTTTTGGAAATTCCCACTTTTTTGCCTGCTTGAGCCGCAGGTAGGGCAATATTGCCGGCGTTTTGCGCCGGGACGCGACGAGTCATGTTGATTCAGACAACCTTCACCAACGAATGCTCGGATAACAATGACAAAAAACTATTTTTTTCGGCGAAATATAAAATTTGAGTGCCTGTATCTTTGTAGAGCGTCCATTTTCCCGGGGTTAAAAATTACCTCGGGAACGTGAAAATTTTCAACCCATTTCCTGGGAATTCCCGAGAAATGTTAAATTCATTGCAAATTGTTTTGATCTTGGTTATGATTAATATTTTGCAACTTGATTGTATAGGAGAGTGACATTAATGGCTTACACAAGTGTGAAGATTAATTAACAGCTTGACTACAAGTAAAAAATCATACAATTACAAGATAATTGTAGTTGTACAATAAATCAAAACAACATTTCAAGTATTTTTTTATGCTTTTGAATACTTTTTGTATCCAAAGGTTTAGACAGTGAGTAAAATGAATCCTTACTCCAGAACAATAAAATTTATTTTCTTGCCTCTGTGACCAGTTTTAGAGAGTGTGACACATAAAGTTGAAATAATTAAAAAGGCAGGTATTATGTTATGTACTTTTAAGTAAATATTTTTTATTTGGAAACAATAGAACACGTTTAAAAAAAAAGATGCATTAAGCTCAAAACGGAGAACTTTATAAAGCAAATTGTGGAGTCATTATCGCTTCGCTTCGCTAGGAGACGGTGATTGTGGAGTCATTATCGATTGCAAACTATATTTTCCATCTGTTCGGTGATACAAAAAAACATCGTGATTTAAAAAAAATAAACGCCTTTTTCAGTCCCTCGATATTTTGAGATCACAAGAATAAAAATAAAATTAAAAGATTTTTTTTAATTCGGTGCATGTTAAAAATTGATTATAATAGTGTCTATAAAAGCAATAATTGTGAAAAACTGTATTCATTTATAAATATTCATAGATTTGTGTTTGCTAAACAGATCCATACGCAAACTGTTTTCAAGCTAAAACATTTGTCCTTAATTTTCACCCCTCACATTTCGCCACGTCACGAAGTTTACAATCCCGAAATAAAATGTTTTAATCGGACCATTTTGTTGGTGCCCGCTCAAAGTATTTCATAGCTTTCCCTACCCCCCCAACCACCTTCCGCACAATTCCCGAGCAGACGGAAATAACGTGGGAATAAGATTTTTGATATTCGAAAATACTAGGCCAATAACATGTTATGTTATGTGTAACAGGATTTGTTATTCGTCGCTATGAAATTTTTGTTATTGGATTATTATTGTAATAACAGACTAATCACACTTTCAGTTTTTTTTCGAACAAATCTTTGTTATTATTTTTTGTTATTTTAACAACTAATCCGATCATCCCAATAACAGTTGGAGGTATTCTTCCATAACAAAAAATGTTATTCCAAAGTTGTTTTGGCTTTCATCCAATATCAGACCAATAACAAATTTTGTTATGATAACATAAACGGTTATTAAACTCTTATGCAAAAATGGATTTCACAAGAAGATTCAATAACACTTTTTGTTATTTTAACAGTATTTGTTATTGAAATGGCATGAATTTTGTTATTACCGTCTGCCCGGGTTTCTACACTCAAAAGAACCGTAAAATTTGCTCGTGTTTCGGGATTTTATTTTGAATGATTCAGGTGTTTTGGGGATGCTCGGTTTTCGCGTCTGGGGTCGTCATTCCGCAAATCCCATTGCTGTCCCACCCGACCACCCACACATGTTTGCTGTGCAGTTCTGTGTGACTGAGTTAGATAATGAATTTTGATTCATGAAAGAGTTGAAGGTGGCGGTACGGGCTTAAATTTAAAGTGGCTTCGAGTGTTTTGGTTGTTGTTAGAGGGGTAGGAAAATGAAAATCCGTTTTTCGTGGTGGAAATATTGTTGCGAAACAGCTTGACTAAAATGACACCGCACTCCAAATGTTGCTGTAAAAGGAGATGAAGTGGTAAATCGAGAGTCGGGAATGTGACGTAGAGTGTAGTTGGAGAGGTACTCGAAACAACTGGGCGACAATTTTGCAAAAACTATGAATAACTTAAAGATAGACGAAGCAACTCGCTAAGTCTGCACTTAGCTGTACTAAATTTGAAATTTTCATTATTTTCATTAGAAGATTCTCCGCCAAGCAGACGGTAAAATCCACGTTGCTCTGAGTGTATACCGGGAATTTCGCATAATTAAGCTTTGAGCTGTTTGTTTGTAGAACTTAATTATAAATTTAATGGCAGTTGAGTGCCAGCACCCAACACTCTACAGAATATCTTTCAATCTGAAATTTAACTGGCGCTGCCTCGCGGAACAATTCAAACAAACAAAATTTGAAACCTCATGATTGTCGATCGCTCAACCCCCCGGAAGTGATTCTCGGCAAACAGAATCCTCCTCCTCGCTGCTACTAGCAGACGTAAATAATGAACTTTTCACCTGCCGGTGGTAAGCCTGCCAGGAAGTCCACAGCAGTACATAAAGGTGAGAAATTGCCCGGAAAGTGAACCTCATCAATTTGAGGCCGTCCTGCTTGGCGCTTCCGTTGCTCTTTAGCGCGGGACCTCCAGGAAAAGCCTGGGAAAGAGCAAACCGTGTAATAAATAGCTTCATCAAGTCTATTGGATGCACCACAATGACCCTGCGAGCTGGACTAAAGAAGGTCAGTTTAGTTTGTTTGCACATTTCTTTCTTTTCAAAGGTTTCACAGTGCATCAACGTGCACGTGATGGAATTTCAAATAAATTGTAGCTGAAAAATGAGTTAAGGGAAGACCTAGATGATTGAGATTTCAATAAAGAAGTAGAAGTGAGTTTAAAATTTATCCTTTTTGGTTTGGACTATATTTGACTTTGGTGGAAATTCGTCAATGGAAATA
Source organism: Culex quinquefasciatus (assembly GCF_015732765.1). Taxonomy (NCBI): domain Eukaryota; kingdom Metazoa; phylum Arthropoda; class Insecta; order Diptera; family Culicidae; genus Culex; species Culex quinquefasciatus. The sequence continues at coordinate 41,618,843 of NC_051863.1, forward strand.
TTAAAAAAAAACAGACAATGTGTGACTTTTGCATCAACTTCAAAAATTGAAAACAAGATTGTTGTCCAAAAGTTTATCGCAAGGATCTGCAAAACAGAGTTTATCGCACACATTATTTCTCAGCACAGCACACCTGGTATCGTCTTCACCATGTACAGAGGTTGGCGTTGCACTCAGCTGCTTACGATGCTTATCCAACCTGAAGTCTGATGGCGATTTATGTTCCCCGATATTGCTCGGTACAGCACCCTCCGGGGAGAGGCGGCCAGCCATAAATTTTACTATTATGCTTGCCGGTCCTGCAACAGTTGCAACCAACCAGCACCAGGTCCATCGGGATATTCAGGATGGTCAACAGTAAAAAAACGCCAATAAACGAGCAAAGTACCATGAGTTTCCCTTTTTTTGGATTTCAATTGGCAACATAACCTCAACTGCTCACCGGAATTTCACGCAACCCTCCCCGGAACCATTCACACCTAATCTAGATTCGAAAGCAAAACTCGCCCAGCTGAACCAGCGGGGATTTGCTCGTGCGGAATCGACATCGTCGAAATGGCTTTTGTACAACCTAATCAGTGCTAAGTAACTGCTTGGCCAAGCAAACAACTGTTGCTCCCCCTACGGGGTACGACAGGGCAGCAGCTGATGCACGTGCAGCTGTACCGAATGGTCCAATAGAGCTAAATGGCACTATCGTCGTTCCCCGTGGAGAAAGGGGTTTGGGATATCCGGAATCGTGCGAAAATGCAACGATTGCATCTTTGCTGGAAACTTGCTGACTTTTCTCCCTTTCAATATCATGTACTAAAATCAAACTAAAATTTTAACTTAGCTTGAATATTTTCAAAATTCCCTGCAGTGAAATTTTTAGAATTCTTCAACCTTAACCCACACCAAAACATAAAGACCACATAACCTCAACTCTACCACCGTGTACTGTGAACGGGTAAGGTGAATTTCAATTTGCATCACATTTCGAAGATTAGGTTATATTAGAGGTTTGGCGCAACCACCGCCGACGACCACTTCCAGTCAAATGGAAACGGGCATCTTGGTGGAGCGCAGCAGCACCGTTATTTGCGAATCTGCTGGTCTTCTGTGAAGCCACGTGGGAAACCACGCACACAGCCATTCCGGAATCGGCAAGACAGGTGCGAAAGTGCACCACAGTGTTGTGTTGGCTCATGAATTTAAATTAGCGGGCGATGATGCGGCCAAGGAACGGGGAGGGCCTGGAATCTGGGTGGATAGAGGAAAGGTATTCGTTTAAAGTTCACGAGAAGCATTGTACAAGTTTGAAAAGACAATTCAATATAACGTCATGATTCGAAATCCGGACACTTAGTAGCATATCATTTTTGTTATAGCTGACAAAAAATCATGTAATAAGTTGGAAATGTAGAAATATCATCAGGATTTAGTATTAACAGTCAGTTTTAAGAGAATGCATGCAAAATATGTCTTTTCTAACAATTTTTCATCAGAATTTGAAAATTAAAATGACTTGTTGTGCTTCGAATCTCGGACACTGATAAACGCTGATTCGAAATCCGGACAATTTTGCTTCGAATTCCGGACATTCGTTTTTGCTAATGAATCGCACAAATTTGGACTGAAATGTTAGTGAATGGTATTCTTTATTCTTATGTTAACATCAAAACAATCGATAATTTATATAAAAAAGGTGCAGGTGGTTATGTTACACATGACCAGTAAGACAAAGAACTTTGCAAGATGATTGTTGAAATTTTCGATTAGAATGTCCGGTCCAAATTTCCCCATGATTCCCCATGACGTCTTATCATACTAAGGGGACGCAAGTGGAGCTAGAATAAAAATCAATTGACTATCCTTCACCACTCGAAAGTTACCAAGATGCGGGAATGTTTTTGCAAGGCTGTTGCAAGCAATCAGCGGCAGTAAAGTAAATTTGAACAGCAGACATTAAAACTACCCTTTTTTTTTTACTTTACAGGGCTCTAATTGATTTCGAGATAGTTATTATAAATTTCCAAAAACATATTTTCGCAGCGGCACAAAAAAATGTGCATCGCAGTAATCTATTTATTATTTCCTGCTTAAGTAGTAATTTATTTTAATTGCTTAACTTAAAATAATGGCCAAATGCAACTTTTTATGTACAGTATCAAAAATCATAAAGTTTGATACCCACACGGATAGAAATCCTGCAAAACTGTGTTGTTGAATTTGACAACATGGAAATGTTCCCAAAATCATTAGCATTTTTCTCGATTTCGATGCAAATGACGATTTTGGAAACATTTCCATGTTGTAGAATTCAACAACACAGTGTTACCGGATTTGCTTACAGGATTTCTATCCGTGCATATTGCTCCAACTCTTACGGTTCGGCAAATGTCCCCCCATCGGAACATCCGCGGGGCCTCCGGCCACTCCGGATTGTGGCCACTACTGTCGAAATGTCAAATTTCATGTCCAGTATCAAAAACCATAAAGTTTGATACCCATATTGCCCCAACTCTTACGGTTCGGCAAATGTCCCCCCATCGGAACATCCGCGGCGCCTCCGGCCAGTCCGGATTGTGGCCACTACTGCCGAAATGTCAAATTTCATGTCCAGTATCAAAAACCATAAAGTTTGAGACCCATATTGCCCCAACTCTTACGGTCCAAATAATGTCCCCCCATCGGAACATCCGCGGGGCCTCCGGCCACTCCGGATTGTGGCCACTACTGTCGAAATGTCAAGTTTCATGTCCAGTATCAAAAACCATAAAGTTTGATACCCATATTGCCCCAACTCTTACAGATCGGCAAATGTCCCCCCATCGAAACATCCGCGGCGCCTCCGGCCAGTCCGGATTGTGGCCACTACTGCCGAAATGTCAAATTTCATGTCTAGTATCAAAAACCATAAAGTTTGATACCCATATTGCCCCAACTCTTACGGTCCAAATAAGGTCCCCCCATCGGAACATCCGCGGGGCCTCCGGCCACTCCAGTCCGGGTGGTGGCCAGTTCCAATGGTCGACTCCTGCGACTGGCATGTCTTAGCTGGTCCTTGCCTCCAAGCCATCTGCTCCCGGACCTCCAGGCCGTCTGCTACCGGGCCATCAGGCCATCTGCTTCTGATGTGTTCTCGTCGACGTCCAGCAATAGAATGAATTTTCGGGACCGACCGAGCCGCGTTTTGTTGCCTCGTCGACGATCCGAAAATTATGAGGTGGAGTGGGGGTGATTTTAGATACATCAATCTCACGTCTCTCGATAGACTGATTGGGAAACGTTCGTTCATCCAACCAGCGTGCACCAAAAAGAGGGGAAGTTTGCCGAGAGGGGAATTCGTCACGTAACGTTTTCGCCTCGCGAAAATTTTGGATTGACACCACGTATAGAAACCTTAGGACAAAGTTCTTTGTCAAAATTTGCTTTTTAAAATTTAAGGAAATCAAAAACATAAATTTCTGCTTTGCCTTACCGGTTCTTCAGACGCCTATGAAATATTTCACTTTTCGCATTATTGGTAATCTTATAATTTTATTTTGTTTTATTGTTTTGATATTAACTACAGCGTTCAAACAAACTTTAAATGAAAATTGATGTTAGAACTCATCAAATAACCCATTTTTGACATTTATAATGAGAACTTATATCCAAACAATTGATAAAACAAGATGAGGTGTCCGGGTTTCGAAGCGTCCGGGAATTCGAATCATGACGTTATTGTGGACTGAAAGCCACAAAAAACTATTACTGATTTCAATTTAAAACTTAAATCTGATTTAAAAGCCGCAATCACCAAAGAAATCATTTTTCATCATTTGTTTGTTTATACAAGTATCTATACAATTTAGGCAGGGGAGAGTTGGCAGCACTGCCAGGTGGAAGTTGGGTTTTTTGAAGCTCCGTATTATTTTGTAATTTCAAGCCGTTTTTGTGACCCTCCGGACGAGGTTTAGTATCCGAAAGAAAGCTAAAATCGCGTTTCGCCGCGAGTGATTGGAGTTCATTAATTTTAAAACAAGTTTATGTAGAAAGGAACGTTTTTTTTTTCAAAACCATTGGCCGGCATTGTTTTGATTTTGTACCTGGCCTGCAGCAAAGTGCGTTGGCAACGTGAGGGCCAACTTCGCGCTTTTTGTCATTCCCGCAGGGAGGAATGTTTCGTTTTGCAGCTGCTGGCTTTGACAGGAGCTCGGCCGCACTATGGGCCATCTCCATACAAACAGGAGGCCAATTTTTTTTTGCTTTTTAAATGTTTTTTCCTACAAATTTGGGTAATTGTATGGTATTGAAATGATATACGTAGATTTTTATGAGTTTTCATGTTTTTCAATAGTTGATTGTTTATAATAAATAGTCTTTTCATACATTTGCAAGTGCAACAGAATTGCGTACCTATATATTGTATTGCAAGTTTATATTATTAAATTATGGATAAGCTAATACATCCCCACTTTAAGGACACAACCCCTCCCTTTCATTCACCACCACCCACCCCCCCCCCCCTCCTACCCTTCAAAAAAATTTTGTTAAGCGTAATAAATTCATTTTTAGTCAAATATTTATTATTTACTGCTGTGTGTTTCTTTTTGTGAGTCCATGCCATATAACTTGAGACCCCCCCCCCCAACCTTACGGGCATAAATTGCGAAAATTTTAATTGTTAAATCAAATAACAGAAAAATTGATTTTATTCAAAATATTAATTATGAAGTAGAACGATAAATTACAAACCATATTCTTACTAATCCTAATGTTCTTGTTCATGAAAATTCATTTGATTATAGAGTTTCTGACAGCTTCAGGATATGTTAAAGGTACTTTTTATGATGTTTTGTACTAACCAACATAGAACTTAAATTTGGATCAGTTTCATGGATTGATCGCAGAAATTCATCATGCTAAGTCAATATTTTGCTGAATACTTTTTTCGGTATCAAACTGAGATTCTCCAGTTTCGCTTGAGAAACTTCGGTACGAATACTTTATTTTGACTAAGGTACTCAATTTTAAATGTAGGCAACAGAAAATCGATTTTTGAATCGATGATGCCCACGAAGTAGGTAGCAAAGCAAGTGAAATAAACGGGCGCATATGTAGATTGCAGCAAATTTTGATAAAACGTAAATGTTCAAAATGGCATATCTCCGAAAACGCAAAAAATCGCAGGCTGGAAATTTCAGCAATGTTAGATTATGATCCAATCTTTCAAGTGATCTTAGTTTCATGTTTAGCATCGGTTAGCAAAAAAAGTACTCGATTAACAAACACAAAAAAAAAAGTTTTGTCAAAAAAACGCTCCAGTTATTCGATGAAAACTTCAGTTTTTGGTTTGGAAACAACATTTTATCTATTAATAGTTTCAAAGCTTTTCTTATTACCTTTCCAACGATGTATAATTGTCCTAATAAAATATTTAAAATGGCGAATCAGCGTCTGTACCCCAGGTTAGGGGCGGCTGACTAACAGTCCCAGTGCCAGGGTGGGACTCTAAACAGTCCTGGTACGACGGTCCTCCGGCGAGACAGGGGGTTGGTGATGGCTACACGCACCCGCCGTAAAACTCAAGTGCAGAGAGCTCCAGATGCGAGCCGATCCAATCGCCGACCCGATTTTCGGGGATCCAGGGATTGGAAACTCGGGACGTGGAACTGCAGGTCTCTCAACTTCGATGGGAGCGACCGCATTCTTCACAATGAATTGCGGGTCCGCGGTCTCGAAGTCGTGGCGCTGCAGGAGGTGTGCTGGACGAGGAAGGACCACCGAGAATTCGGTGGGTATACTATGTATTGGAGCGGCGGCGATACACACGAGCTGGGGACAGCTTTTATCGTGCTGGGTGAAATGGCGAAGCGCGTGATTGGGTGGTGGCCAGTCAACGACAGAATGTGCCGGTTGAGAATCAAGGGCCGATTCTTCAACCTGAGCATCATCAACGTGCACAGCCCGCACATGGGAAGCGACGCCGATGACAAGGACGCTTTCTACGAGCTTCTTGACCGCGAGTACAGGAAGTGTCCAAAACACGACGTCAAGATTGCCATCGGCGACTTGAACGCTCAAGTTGGCCAGGAGGAGGAGTTTAGACCGGTTATTGGGAGGTTCAGCGCTCACCAGCAGACGAACGAGAACGGCCTACGACTCATCGATTTCGCTACCTCCCGAAACATGGCCATACGTAGTACCTTCTTCCAGCACACCTCCTATACAAGTACACCTGGAGATCACCAAACGACACGGAGACGCAAATCGACCATGTTCTCATCGATGGTCGGCACTTCTCGGACATAATCGACGTCAGAACCTACCGTGGCGCGGACATCGACTCGGACCACTACCTGGTGGTGGCCAAGCTGCGCCAACGCCTGTCTGAGGTCAACAAGATCCGGTACCGTCGCCCGCAGCGGTATAATCTGGAGCGGCTCAAGGATCCTGAGGTCGCTACCCAGTACGCGCGGGAACTCGAAGCTGCGTTGCCTGACGAGGGTGAGCTTGCCGAAGCCCCTCTGGAGGCCTGCTGGAGCCATATGGAAGCAGCCATCAACGCAGCGGCATCGAGCGCCATCGGGTACGTGGACCGAGTTCGACGGAACGGCTGGTTTGACGAGGAATGTCAGGCGATTTGGGACGAGAAGAAAGCAGCGCGGGACAAGTGGCTGCTGCGCAACACCCGTGGGAACAAGGAGTCGTACAAACAGTTGCGAAGACAGCAAACCCATCTCTTTCGGGACAAGAAGCGCCGCCTGGAAGAGTTGGAGTTACAGGATATGGAGCAGCTGTATCGCTCCAACGAAACGCGTAAGTTCTACAAGAAACTCAGTCAATCCCGGACTGGCTTCATGCCGCGAGCCGAAATGTGCCGGGATAAGGACGGAGGAATCTTGACGGACGAGCGTGAGGTGATCGAAAGGTGGAAGCAGCACTTCGACGAACACCTGAACGGCCCAGAGGCGGAGTACCAGGGCGACGGGGGAAACGACGTCAGCGGTATGGTGGACGGCGAGGACGAGCCAGCACCCACGATGAGGGAAGTTAAGGATGCCATCAAGAAGCTGAAGAACAACAAAGCAGCGGGTAAGGATGGTATCGGTGCTGAACTCATCAAGATGGGCCCGGACAAGCTGGCGGCCTGCCTACACCGGCTGATTGTCAAGGTCTGGGACACAGAACAGCTACCGGAGGAGTGGAAAGAGGGAGTAATATGCCCGATCTACAAGAAGGGGGACAAGTTGGAATGTGAGAACTATCGAGCCATCACTATTCTCAACGCGGCCTACAAAGTGCTGTCTCAGATCATCTTCTGTCGTCTGTCGGAGCGAGCAAAGGATTTCGTTGGGCCGTACCAAGCCGGTTTTGTGGAGGAAATCGACGACGGACCAAATCTTTTGCTACGCCAAATCCTCCAAAAATGTCGCGAGTACCAGATCCCGACGCACCACCTGTTCATCGATTTCAAAGCCGCGTACGACTCGGTCGATCGCGAAGAGCTATGGAAGATCATGTACGAGAACGGCTTTCCCGGGAAGCTGATCAGACTGGTGAAATCAACGATGGACGGGGCACGGTGCAGCGTGAAGATTTCGGGGCGATGTCCGACCCGATCGAATCGCGCAAGGGACTGCGACAAGGCGACGGTATCTCCGGCCTCTGTTTCAACATTGGGCTTGAAGGTGTAATGAGGCGGGCGGGCTTCAACATGCGGGGCACGATTATCAACCGATCCAGCCAGTTCATCTGCTATGCCGACGACATGGACATTGTCGGCAGGACGTTCGAGGAGGTGGCCAGGAGGTACACCGAATTGAAGCGGGAAGCAGAGAAGGTTGGATTGAAGGTGAATGTGGCGAAGACGAAATATCTGCTGGCAGGAGGAACCGAGTCCCTTAGGGCTCGCATAGGACCGAACGTGACGATCGACGGCGACGAGTTCGAGGTCGTGGAGGAGTTTGTGTACCTCGGATCGTTGGTTACGTCGGACAACAACTGCAGCAGAGAAATTCGGAGGCGCATCATCACCGGTAGTCGTGCCTACTATGGACTCCACAAGACCCTACGGTCTGGTCATCTTTCCCGGCGTACAAAGTGCACCATGTACGAAACGCTGATAAGACCGGTCGTTCTCTACGGGCACGAGACGTGGACGATGCTCGAGGAGGACCTGCAAGCGCTTGAAGTTTTCGAACGGCGAGTGCTTAGGACGATCTTTGGCGGCGTGCGTGAGAACACGGTATGGAGGAGAAGGATGAACCACGAGCTGGCGCAACTCTACGGCAAGCCAAACATTCGGAAAGTCGCCAAAGCTGGCCGAATCAGGTGGGCCGGACACGTCGCGAGAATGCCGGACTCGCTGGATGCGCGCCAACCGAACCAGACTATCAATCCGGTGAAGTTGGTGTTTAATTCGGAGCCGTCTGGAACGCGGCGGAGGGGGGCGCAACGTGCAAGGTGGTTAGACCAAGTGGAGGAAGATCTTCGAAGTGTGGGAGTCCCGAGTCGGAATTGGAGAGTAGCAGCCCAAGACCGAGTTCAGTGGCAGCGCATCTGGAGACAGCTCATGACCCGGGGGTTGTCTGAGCAGTAAAAGTAAAGTAAAAGTAAGCTTATTACCTTTCCAACGATGTATAATTGTCCTAATAAAATATTTAAAATGGCTGAGCTATGTTAAAATTAAACAATCAGCCTTTTTTACAAAAAAACGCTAGATTTTTACTCCATTTTTTTACTTTCAGCTTGCGTATCTCCGTAATGAACAAACTTAGAGCTTTGAAAATTTGGATTTTTCTTAGTTAGAATGTTTACTTTCGAGAAAAAAATACCAAACAATATTTGGAGAAGGTCACTTTTTTGAAACTTGGCCACCCAATGTACCATAGTGGGCCGGCCGTCAGCTTTACGCTCGTTTTTTTGGTTTGCTAAAAAAATGAGTGAAAAGGAAAGAAATGAGCGGCTGGACGGAGAGAAAAAAAGTGAAAAGGAAGAAAAAAGAACCAACTTAAACTATGTCACTGATGGAAGTAAACATAAGCTGTGCAGTGTATCCTTTTTAAAGAATTAATTCAATATTTTTATCAAAAATTTTCCTCTTATTTTTACTTATTGCTTGTCTATCTAACGAAAATCTCTTTAAAATAGACCCCCTTCTCCTCGCCCCATGTCATCATCAAACATTCAAAACGTCTTTGCGATCTTTTACAGTAAAATAATCTGGTACTATCTATAACTTCCATCCTCTCTTATTTAATTTTGATATATTCTAAAAGATTTCAGCAAGGTATGAAGGTAAATTGTTAAATGATAAATTGTAAGAATTGTAAATGATATATAAAATGCTACACTTCACACATACTACACAACAACAATGCAATCATTGATCGGAGCGTTTGGTACGGTATGTCCACGCATCCTTCCTCCCCTGTAGATTCTCTGAAATGTGATCCGTTCTCAGAATCATCTCTGCGGTAAACGCAACGTAGTAGGGCTGGCCGCTTTAATTTTTGTATTACATTTTCGGGTGTTCACGGATGCACTGCAATTATTAAGAAAAGTGCTTGGGGCGTCATCTAATCACAAGACTTTCCAGCATGCTTTCGTCGGACTGGCTACGTTTGTGTTAGATTAGATTAGATTAGATTAGATTAGACAAGTATCTATACAATTTAGGCAGTTATCTTGAATAGAGAGCCTATATGGAGAGGCGAAATGTCACTCTCAGAGTTCCAATCGAACAGTCAAATCGGGGTTCCAATCGAGCAACAAGATCATGCAAGAACAAGGTTGGAATCAATTTAAAATAGTTTTGGCAAAAAAACGAAACTTATAACAATTACAAGTGTTGTAAAACTGTTGTTGATAATAATCTGGTAATTTTTGTTATGTTTGTGTTTGTTCGGTATAAAAAAAGTGCCAGCACGAAAGAAAAACTACCTTCAATTTGAATGACTTTGGGTGTTTGAAATTTCTCCCAGAACATTTCATTTCCCTATGTAGGTCCCTAGTTTAACGTTGTAGCGAGCAGTTTAGTTTTATGTGATGGGCGGTGGGACCATGAAACAAAACAAAGGTTCGCTTCAAGGAGTTGAAAAAAGAGATACTTGGCCTGAGTTACGACAAGGTCATCGCTGACATTTTCTAGTTATCGCAGTTTTAGTGAAAAAAGTTAATTTATTTTGGACCACCCTAATTTGGATAGGAGCACCCTAATCGCCAAACAAAAAAATACGTATCTAATTATTGATCCTTGCACTGTAACTTGGATTTGGTCCGCACTTTTCTCTCGCACTTTTGATAACAAAATTTCCAAAAACTAGGCAACCAGCAGTTGTTTATTTACATTTCCAGTCGCAGTTTCCACCAAACTGGACAATCGCACTTTAAAATTGCGATTGACAGGTGAGCAACATCGGCTCGCTTTGATCATTTTTTGAGAAAATTAAAATTTCCCAAGCCAGTTTGACAAGTCGCAATAGTGCGATCGATAGCAATAATTTAGTGCGAAGTCCAAGTTAGTGAGAATTGCGCAATATTTGGGTCAAAGAATTCCCACTCCAAATTTGAGCCAAAGCAGAGCACTTTGATTTGGAGACTTCCTGTTTGACGTGGAATGGCTGATTTTTGAATTTTTTTCATATTTTCTGGAAAAAAATAATTTTTTTTAATGTAAAATCGCATGTTCAATCAGATAGTATTTACACAATTTGTAAGAAATTGTGCCGTTTTCGTGATTTGGCCACTTAAAGTTCAGAGAAACTAAAAATTTGCAGCTTTTCAGTTTTAAAAATAGTTCGTATGAGTGACCACTTCTCAAACTTATTTTTTCGAGATGTTCAAAAAATAACCTCTAATTTTGTCCAACATTGAAGATTGAGATACAGCTGATAAAAGAAAAAAAAAGGTAATTTTAAGAATTTGGTTATTCTTGATTTAAAAAAAAACATAATTTGCTAAAGATACCAAGTCGATCATAAAGTTTTACCAAAGATAAAGGTTTTGGATTATTGAGGTACCATTTTTGTATTGACGGCTGTCTAAATTGTATGGAGACTTATAAGGGTGAACCAATGGCATAAAATGGCTTCTTTTGGCACCCCAAAAAGTTTGAGGAAAATAAAAATTACAAATTTTAGTTTAAGAACGAGTTCACGAGCAAAGCATACCCGTCTCGTATCGACCTCAAAAATCTGCCTTAAATTTTCAGGAGTTGTTTGTTAATATAAAACTAACATCTGGTCAAAATATGAGCACACTCGGTTAACGGGAAGTGGGGCAAATCGGGACATAAAATTTGAAAGAATAAAAACGTCAAAAGTCTTAACAATGCTGTAACTTAGGCAAAGTTTAATTTAGTTTCAAAATTCAAAATGCATCTGAAAGGGCTTAAAAATGCAACAAAATGCAGGGAGTAGCATCCCCATTGGTTAAATCTAAAGGGAGTTATTGACAATTATTGGCAATTTAGTGTTTCTTTTAGTGATTTTTTGGCAATCCTGAGATATTCAATAAAAAGCTAAAAAATACTTTAGAATTTACTGTTTAAAGTACATCTTGATTAGAATTGTGCATATCGAAGTTATTACTAGTTTTTTTTTCTTATTTATAACAAAACTAATATGCTACTAAGCGTCTGGATTTCAAATCATTACGTTTTCTTTTTAGTTAAAATTTTAATATAAATTCTTTTAGATTAAATATTTTTGCAGCCCTATATTCTTTTGAAACACCTGAAACTGCAGTTTTTTTTAAGTTGGCATGGAACTACTTTATATCAAATCAACGTGTCATTCCCGAAAGCAAACGTTCTTCCTATTTCCGGAGTTCATCTATTTCCGCTCGCACTCCCCCACTGTGAAATCTGCACCCAAATCAACCTCTCGATCCGACCAGCGTGGCATCTCCGGAAAGAAAATACTATTCGTTGAAGTTGACTCATGTCAAACTCATCTGTGTGCGAGTGACTCTTTTCAGCAGAAGAAAATCGAAAGAAAAAATCATACCCGTGCATCTCGTGTTCTACTTTGGGGAAATGGGATGGAGAGGTGGAAAGCAGCCAAATAAAATAACAAAACCGCCAATAAAACGTCGTCACCGCCTTCGAGAAGGAAATCTCGTTTGGCAACATGCCAGTGTTGCCAGGAAATGCGAGTGAGCTTTTTTCTTTGTTACTTTTTGGGAGTCGCTGATTTGGCACGGTGGTCAAAATTGACTAAAAATTATTCAAATATAGTTTGTTGGGGTTTTATTGTAAAAATATTTCCGTCAAAAGAGCACAAAATAATTAAAAAAACGGCAATCTTTTGACCGATTTTACCACATCCAAAGCACCTGTGAATCGCAAGCTGTGAAACCTCCAAAGATAGGGTAACAAGTTTCAGGAAGGGTCGTCGCGCACGTGTGGGCTTGAAGGTCCTTTAAGGACCTTAATACATCGTTTAGGCTGGCTCATGTCGGCTTTTATTGGGTCGCAGCTCAGCTCGTTTACGGCCCGGTCCAAAGTCAATCGGCTTCAAATTGCGGATGTGTTTCACATCTTTTTTATTGCATTTTTTTTTCTTCTTTTTATTCCTGCCCAGTTAGAGGCTCAAGGCGACATCGATTCGCTTCATGAAAGCTTGTTACGGTTCGGGTGAGGGTTTTATGTGGCATTTGCTTTTATCGAGAAAGTGATCCCCTTCTACGATTGATAGGAAATTGATTGAACAGGGGGAGAGGGGACCAACCTTCACCGAATTTTGTTTACTTTGTCAACAATTCAACGGTAAAAAAAGAGATCATTTCTTCCCCTCTAAACAGTTTGTTTTCACATCGGCTTAAGGAACCAACAATTGAGCGTCGTCCCCTCATTTTTCAGCATTCGGGAAAATTTCCGTGTTTGACCAGCTGATTCGGAACCGAAATCCGTATGCAAATGAAACCACCAGCATGCACTGTTGACAGTTGGCTGGTCACAGCGTCCGGGACCGGGGACAATATGCTAATCAGACATGGAGGTTCCAGTGACCAGGTTGTGGGTGAATTCCACCAAATCCGGTGCAATGGTTGGAGGGGGGGGGGATCCACCCGGCACAGGATTGAACATTTTCGAATCCGTGTTGGAATCGGGAAAAATAAGCGTTGCCTAATCCCAACAATATTGAGCAGTTTTAGAATGCAAATTTTGTGGGAAATTTGTACACAACTAGGGGCATGTCGTTCAAAATTATGCTGAAATAGAATCAAATTAAAAATTTCATGCCATTCTTAGCACTATACATATACATGGAAACTTGGTTGACCTTCAAATATAACACAACTCGACATTTTATAACACAACTCGACATGTCAGTAAACGATTCAGTTACGTCAAGGTATATGATAAATTTGGGCTTCCTGATCATGTAGAATCAGGTCCTTAAATTATGATTTAGTTTGTGATATTATTGTTCACAACGATAAAGCATATTTTTCTGAGTACAATGATCCTTTGTAAAACCGCAAAGGATTTAAAATTGATTTTTAAATCAATTCAAAAAACAATTAACTTTGTGGCCCTTTTTCATTGAAAAGGTCCTACTTAACAGCTCGTTCCAAGCTCGTTCCATAGTTGATTCATCGAAAAAATGTTGTCTTGTCAATTATGTATTAAAAAAATGTTTTTTTTGCATGAAAATGAAAAAAAGAAGTGATCATATATGGTTTTAAATCGTGTTTTTTACCGTTGTACATAAAATTATATATAGCTTTAAGACCCTTTTGAAGGATAGTTGATTGCTTGCCATTAAATAAAATTGTAAATTAGTCATTAGTTTGTTCATATAATTTTCCATACAAATTTGGCAGCTGTTCATACAAAAATGATGTATGAAAATTCGAAAATCTGTATTGCGCAATTCCCACTAACTTGGACTTCGCACTAAATTATTGCTATCGATCGCACTATTGCAACTTGTCAAACTGCCTTGGGAAAATTTAAATTTCCTAAAAAATGATCAAAGTGCTCGCTTGTTTTTCAGCTGTCAATCGCAATTTTAAAGTGCGAATGTCCAGTTTGGTGTGAAATGTTCGGATTCGGACTAAATAATGCACGCGTTTACTATTAACTAAAACTTTATTAATATTAAGAAGGTTTAACAATTTGGACTATACGAGGGATACTACATGGTGGAAACTGCGACTGGCAGTGTAAACAAACAACTACTGGTTGCCTAGTTTTTCGAATTCTTGTTGTCAACAGTGCGAGAGAAAACTGCGGGCAAAATCCAAGTTACAGTGCAAATGTCAATATCTTTTGAAGGAATTTTTTGATCGATTTGGTGTCTTGGTGGACAAACACAAAGTTGTAGGTATGGCAATGTACTCCACTGAAAAATAAATGATAGACGGTAAAAATTTTTTTGGGTAATTTTTAATTTCACTTTTTGTCACTAAATCTTGATTTGCAAAAAAAAAAACACTATTTCTATTTTTTTATTTTCTGATATGTTTGTTTGACAATTCCTAAAGTGTCCACGTGGTTTATGGATGGTCCCTTACCTGTAAATGGCTATAACTTGAAAACGGTGCACTTTATCCAAATTTCACTAGAGTACTTTTTGATTGCAAATTCGATTTTACACCGAAAATTGAAGTTGAAAATTTATAACTCGGTCAAAATTGTTTTGCACTTTCTGGAAATTTCTGAAAAGTAAAAAAAAAACTGTGTAAATTTTTTTACCTCAACTCAGACTGAAAAGGTGACACTACACCAGAAAAGAGGTAAAATTACAAAAAAAATTGACATGAAAAATGAACCTCTCCCAAATGTAATATTACCACGATTTTTTTTACTGTGTACAACATATCAAAAGATAAAAAATAAAAATAGTGTTTTTCTTTGCAAAAGTGAAATGAAAAATCCCCACAACCTTTTTTTCGTGTATCTTTTTTTAGTAGTGTAGTCCTTATCCATACCTACAACTTTGCCGAAGACACCAAATCGATCATAAAATTCCTTCAAAAGATACAGATTTTTGAATTTTCACATATCATTTTTGTATGGACAGCTGCCAAATTTGTTTGGAAATTTCATGGACAAACTAATGATGCAAAATGGCACAAAAGACACAAAAGGCACAAAAAAGACCGAAATCTCAGAGAATTGCTACGATCTCAAAAAAAAAAAAAAAAAACAACCGGGAAAAGCATAGATTGGCATGGAACTTCTCTATTGAGAAAGCTTACTATTGACAGTGGGAAATCGACTGCGATGTTTCGATTGATGGAAATTGGTATGTCGCCAAAAGTTTCCGATCACGACGATTATGTTACGTTAAGCACAAAAGCAAAGCAAATTTGTGCTCAATTACGTTCGTGTTTTTGGCAGCCTATCTGTTTTATCGTTGAGAAATTTTCACACACGTGTTGAAAATTATTTCCCTTCAATGAACGAAATTTTCTCGTTCAAAAAGTGAAGCCATTGAATAAATTACGCACATAATCTGCTTTTCACATGCCAATTTCGGCTCCTTAGAAAAACACATCGTCCCACGCATTATTTCATTCACTTAGCAAATCTCTCTTCTTTCAGAAGGACGTCCCAAAAAATTAAGTAAAATAGATGAATAAAAATTACCCTCGCGGGTATCCCACCAACAGGGCTGGGATGGAGCACCAATTTCGTTCATTCATCTCGACGAGGTGGAAATCATTGAGAACGACAGCAGTGCCGCAGTGGTGGATGGTGTTTACAAGCTCGTGTAATTTATGAGTTTCCCCCAAAACAACATTTTGTCTGAATTTGGAAGGATTCCACGCCCGGGCCGGGGCATTATTTTTCAATTTTCACAGCCAAATCTTCCGAGAAGAGCACCAGCTGTAACCGATACGGCCTCATTAGCTCCTCGTTGATGAATCAAATTTTGTGAAATTGTTTTACGCTGTTTGTGGTGTGGGAATAGCAACTTGATAAGAAACCTTTGAAAAATTAATGAAATATGTTTTGTTTTCAGCAACAGTAAATTAATAAAATTATTTACATCTTTACCCGGCAGCAATTGGAGAATTTTCGAGCAATCAAAGAAGTAATTACAAACTGGAAAAGCGCGGTTAAATGTTAACCTACAATTCTCTCCATTTCCCACCCCGCTGGGCGTGTTCAAATTATGAACGTTACTTAAAAAGCCATCCCAAGCCTAACTTTTCCCAACCACAACCAATCCCACTTTGCATTTCCCAGCGCAAAAATTCCACCTGAAATGAAGTCGTAATAAATATGCTAATTTTCGCGGCTAACTGTCGGGGAGGTGTTTACTTTGAACAAATTTGAAGCCAACAAGTACCAACTTTTGGGGTTTCGTATAATTCTCGTTCAGTACCCACCCCAAGTCCAGTGTGGCTTTCCAGCAGTAATACAGCCCGAGTGGAAATTACCCTCCCTAGTAAGTAATGGCCACTTTTCCGGGATGCAGTCGGTACGATTGTGGTGGAAAATGTGGTCTTTTCCAGGAGAAACATCTCCGCCAGTCGATGGATGGTGGAAATTTGAAATGCTAATATCAGGGTTGGGGCGGTGAATAAATTTGAAAAAAAGTTTTCAGTCAGCTGTAAAAACTGAGGTCTGATGTATTATGCTTCAAGAGTAGGTATTATAAAGAGTTTTTCTTAACTTTATGCTTGTAATAAACAACATTGCATTGCCATAAGCATCTGTATTTTTTTAAACGCATTTTTTGCAACTGTCCATACAAAAATGATACGTAAATATTCGAAAATCTGAACTTTTGAAAAAATATTCTGATCAATTGTGATCAATGTTGTAGGTGGTACTAATGAGGACTAATCAGAACAAATCGCATGTTGAAATTTTGTTTAACCCCCCCTGCTCAAATTTTTTTCGAATTTTTTTATTTTTCCCGTGCTCAGGAGGTCATTTTGAGCAACGTTTGTTCTGCGAAAAACTTTTCTTCTTTTGTTTTATGTTTTTCTTGTTTAATGTTTAGTTTTTTAATTTGCATTTATCTTAATTAGTTTTTGATTGGTTTTTGGTAGTATTTGGTTTTCTATGATTACATTTTGTCTATCCAATTTTTTCATGTTTTTACAGTGACTTTTTCATTTTTTTCATTGTTTTTCCCATTGTTTGCTATAGAATGGCACCATTATCATTTAAATCGTAAAAAAATGCTTGAACGTAGTCTGGGACACTACAAAACTTATCGCATACTTCTTTTAACAAAAAAAAAAAAAAAAAAACATTGGCAAAGTCACAAAAAACAAGTAAAGCTTCCAACCCATACATTATTTG
Organism: Culex quinquefasciatus; assembly: GCF_015732765.1. Classification (NCBI taxonomy): domain Eukaryota; kingdom Metazoa; phylum Arthropoda; class Insecta; order Diptera; family Culicidae; genus Culex; species Culex quinquefasciatus. The sequence continues at coordinate 41,636,085 of NC_051863.1, forward strand.
AAAAATTGATTTTTGACGAGTTTTTCAATCGATGCCCGTCTAAAGGCAGGGTTGAGTTGTATAGGGTGACTATTTTTTTTAAACTCACTTTTCCAAAATCCGTATGAGCAGTCCTCTACGAAATCGATCTTTTTTTTGAATTTTAATTTTTGTATTTTTTTATCCGGCTGAAACTTTTTTGGTGCCTTCGGTATGCTCAAAAAAGCCATTTTGCATCATTAGTTTGTCCATATAATTTTCCATACAAATTTGGCAGCTGTCCATACAAATTTTTTTTGATCGATTTGGTGTCTTGGGCAAAGTTGTAGGTATGGATAAGGACTACACTGAAAAAAATGATACACGTTAAAAAAATTGGTGATTTTTAATTTAACTTTTTGTTACTAAAACTTGATTTGCAAAAAACACTATTTTTTTATATGTTTTAGGGGACATGAAATGCCAACTTTTCAGAAATTTCCAGGTTGTGCAAAAAATCTTTGACCGAGTTATGAATTCTCGAATCAACACTATTTTTTTCAAAAAATCGATACATTGGTCGCAAAAAATTGTCAACTTCATTTTTCGATGTAAAATCAAATTTGCAATCAAAAAGTACTCAAGTGAAATTTTCATTACGTGCACCGGTTTCAAGATATAGCCATATTTAGGATTTTTTTAAATAGTCGCAGTTTTTCATTTTTTTAATTAGTGCACATGTTTGCCCACTTTTGAAAAAAATATTTTTGAAAAGCTGAGAAATTTGCTTTTTTGAACTTTGTTGATACGACCTATAGTTGCTGAGATATTGCCATGCAAAGGTTTAAAAAGCAGGAAAATTGATGTTTTCTAAGTCTCACCCAAACAACCCACCATTTTCTAACGTCGATATCTCAGCAACTAATGGTCCGATTTTCAATGTTAAAATATGAAACATTCGTGAAATATTCCGATCTTTACGAAAACAATACAATTTTCCAATCAAGACTAACATTTAAAAAGGGCCAAACATTCAATATAACGCCTCCCATTTCAGTGCTGATAAGTAGAACTGCAGGAAAATGCAATTCAAATTGTTTTCAATAATATACTTTAAAACATATTTGCAACGGCCTATGTAAAGTTCCCAAATACCGCATTTTTATGCGTTTTAGAGGTCCAAAAAGGCATAGTAAAATAAAAATGATATAAAAATTTGTCAATACAACGTTTGAAAACAAAACTAATATTTGGAGGCAATTGAGGGTTAATATTTCATTTTTATCGCTTTTTTTGGAAAATTTCCATAAAATACAACCCAAACAAAGTTATGTGGTGTAATAGTTGCAAAATTACGAGTAAAAGAAAAAAAAAATAGTAGTTGATGCAACAAGTTGCAAAAAGAAGATTTTTTCAGCATGAGTCGTACATTTATCCAACTAGGTTAACCGAGTTGGATAAATAGTGCAGAAAAAACAAATTTTAAAATGAGTTCCATACAACATTTCGACGTCGTCGTGCTATCTTGTCGTACCCGCCATTTCGACGTTCCGAGAAAAACGCGTTTTTATGTTTAACCTTGAATAAACAAAAACGAAAGCACGCAATGTAAACAATAACAAACACGTTTTGTTTGACTGACCATTCTGTGCATTGTCCCGAAGTTTGGTTCAAGTTGGTTGCTGGAGTCCCGAGTTGTAATTACAAAAAAAAAAACCTTCTGCAATTCCGTCGTGAAACTATTTACTTTTCCTGTCATTCTTGAACGACGAAATAGCCTACTTTTCTGTACCAAAAATAACAGAATCGAATAGCAACACTTTTCAAAATAAATGCTGAAAAGTTCTACTTTTCAGCACTCAAATGGGTGCTGAAAAGTTGAACTTTTCAGCACTTGTTTTGAAAAGTAACACTTTTCAACATTTTTTTGATTTAAACAATTTATTGACAAAATACATGAAAATTTGACATAAAATTTCACTCAGTGTGTGTTTTTTGGAATTGCAAAAAATGTTGTATGGAACTCGTTGCAAAACTTGATTTTTTCAGCACTCTTCGTATTTATCCAATTCGGTGAACCTCGTTGGATAAATGTACGACTCGTGCTGAAAAAATCCTCTTTTTGCAACTTGTTGCATAAACTACTATTTTGTAATTTCGCTGTGAAACTGACAACTTTTCCTATTCTTTTGGAGAAACGAAAAGGCTTATTTTTACACCAAAAATAATTGAATGGAATATTAATACCTTTCAATACCAGTGAACTCAAATGGGTACTGAAAAGTTGAACTGTTCAACACTTGTATCGAAAAGTAAAATTTTCCAATATTGTTTTGTTTTGTACGGTGAAGTTACTAAACACATGAATGTTTCACATAAAATTCCATTCAAATAAAGCTTTTCGAATTTGCAAAGAATGTTGTAAGCAACTCGTTGCAAAACTTGATTTTTTCAGCACTCGCCGTATTTATCCAACTCGGTAAACCTCGTTGGATAAATGTACAACTCGTGCTGAAAAAACTTCTTTTTGCCACTTGTTGCATAAACAACTATTTTAAAGTTCGTCAAATAAGTGGACGGTGCCAATAAAGAAATATGGTCCAATCGGCATCAAACTTGGAATCGATATATAGACGTTCTGTTCAGGTTTAGTCCAAATCAGTGATGGACATGAAATAAAATATGTTTTAAATTATTTTTCATAAACTTACTATAGAATTCGAATTCGAATTACTTTAATTTCTAACCATAAAATTCGATTTTCGCAAGTGTTTTCCGTAAATTTTCGTGGTATGCGTTCCATAAACAGTGCGAAATTTTTCAATTAATTAAGTAATTAAATTTTCGCCCCAGCATTCATCAGGAATCTCAGTCATTTCAACGGACACAGCCGTTGCCATCCGGCTTCAAACGACGACGACACCGATGATGATGATGATGATGACGGTGGCGTTCTACTGTTGACTCAGGTTTGTTGGGGGGTTCCTTTTAATTAGGGTGATTTTATGAATTCTTCAACATGTGAGATTGGGTGAGTTTTCATGGCTTAAATTTATCATTATGATGAACGCTCAAACTAATTAAACTAATTGAGCATCCCTATGGGAAACGAGCCAACCTGTTGTCAAATTGGAAAATGATTTCACCTCACAAAGCAGCAGAGTGACGGTGCCAAACTAAGTGGCCACGACCCCGGGACAGAGCAGCCCGGAGACAACGCGCGGTGATGATTTTCGGAAATGTTTATCTTTCTTTGATGGGGGACCTTTCCATTTCTCGTTTTGTGTGTACTTTGAGGGACACTCAGGTTTTGTCCCACACCGCTTGCTTCGGAACCAGATGAGACATCACATTTGGAGCGGTTATTTGTTTGGGATATTTGAGAATATCTCGAAGCAACATGTTGTCCAAATTTGACCATCATCAAAGTTGTTTGGGATTTTAATCTTTGGAAAAGGGTTGACACTTTTAATTTGAGAATATGAATTGATCCTGCTTTTTTTTACTTAATTTAAATAAAACTCATAATTTCATTACCAATTCAAATTTCCGGCATATCCTTGACACCAAAACTGTTCAAAAATGCATTTAAAAGCAAGTTTCTTCGCTAGGAAAATTCTTCTCCCAGCCAAGCATTTATATCTTTTTATTCATCATTCTACAACAGTAAAGTGTGTCGCCCCTCCCCACCCACGCCCAGTGTCACTGTCCTCGTTAAAATCCCGACACAATCTGACGATGACGGCAATATTCACAAGGACGAACCCGTTTCAAACTGCAACAGCCACTTCTATCTGTCTCTGCGAGTCTGGTTGCAGCTGCCACAAGGACTTTTCGGACGAAACATTTGAAAAGGGCTTACTGTGTGAAAAAAGCCTTTCCATGTGAACCAATATAAAACATTTAAACTTTCACATTTCTGTGTCTTAAAAATTTATCTTTTCGGCAAACGTTTCTTATTGAGTTTGTGCAAATCGTAGAAAACTAAGTTGTCGACAATGAGTCGCCTTCTGCTTCAGTGTCATATCCTTCTGAGTAATTTTCCTTGGCTCACTAACGCGAAAGGAAGTTTTTTTCCAGCATTTTGACGCTGGAAGATGGTCTGATTTGTGAACAATTCTTGATTCAAATGTGTTTAGTTAGTTAGTAAGAGATTAAATTTAGGTTTCAAATAACTCAAGACGAAAATTTCCAAAATTTAAAAAATAATATCAAGTTGAGAAGAGCACATAAACCAGGAAAAGTCACACGAAGAAAGACCAATAATCACTTGTTACTAAAGAAATTATTTAACAATTATACTTCCCCCTCCATAAAAAAACGAATAATTGAAAGGCTTACCTTAACCGTCAAAGCTTCACCACCATCAAGAAAGGCCATAAAGCGACAGCCATAATGAATTACTAATGACAGTCAGCCTGTGTCTCAGCACACAGCATAATTTGCTCGAGCTTGCAGCACACAATTTGCTCCTTTTTTCCCGCACTCCTTCATCGCAGCTTAACAAAAGCGTCAGCGAATTATGTCACGGGAAAAAAGAGGGCTCTAATGAAGGAGCGGTGGCATTTGAAGAACTTTGACTTGGCAGAGTTGCACGGTTGTGTGTGGAGGGTATTTTTCAGGAATAATTGTAATATAATTATAATTATTTGAACATACATTGAGAAAGCCTTGAAACCTAACTTTAAATCTACAAAATTTGACGTTTCTTTTCAGCTTGCAGCTGAATTTTCAAACAAATTTTGGTGCATTTACTCAAAATTCTGCTTGATTTCATTTGTGAAATTACCCAATTTTGAATGTGAATCTCCGGACATAAAGCTTGAATGACTCAAAACATTATTCTTAAAGAGCGTGACACCTTATAACTGGATTTTGAGTGTACAAAAATACGCCAAGATTAAAATTACATATGGGATTCCTTGACACTGAACGAATGAATAGCGGTAAATGGCAGTTGCCACCCATTGTTGGAGTTAAATAGTGTGAAAAAATAGCGGAAGCTGAATGGTTCTTTGTGTGGGTGACAAAAAGATGCTGCATGCCGAGGTCAAGTGTTTGAGCAGGACAATGTTTAATGAATGCCATGCTGGAAAATTCAGTTGGAATAAGTAAGTAGATCTTATGTTTTCATTATTTCATTTGAAACTTGAGCAATATGATTATGTTGATGATATTTGAAAATGCTTCTGGGCTACTGTCTATTTTAAACCTTTTAAACGGTAAAATTTCAACAAATTTGAAAGCTGAATCATTTTCGTTGGTTCATTGCAAATCTTGGCAATATTGGCTCAAATCGATGTCAACATTTAGAATAGTTGAATAGGAAAAAAATATCATGTGTGCTTTTATTCACCCAATTTGACCCACTTTAATTTTTACCTCAATTGCACACACAAATCAAAGAATTTGTTGTCTTCTTTCTCAAGCGGTAAGTTTATGACCAAAATACCTATTTCGCGAGTTTTAATAGAGCATATTTTTTTATATTTTCCTTAACTTCCGTAGCTTTCAAGATACTTAAGTGTTAATAACAAACATCTCGGTTCACCAGACTCTTTAAACCTTTAAGTCATCTGCATAAAATTTGGATGTTTTTTTTTTAATCCTTATATTCTTTAGACAAAATTACACTCTTAATTCTATTGATCAGTTTTGGATGATTCCTTTGTGGACCACCAATCAGTGAGGTACTCCTCGATATTAGCTCCTGAAAAGTGCAAAAGTGCCTCACGGCAAGAAAAATAGGCGGTCCTCACCAGTAGGATCGGCAGAGTTGAAGAAGCTAAAGAATGCCGAAGCGCTACCTGCAAAGCCAGGCAGTTTGAGTAAGGACGCTCAAAATTCGTCTGGAAACCAGTTCGCTACCCTCCCTGTGGACGTGAGCGAGAAGGAAGAATTTGAACGACGCGAAAAGTTGCCACCCATTTTTGTGAAAACATCGTCATCGGATTCGGTGCGAAAGTGGCTGACCGGGTTTATCAAATCTGGTGCTTTACAAGCTTCCATTCGCTTGTGTGCTAATGGACTCAAAATTCTGCTACCTACCAGAAAGGATTACAACTACGTTCGGGATTTCCTGAACAACACAAAGATTGAATACTACATACCATACCAAACAGCTTAGAACACCATACGCGGTGCCCGTGCTGTATCAAGAAGGTTGTTCCATGTTGCTCGGTTCTGGGCTGCAGCTCGCCAGTCTCCTAGGTTGCAGATCTTTCTTAGGTCCGCCTCGATCTGATTACCCCATCGTGCACGCTGCGCTCCTGCTCTTCGGCCAGTGCCGCCATCCGGTCGCGTGCGGTCAAAGAGCATCCTGACAGGATGGTCTTCGTCCATCCTCGCGACATGGCCGGCCCACCTGAGCCTCCCGATTCTCGCCAGGGTGACGATGGTCGGTTCTCCCAGCAGCGCGTGCAGTTCGTGGTTCATGCGCCTTCGCCACTCGTTCTGAGCTGTACGTACTCCACCGTAGATCGTTCGCAGCACCTTCCGTTCGAAAACTCCAAGGGCTCGTTCGTCCTCTTGCCGCAGCGTCCAGGTCTCGTGGCCATAGAGGGCAACCGGTCTAATCAGTGTCTTGTACAGGGTCAGCTTCGTGGCGCGTTGCACTCGATCAGATGTCAAGGTTTTCCGTAATCCAAAGTAGGCGCGATTCGCGGAGTGGATACGAGTCCGGATCTCTAAGCTGGTGTCGTTGTCGGCCGTTACCAGCGATCCCAAGTACACGAATTCGCTCACCTCCTCCAGCACATCGCCATCCACAGCTAGAGGGGTGAGTCTTGGGGGGTCAACGTCCTTTGAGCCCCTCCCTTTCATGTACTTTGTTTTCGTCGTATTCATGGCCAATCCAATTCGTCCTGCTTGCGTCTTTAAGGCGGTGTAAACCCTTTTCACCGTCTCTAGGTCTCTCGCTATAATATCAATGTCGTCCGCATAAGCAAGAAGTTGGACTGTCCTGTTGCAAATCGTGCCTCTCGTGTCTATACCCGCTCTTCGCACAACTCCCTCAAGTCCGATGTTGAACAGCGCATTGGATAAGCCGTCACCTTGTCGTAACCCTTGATGCGATTGGAAGGGGTCCGCTAGCCCTGCCACTCGCACGTGACACATCACACGATCCAAGGTAGCCTTGATCAGCCGAGTCAGTTTGTCCGGAAATCCGTTCTCGTGCATGATCTGCCATAGCTGTTCGCGGTCGACTGTATCGTACGCTGCCTTGAAATCGATGAAGATGTGATGTGTGGGCACGTTGTACTCACGGCATTTCTCGAGGATCTGCCGGAGCGAGAAAATTTGGTCCGTGGTGGCCCGAGCGCCAATAAACCCCGCTTGATAGGGGCCCACGAACCTCCGTGCGTACGGTGTCAGCAGACGGCAGAGGATCTGGGAGAGGATTTTATAGGCCGCGTTGATAAGCGTGATGCCGCGGTAGTTGCCGCAGTCCAGCTTATCGCCCTTTTTGTAGATGGGGCACACGACACCATCCATCCATTCTGCTGGTAGTTTCTCCTCCCTCCAGATCTTAGAAATCACCAAGTGGATCGCCCTCGCCAACTGCTCTCCTCCATATTTGAAGAGCTCACCGGGTAACCGATCTTTACCGGCGGCCCTGTTGTTCTTCAACTGCCTGATCTCCTTCTTCACCATCTCCAGATCAGGTGCCGGGAACTGTTCGTCGGCAGCAGGCGGTCCAAGTTGGGCTTCAAAGCCGTCTCCATGCGCTACATCGCCGTTGAGGTGCTCGTTGAAGAACTGCTGCCACCTGTTCAACACCTCGCCTTTGTCCATAAGAAGGTTTCCCTCGGCGTCCCGACAAGTGTTGGCTTGCGGCGCATAGCCTTTGCGGGACCGGTTAACTTTCTCGTAGAACTTACGCGTCTCGTTCGGCCGGAACAGCTGCTCCATTTCGGCGCGATCGCGATCTTCCACCTGGCGCTTCTTGAGCTTGAAGACCGTTCTCTGCTGTTTCAGCGCTTGTTTGTATCTGGCCACGTTCTCATCAGTTGCAGCTCTCAGCTTCACCGCATAAGCTGCTTTCTTCTCGTCAAGTAGCCGCTGGCACTCCTCGTCGAACCAGCGCTGCTTTCCAACTCGGACCGTACTACCTAGCGCGGCTTCAGCGGCACTGCCGATGGCCGAGCATATTCTGCTCCATCCATCGTTGAGCGAGGCAGCGCCGAGTTCCTCCTCCGTTGGCAGGCTCGCTTCCAGCTGCTGCACGTAGTGCTGAGCCGCAGCCGTGTCCTGCAGCCGCTCGGTGTTGAACGGCGGTGGGAGCCGGCTCCGTCGTCGGTGGTACGTCGTCGACAGTTTTGAGTGCATGCTTGCATCCACCAGGTAGTGGTCCGAGTGGATGTCCGCACCGCGGTACGTGCGGATGTTCCGTATGTCCGAGAAGAATCGGCCGTCGATAAGGACGTGGTCGATTTGTGTTTTTGTTCGTTGGTTAGGCGATGTCCAGGTGACTTTGTGGATGTCTTTCCGGGGGAAGAATGTGCTCCGTACCACCATACCGCGGGAGGCTGCGAAGTTGATGCACCGCTGGCCGTTGTCGTTCGTGACGGTGTGCAGGCTGTTCGGCCCGATCACCGGCTTGTACATCTCCTCCCTTCCTATGCGGGCGTTCATATCTCCGATGACGATCTTGACGTCCCTCTGCGGGCAGCTGTCAATACTACAGCCATGACGATCCAGGTAAACGCCCCATGAAACAGGTCCTCCGAGGCCTGTACGACATGGATGTGAGTGTGCTGAAAGAAGAGCTCAAAACTCTTAAGTTGAACGTGATCGAAGTCTTCAAGATGACGAGACACAACAAGGACATCAAGTATCGTGATCAACTGTACCTGGTCCATCTCGATAAAGGATCGACAACGCCGTCTGAGCTGAAAGCAGTTCGGGCAATTTTCAACATCATCGTGACTTGGGAACGTTATCGTCCAGTGAACCGTGACATGACACAATGTTCGAACTGCTTGCAGTTTGGGCATGGTGGAAGGAACTGTTTCATCAAGAGTCGTTGTGCAACCTGCGGAGGTGAGCACAAAACTCAAGCTTGCGAAACAATCAACGAGAACATCGAAGCAAAGGCGTGTTTTCTAGAACAACCTTATCAGGAAAAAATAGTCATCGCCACTTTCAAATGTGTTTTATAGGAAATTTTCTCAGCTTTCCAATGCTTCTAAAAGCGAAATGTTTCACCGGGAAATTTCTGAGATATCTCTATTTTAAGTTTTTTGGTTTTAAATTTCTTTATTATTTATTGGAAACTTTATACTAACAGTTCAGAAAACTTATCAAATGATGTGTTTCATGAGTCATTTTCTCATCAAAATGTTTGCAAATTGTGATGAGTAAGATAAGAAACAACTTTGTAAAAGGTTGTAAACCGCTAAACATTTTGAAAATTATGTTTTGTCTAAGTTTTTGAATATATGGGATTTATTCATAAATTAAAATCATAAAACAGTGAAAAATGTATTTTTTACAAGAATTACTTGATAATAACATATTTGATAATAACACCTTCCATCGGATGAGGAAGTAAAATGATAAGTAAATGATATTTATTCATAAAAATCTTGTAATACCCTATCAATCTCAAACCTGTAGAAATTTCGGTTGTATCAGCTAATTCCAAGCTGAATCAGAGCAGACCGGTGTTATTTGTACACAACAATTATGTAATAATCTATTTGTTCTTGTAAAAATAATATTTCTTGCGGTTTTATTATTTTATTTTTTGAATAAATCCCACATATTCGAAAATTCGGTTAAAACTTAATTTTCAAAATGTTTAGCAATTTGCAACCTTCTACAAAGTTGTTTCTTGTCTTATTTTGCACATTTTGGTCAGTAAAATACACCTGAAAAACATGATTTGACAAGTTTCCTGGACTGTTATTTAATAGTTTCCAATAAATGATCAAGGATTTTAAAAGAAAAAAACTTAAAATAGAGATATCTCAGAAATTTCCCGATGAAACATTTCGCTCTTAGAAGCATTGGAAAGCTGAAAAATTTTCCTATAAGACACTTTTAAAAGAAGTGATGACTATTTTTTCTCCTTAAGGTTGCCCAGAAAACACGCCGTGAAGCGAAATGCTTCAATCGCGGTGGCGACCATTCGACCAAGAATCGAAGCTGCCCAAAACGTGCTGAGGTTGTAAAAATTAGGCAGCAAGCGACGACGAGGCACCAACCAAATCGTCGCAAAACACCACCAACTTTCACGGACGTGGATTTTCCTGCTTTGGCGTCACCTGGAGCGGGATCTGTTCGAGTGGTTCCAAATCTGCAGCCAAAAAAAAGCAAAGCAATCCACTTTAACGACCCCCGCGTCTTTTGTGGGCTCTGTTGCAAGTTTCTGCTCATTTCTAGGCGTCTGAAGATTATGTGTGGTGAGTCACCCAAAACCTCTTTTACGCAAATGGACCGACGTTTGACTTCCCCATCCGATAGAATGCCAGGAGGATAAGGCGGGAATCGAACCCGCGCCCCATAACAACTAGTGGATTGGCAGCCGAAGCCGCTAACCATCGTGCCACGAGGCCCTCGAAAAAAAAAAATCTGCAGCCATTGCCGTTGAATTAGCGGCAAAAAGTTGCAGACAATACAACACCTCATGGCTTCAATCAGCAACCGAGGGAAAACCAATTAGCATCAACGGATGAAGACAGTAGTGACCTGTTTTCACCACGAGAACTTCTGAACATTTTCATCGAGATGACAACAACACTGCGTGGGTGCAAAACTCACCAGGAACAAGTAAGAACCCTCACCAGGAACAAGTAAGAACCCTTGGAGGATTTATCTTGAAATACAATTCGCAGTTCACGCAGTTCAGTTTGAAGTAAATAAATGAATGCGAACAGTTAATAATAAAACAAATAATACAACAAAGATGAAGAGCATTTAGCCATACCACTTAGAATGTAAATGAAATTATTATAAGAATGATCAATAAAAACATATTTAATTTAAAAAAATCAGTTTTAGATACATAAAAAACTGATTTTATTCAAATGGGAAAACACATTTAAACTAGAGCAGTGTTGGTATTATCGCGCTCTCGCGAGAAAATTTTCTCTCTCTCGAGTTCTCGCCGCGAGTCTCGAGCTGCCGAGAGAAACTCACCGATTGCCCGTGCTCTCCTCCGCTCGCGAACGGGCTTTCTCGCGAGCCAGAATTGCCCGTTCGCGAGAAGTTGAACGTGTTAGAAACGAACAAAAAACAACACAGCGATGGAAGTTACACCTCTATACCATCGCCTGGTTCGTATTCATAAGCCTGATAAACAAATTGCTAGCTTAGGGCGAACGGCTAGCACGAGGCGCTCGCGAGCGCTCGCGGCGAGAGCGAGAACGCGAACGAAAATGCGAGCGCGAGCGAGAAGAGAAAAGTACTACAAGTTCTCTCCCTCGTTCGCGAGCGAGAAATGCTTTCCTTCTTCTCGCTCGAATTCCAACAATGAACTAGAGTGTCCAATTTCCGTGGTTACAAATTTTCCAGGAAACGGAAAATTTTAAACCAATTTCCCGGGAAATCCCGGGAAACTTTAAATTTATTTAAAATTGTTCTGATCTTGGCTCAGATTATTATTTTGCAACAAAACTGTAGGGGAGAGTGGGGAGACTTGATCCCCGGGGACACTTGATCCCAAGCTTGTATCTCGTCAGCATGTGGGTAAAACAATTAGCTTTGTTCTAGAAATTGGTGCGAAATTAACTAAAACTCATTGTAGAAAACATAGAAAAAAATTAAAAAATGTTAAGATTGAGTTACACACATTTTTCTTAAACGAGCTGCAAAAAACTTAAAAGAGATCTTTTTTTCTTTTTTTGATATGCATAGAAAACACTTAAAAATTATTCAAAAAAATATTTCTTATACATGAATTGTTTGATAAACTAATCAACTCAAAAACCCTTACGCATTTGATGTTCAATTTATCGTCATACTATTTTTACAATCAATTGTTTAAAAAAGTGCGTTTTGGGAGACTTGATCCCTGCATTTTTACAGTCACTGGAATCAGCCTCAAGATTAATTAATTGGGCTGGGTTTTCATACATAGTTTCCTTTAGTATAGTTGTACATAACTTACTGCAGTTTGAACCTTTTTTCAAAAGTTTTGTAAACAAAAATTACCAGCTTTTGTAAACATGCTCAATTTTGGTCTAAAAAAGATAATTTTAGGTTTTTAAATATTTTACATACTAAACTTGTTATATTTTGAACACAAACGTACAGATTTTATGTGAAATTGCTGTAGTTTATAGAAAATTAAAAGTTTGGATGAATAAGAAACATTTTGCTTAAGATTTCTTCAAAATGTTGAAAGGGGGACCAAGTTACCCCTAACATTTTTAAAATGCTGGTTTAAAATATTTTTCTAAAACGCTTGGCATGACTCGAAGAGTTCATCTGATGAAATACCCTTATTAGCCAAACATAGATGAATGTTTAAGCTTTCAATTCAAGCATAAAGTTGATAGTTTTGTGAGAAATTGACAGAGTTATGTGCGATACAAAAAAAGGGGATCAAGTCTCCCCACTCTCCCCTATAGAACAGCGACTTAAATGGTTAAATAAGTGTGAACATCAATTAATAGCTTGACTGCTTGTAAAAAATCATGCGTCTGCAATATTTTTGAAATTGTATAGGCTTTAATGGTACAATAAATAAAAAAAAATGATCTTTGGTATTTTTTATTTTTTTGACAATTTTTTTATCAACATTTTTGGATAGTGAGTAAAATGAATCCATAATCCACAATCATAAAATTTATTTTAAACTTTTATCTGTGACCAGTTTAAGAGAGTGTGTTATGCTTATGCTTTACAGGTTATCCATAATTTTATTTTGCCTCAAAAAACATTTTTTTTTTTTTCAAATAAGGCCGTTGCAAATATTTTTCAATGTTTATGTCAGTCTCTGCCAACTTTCCCGGGATTGAGAGGCCCAAAAATGGTCGATTGCAAGAGAATTCCCACTCATTTCCCTCTATTTGCAACTCGGTAAAAAATTTGATTTGTTCAGCATGGGCCGTAAATTTACCCAACGAGGTTCACCTTTTTGTGCAATTCCGAAAACACCCTTTGAACGGATTTTTTAGTTTTGTGTGCTTGGTCGTCAACTCACCGATGAACTCAAATTCAACTTTTAATTCCCTGGAAATTGAAATCCTCGAGAATCACCTTGAAACTTACTGAATGTTTCATAATTCATAGAAAAGCACTAACTAGAAATTCTCAACAATGTCCTTTCTACAAAACCTAGCTAGTCATATCATCTCAAAAACTTCACGTCCAAACTGCTTGTGATACGCCCGTAACGCTTGGTGCAAGCAAAGCTTGTGAAGAAACATATCCCGAAATCTCTTTGAAAACAAACATTACAAGAATCGCTGCAATTTCACTGTGCCAACCACACAGCACAGATAACTTCACGTGATCTTACCAAAAAGGGATGCCACGACACAGACAATCAGATTGTTAGAAACGAATTATTTAAGTGCAGCTCTGGTGGTCTCCACATGAACTGTCTCCTCTTTTTGTCGGTGACACTACGCTATCTTTCTCAGCACAGGCAAAGTACACACAGGGTTATGACAGCTTGCAAAATTGCACTTGGGCCAACACAAACACAGACACAGATAGATGCTCTCGGAGTCACGAAACTGCTGAAACTTTTTTTTTTAAACAGGAAGACATGGACGAGACAAAAGGACGGACAAACGCTCAAAGGAGTAAGGTCAGTTCCGGGTTACGTTTTTTTTTTTTTCGGGGTCAAATCCGCCCTTGGTTTGCGGTTTATCACCTCCATTGTGGCAACACACTTACACAACGATGGTGGGAACACACACACACAGAGACGTACAATTGGGCGGACAAACGGAGCCGGACGAGGGAGGGGGTAAATTTACAGTGTGAAAGTGTAAAGTTTTTTTTTGCAACTTGCAGTACCTTTCCTCCGACGTTTCCGCCACCACTGCAGCCACCGTTGTTGCCACCGTTACTTCCGTTGTTCCCGGTTGGAAGCAGAAACTTTATCTTCCGGCCAACTTCCATGCTTGCGCCAGCGGACACACGCACACACTTAAGGCCTAGCTTTGCGGCTGGTTGGTTAAGGGGGTGCGTGTGTGGGTGCGCTTAAGGAGGAAACCAAAAACTTTCTTCTCAACATGCAGCAAAGATGCACTCTCCACGCACACACCGACACTTTTTGGTTTTTCTTTTGTTCTGTCGCTCCCCAAACACTAGTCTGTGGCGTTTTTGTTTGTGGTGTTAGGTGGATAGATAGCGGCACGCTTTCTAGAAGAAATGCTAGTAGCGGTAGTAGCAGTAGCAGTAGTAGTAGTGGTAGTAGTTTTGGTAGTAGAAGAGAAGTCGGTAGCATTCACCTAGGAGAAGAAAAAGTAAACGAAGAAAAACAGAGTAGTACTCGGTAGTATGTAAGTTACACAAGAAAAAAAGAACACACAACACAAGAAGAAAGTCGGAAAAACACACGCACATGGACGCACAGCTAGGTTGGAGCAACGCACACAGGGTAAGAATTGAGCGGAAACAACGTTACAGGTAAGAAGAGGTGCACGGTGAGCGGAGGGGGGGGGCACACAAGTTGGACAAAAGTTCGATTAATTACGTTAGCACGGCTGAGCGGAGCGGAGGAAATGGTTGACTTTTGGCCTTGAAGATAAGTTGAATGGGAAAGGGGGCGTGGTAGCTGAGGGAGGTGGTGACGAAAAACCCGGAGAAACAAAATTGGTGAAAATGTTAATGCATAGAGCTGAAAAAGGAATCAGGAAAAAGGAGATTCTAAAGAATTCCATGCCAAAATAGGCACTCTTGAGATTTCTACTACACTAAAACCACGGTGGTATGACTACGATTGTTGTCAAACAATCAGATTCCTTTTTAGTTTGACACCCCTTTTACACCCGAGCAGGGGTAAATAACACGGGAATACCAAATTTTGGTATTACTTGGGCAAATAACAGCGACCAAAATGTGCCCTTGGTTGCCCAGTAATAGATGGTAAAATACCATGAAATCATACCAAAATCTTGTATGTGTAAGGGCACAACAATACCAAACCATGTTATTCCAAGGGTAAAATAATACCTCAAAATAGAACCATTTCAATACCAAGCAGAGGTCTTCTGGATTTTTGAACATTGCTTGAATACCAAAACTTGGTATTGCCATGGTTTTTTTATTTTTAGGTATTCCCGCGACCTTGGAAAGTCATATTTTGGTATTCCTGTGGTCTTCCACATACATGATTTTGGTATGATTTGATGGTATTTTACCATCTATTACTGGGCAACCAAGATCACATTTTGGTCGCTGATATGTGCACAAGTAATACCAAAATTTGGTATTTTCATATCATTTTTAGTGCAGCAGTTGCAGTTAGTGAAAAAACGGAAATGATCCATTTGAAACAGCCAAATCTACTCACCTGATGATTCCATGTTGTTCTTAGTGATATTCTTCACCACACCGAATGCATTTGTCATTGATGAACGGCCTATGCATGAAGTTCTTGAAGATTCTGAAAAATAACAAGATTGAAAAATAAGTGTTATTAAAATAAAACTGGATTGAAATTCACCAAAATTCAATAATCTTTCGATTGACTCGTTTTTCAAAGTATTTGTTTTTTTTTGCAAGTCATTTTAGCGCAAAATTTATTATCTTGTCCAAATTGGTAAAAAATCCCATAGTTTCAGAAAAAAATGATGAAACCTTTCAATACCAAAATAATACCACAATGTGCCATCCTGACTTAGAAAATTTTCCACAATTTCAAGTCATTTCTGTAGGGGGTATATCAAAAATATTTGAAATCAAGTTCGAAATTTCCGGTTTTCAATTAAAGCATTCGCTTTGAGACATCATTTTAGTGCACAATTAATTATTTTGTCAAAATTGGTCAAAATTTTCCCATAGTTTCAGAGGAATTTGATAAAACACTTTAATACCAAAATAATACCAAAATGTGCCATCCTGACTTAGAAAATTTTCCACAATTTCAAGTAATTTCTTTTGGGGGTATATCAAAAATGTTTAAAATCAAATTTGAAATTTCCGGTTTTCAATGAAAGCATTCGCTTTGAGACATGATTTTAGCGCAAAATTAATTATTTTGTCAAAATTGGTCAAAATTTTCCCATAGTTTCAGAGGAATTTGATAAAACACTTTAATACCAAAATAATACCAAAATGTGCCATCCTGACTTAGAAAATTTTCCACAATTTCAAGTCATTTCTGTAGGGGGTATATCAAAAATATTTAAAATCAAGTTCAAATTTCCGGTTTTCAATTAAAGCATTCGCTTTGAGACATCATTTTAGTGCACAATTAATTATTTTGTCAAAATTGGTCAAAATTTTCCCATAGTTTCAGAGGAATTTGATAAAACACTTTAATACCAAAATAATACCAAAATGTGCCATCCTGACTTAGAAAATTTTCCACAATTTCAAGTAATTTCTTTTGGGGGTTTATCAAAAATGTTTAAAATCAAATTTGAAATTTCCGGTTTTCAATGAAAGCATTCGCTTTGAGACATGATTTTAGCGCAAAATTAATTATTTTGTCAAAATTGGTCAAAATTTTCCCATAGTTTCAGAGGAATTTGATAAAACACTTTAATACCAAAATAATACCAAAATGTGCCATCCTGACTTAGAAAATTTTCCACAATTTCAAGTCATTTCTGTAGGGGGTATATCAAAAATGTTTAAAATCAAGTTCGAAATTTCCGGTTTTCAATGAAAGCATTCGCTTTGAGACATCATTTTAGTGCAAAATTAATTATTTTGTCAAAATTGGTCAAAATTTTCCCATAGTTTCAGAGGAATTTGATAAAACACTGTAATACCAAAAGAATACCAATATGTGGTGTTCGACCATTGACAAATTCTGCAATTTTGCAATATCAAAACAATACCTTAAATTGGTATGATACCACATTTTGCTCTTGCATAATCCTCAAGACAAATTTTAAAGGGTCCAGGAATACCAAAATTTTGGTATTGATACCAGAGAAAGGTATTATTACGCATTTCCCTTGTTATTTACCCATGCTCGGGCAGTGCGCTCACGCATACTTTCGAAATAAACGTTTGGAAGCGTCTGTGTAAAAAGTGACAGTTCGTTTCTTTTTAGTTTGACTTTGTCAAACCTAAAAAAACTAAAAAGTGTCAAACCAGTAGTGGCGTAGTGTATTTTAAACGCTAGAAAATCGATGAAAACATCGACGCTGTCGTGCAATCTTGTCGCACCCACCATTTTGGCGCTCCGAGAAAACGCGTTTTTAATGTTTGACCTTGAATGAACAAAAACAAGGCTACGCAATGTAAACAATAACAAACACGTTTTGTTTGGCTGATTGTTCTGAGTATTGTCCCGAAATTTGGTTGAATTTGGTTGCCGAAGTCCCGAACTATAATTACAAATGTTAACGGTAGTTTGGCATGTACGTGTGTCAAACGAGTTCTAACTTGAAATCCCTTTGGCTAGTTGTCGCACTTACAGCAATTTTCGGGGTCTGTCAAGATAGCAAGACAAGATTGAAACATCTTTCATGTGTTGTTTTTAATCAATATCTCAGGATTGAGATCTAATTTTGGCAATGTCAAAAAGTGAGGCATTGTGAGCTGCTCAAAATGACGTTCTTAACTCAATATGACCCAAAATGTACGTGGCACACGTTAGCACATCATTTATATGAAAAATACTCATTTTTTTTATTCAAATGCAAAGTTCTTTGAACATCTCACATTTTATTTTTTTTATGTTGACCACTTGGTAAATAACAAAATAGAAAAACATCTCTTTTAACGTTTTCTATGGAACTGTTCACCTAAAAAACAGAAACAACTAACTGAAGGCAGCCCCCATTAGCTTCTAATTGCCATGTTTTGGTCCAGAGCTGCCCAAACTGCTGAACGACGGACCGCGCCTTATTCCACGTACCAAGAGGTGTGATTATATAGGCTGATTCCATTTTATTTGGTCCGGAGAGGAAAATTCACTCCGGAGAGGTCAAAACTTTGGGTCAAACTGTTCATTATTGGGGGAACCGGTGGCCAGGATGATTGGAAGGAGGCAGGCGTGGACTAAATTAGTGAAAGTCAGGCAGCGAAGCAAATTCGACGACGGGGTTAATTATTGCTAAAGACAGAAGGAGGAGGAGGTCACTAATGAAAGGCGATTCCATTTGCGAGCCTGAATGACATTTAGATTGCTAATCTCGATATAATAATAGAATGCGTGGGCAGTAGCGTGGTTCACGTTTCTATGAAAAAGACAAAAGTTGTTATTTTGTCTTGCATCAACCGGAATTTCGTTCTTTTATGTCCCCAGAAGCACTCCTGAAAATTTGAGCCCATTTGGTAAGGTCTAGGAGCTCCAGTTTTAATTTGAAATTTATATGGGATTTTGATTTATTTTCCATGGGAAACTATCTTTTTTTCCTTTTTATTCGTTTTTTTTTTTAATAAATCGATGAAATGACTTGATTCTTATAGTAGGAGATAGGTTTTGAACTGGGGAACAACTTTGTAGAACATACCAACATGCTAGGAAGTGACCCTTTAAAGATACAGATACTTTTAGATGGTGGCTGGCCTTCAAAAGCCACCATCTAAAAGTATCTGTATCTTTAAAGGGTCACTTCCTAGCATGTTGGTATGTTCTACAAAGTTGTTCCCAGTTCAAAACCTATCTCCTACTATAAGAATCAAGTCATTTCATCGATTTATAAAAAAATCCTAATACAATGTAAAAGATAGTTTCCCATGGAAAATAAATCAAAATCCCATATAAATTTCAAATTAAAACTGGAGCTCCTAGACCTTACCAAATGGGCTCAAATTTACAGGAGTGCTTCTGGGGACATAAAAGAACGAAATTCCGGTTGATGCAAGACAAAATAACAACTTTTGTCTTTTTCATAGAAACGTGAACCACGCTAGTGGGCAGGTGTGGTATGACCTTTGAACGGAGTCGATTCACGGTATAATGGATGCGAATCATTGCAGCTTAATTGAATGCTCACGCTGGCGAATTGACATTCTAATGAAATAGAGGGAATGCTCCACATTCTTTGAACTTAGTTTGATTGTCTGCGTTTAAATTTCCTACCGGATAATAACAAATCATTGTTGTCGTGCTAACTTGTCGCACGTGCATTTTGGGCCAAATTGAGTTAAGAACGCCACTTTGTGCAGCTAACAATGCCTCACCTTTTGACCGTCACAGATCCCTAAAATTCGATTTCAATTCTGAGATATTCAATAAAAACTGTAAAAAAAACGTGCATTGTTGGAACTTTTCATATGTGAAAGAAGTTTCATTCTTGTCGTGCTATCTTGTCACAGCCTGAAAATATATGTAAGTGCGATAATTGGCCAAAGGGATTTCAGATCAAAACGCGTTTGACACAAGTACGAACTCGACTACCGTAAACATTTTCAATTATATCTCGGGACTCCGGCAGCCAAATTCAACCAAATTTCGGGGCAATGCACAGAATGGTCAACCAAACAGATAGTGTTTGTTTTTGTTTACATAGCATATTCTTGTTTTTGTTTATTCAAGGACAAACATCAAAACGCGTTTTTCTCGGAACGTCAAAAAGCGACGTGCGACAAGTTAGCACGAAAGCGTCGATATATCGATGCCTCTGTGCTCTCTTTTGCTAACTAAATAGGCAAATTAGCAAGCTTAGTACAAGAGAGCACAAAGGCATCGATATGTTAATTTAATTATTTTGAACATTCTTTCAAATTAAACATCAATTCAAGGCGAGAAACTCTATTAATTAGAGAAATTGTAAGATGAAGTTGATCAGTTGAGTTAGATATTGCTATAATTTATATTTTTTTGTGTTATTTTCTAAAGTGTGTTTGCTGTGCCCAGAGTTCCGGATTCAGGCATAACTTTCAAAACGACTCGATTCCGACTTCGACTCAAGCTTTGCGACTCCAACTTTTGAAAAATTTACAATTTTTTTACCGCTGTAGTTATGCCTAGAAGAGTGTTGGTAATTTGGACACCCTAAGGAAATTGTAGATTGTGGATTTGGATATTTTTTGGTGATTTTTAATTTCACTTTTTGTCACTAAAACTTGATTTGCAAAAAAAAACACTATTTTAAACTTTTTTTCATTTTTTAGGGAACATTAAATGCCAACTTTTCAGAATTTTTCAGCATGGGCAAACAAACTTCGACCGAGATATGAATTTTTGAATCAATACAGGTATTTAAAAATAATCGAAATGGTGGTCGCAAATTTTTTTCAACTTCATTTTCCAATGTAAATCCGCATTTGCAATCAAAAAGTACTTTAGTGAAATTTTTGATAAAGTGCACTGTTTTCAAGCTTTAGCAATTTTTAGGTAACTTTTTAAAAAATAGTCTCAGTTTATCATTTTTTAAAATTAGTGGCCTTGTTTGCCCACTTTTGATAAATTTTTTTTGAAAATTCTCTATATTTTGCTTTTTTGAACATTGTTATTACGACCCTTAGTTGCTGAGATATTGCCCTGCAATGTTTTAAAAACAGAAAAAATGATGTTTTCCAAGTCTCACCCAAATAACCCACCATTTTCTAATGTCGATATCTCACAACTAATAGTCCGATTTTCAATGTTAAAATATGAAACATTCGTGAAATTTTCCGATCTATTCAAAAACAATACTTTCAAAAAATTTAAATCAAGATTAACATTTCAAAAGAGCCAAACATTCAATATTACGGCCTTTTGAAATGTTAATCTTGATTTAATTTTTTTGAAAATATTGTTTTGAACTCAGTCGAAGATTTTTTGCCCATTCTGAAAATTTCTGAAAAGTTGGCATTTTATGTTCCCAAAAACGTATCAGGAAATGAAAAAAAAAGTAAAAAATAGTATTTTTAAAATTAAAAATCACCAAAAAATAAATAATCGATCTGAAATATTATATCTCAGACACTGAACTGCCATAGAACCTCTGCAAAACCTTATTTCTCAACCCCTAAAATGTTAGAATTTAAGGCTAGCCAGCCTTCGGAATCCTTTACAGATTGAACCAGATCTCCTTGACCTATTCCAATTTTTCTGGGTTTTTCATTCTTCAATGGTCTTGTCATTTAAACTGCGATTAACATCTAATGATAAAATATTTATAAGGATGCTAAAAGTTTCTGAATGGAAAGTGAAAAATTTCCAACCCGCCCCCTGAAGTGCCCACGTAGGCTCCAGTTTTGAAATTTAAGCTATATTTTTACAAATTTGGGGAAAAATATCTAAAAAGCAAAAGTGGAAAAAAATGTTTAAATATTTACAGCTCCAACACACATCACGTTAAATTTAAGACTTTTAATGATATTAACGACATAAACTTTTGATTAAAAACATTTTTTGAAAGTGTCGTTTGATTATTGATGCTCATTTGAGAGTTTCGACATATTTTCTTCATCGTGTCTTACTTTCGTTGGTATTACAATATTTAAGAATAAACATTAGATGTTTTTGTTAAAAAATAGATACTTTATGAAACGCCCTATAAAACTATCGTTCAAAATATTAATTGTATATGTGTAAAGCAACTCAACCTTGAACAATTTTGGCAATCAAGAAAATTTTGTTAGAAATAAAAAATAATCTCATCAATCACATAACATACACACAATGGAGGTGTTAATTGGCGTAATGAACCATTCAAAATATTGCTCAATTAAGCACAACAAACACTCACACACACACACACAAAACACCCAGCCAGGCTCCCACATGTGTAATGAATCACTTTCACCCGGCACAAATCTTCCAAATCATCGCCGGATAATTTATCGGAGCTCCAGGAAAGAAAATCCCCGAGGGCTCTCCAGCTTTCGGTTCGTGCTTCCACCCTCATCTCTCTCTCTCCTCCATTCACTCGATACAATCAATCATAATCCTTTAAGCTAATCCTACACATTATTTCCAACTGAATGGAAATGGCCCGTCCTTGTCCTTGCCGGGGCAGAATCCATCGGTTCACAATCCCTCTCATTTCTCAGAACAAACACCCAGTTAGGGTGAGTGGCTTTGTGTTGAGGTTTATTAATTTATATTATTTTTTTTTATAATTTCAGATATTGAATTATATGAAATTTGGTTTTATTCTAAGTGTCATTTATTACAAATTTATTTAAACATTTTTTTCCTGGGTCTAATACAAGTACTAAAGCTGCAATACTTTGTCGGAAAAGCTCCCCGCCGTCTTCATCGCTGTTGATATTACATAACAAAAGTGGCTTCTTGATAGTCACTCCTCTCCTACCCTCCCGGGAGACCCCCGTGTGCCGATCTTACTTTGTTTTTCTTTCCATAAGCCCTCCCCGATGCCGCCCTCTCCCTTTTAATAGCACTCCTAACACAACATGGCCCGTGCTTTTACGTGCGCGCATATAAAAGCGATGCTTTACTACTGTTTATCGCCCGTGACATGCCAGGGCAAGGTTGTAGGGTGAAGTTGTTGTTGCTGGAAAATCCATGAATAGCTCCACGCAGCTGTCTTTCATACGCAGGATTCCAGGCGAGCACAGAAGGGTAGTTTTAGAAAAAAATGTTTTGATTTTCAAGCTAGTTTAATATAAATGAAAAATATTTCTTTATTTTAAGATGAAAAAAAAACGCCTTTATAGGGTGAAATTTAGTTACACAAAAAGGCAGAAATTTTTAAACCATACCCCCCTTGAATTTGTCCCACTGTGTCACGGAAAAAATACTCATAACAGTGGAGCAACAGCGGATGTTCAAGAATGTAGCCACGAGAAGTACAATCCGAGCGCTACCGTACTAACAATAACCAGGTTGCAAATCTAATTTGTATGAAAATAAAGCGTGTTTTCCGAGAATAATACAACTGCTTTGATTCGTATGAGGAAAGGAACAATTTAGAGAAATATGAAGCACTACTATATTTGCTATGCAAGAGGACGTTACAGAAACGGAATGTGGTTCGTTAGGCAAATGGGATCTGCAATTCATGGCAGTCTGGGCTGCGTAAACCGAATGCTATCATATCATAATATTTTATTTTTTTAAGCTTGAACTTCAAATGTATTTTACACAATAAAGGTCTTTCAAAAATAAAAAAAAAATATTAATTGACCATATAAATCAAAATTAATTTTATTAAAGTTCATATCTCTAAGCTGTGATCGTGATTTGGTTTTTGCGTGCACATTTGAATGAAACAAATTCATTTATAAAAAAAAATATTTTTTCCGAAAATAGTTACCCATTAGAGCTTTATTTGTTTATATCGAGAAGATCACAGAGCAGTATTTATAAATATGTCGTTTACGTCACAAAGTGAGAAAATCTCATATTTTTTCATGAAATGGGATTAACAAATGTAATTTTTGAACGAGCAAAATTGTTTGTAATCATAGTAGCCAATGTTTTATACTAAAAACGCTTATATACTAAGAATTTTGAAAATTCGTCACTTTTTGTTCACTAAAATGCACATATCTCGGCTTTGCATGGACAAAATTTCCTATAATTTGAATGCAATAGTTTTGACTACAACATGCTCGTTTTGGAGAGTGATTTTTGAAATTTATTAGCTAAAACATTCAATTTTTTCTCCCTTAAACGCCCTGCCATGCCCAAACACAAGCTTTTATGAATCTGTACAGGAATTTGTTTAGGGACATTAAACTTGAAGCCCAAGGCGACCAAATTTGAATGACTTTCTGTTACGCGCATTTCTGAAAAATGAACTTTTTTTGGGATTTTTTTGTTGTATTGAAACAATGTTCCTGACATCCTAATCTATTAATCAAGGGGTGAACACCAAAGATTTGACGACTCATATTTTTTTTGAAGCTCTAATGGTCATTTATGTGATTTCGAGATAATCCTCTTTTGTACATAATTGTTGAACTACTTATTGAAACTCTAAATAGTTTATTACAAATGTATGGCAACTGCTCATTAACACTGGAACGCCCAACGCATGTCCAACTTACACGGACGCCCAAGCCTCCCAAAAAAGGTGGAACGGTAACTTCAACTCAATGGTTCTCGGGCATAACTCAACCAATCGGGACGATTCTTGTTTCCAGTGATTTGTAAGAATGTCTAGATGATCCTAAAATTTTACAGAACTTGATTTGAACAAATCTGTAATTTCTGCGACCGAAAACATCGTTCCAACTTTTTTAAAACGACTGCCTCCGCGGAATTTTTGGCGAATTTTTTTAACACGCGAAAAAAATAAGTTGGAACGATGTTTTTTGTTTGCCGAGCTCCTGTGGTTTATTGGTTACAGGTTTCGTTTGATAAACGGAAGGTCGTGGTTTGAAACCCACATGGCTTGGCACCACCTTTCCTCGTACTTTTCACATGTTTCGAGGACCGGCTGTGCTCTGTATATTTGCATCTGCGGAGTGCGCTGGGCCCAACCGCAAAATGTGCTTGGAGGGACAAAAAAACTGCTTAGCAAGAGTCCCGGGCTTTTGGGATTTCACTGGGAACACATCCTAAGTAGCGTAATAAAAAAGTGCACTTCAGTTCTAGCGACACATATGGAAAGTACAACAGCACAGAGGAAAGGAAAAATGTTACGGCGTGTGGACAGATCAACACACTTGCTCAACAATAGCGCGTGTGCTTTGTTCCCCAAATGCCCAAGAACAGCAAATTGGCAGCCTCTGCAGATCTAAAAATAGATCAGCAGGTCGATAGATCAAATAAATGGTCGCAGTGGACTCATGGCAATCAAAAAAAAAATGTTTTTTGTTTTTGATCGTAAAAATTACAGATTTGATCAAATTAAGTTCTGCAAAGTTCTAGAATCATCTAGACATCCTAACAAATCACTGGACAGAGGAATCATCTTGATTGGTTGAGTTATGCCCGAGAACCATTGAGTTGAAGTTACCGTTCCAACTTTTTGGAGCCTTGGGCGTTGGAATGTTAAAAATAGTTTCCACACAGAAAAAAATGATAGTAATATTTATCAGGAACTTGGTGACAGATTTTGTGGCAAAAAAATGATTAATTTTACCCCAGAAAATGATGAATTTTCATCAGTTTTTGATGAATATTCATCAGGTTGACATTTTTACACATCCATATAAATAAAAAATTTTGACGGTTTTGTTCGAACTCGAATCAGTTCAACACGGAACGTCGGATCGAGGTGCTCTTTCTTGCGTTGGGTTCGTATAAGTCCAAGGAAGGTTTTTACGCTAACTAATTGACACTTTGGCCACTCTGGAACCGATTCCAGAGCATCGGCAAAATGTATGGAGAAAGTTACTTAAAATCATATTTTGATCACAGGAGGCTGAATAGGGAAAAAATAAAAAAAAACGTCAACAAACGAAAAAATGGCAGAACAAAGTTTGTCGGATAAGGCTTGTTTTTCTTCTGTGCATAAGGGTATGAAAACCACAATTTTCCAGGATTTGTTCTGCTTTATTCCCATTACACTTAAGTTGCGAAAGAGAGGATAGTTAAGTTTAGAACTAAAATTAATTTTAAAATTATGTAAGACAGTTGCAAATATTTATTTATGTTTATGTACTCTACATTACTTCTTTTCAAACAAAAATCTTAGAAATCGGAGACATAACATATTTTTGAATATTTTTTTTAGAAGCTTGAAAAGCAATTTTGAATTTTGAAAAAGTTGGTCGTCGCTGATAATGGCCGTTCATGGTCAAAACTTTTTCTCGTAAAATCGTGATAACTCGTGATGTTTATAAACAAACCCCTTATGTTTTTATATCAAAATTTTTGTAATTGTCTGCTCTACAACTTTGTAGAACATTGTTACACTCTAAAAAATAACCCTGCAAAGTTAGAAAAAACACGAAATTTTAAAATGAAAATTTTTGTTCTAAATGAAAAAATGACCCTTCTGGGTCAATGTAGATTCGAAAAGTTTATAAAATTTCCCATAAAATGACATGTCCCAAAAAATTTTACAGTCGAGTAACGGAAAATGGGAGGATTTTTTATTTTTTTTAGTGTTTTCTTCGATGAAAAATACGTATTTTCGGAATTCTGAGTACGCCATCAAATCGGGCGTCTAATTTTACATAAAAGTCCCTTTGATACCAAATTTCTATCTCATCACCGTTTCAGGCTGCAAATTGTTGAAAAACACCTCTTTTTTCGCATGTTCAAAAATGGAAGGGGTCGTACCGCCCCTCCGTCACGAGATATCGAAAAACGGACCTCGGATTCGTGATCAGGGACAAAAGTCATCCCTTCGGACAAAGTTTCACGCAAATCGAAGAGGGGTCGGGGCAACTTTTCCCGATTTCGTGTGAGTTGGTAGAGAATTACCCAAATAGTAGTTTATGCAACAAGTTGCAAAAAAATGATTTTTTCAGCACGAGTCGTACATTTATCCAACGAGGTTCACCGAGTTGGATAAATACGAAGAGTGCTAAAAAAATCAAGTTTTGCAACGAGTTCCATACAACATTTTTTGCAATTCCAAATAAAAAACACTGAGTGAAATTTTATCTCAAATTTTCATGTATTTTGTCAATAAATCGTTAAAATCAAAAAAATGTTGAAAAGTGTTACTTTTCAAAACAAGTGCTGAAAAGTTCAACTTTTCAGCACCCATTTGAGTGCTGAAAAGTAGAACTTTTCAGCATTTATTTTAAAAAGTGTTGCAATTCGATTCTGTTATTTTTGGTACAGAAAAGTAGGCTATTTCGTCGTTCAAGAATGACAGGAAAAGTAAGTAGTTTCACGACGGAATTGCAAAAATATATTTTTTCAGTTTAATCGACATTAAAAATGTTTTAAATTTGGTGTAAAATATCTCAAATGTTGCAAATTAGTACAAACTTAGCCAAAATCCCTTCCAAGAATCCTTTCCTCAATTCAACAGTCAAACGCTTCACTGCTCTTCATATCAGTTTGCAGCAAATCGCACCATATCGCAAACAAACGCGAGCAAACAACCCCCCTTTGACTGACGTGCGGTGTCGTGGCGTCGCTTCGGAGCTTGCAATCAACAAGCAATCTTGCTGTGAACCATCATATCCTAATGGGGGGCCGTGGGCCAGAGCTAGAACCTCGTGCGAAATGAATGGAACTTCGAACAAAACATGCTCGTTCCCGGGTAAACAACAGGGGCGTCAAAACAACTTTGGCCTGATTTTTTTGGTGGTGATATATCCCGGTTCTGGACGTATTGTTGCATTTATAAATTTGTTTTAGTTTTGATACTGGTTTCAATCTCTTGTACGCAAAATGCGAGACAAATCTAAAGTAGATGAGTTCAAGAGTGCCATCTCAGCATTTTAACCTAGACCATGAAGTTAATTTTACTGAAAATCGTGTAGCTCACGTACAAACAAGTCAACAAGCACGAGCTTAAACCCGAACTAAGCACCACCCCCATGCTTCATTGTCCTGAAGTTCAAGCTGACCCCCGGGGAGGGAGGATGGCATCTCGACTGGCTCGACACTTCAGACCTGTGTGCATGTGGTGATGAAGGAGTAGCATTTCCCCGGGCAGGATAAGACAACTCACAAGCTCAGAACAACAGCGCAGAGCCAGCCAGGAATGTCAAGTACCTCTCGGGCACGATCAGACAACGAACGAGAGGGGAAAGATGACTCGAGTCCGCACAGTTGACTGAGTTCAGTGAAAGTTCTTGTGTAATTTGTATACTACGCTGGAATGCTCTTCAGAAATCGCAGTTGCAGTTTCAAGCGTAACATCTAGAACTGTCCAAATAACATCAAAAACTCATTGAAATAGAAATAAGTAAAAACAGCTGCCAATTGCAAACAATGTCGGCACTTTCAAAGATACAATTAAAAAGTTTCAGGTGAAACAATAAAACAATTCCGCTCCCATTTCCAAGTCCCGCCGTTTGCAGCAATGTTTCCACTCTTATTGTCATTTTGTCATTTCCCCATTAAGGAACCTCTGCGAGAGGCCATTGCTGAAAAATTCAATTATCTTCCACTTTTATGCCCCATTATGATGTCGGCTGGTATGTCTATTCGTCCCGTTCAGCATCAGCAACTTTCTTTCACTTTCGAGCTCGTTATCGTGTTCGGTGACCTTGTTTTCCAGGAAAAACTTGCGGCTCCCTCGTATGGGACAGGTCACGTACGGGGAGGGAGAAAACTCCCAAAATCAGACTTTTTCCAGATATCGATACCACGGGAGGTGTGTCCTTTTGTGTATCAATTTCTTTGGGGGCTTGTTTGAGCTTCAATCACTAGCACGTGCCAACGAAAACGGACACTGCTGGCGGTCTGGACTTTTCGCACACCCAAACAACTGTGTCGTGGCTGTTTCACAGATACTGAAACTTGTTTGCGTCTAAATTTGATTTTTTCGTTTCTTCATTTACGTTCTGAGAGTTCCATATCTGATCAGCCTGTAGTCATTCTTTTTGCCTTGACCACCTTGAATTTTTTGGTGGTCAACTAACCAAACGTTCAAAGGTGACCAGACCCATGTACCTACATAAATTGGACCCGACCAGCAGTATGTGTGAGTCAGAATTGACGCCATAGTCTGTTCCGTCGGAAAGTGGAACCACTATACTGGAATGGCATTTCTGCTTGTTGGCTGTGATACCTGTTTGATGTTGCCACTCCACGTGTCCCGTGGACCGTTTGAGGACGTGCTAACCATTTTTTGATGAGACACGTTCGAATTTATTTATTCGATGGACAAAAGTGTGAAGGTGGTTGAAGGCACACTAACAAACGATGAACTCGTTGTTTGAGTGACATATGACATCGGACGTGACATGGATTGTAATTCAACTGAATTGGTCGAGAACAGTGTTGCTTGTATACGAGATAATGTGATACAATTGAGTTGGTAACACAACTGATCGCTAGATAAAAGAAACATTTTAAGATGAATACTGTCGCTACACTGTCTTCATTTAGGAGGTTACCTGCTTGTAAATTATTAAAAACAACAAATCGTCTCATTAGACTGTTATTTGACAAATTCATACAGTATGTATACACATTAAACATAAAAAGAATTTTTTTTTTTTTTTTTTTTAAACATAAAAAGAATTTTGAAGTTTTGCAATGTTCCAATGATGTAATCTTTTAATTTTTACTAAATCGAAAAGAAAACTTGGTGCAATCTTTTTCATCATCAATTGATTGGAGTGTTTGAAGGTACATAAATCGACGATCTCATTATTAAAAATTTTAAGTCGATGTGTGAACAAATGCTTGTCAATGAATCGATTCACAGCGACAAAACCAAAGGCTAAACCATAAACATCGTTCTTGCTATTTTTCTATTCCCAATGGGTACACCAGAAACATGTAACCGACGATGTCGATGTAACTGCTTTTAATTTCATACAATTGAAATACATTACAAAATATTGGCAAATTTAAAAATGAAGCTCTCTCATAACCGAAATTGAAAATCATGAAATTAAGCTTCAATCGAATGAATTATCAGAATCGTAATGGTTAAAAACTCGGTTAAAAAAATAACATGCCGTTGATATCAACTAGGTTTATGAACTGAATGTTCAAATTAACAATTTATGCAAGATTTTTTTTGTAAAGAATTTCTTTGTTGTAGAATCAATGTTTTCATTACACCCGATCTCAGAAGTCAACAAAATACTTCACGACAAAATCCATTTTTTTAGCTTTCAAATCAATTTTATTGAACAAAATGCACTTGCAACACGAAACAAATGTTTGTGAAAATATAAAATGTTTGTGACAGAATCTTGATTACTTTGCTATTTCGATTTTACTTTTTCAATTGTCAAATTCAGAGTGAAAGGTGCCCGAGCTTGTGCCTGAAGGTGCCTGAGACGTGCCCGATGTTGCCCGAGACGTGCCCGATGGTGCCCAGGGCTCTTTGATCAGAGTGGTTTTCCCCTTGGATGAACTCGTTGTTTGAGTGACATATGACATCGGACGTGACATGGATTGTAATTCAACTGAATTGGTCGAGAACAACGTTGCTTGTACGAGATAATGTGATACAATTGAGTTGGTAACACAACTGATCGCTAGATAAAAGAAACATTTTGAGATGAATACTGTCGCTACACTGTCTTCATTTAGGAGGTTACCTGAATGTAAAAGTATTAAAGTCTGCTGCAAATATTTAGCAAATTTTTTTTTAGCTCTAACCAAATACAAGAGAAGAGGGCCAAAAATATTAATCAAAATAAAATAAGTTTTAAAAAATGCATTACAACAGTTCCATCAAAAATTTTAAATATATCTGAGGATGCATTGATATTTTTGTTTTTTTTTTTTTTTTAATAAATATGAGGAGCAGGACACAAATTATAACTAAATTAGATAATTATTAAGGGGCGAAGGAGATTAATCATTTTAAAAAAAAATAACAGCTTTAGTTTTGCCAGTTGATCAACCAGTATTTTAAAATAAGAAATCGTCAGTTGTGTGCTATCTTGTGACAACGACCATTTAGTACTTTTCGAGAAAAACGATTTTTAAAGTTTGTTGGTAAATAATTTCAAAACTATGAATGATAGAGCCAAACTTTTTGAAGCAATCGGTTCGTATACTATCGCTTAATAAAGGCGCCAAGTTTCAACTAATTTGGTTACACCAGTTAAAAGATACAGTAAATAATGTAAACAAAAATCTGAAAAGTACGGGTCACAAGTATGTTTCGAAAGTAAAATTGTACTACGTGTGACAAGTGTGCACAGAATTCCAATACAAACTAAAATAAGCTCAAATCAATTGTTAAATCGACTTAATCAGTATATTTTTATAAACAAAAGTTTACATTGCCTTTAGAAAGTATGTGTGTACATAAATTTGTGAAAAACAAGAAAAATTTTCCACATTTTCCAACAACATGTATGACGTGTCACAAGTGTGCACAATCATTTTGATGATAAATTGGTCTATGTCACAAGTGTGTATTGCGATATCCGGGGAACGGAAGCGAGTTCCAAAATCAGGTTAAAGCATCTTGTAGTGTTTGTTAAGTATAGCAAAACGTCATCAATAACTCATTTTCGACCAAAATGGTCTATGTCACAAGATAGCACACAGCTGACGAAATATCTATGAGTATAAGCTGATAGTTGAAGAACTTATCTAGAATATTGTGTTGAAAAAGGGTTACATTACATTTTCCGCTACCAAGCGTTTCACCAAATCTATATTTTGCAGAATTCTAAAAAGTCAAAATTATTAAACTGAAGCAACATGTTGTTAATTTTACAGTTTGATTTAAATCATGATTTTTTAAAATCAAGACTAACATTTCAAAATATGTGGCCCTTTTGAAATGTAAGTCTTGATTTGTAAATTTTGAACATATTGTTTTCGAAAAGATCGGAAAATTTCACGAATGTTTCATATTTTACCATTGTAAATAGGACCATTAGTTGCTGAGATATCGACATTAGAAAATGATGGGTTGTTTGGGTGAGGCTTAGAAATCATCAATTTTCCTGTTTTTAAATCTTTGCAAGGCAAAATATCTCAGCAACTAAAGGTCGTATCAACAAAGTTCAAAAAAGCAAAATATCTATATAAGAGATTTTTCTCAGCTTTTCAAATTTTTTTTTTAGAGTGGGCAAACATGTGAACTACTCAAAAAAAAAGAAGAAAAACTGCGACTATTTCAAAAAAGTTACCTATAAATGGCTTAAACTTGAAATCGGTGCACTTTATCAAAATTTCACTAAAGTTCTTTCTGATTGCAAATTTGATTTTACATCGAAAAATGAAGTTGAAAAATTTCGGCGACCAATATTTCGATTTTTTTATTCGATTCGTTCAAAGATTTTTTGCACAACTTGGAAATTTCTGAAAAGTTGGCATTTGTTGTCCCCTAAAACATATAAAAAAATATATATTGTGTTTTTTTTTTGCAAATCAAGTATTAGTGACAAAAAGAGAAATTAAAAATCATCAAAAAAAATTTAACCGTATGTCATTTTTTTCAGTGTATTCCATATCCATACCTACAACTTTGCCGAAGACACCAAATCGATCAAAAAAATCCTTCAAAAGATACAGACTTTTGAATACTCATTAAGCCGTCCCAAAAAAATCAAAAGTTGTCAAATCTTTTGTGCTCACCCCTAGAATGATAGATTAGGATGTCAGGAACAATGTTTTCATACAACAAAAAATTCACAAAAAGGTTTACAACTCGCGCGTGGAGCTTGAATGAAAAAGTGCATTTTTCGAGTATTTTTCAGAAATGCGAGTAACAATCATACTAAAGTCATTCAAATTTGGTCGCCTTGGGCTTCAAGTTATATTTTAATGTCTGAACAAATTCCTGTACAGATATAAGGGAAATTCTCGTATGTTTGGCAGGTTAAGCTCTCGCTCCTAACTCCATCCAATTTGCTGATTTTCACTATTTAAACAACTAATTTTGCAAAACTTTTGGTAGAAACTTGCTTGCTCACTTCTTATTGAGCTATTTACCACTCGATTTCAGTTGAAAACGCTTTTAATTAGCTTTAATTGCATGTCAAAGTTCTGACCTGCCAACATTAGAGGCACGCTGGAATTAGATTCTGTTCCCCTAGTCCATAAAAGCTTGTGTTTGGGCATGGCAGGGCGTTTTAGGGAGAAAAATTTGTTTTTTTAGTTGAAAAATTTCAAAAATCACTCCCCAAAACGAGCCAAAAAAATTGCAGCCAAAACTAATGCATTCAGCTTATAGGAAATTTTACGGAGATCACTTTGCTTTTTTTAACATTCAATATATTGTCACGCAAAGCCGAGATATTTGCATTTTAGTGAACAAAAAGTGACGAATTTTCAAAATTCTTGGTATATAAGATTTTTAGCATAAAACTATGGCTACTATGATTACAAACGAGAAGGCACATATTTTGGATATATTTATTTTGTTCGCTCAAAAACGATATTTGTTAATAATATTTCATGAAAAAATATGAGATTTTCTCACAATGTGACATGTGATGTTGACTCACAATGTGACGAATGACTTTAGTATGATTGTTACGCGCATTTCTGAAAAATACTCGAAAAATGCACATTTTTCATTCAAGCTCCGCGCGCGAGTTGTAAACCATTTTTGGAATTTTTTTGTTGTATGAAAACATTGTTCCTGACATACTAATCTATCATTCTAGGGGTGAGCACCAAAGATTTGACAACTTTTCATTGTTTTGGGACGGCCTAATATTCATATATCATTTTTGTATGGACAGCTGTCAAATTTGTATGGAAAATTATATGGACACACTAATGATGCAAAATAGCTTGGAGAACTGCTCAAAGCTATACTTTATATGATCAATATAGATCAATTCCATCCTAAATAAAGAATCGGTTGTATCCGACCCCTTCAGATTCCAAATTTGAGCGTCTAACTTCCCATCCCGGGAAAAAAATATTTCCCGTTTTCCGGGAAACATTTAAATTTCACGGGAATTCCCGAAACAAAATGCGGAAGAATAAATTTCCTACCTTTTTGGCACCAATGTTTTGAAATTAAACAAAAAATAACAATTAGAGAACCTGATTTGATTTTATTCATTTCAATCTACTGTTCACATTGAACTAATCAGCTTGTCTGTAAATTTCATGACAAGGTTCAATTCAGATAATATTTGTTTCTGAAACATTCACAGCTAGCAATATTGTTTGCTTATATTTTGGGCAAAAATAATACCCTTTTCTGGAATGAATATAACTATTTTATTTTCGAGAACTTATTTTAAAGAACTATTTTGTTATGTCATTTGAAAATAAGATATTCACCTCTTCCGGCAAAGGTCAAAATTGAGATTTTTTTAACAGTTTTGTTTGCCTTGATCAGAGATGGAATAATCGCAAAAAAAATCAATTTCGCTTGCGAACTTTCTTCACCCGCGAAAGAGACCCGAGTATGGGTAAATAACAAGGGAAATGCGTAATAATACCTTTCTCTGGTATCAATACCAAATTTTGGTATTCCTGGACCCTTTAAAATTTGTCTTAAGGATTATGCAAGAGCAAAATGTGGTATCATACCAATTTGAGATATTGTTTTGATATTGCAAAATTGCAGAATTTGTCAATGATCGAACACCACATTTTGGTATTCTTTTGGTATTACAGTATTTTATCAAATTCCTCTGAAACTATGGGAAAATTTTGACCAATTTTGACAAAATAATTAATTTTGCGCTTAAATCATGTCTCAAAGCGAATGCTTTCATTCAAAACCGGAAATTTCAAACTTTATTTTAAACATTTTTGATATACCCCCTACAGAAATGACTTGAAATTGTGGAAAAATTTCTAAGTCAGGATGGCACATTTTGGTATTATTTTGGTATTTAAGTGTTTTATCAAATTCCTCTGAAACTATGGGAAAATTTTGACCAATTTTGACAAAATAATTAATTTTGCGTTAAAATGATGTCTCAAAGCGAATGCTTTCATTGAAAACCGGAAATTTCAAACTTGATTTTAAACATTTTTGATATACCCCCTACAGAAATGACTTGACATTGTGGAAAATTTTTTAAGTCAGGATGCCACATTTTGGTATTGAAAGGTTTCATCAATTTTCTCTTTTGCGCTAAAATGACTTGAAACCAAAAATGTTAAAGCTGATTTAAAATTTTTTTTTGTGATATACCCACTAATATTTTTTTCAAAAACGTTGAAATTTTTCTAAGTTGGGATAACCAAATACATTGAAAAACGAGTCAATCAACAGATTATTGAATTTTGGTGAATTTCAATCCAGTTTCATTTTAATAATACTTATTTTTCAATCTTGTTATTTTTCAGAAGCTTCAAGAACTTCAAGTACAGCCGTTCATCAATGACAAATGCATTCGGTGTGGTGAAGAATATCACTAAGAACAACATGGAATCATCAGGTGAGTAGATTTGGTTGTTGCATAAGGATCATTTGTTAAATATTTATTATCGCGGACTTTCTTTAATATAAACAATGTATACTTGTTCCGTTGTACTTCAACTCTGCTCGTCCAAGGACGAGCTCACCTTTATTAAGTATTTCCATGTCGGTAGATCAACTACCTCCCTAGTATTATAATTGACTACCTATCGACTTAACTTCATTTTATCTCCTAGATTTAGTCATTGCGTTTACCTGTTGACGTACATAAGTTTTATTGTCTTAAATCGCCAAACAGAGATGGTAAATATGGGAAAAAGGGCGTGTTGTGGTTCAGGCCACAACACATTTACGTTTTTTTCACTAACTGCAACTGCTGCACTAAAAATGGTATGAAAAAAGCAAATTTTGGTATTACTTGTTCAAATACCAGCGACCATAATGTGCTCTTGGTTGCCCAGTAATAGATGGAAAAATACAATGAAATCATACCAAAATCATGTATGTGAAAGACCACAGAAATACCAAAATATGATTTTCCAAGGACGCGGGAATACCTAAAAATAAAACCATGGCAATACCAAGTTTTGGTATACAAGCAATGTTCAAAAATCCAGAAGACCTCAACTTGGTATTGAAATGATTTTATTTTGTGGTATTATTTTACCTTGGGAATAACATGGTATGGTATTGTTGTGCCCTTCCACATACAAGCTTTTGGTATGATTTCATGGTATTTTACCATCTATTACTGGGCAACCAAGGGCACATTTTGGTTGCTGTTATTTGCCCTAGTAATACCAAAATTTGGTATTCCCGTGTTATTTACCCCTGCTCGGGGAGAGGAGGCAAATCACGCAAAATAAAATCGCTCCCGAACTTCTCCAAGAAAATCAATTTGTTGATGATTTTTTGTGAATTTCCTTGTCAGCACCACTTAAAAATATTTATTTCACTTTGTTTACATACATTGCCCATCTACAAAATGTGACAGGTCATATTTCGACGTGTGGCGTTACACTTGCAAGTGTAGTAGTGAAAAAGATGTTCCGCTGAATAATCAAGATGATGATTTTTTTAGATTCCTTTTATCGATCTTTCGTGCGCGAGAGAGAAGAGCCATGCTCCCTTCGGATTTTTTCTCTAGATTAACGTATAATACTTTTCTTTTGATGATGATTATTCCATCGCTGGCCTTGTTCAAATCGGATGAAAATTGAATTAATATACTGTTACTGTTTGAAGTTTTAAATTTATGAAGCACGCGAGCTACCAAGGGTTTAAAAGGGTTAATTTCAAAAACATTTACACAATGAAAATTATATAAATGGAACCATCAAAAATCAATATAAAACATCTTCGTATCATATCAAATTTACCCAAAGAATGCAACCATATTTCAAAAACTCGCTTCAAATATTTTAAAACTTTGAGTTGTGATTTCGTGAAATAGTGTATCAAGTTGAATTATCTATTGATTCATAAGTTCAAAATACTTGTTTTGGAATAAGTTATAAGCCATACAAAATATTTTTTCGGCATATTATTTTCCATTTCAACTATTATGGTCACTGAGACAAATTTAAAAGCTATCTGATTGTTGTGGAGCATGGATTTTCACTGTCCAAACACTTTGACTAAAAAATACTTCTCAACAAAAAATACGAATAATATTTTTGTTTGATTTGGTACAATTTCAAAGAAAGCATAAAAAATATATTTTCTCAAAGTTGCATTTTTTTTCAAGCAGTCAAGCAATAAATTGATCCTCACACTCATTTTGACCATTAAAGTTGCTGTTCTATACAATTCTGTTGCAAAATCAGAATTAATCAGAAACAGGATCAGAACAATTTTCGTTCAATTTCAAATTTCTCGGGAATTCTCGGGGAAAACCGCTAAATATTCACAAGGATTTCATTCATTCAGTTCATTCAGTTAAAAAAGCCACTCAAGAAAATAAATGTGATTTTCGATACATCAAGTAAATTACTTTTTAAACAGTCAACCCTAACCGTTTTCCCCGCAACAGCCAAGAAAGCAAACCGTACCGAAAACTGCTCCAACCCAAACCCTTTACCCCATTAGGCAATTTGTACTTTTGGTCGTGTTTGGATGGGCGGACCCGGACTCCCCACAGCTACAGCTACAACCAAGGAAAACTCAATGAAGGAGAAAATTGTTTTCCACTTTATTTGGACTGGCCTGCCCGTGCGCGCACGTTCAACAGCAGTGCTGCCTTCTTTCTCTTCTTTCCAGCCGCTGCAACCCAAATGAGCCGACATAATGGAAGCCAAACATTCCGATGGTTCGGGTTGAGTGTCCCGTTTTCTGGTGTGCCTTCTCGGGGCGACAGCACTTCTTTCGCTGTGTGCGGTCCAAGAATGGGCTTTCGCTGCATTGTTTTCAGAGTGGGAAGGAGCGAAGGCATAATTGAAAAGCAATTTCAAGTAGCCATAATTGGATAGTATTTCGTACCGTGCTGGCAACACTGCTGGAACGAGTGACAAAGAACTCACTGTTGGAATTTCAATTAGATTTTATTTAGTGCAATTGCATTTGACGGGCAGGCCAATGAGAGAAAAAAGTATGAATTTCCTTTTCAAAGTTTTTTTTTTTGCAGTTCCGGGGTTGAGAATTTGTTTTTGGTAAGTTAATAATAAAAAGATAAAACAAAAACCTTAGTACTACCCCCCCAACTGGAAAAGCGGATTTGTCAACGAGATAAATGAGACAACAAGAAAAGGGTTGACCATTTCGTTGGAAAAGGGACATTTTTAATACCGTACTGGAAGGGACCATCTGAGAGGTTTCCATGGAGAGTTGTGCAAAGGAGTTTCCCAAAACGGATCATTTAAGTCGATGATGTTGGTGTCGGTGGTGGTGGTGGTGGTTCTACGGGGGGTTGGATAAACACTTACGGTACACGTACACATACACTGAGATTTTGTAACTGGAAAGGTAATACACTTTCGGGACTGCACTTTTTGAGCAGGTTACACTGAGAGGGTTTATGAACGTCACAAAAGGTCAACGAGGACAAACAGCTGTCCAAATCTGGACAAAAAACACCTAGAATTGATAAAATGGGACTGGACGGTGAAGCGGTGAACTTAGCGCGGATTTAGAGCTTAAATATTTAATTTCGGAATGGTGCGTAAGCATTTGAATACTGTGATAAATTCGATTGACAAATTGTACAGGGCAATACTGCTAGAAGGGTAAGCTTGTTTTAATTTGATTTTGTCGTTCTGGGTGCACTGCTTTTTCACAAAAAAAGCTTAGTTTTAGAGAAAGTTTGAGTTATTAGAAAATGTATTATGACTTTAACTGGAGAATGTAATGAAAATGATGGAACTAAAACATCAACTCATTTGCATATTCGGCTACCAAAAAAATATCACCGGATAATGCCATCGTTTTTTGGGATTACAACAATTCTCTACCAAAACCGGAAATGAATTTTATTTGTATTTTTTGATTTGGCTCAAACTTTGTGGGGGCCTTCCCTATGACCAAATAAGCTATTTTGCGTCATAGGTTACCCATACAAGTCTCCATACAATTTTTGCTGCTGTCCATTCAAAAATTGTATGTAAATATTCAAACAACTGTAACTTTTGAGTGAATTTTCTGATCAATTTGGTGTCTTCGGCAAAGTTGTAGGTATTGTAAAGGACTTTTGAGAAAAATAGGTACACGGAAAAAAATGCAGATTTTTAATCAAATTTTTTTTTCACTAAAACTCAATTTCCCAAAATACGTATTTTTTGCAGAGTTCGGAAAACCACTCATACTCACAAATTGAGTAGGCTTCCTCACAGTAAACACTCTCGATACTCACCGTGAGTGTGAGGGCTGAGTAAATTTACTCATATTTGAGCAAAATGAGGGTGTGAGTAGGCCGTTTCCAACAATTTGTTATTTACAAAATCAAGTGTCTTTATCAATCGGTTGTACATTCGAGGTAGCGTCAATGTATATAAATCCGAAGGTTATAAGTTGGTATTTAACGTGGTATCAATATTTTTTTGTCTTTCTGGTATTTTTTTTTTTTTTTCATTTCTTCAAAAGAAACCGTGGATTGGCAAAGTCCAGCGGATGGGCAATTATTTTCATAATGTTAAGATTGGTGACCGGTCGAATTCGTTGTTGATTGACCTAGCGCAGAGATTTTTTGATATGTTTTAGGGGACAAAAATCCGCAACTTTTGAGCCATAAGAAAACATGGTCAAAAAAAGGTGCAGGTGGTTATGTTCTACATGACCAATATGACAAAGAACTTTGTACAAAACTCCTAAAAAATTATTCTATTACATTTTATTTTTAAATCATTGCCTATTTATTAAACCCTCTACTGCCCAAATTTTTTTTTCGAAAATATTTATTTTTCCCGTGTTCTGGAGGTCATTTTGAGCAACTTTTGTGCTACGAAAAACATTACTTCTCTTGTTTTATGTTTTTCTTGTTTCATTTTTATTATTTTAATTTTCATTTATCTTGTTTAGTTTATGTTTGTTTTTGGTTGTATTTGGCCTATTCTACCACCTAATATGATTTCATTTCGCCTATCTAATTTTTTCATTTTTTTACAGTCACTTTATCAATTTTTTGCATGTTTTCACATTTTCTGCTATAGAATGGCACCATTATCATTTATATTGTAAACAAATGCGTAGAGGCATAGTCTGGGACACTACAAAAATTACTGCATACTTATTTTTACTGAAAATATAGGAAATGTTAGTAAACAACACTGCCAAAGTTGATCCCTAAAAAAATGTCATTTTTAAAAACATTGGCAAAGTCACATAAAATAAGTTTAACTTCCAACCCTGAAATTTTCTGAAATTTTGAGAGTTCTTCTTTCCAATGCTTTTTAAAGATCAAAAATCGGTTGGAAAATTGATTTTTGGCGATTTTTTAGATCGAAGCCCGTCTAAAGGCGGGGTTAGGTTGTAAAGGGTTAATCCTGAATAATTTAATTCTAATTAAATGTTTCCAATCTTTGGCACCTCTGTGGAAATAAATTGCCAAAACACGAAAATATTGCCAAAACAAGTATGGTTCGGAAAATGCCACGGAACCGGCCACTCTAGGTTGTGGTCACCACAATCAAAATGGTTATTTTCATGTCCAGTAACAAAAACCATGAATTTTGATACCCATATTGCCCCATGTCGGATGGTTCGATTAATGTCCTCCCGGTAGAACCTTCCCTTGGACACTGGCCACTCCGGGTGTGGCCAATCCGGTCAAAATGGCCATTTTAATTAC
This sequence comes from Culex quinquefasciatus, assembly GCF_015732765.1. Classification (NCBI taxonomy): domain Eukaryota; kingdom Metazoa; phylum Arthropoda; class Insecta; order Diptera; family Culicidae; genus Culex; species Culex quinquefasciatus. Next base: position 41,676,204 of record NC_051863.1, read on the forward strand.
CAGTTTCAAAAACCATGAATTTTGATACCCATATTGCCCCAAGTCGTATGATTCGATTAATGTCCTCCCGGTAGAACCTTCCCTAGGGCACTGGCCACTCCAGGTGTGGCCAATATTTGGTGCACATACTGTGTCTTTCAATGTGTGCGTGTGTGTGTGTGAGCAATAAAATTACCACCGTGGATCCGTCTTTGACGAAACCGCGATAGGCACTGAAATTTTCTGAGGCTAAGTGCTAGCTTATATAGTTCGCATGAAATGTGGCAACAGTGGTGCCAAACTCTCGCGTGAGAGTTTCGCGAAAGCAGGAGAGGAAGCAAAATTTGCGCCATGTTGTCACATTTCATGCAAACTATTTAAGCTAGCACTTAGCCTCAGAAAATTTCAGTGCCAACCGTGGTTTCATCGAAGACGGATCCACGGTGGTAATTTTATTGCTCACACACACACACGCACACATTGGAAGACACAGTTTGTACACCAACTTGGGAGGAATTCTGTGTTAATGAAGATTGTAAGGATGGTCACCGGAAAACCAGAATGATTTGAGGCAATGGGGTTGGGACCACATTGGTAGAACATTGGCCACACCCGGAGTGGCCATGGCCCTGGGGAAGGTTCTTCCGGGGGGACATTTACCGAACCATACAACTTGGGGCAATATGGTTATCAAAATTCATGGTTTTGAAACTGGTAATGAAAATGGCCATTTTGACCGGATTGGCCACACCCAGAGTGGCCAGTGCTCTGGAGAAGGTTCTACCGGGAGACATTAATCGAACCATACAACTTAAGCCGGGACCGTGGTGTAGGGGTAAGCGTGATTGCCTCTCACCCAGTCGGCCTGGGTTCGATCCCAGACGGTACCGGTGGCATTTTTCGAGACGAGATTTGTCTGATCACGCCTTCCGTCGGACGGGAAGTAAATGTTGGCCCCGGACTAACCTAAAAAGGTTAGGTCGTTAGCTCAGTCCAGGTGTAGGAGTCGTCTCCCTGGGTCCTGCCTCGGTGAAGTCGCTGGCAGGCAGTTGGACTCACAATCCAAAGGTCGTCAGTTCGAATCCCGGGGTGGATGGAAGTTTAGGTGTAAAAAGAGGTTTGCAATTGCCTCAACAATCAAGCCTTCGAACACTTAGTTTCGAGTAGGAATCTCGTAATCGAGAACGCCAAGGCAAAGCTGCAGAGCGAATAATTTGATTTGATTTTGATTTTTTTTTTGACAACTTGGGGCAATATGGGTATCAAAATTCATATTGGTTTTTGAAACTGGCAATCAAAATGTCCCGCCCGTGTTGATCAATCGGACCGCGCACTGGACCCACAATCCAGAGGTTGCTGGATCGAATCCCGCGGCGGGCGCTCTAAAATTCTAAGTGTAAATATGGGTATCCGGCGCCGTCGCTCCGTGCCGTACTCAAACACTTAGGAGCCCAGGGCGGCGAAGTCCTTGTAGTTAAAAGGAAGACACTAGTGGTTGGTACTAGCAATGGTGGCCGACAGCTATAAAGTCAACTTCGTTTTTTCAATTAAAATGGCCATTTTGACCGGATTGGCCACACCCAGAGTGGCCATTGCCCTGGGCAAGGTTCTTCCGGGGGACATTTACCGAACTATAAGACTTGGGGTAATATGGGTATCAAAATTGCCCCAAGTCGTATGGTTCGATTAATGTCCCCCCGGTAGAACCTTCCCCAGTGCACTGGCCACTCCAGGTGTGGCCAATCCGTTCAAAATGGCCATTTCCATTACCAGTTTCAAAAAACAGGAATTTTGATACCCATATTGCCCCAAGTCGTATGGTTCGGTAAATGTCCCCCCGGAAGAATCTTCCCCAGGGCACTGGCCACTCCGGGTGTGGCCAATATTCTACCAATGTGGTCCCAACCCCATTGCCCCAAATCATTCTAGTTTTCCGGTGACCTTCCTAACAATCTTCATTAGAACAGAATTCCTCCCAATTTGGTGCACATACTGTGTCGTTCAATGTGTGCGTGTGTGTGTGAGCAATAAAATTACCACCGTGGATCCGTCTTTGACGAAACCGCGATAGGCACTGAAATTTTCTGAGGCTAAGTGCTAGCTTATATAGTTCGCATGAAATGTGGCAACAGTGGTGCCAAACTCTCGCGTGAGAGTTTCGCGAAAGCAGGAGAGGAAGCAAAATTTGCGCCATGTTGTCACATTTCATGCAAACTATTTAAGCTAGCACTTAGCCTCAGAAAATTTCAGTGCCAACCGTGGTTTCATCGAAGATGGATCCACGGTGGTAATTGTATTGCCCATACACACACACGCACACATTGGAAGACACAGTTTGTACACCAACTTGGGAGGAATTCTGTGTTAATGAAGATTGTAAGGATGGTCACCGGAAAACCAGAATGATTTGAGGCAATGGGGTTGGGACCACATTTATAGGATATTGGCCAAACTCGGAGTGGCCAGTGCCCTGGGAAAGGTTCTATCGGGGGGACATTAATCGAACCATACTACTTAGGGCAATATGGGTATCAAAAATCATGGTTTTTGAAACTGGTAATGGAAATGGCCATTTTGACTGGATTGGCCACACCCGGAGTCGCCAGTGCCCTGGGAAAGGTTCTACCAGGGGGACATTAATCGAACCATACGACTTGAGGCAATTTTGATACCAATATTACCCCAAGTCGTATAGTTCGGTAAATGTCCCCCCGGAAGAACCTTCCCCGGGGCTATTTTGAATTTTTGAAGCTTTTTGAAAATATATTTTTGCTTCTTGTTTTTGAGCCATTTTTATAATATTGGAGGGTGGGTTGATTGACGAAAGCTTTGTAAAATATCCTCCGATTTCCACATTTTGTCTGCCTGAATCAGATTCGTTATCTAACTGTAATGAGTTCGAATCCCGAAGGAAGTGCAATGTATGTTTGAGGGTCAGTTCATAAAAGTGTCATTATGACTTGCAAATTAATAAAGAAAACTTACATTTTTGCAACTATTACAGAATTCTACCTAAGTCAATCTTGAACGTTTTTTAATATTTCTAAAAATGTTTGATGAAAATTTTGACGATATTTACTAGTTTCACTCACATTGAAACGTATGAAATTGTTTTAATTATAAAATATTTTGAGCACAGTATTTGTATCCTAACGTGGGGATCAAAATATTGATAAATAATAAGTTTTTTTATTAACAAAAAATAAAAAATATTAGTATATAAAAGTTTAAAATATACCTTAATTTTGAAAAAGTATAAAATCACTTTACAAGTGGTCAACGGGCCATTTTACAGGATCATTAAAAATGGGTCCGCGGGCCGCAAAATATCACCTCGCGGGCCAGACTTTGGTCACCCCTGCCCTAAGTAGTATGGTTCGATTAATGTCCCCCCGGTAGAACCTTTCCCAGGGCACTGGCCACTCCGGGTGTGGCCAATCCGGTCGAAATGGCCATTTTCATAACCAGTTTCAAAAACCATGAATTTTGATACCCATATTGCCCCAAGTCATATGGTTCGGTAAATGTCCCCCCGGAAGAACCTTCCCCAGGGCCATGGCCACTCCGGGTGTGGCCAATGTTCTACCAATGTGGTCCCAACCCCATTGCCCCAAATCATTCTAGTTTTCCGGTGACCTTCCTAACAATCTTCATTAGAACAGAATTCCTCCCAATTTGGTGCACATACTGTGTCGTTCAATGTGTGCGTGTGTGTGTGTGAGCAATAAAATTACCACCGTGGATCCGTCTTTGACGAAACCGCGATAGGCACTGAAATTTTCTGAGGCTAAGTGCTAGCTTATATAGTTCACATGAAATGTGGCAATAGTGGTACCAAGCTCTCGCGTGAGAGTTTTGCGAAAGCAGGAGAGGAAGCAACATTTGCTACGTGCTTTCAGCCAATCAGCAGCCGGGATTTTTCTTGCATTCATTTTTTATTTTCATCTTAACTTTTAAGTACTTTAACAAAGTTTTATCAACTTTGTGAGGTAGTTAACTTGCACTTTAAGACTTCCCCTTTCGTTTGGTGTGTAAAACATAAAGATTGTTTGAATGGGGGGGAAGATATAAGCATTTGAAAAACGACAGAAAATCGTTACACTTTCGCTTCGCGAAATTTTGGATTGACACCCGTAGACAGTGCCCTTAGGACAAAGTTCTTTGTCAAAATCTGCCGCCGAGTTATGAATTTTTAAAGAAAAATAGTGATTTATGTAAAAAATTAAAGTTTCATGCAAAAACAAATTTGACATCATTTTTTAATGCAAAATTGAATTTGCAATCGAAAAGTACTGTACAGATTTTTTAATAAGGGCTCCGTTTTCAAGCTATAGCCACCGAAAGTTCGATTTTAGCAAAAGATTTGCAGTTTTTCGATTTTAAAAAATGAGTGACCGTTGCTAAAAATATTTTTTTTATAGTTCGGAAAATTTGCTATAAAATTGTCTAAGAGACATTAAAGATTGGACCTCGGGTTGCTGAGATAGAGCCGCTTTAGGAAAAAGAAACACGAAAATTGGGTCCTAAAATGAAGCTTAGATTGCTGATATTTTTGTTTACAGCGATAAAACTTATTTTTCTGAGTACAATGACCCTTTGTACGACCACAAAGAGTTTAAAATGGATTTTTAAATCAATTTTGAAAAATTAACCTCGCGGTCCTTCTTGACAGAAAAGCTCCTACTTGACAGCTCGTTCCAAGGGGACCATAGTTGATCCATCGAAAAAATGTTGTCCTGTAAATTTTTTTTTGAGTTAAAATGAAAAAAAAAAGATCAGAAATGGTTTTTAATCGTGTTTTTTACCGTTGTACATAAAAATTGACACAGGACTTTAGTACCCAATTGAAGTTTTCCAAATCTCACCTAAACAACCGTCAATTATAAAATTATTGAAATCATGAAACTTTCTTATCGAAGAATCAAAAATTCTGTAAAAATCCATTTAATTGTCAAATATATTTAAATAATGTTAAAACTACATCATGAAAAAAAAAAAGCCAAATAAAAACTACAATCAAAGTTTATGGCCTTTTTTTTAAGGATCGCAGAGAAAGAGCAAAAAATCCAAAAAACCAACCCATATTTAAAAAAAGTTAAACGTTAAAATTTTACGTATTTTAAAAATGCAATGTTCTTCGAAAAAATACTCAAAATTATTGTTATTGCAATATGTGTATCAAATGATCGGGATCATTCACAAATTTAGAATGTAATATTTTTTGTTTTCAAAATACTAAAAACTTTTTACAATATGGGTATCGGAGTTTTTTCTTACGTTTCAAAGTTATAACATTAATTTTGATAACACTCCATTTGTTCTCAAAACTACGTATTTTTGAAAAAATATTGAAAATTTCATTTTTTCGCAATAAGGGTATCAAATGATCAGATTTTTTAAACATTTCGAATGTAATAAAAAAAATTTGAAAATACTAAATACTTTCACAAAACCACGGATTTTCGAAAATATACTCAAAGTTTCATTTTTTTCAATATGGGTATCAAATGATTGGGATTTTTTATACATTTCGAATATAGCATCATTTTGTTTTTAAATGCTCGAACACTAATAATTTCAGTTTTTGACTATATGGATATCAAACGATTGGGATTTTTTATGCATTTCGAAAGTTGTAATTTTTTTAAAAAAATACTCAAATTTTTCACAAAACTACAAAAATTTATTTTTTCACAATATGGGTATCAAATTATCAAGATATTTTAATAAATTTCAAAAGCTTTAACAATATTTTTTAAAAAATGAAATTTTCACAAAACTTTGTATGTGTTTTTTTAATATTCAATATTTCAAAGTTTCAAATTTTATTCATTCGAAATGTTTAAAAAAAATCCGACCATTTGTCTGAAATGTTGAGTGTTTTTTTTTTCGAAAATACGTAGCTTTGTGAATATGTTGGGTTAACATGACATTCAAAATGTATGAACAAATTCCGATCGTTTTATACTCATATTGTTAAAAACTGAAATTTGGATAGCCAAAATCCCATAAGCTCTGTGCCTCGGTTTCGCATCCCCCATATGCAGTGCTGAACCGAGGCTTGACTGTTCTATGGTTTGAAAGAACATATTTGGAAGGCTTCAACTAAAACACATCAATTTAAAGTATATGGAAAATTGTTAGTTTGCCTAAAATATCTATCTTTGATGATGTTCTCAATTTATGGATGAAGTTGAAAAAAAAATAAAATCAGAAGACAATACATTAGCAGTAATTGTGTAACGATATTTTATTAGCTGAATTGACTAAAATAAAATATCATCCCTATGAAAAAGAAGCAGAAAAAAACTCTAACGCCCATCCATTTCAACTTGAATTTCAACAACCAAAACAAAAATAATCAAAAAATCATAGAATTCAAATTGTTTCGGATTGTTATTACATTTTTATGCTGCTTTTTTTTGCACACAATTGAGCCAAATTTCGCAGTGCACCCAGAACTGTTGCATTTTTCAACTTTCAATGCGCTGTTAGCAGAAGGTTAAACGCTCAGAAATACACTGATATACAAAAAAGAGGAAAATATGTCTAAAGCGTAGCTGTTGCTTCAAGGGGGTAAAAAACAGTGTTGCTAGTTTTTTTTTCAGATTTTGCCATTTAGCTGCCGAGGAGCAGAAGCAGTTTTCCGATTTTTTTTGCAGTGTTGTTAAGATAAAAATGGGAGCAAAAAAGCGTAGTTTCGGACGAAAAGTGTCCCGCTTTTTTATGGAAGCACAGGGTTTATGTGTTTGGCACTTTTGGGGTCAATACTCACTGAAAACAGTCCCGACGTGGTCGGTGCCGAGCCGGAGGAAGCCGCCGTGCTTCCGTAGTTGAACTGCGTCTGGTAGGAGCTGCTGGACAGGATCTTCTTGTGTGCAGATGCATGGGCTCGATAGGCACTGACACTAAGTTTCATGGTTGACCACTGGTAATCGCGCGCTTAAGCTTTTTACTCACTCACCCACGCACACACACACACACACACACACACAAGAACACATTCACACACTTGCACACTTTTACTGCTTCCGGTTTAGTGGATGCTTTCGAGAGTTGATTCACTTAAAGCCCCCCTGCACTAATCTTCTTCTTATTTCGTACTTTTATTTTTCCTCTGCACTGAATCTTGCCGACAAGTTAGGCTCCAGGGAGGAAACGCCCCCGCGGGACAATTCGTCACGGCCAATTAGCGTTGACATCCGACTTGGAAAGTGTCATCCCCGTCATGGTGCCGTTTCCTCAGCGCCGATGGCAACACTGCTTCCCGGGGTGTTGGCTGCTTCATCTGTCACCACTGCCCCAATGTCGACGCGTTTGTCGTTCCCTGACGATGGATTGAATTCTCCAGAGGGGGGGTTGAGGCACGGTCCTGGAAGAGAGCCCAGAGAATGATTGTAAGTGAATAATATGACATAATGCGAACCATCATAATCCCATTGCGGATAAAGCGTTCAACGTGGTTTGATTAATGAAATCATAGCTGCGCTTCCGCGCTTTACAAAGGCCGTTTTTTCATACTTAAAATGTGAAGCCTGAAAAATCATCTATGTGAGATAATTTGTTTAAAAAAACATATAGAAAAAGTTTGTCAGATATACTGAATTTTCTAACATCGTGAAGTATTTATTTACAAACTCTTTCTCAAGAAGTTATAAAATTTAAATACCAATAATTTTGGAATCAGCCAACAATTAATCGTTGGTATATTTGAAAATATTGGTGATCTGGAAGCTTTTTCATTAGATTTTGATAGTTCCGAGAACAGTAATACCAAAAAAATCATATTGATGTGACGATTGTAACAACTAGTGAAGAATTAAATATTTGGTAGACTTGCATAATCTTATCTTGTAAAAATATTGGATAAACAAATAAATCAATGTTTGTTACTGCCTTATTATAAAAACAATTATTAATTTTACAGTAAATAACAAGGATTTGCAACGAATTTTCGTTTTCCACTCCGATCGCTACAATAAATCCATCGCCGATTAATGGTTTTTCACGTCTTCCGGTGGTGATGGTGATGACGATGGCATTATTTTCTTTTTTTTCTTGTACGCAACAGCTATCACGGTATCGCGCATAAAAAAACGTTACATTCGATGACACGTCGTGAAATGCTAGGGTATCAAACGCTAATGTCAGAGAATTTAGGTTGAAATAGCACTTTATAATTTAAAATAAAAAAAAAGTTCATTTATTAAATATTGAACGCCCAATATGATGGCGTGCTTAAAATTAAGAAATTATTTTTTTTCCATAAAAACACACACAACAAAAGTTTTAAAAACTCTGTCATTTTTCGTTACTAGTCACGAGATATCAAAAACGGACCTCGGATTCGTGATCAGGGACAAATGTTACCCCTTAGAACAAAGTTTCACGCAAATCTAAGAGGGGTCGGGCCAACTTTTCCCGATTTCATGTGAGTTGGTAGAGGTCCATTTTTTTTAATCTCACGACGGAGGGACGGTACGACCCCTTCCATTTTTGAACATGCGAAAAAAGAGGTGTTTTTCAATAATTTGCAGCCTGAAACGGTGATGAGATAGAAATTTGGTGTCAAAGGGACTTTATGTAAAATTAGACACCCGATTTGATGGCGTACTCAGAATTCCAAAAAAACGTACTTTTTATCGAAAAAAAACACTTAAAAAGTTTTACAAATCCTCCCATTTTCCGTTATTCGACTATCTTATTTTTTGGAACGAGTTATCGCGATTTTACGAAAAAAAGTTTTGAAAAAGTTGGTCGTCGTCGATCATGGACTTTCATCGTTACCCGCGACAGAAAAAAAGAGAAACACAAAAAGTTTTTTTTTTTCAAAACTTTTTTTTGTAAAATTGCGAACTCGTAATGTTTATAATCAAACCTTTTATGTTTACATATCAAAATTTTTGCAATTGACTGCTCTACAACTTTGTAGAACATTGTTACACTCTAAAAAACATCTCTGCAAAGTTGAAAAAGACGAAATTTTTAAAATGAAAATTTTTGTTCTAAATGAAAAAATGACCCTCCATTCCCTGATTCGAAAAAAACATTAAATTTCCCTTAAAATGACATGTTCCAATTTTTTTGACAGTAAGCCAAAGAAGCCATTTTGCATCATTATTCCGTTCATATAATTTTCCATACAAAATTGACAGCTATCCATACAAAAATGATATGTGAAAATTTAAAAATCTATATCTTTTGAAGCAGTTTTTCGATCGATTTGGTGTCTTCGGCAAAGTTGTAGGTATGGATATAGACTTCACTGAAAAAAATGATACACGGTAAACTTTTTTTGGTGATTTTTAATTTCACTTTTTGTCACTGAAACTTGATTTGCAAAAAAAAAAAAATTCTGACATGTTTTAGATTACATCAAGTGCCAACTTTTTAGAAATTTCCAGAATTGGCAAAGAATCTTTGACCGAGTTATGATAATTTGAAACAATACAGATTTCGTGTTTAAAATCGAAATATTGGACGCAAAATTTTTTCAACTTCATTTTTCGACGTGAAATCGAATTTGCAATCTAAAGTACTTAAGTGAATTTTCGATAAAGTGCACCGTTTTCAAGTTATAGAGTTTCAGGTGTTTTTTTCTCAAAATAATCGCAGTTATTCATTTTTTTAAATTAGTGCCCATGTTTGCCCAATTTTGAAAAAAATATTTTTGAAAAGCTGAGAAAATTCTCTCTATTTTGCACTTTTGAACTTTGTTGATACGACTCTTAGTAGCTGAGATATTGCCATGCAAAGATTTAAAAACAGGAAAATTGTTTTTTTCTAACTCTCACCAAAACAACCCACCATTTTCTAATGTCGATAGCTCAGCAGCTAATGGTCCGATTTATAATGGTAAAATATGAAACATTCTTGAAATTTTGCGATCTTTTCGAAAACAATATTTTCAAAATTTTAAAATCAAGACTAACATTTCAAAAGGGCGTAATATTGAATGTTTAACCCTTTGCTCATTGGACAAATCTCTCCGCACTGAATTCAGTAAAGTGATTCTATGATTTTTGAGGTTTTCAGAAAATCAAGAAACAGATCAAACCTAATTTAATATTAAGTTTTCTTGGGATAATACAATTTGTCCCGATTCCGGCTTTATAAAACATCAAAACCTTTATTGGACGAAAGAATGGCTATAGTTTGAATCACTCTGTATCGAAGAATTTTCTGTAACTATGATTTTTTCGTTAAATCCAGCTTTATTATTTTTGTTGGTAAAACTGTGTTGTTCCATAATTGTTTTATTTAAAGTAGAAATCGGTTAAGTAAAATTTTCACGATATTAAAATATTTAAAAGCTTCAATAATATTATAATCAACAGATTTTTGTAAATAGTGCATTTTTTGGTATGAACTTAATCACTTGCGCCATCTCTTGGGTTTGCATTCTGTCCCAAAAAAATTAGCTATTATGAACTCAAATGATGACCCAAAACTTATTTTAATATTCAATTTGGACATTTTTATTGCTCTTGGCAAATATTTTTTGTAATAAGTCTGTTTATAGAGTTTCCTATGAACGGTCCAGAGAATATTTTTTGAAAATCACGAGATTTAATTCAAAATTTGTTTTGGTTTCCCAAGAATTCTCATTAAAAAAAAAACATTATGTTCCTTAAATTTTTTGAACCAGCGTTTTAAAATAATTTAACAGAAAAATACTTTGTTTTCAAGTTAAATCGATGTATTCCCAATTTTTTTAAAAAGTAATTTGAGATCCGAGAAAATCAGCCAAACATTTGAAAAAGTCAAGTGAAAACTTAAAATTGCCTTTTAGCCGTGCCTGGTCCAAATATTTTTATCGGATTCCTCGAAAAATTTCACATGGTTTGGAATGTTGCTGAACTTTGCTAAGATACTAAACTTTTGAGAAGATTTTCATAATTGCAAAACCTTCACATCACTCACATCACTTTTCTAAATATATATTACGAGACAGATCTTCTTACAAAAAATAAAAACATCTTTTGCACAAATTACACAAGTAACTGGGTAATTCTCCGCCAACTCACACAGCAGTTGCCCCGACCCCTCTTCGATTTGCGTGAAACTTTGTCCTAAGGGGTAACTTTTGTCCCTGATCACGAATCCGAGGTCCATTTTTTGATATCTCGTGACGGAGGGGCGGTACGACCCCTTCCATTTTTGCACATGCGAAAAAAGAGGTGTTTTTCAATAATTTGCAGCCTGAAACGGTGATGAGATAGAAATTTGGTGTCAAAGGGACTTTTATGTAAAATTAGACGCCCGATTTGATGGCGTACTCAGAATTCCGAAAAAACGTATTTTTCATCGAAAAAAACACTAAAAAAGTTTTAAAAATTCTCCCATTTTCCGTTACTCGACTGTAAAAAATTTTGGAACATGTCATTTTATGGGAAATTTAATGTACTTTTCGAATCTACATTGTCCCAGAAGGGTCATTTTTTCATTTAGAACAAAATTTTTCATTTTAAAATTTCGTGTTTTTTCTAACTTTGCAGGGTTATTTTTTAGAGTGTAACAATGTTCTACAAAGTTGTAGAACAGACAATTACAAAAATTTTGATATCTAGACATAAGGGGTTTGCTTATAAAAATCACAAGTTATCGCGATTTTACGAAAAAAAGTTTTGAAAAAGTTACTTTTTGCGTTTCTCTTTGTTTCGTCGTCCGTGTCTGTCGCGGGTGACCATGAACGGCCATGATCGATGACGACCAACTTTTTTGAAACTTTTTTTCGTAAAATCGTGATAACTTGTGATGTTTATAAGCAAACCCCTTATGTATATATATCAAAATTTTTGTAATCAGGGACAAAAGTTTCGTGTGAGTTGGTAGAGAATTACCCAACTTTCCTTACTTTTCAAAACAGACTTATGGGTCGAGTGACTCCAAATCGTCCAAAATTGGTTCAGCTAGTTTTGTTCAAATTAGTTACTTGAATTTGTAACTAATTTGAACAAAACTAATTTAAACCGATTTTCAAAATGTAACGATCTAATATTTTGGTAACTTGAGATTTCGAAATCGTGATTATGCAGGTTAATTTTTCTGTGTGCTTTTGTGTCGCTATTCGTATGGGGCGAGTGATTGTGGTAATCGAATAATAGCATAACTTACTGAATTATTTGTGTCTTGGGCGTAATTTTCGTTGAGTAATTGGAGTTTTTTGGGATTTTTTTTGTGATTTTTTTTTTTGTGTTCTTAATTAATTGTTTTGTGATTTTCAAAGCCCTTCCTATATCATCGTTGATCGGAAGGCACGGCGTCGGGTAAATTGTGTATAAATTTTTGAATAAGGTTTTATTGGGGGTGAAATAATTGTGTGTGAGTGACTTTGTGTGTTAATTAGGAGCGGCCGTTGCTGACTTGTTACGGTGTTCGCTTTGTAAGCGAATGGTTCTGGGTTCGATTCCCATCTGCTCCCAACGAGAAAGTTAAGTACACAGAATTTGAAATGATGAATATGAACGAAAAATCAAAGTCGCTTGAGACGAGGTTCGATCCCCCGTCCATTGGGTTGGTAAACAAAAATGCTATCCACTAGGTCATGACGACTTGGTGAGCGTGGACTGGAATTAGGAATACTGTTACAGAGAGCGAGTTGTGGCGCTATAACCACGGCAAATAGAGTCCAGGGCATTCGTGGAAATACAATGTCCCATCCCAGAGGGTCCCGGAGTACCAAACCTTCTTAGCATGGTGCTCCCAACGAATACAACCAAAATCACGGAGCGTATGGTGGTGTGTCCCCACGCTTCTTCCTCCTGTCGATTCAGAATTGTGTTGTTGTTCGAACACTCCGTGCTCAAACTCAACCCAATTACGAATCATCTCTGCGATACGGCTTTACGCAGTAGGCCTGGCCGCTTTAACGCTTGTGATGTTTCAATGCATTCTAATGCAATGGCGCACTACAAATGTTAATAAATGACAAGAAGTGTGCTAGGCGTCATCTAACCTAAGGCACTCTCCAGGATCCCTTCGAAAGATTGGCTGCGCTAGGGTCTGATTAGATAAGATTAGATTAGTGAGTGACTTTGTGTGTTAATCAAAAAGACCTTCCCATAGCATCGTTGCTCGGAAGGCTCGCCGACGGGTCTGTTATGAAAGTCCTCCCCATAGCGTCGTAGCTCGGGAGGCATCGAAAAGCCAATACCTTATCCTACTAACCCAAAAAAATATTAATCACGTGATGCTTGAAGGAGATGCTGTGGATTCAACGGTCTCAAGCGGTATCAACAAGTATATAGCGAAAAACTATGTGCTTGATGAGTCTGCAAACTTCAACTATCGGACTAACATTCCTCCTTTTTGTTGAACTGCAGGCTTCTTGGGAGGGCGCCGGTATTGACTAATAAAGTAGGGATCTTCAGAGGTTAAACAGTGAACGGATGGTTGGCTCCCACTGATCATTTTTGATTCATTGTTTAACTTCAGCTGATCTGTCAATAACGGAGTAGCAGCTCATTGGCAGTCAACCATGCTCATGCTCATGCTCAAAAAATCAGAAAACACTCCAAACCAAGCTCCCTCTACCCTATGGGAAGTTCCACGTGCCATCGTGGCTTCGTTCGATAGTGAACGTGCAAAAAAAAAAAGCACGAAGAGGGAAAATTAGTGCCAAACGAATGACGAAAAAAGGCGGCAAATTCATTGGTTGATTTATTGCTTTTTATATTTCGCGCCTTAATTAGATTACTGGATTCAGCTGCCGCTGCTTCTGATGAGCACAGTTCGCGAAAGCTCTCACAACGCGTAATCTACTGGTGGTGGTGGTGGTGGGTGGAAAAAAAACATCACTTGTCAAACAGTGCTCATTTCGAATTCGTTCGTTCGATAAGCATAAATCAAATTGGTGACGTTTAGTACGTTATCGCGCCGAATTTCCTGATCCCGTGTCAGGGCACGCGGTGGTAATTAGTATAATGTCTGCCATGTCAACCGGAGTAAAGTAAAAACCAGGAAGGAAAAAAATGTTTCTGCTGCTGATTGGTTTCATTATCGCGAGAATCGATTTTTGATTACGGGTTTTATGGCACTTTTGAAACAACGTCAAATTGGTGCTTGTCTTGTTCGCTGGGAAGCCATGAATATTGCAACTGTAGCTTCTCCTGGCGAAGATTTACGACCTGAAATGTCGGCACGAAATTAAAATACTTTCACAACATACATTTACACCTACCGGTAGGGGGAAAGCCACACGTTCACACGTGGAAGAGTCAACATGTTGAACAAATTTACCTGCGGTGGCGATGGTCTGTACCTCACAGTGCCATAAATTTTACCGGCCAGCCAGAGAACCGGGAGTTCAGGTTGCAAGCAATAACGCGGAGCAAGTTTCAACCCCCGGTAGAAACCACTGATTTGTGGTTTTTGCTCAATTGGTTTAGTTTCTGCGAAACGCGGTGAAATTAATTTTGGTAAAGTTTGAATTTGACTTGATGTATATTGCTGTTTTAAAGAAATCGGTCTTAAAAGTATGTAAGCCACAAAAAAACATTATTTCACATTTTTACAAACCTAAAATTTAAGCTCCACCACCTCCTTGAAAAGACGCCACCTGGAAAACCACGTGTGAAATACATGTCCAGTATTGCAGTTGCGGAACACGTGGCATCGTCTCGCCGGTCTGACACTACTGTGAGGCCATAAAGTGTGATCTTTTTGCACGTTTTCCCAACCCCACCACGCCAACCAAGGGCGACAGGAATTGTGGTTTGTGGGTTTTAACGGACGACGATTTTTTTTTTTTCAGTTTGGAATAGCGCTGAGAATACAGTAAGCTGAAAATCTCTCCTTTCAGTCAGTTTGAGTTAAAGTGTGCCATGAATGGAGTTGAAAATGTCATGTGAAGGCGTTGTATCTTTTAATATTGAAAATAAATAAAATTGAGCGAGTTGAGGCACTATAATCACGGCAAACAGCGTCCAGGGTGGTCTAGGGCTCCAGGGTCAAGGCAATCTCAACACACTTCAACGAATCTTCTTTGCGGTAAACTTTACGCTGTAGGCCTGACCGCTTTAACGTTTGTTATGTTTCAACTTCAAAGAGTTTTTCTGGGTGTTTTTTTTAAAGGTCAAATAAACCAAATTTTTAGTTTTTGCTTTTTGGGTGTTTTTAATACCCTTGACTCAAGGCGGTTTCAAAAACACTCAAAAAGCAAAAACTGAAAAATTTGGTTTATTGGACCTTTTCAAAAAAAACTCCATATTTAGAATATAGTATTCTCTCTGCAAACGGTATGGCGCACTAAAAATGTTAATAAATGACAAGAAGAGTGCTAGGTGAATTCTAACCTGTTGTTGTTGATTGAAAATAAATAAAATGCTACTGGTATTTAGAGTTCAAAGAATACATTGTGACCAACAGTGAGTTAAGAGCATGAGCATGAACATGAGCATGGTTGACTGCCAATGAGCTGCTACTCCGTTATTGACGGATCAGCTGAAGTTAAACAATGAATCAAAAATGATCAGTGGGAGCCAACCATCCGTACACTGTTTAACCTCTGAAGATCCCTACTTTACTAGTCAATACCGGCGCCCTCCCAAGAAGCTTGCAGTTCAACGAAAGGGAGGAATGTTAGTCCGATAATTGAAGTTGCAGACTCATCATCGCTTGAGACCGTTGAATCCACAGCATCTCCTTCAAGCATCACGTGATTAATTTTTTTTGGGTTAGTAGGATAAGGTATTGGCTTTTCGATGCCTCCCGAGCTACGGCGCTATGGAGAGGACTTTCATAACAGACCCGTCGGCGAGCCTTCCGGGCAACGGTGCTATGGGAAGGTCTTTCTGGTTAGCACACACAATCACTCACACACAGTTATTTTGCTCCACTATTAACTCGACGAACCAAATTGTCAGTGCGTCTTTCGTTCATTATATAGAAATGGCTTTTTCACCGCAAAAAAAAAACCTTATTCGAAAAATTTAAACACAATCCACCCGACGCCGTGCCTTCCGATCAACGATGATATAGGAAGGGCTCTGAAAATCACAAAAGAAATCACTTTTCACTCCGAATAATTTTTAACGACCACGCGCTCCCTTTGTCAATTATGCACTCATTGTGACCAACAGTGAGTTATCTTTTAAAACTTCAATTTGCAACACTTCACTTAAAATTATCAGCTTCACACGGAACAAGTAGCAATAATGTATAAATAACCAACATTGACTTCTCTGATTATTATTTTTATAAGTTGTTTGAATAGTTCTATCCAATCAAAGGACGCTTCAGAATAATCTGTCAACCAAGTGACCTATCTTAGAACTCACAGCTGTAATAATGTGTGGACTGTCACTAAATCCAGAAAATTAATCTGAGTTTTGAATAGAAAAGGGTATATTTACTAGAGTGTAACAAAAATGAGTTTTTGGCGGGCATTCAAGGGTTTGTTCCGGTGGGCATACTAAGCCCAAATCCAAAATATGAGCTTGATTGGACGTAACAGGAGCTGGCGCTCTGCCCTTCAATTTTAAATGGGATTTAACCCGTAAAAATAGATTTTTTCAAAAATGTCACATTTTGAGGCATTTTGGCCACTGAAGCGTTTATTTTCTACATCGTTGGCGTGTAGGCCAGATCCTGACCGATTTTTCGAAAAAATGTCAAACTTTGAAGGCCTGTACCGAGCTCCAGGGTGCTCTAAATTTCAATGTTATATATACCAAAAGATGCGCAAGGATCTGGCCTACACGCCAATGATGTTGAAAATAAACGCTTCGGTGGCCAAAATGCCTCAAAAAGTGACATTTTTGAAAAAATCTATTTTTACGGGTTGAATCCCATTTAAAATTGAAGGGCGGAGCGCCAGCTCCTGTTACGTCCAATCAAGCTCATATTTTGGATTTGGGTTTAGTATGCCAACCGGAACAAACCCTTGAATGCCCGCCAAAAAGTCATTTTTGTTACATCCTAATATTTACCCTAGTTGCCTCAAACGTTTTTGACATAAAAAATGTTTGTTTCATAACAAAAAAGGTTTAGTTCTGTTTAAAAATTCAGAAAATTGTTTACATTGTGGGTCAGTAAACCCTCGTCTACAATCAAACTTATGCAAGCTCTTGTGAAAACAATCACCAAGTTGATCCAGATGTCAGTCGAGTATCGACCATCGATTGCTGCGATCCCTGCCTGTCATCGAAGTAATGAATTACACAGGGTCAAAAGTGACAGCCGCGATTCAGCTATTAATCATTGTAAATAGATCAGGCTTAAAAATAAACAGCTGAAAAAACGGCCGATTACATTGCATTTGACATTGTTTTATTAGAAATAAAAAAACCCACAAAAAAATATCAACATTGCATAGTGGTCCGAAACCGAAATCTAGCATGACAAAATTGATAGCGGCCACACGTTAAGATTTAGAGCTTTGGTGTCTTCGGGACAAATGATCAGGATTAATTGGGGCATCTTTTGGTATGGTGGACATTACAGTGGTCCCAATTTTAGGGCGGTTCAGAATTTTTATTTGGCGGGATGACGAGATAGCGCTTTGGTGTTTTTTGAAAAGTTGTAGGGAACACCATTTTGAGCAACTTCAAACGGGAAGTTTCTAGAGCCATTTTTGTAATTTAGGTTGAAGTGTTTATGAAAAAATGAGTTTTTTTTTAATTTATCAACTCAGGCTTGTGTCGTAGCGAGTTGATGTCTTCTAAACATTTGTATAGCTTATCAAAACACACATTTATCTTCCAAGAGAGCGAAAACCGGACCTTAAAACGAAAGTTATAGCCAAAATACGACGAAAAACGCCATTTTGAAATCTGAATAACTCGAAAAGGTGGTGGATTTTGACCTCGCTCTTAGAAGCATTTGAAAGTACACATTCTAGAGTACATTTGCTGAAAATATCTCGGAGTTATTTTTTGTTTAACTTATTTAATCTCAATTTGAAAATGAGCATTTTTAAATCGTTTATTGCCTATTACTTTTGATAGAATTTACCAAAATTCATTTTTCAAGAATAAAAATGCTATTTTGACAAGCTCTACAATTGTCTAGAAGGGCCCAAAAATGTACAAAATGATCTAGTGGTTGTAAAAGAAGAAACAAGCTTTGGCTGAAATATTTCAGGAATAAATTTAATTATTTTGTTAATTCCTGAAATATTTCAGCCGAATCTTGTTTTTTCTTTTACAACCACTAGATCATTTTGTACATTTTTTGGGCGCTTCTCGACAATTGTAGAGCTTTCAAATGAACATTTTTACTCTTGAAAAATGAATTTTAGTCAATTCTATCAAAAGTAAAGGGCAGAAAACGAATAAAAAAGGCTCATTTTCAAATTGAGTAAACTTGTGTCTGATAAACGCGCTTTATTGTTTGACCTTCAATAACCTCTAGAGTAAGCAATGTAAACAATAACAAACATATTTTATTTGGTTGACCATTCTTTTTTTTGCCGAATCAGAACAACTTATCGCACGGCAAAAATAAATGCCGAATCTAGGCAAATTATGAGTTATTCTGCCGAATACTCATCGAAAAATGACAGTTAATTTGCAAAGTTCGGCATTTTTCTGCCAAAAAAATCTGTTGTTCAAAAATGACTGTGTATTGTCCCGGAAAATTGTTACATTTAGTTGCCGGTGCCAAATTATAATTACAAATGATTACGGTGGTCGAACTTCTACGATTGTCAAACGCGTTCTGATCTGAAATTCCGTTGGCCAGTTGTCACACTTACATCAATTTTCATGTCAAGATAGCATCTCAGAATTGAAATAGAATGTTGGGGATCTGTGATGGTCAAAAGGTAAATTGTAAAAGTAAAAACAAATGATGTTTTAAATTTCTTACATCTTTCTTGAAATATTGAAAACAGCTTTCTGTCTTCATTCTTTTAGTCACTCAAGGTCCGCAGTACACGAAATTAGCATCAATACCCAGCCCTTTATGTAAGCCTTCAATGCTTACGTTTCCGTCAACGGTGTACAAACAAATCCCATGAGTTTATCAATGTTTACTTATTCATACGATAAACGTGGCACAGCTCCAACCAGGGCCAGGCCTGACAAGGTCTCACTGGAAAACGCTAAACGGCGGGCTCTTTTTTTTTGTGGGACAATTCTCCTGATCACTATAGATGGATAATGTTTCCTTTCTTAGTACCTGCATTACGAGAATTTGAAAGCCAAATTTCGTCGAATAACAAACCTTTTAACCCCTCTCCGCATGCTTTATTATCCTTTCATGATCAATTTTCACGAAGGGCATGATTTTGTTTGCGAACCTTTTTTCCCAGGTTTTTGTTTGCGAGTTTATTCTCATCAAAAAATCATAAAGAGATTACCGATGTTTCGTTATGATTCATGAGGGGTCGGTTCTCGTAACTGAATAAGGTAAAAGTTTTGTTTTTGAAAATTGCATTCAGTAAATTATCGTTTGATTGGCGGAATTAGAAATTATTCACCAATCATGTGGTTCACTTAGAGATAACTGAATTATTTAATTTTTCAGGACAATCAGGTGATTAAATCTCGTCATCGAACCTCACTTTAAAAATGCCATTTTCCCTGATCCTATTCGACTCGATAAAGGAAATCAAATAAAAATAAATCACTTGGTGAAGGTCCATTCCATTGGCGTCATTTTCGGTACCATTAAAGGTTGTTATGCTGGCCTGGAATGGCCAGTTCTTTCATCCTTGCACCGAACTTGATACGCTAATAAACCTCGGTTGGTTGTGGCGCTAGGATTTCAACCAATATTGAATTTTTGCAAGAAACCAGCAAAAAATAGCATGAAATAAAAAAGCCTGTAAGGGTCTGTAGCAGCCACTTAGAGGGGGAACCCTACCACTCAGGACCAAGAGGATGGAAGATAAGGTTGCGAACCAAGAGCAAAAAGTGCTGAAAGGTAGCGCTTCCTTTTTGTCGGGAATTTTCCAAGGACTTCGAAGCGTGCAGAATAAGAAAACACGACTGGAAAATTGCGTGGAAAGCATTTGGGAAGGAAGTGCCTACTTTTATCTGTCGTGTTTCTGGTCTTCTTCACCCGAGCGTGCAGGTGTGGGTGAGTATGTCAGATTTGGTGTAAATTCACGATTTCACGGGAAATTTATGCAATATAAATATTTCAAACTTTTCATAATAAGACTATTGATTTCATGTTGAAAGTTCATCAACCGTGATAAATTGAATTCTTAAATTTTAATTTAAAAAAAATATTGAAAAAAAAACTTAAGGGTTACCACTTTTATTTCCCCTTACAGCTTGACTCGATGTCACACGGGCGTGTCATCTTGGCGCTGTCATCCTTGTCTGAAGATACTGGCGGATTTGCTCCTTCAAGAGGTGAGTTTTTATTGCGGTGGCGAACCTGGCAATGTAAATATAGACGCGGGTTTCGTCTTCGCCAGTAAACCGTACGGAAGGGTAGGTAGGTAATACTAACCTGCAGCTGGGAAATGGCAATATTCGCACTGTTTGAATCAACGGGAACGATGAGAAATGAGTTTTCAGGAATTTAACCATAAAACGGGGAGCGTGAACTATGCGCAGTGCAAATTGAAGGTTACTTTGGGTGAATTTTGAATTTATCCTAAATTTTTAATAGATGTTATTTTCAATAACAATATTTCAAAACAAATTTCACATTCTATTCAAACTGTCTTAAAAGACTTCTACCAGTTTTGTAAAGATTGAACATTTTTCCTCCAGCAACATTTCTAAAATTCATCCAAAGTTGTCGAAACATCGAACAAGACCTTCAACGACTTGTCTAGCTTGTCAAAATTGTTTAACATGGCAGGGAAAATACACACACACACAAAGACGGTTGAACCCTCCCGCGTGACACTCCCTTGTAAAGTAGACTTCTTGGCGATATATTACCGGTTCCTTGCAAAGTTACACGTTTCGACGAAGAGTCGAGTACGCCCTGCTGGGAATCAATTTGCTTCGCAGCAGGGGTCACAAACTTTCCGAGAAAAACACAGTTTTCTCAGCTCAGTCTTTGTGCTTTGAACACAGAGAAAAATGAAAGATTAACTTGAAAAAGGGAACAAAAATTAACCTTTTATGTGTCTTATAGGTAATCAAGCAATGCTGAATGGTTTTTTCTGCAATGAAATTAAATCAAAGTAACTGTTCATTTTTTGAACAGTTATCCATCTTTAAGAGTGTTCAAATAAGAGGTTGATCCTGTAAAATTGTAGGTCATGATGTTCAGCAAAAAAAAAAACACATTAAAAAAAAAGCAAAAAAAAACACATTTTTAAATACATTACAATCCCATTTCATTCTATTATGCCAAAAATGGCACAATTTTCAAGGTTGGCTTTGTACACACTATTTCTAGTTTAAACCTTTTTCAAATTTTAAAAATAATCTCTATTCATGATGTTTTCCACATGTCAAATTTTGCACTACACTCCAACCCCGATAGTTTGACAAATGAACGGGGTCACTTTTTAGTTTGACTTTGACCAACCAACGGGGTACAAACTAAAAAAGTTTCAAACGAAAAGGTGACCAAACACCGGAGTGTATTTCAAATTGGAAGACAGTTTAAGAATTGTTTTTTTGTAACTGGGTAATTCTCAAGGAACTCACACGAAATCGGTAAAAGTTGCCCTGACCCCTCTTCAATTTGCGCGAAACTTTGTTCTAAGGGGTAACTTTTGTCCTTGATCACGAAACCGAGGTCCGTTTTTTTAAAGCTCGTGACGGAGCGTCCCTACGACCCCTTCCAGTTTTGAGCATGCCAAAAAAGAGATGTTCTCAATTTTTTTTTTTTAAATTTATATTTATTCAAATTTCTTTTCCATGTACATTCATTCAGTTAAAATATTATTGAGTGTCCAATCACAAACGATGACTTTTCACCTCAATTTTAAATACTAGCAACTTTCATTTATTCATGAAATATTGTAGCTTTCGCTATTCAGTGATTTCAAATGTAGGAGGTCCTACATGTACAAAAGGGAAAAGGGATACCTTAAAGCTAACTTATAAACTATATAAAGAGCGGATCAATGCAGCTGAAGACTGCAATGATTTTTGTCGAAATGCATCAATTATCTTATTGGACATAACATCCAAAGTGTCAACTTCGGCTAATTGATGAAGTTCACTGGTGCTGAACCAGGAGGAAGTTTCAGAATCATTTTCAGAATTTTGTTCTGAATCCTCTGAAGTTTTTTCTTCCTGGTTAAGCAACAGCTTGTCCAGATCGGCACAGCATAAAGCATGGCAGGTCTGAAAATTTGTTTATAAATTAACAGTTTATTCTTGAGACAAAGTCTAGAATTCCTGTTTATAAGTGGATACAAACATTTAATATATTTGTTACATTTAACCTGGATAGGATACTTTCTATGTGATCCTTGTTAGTAAGGTTTTTGTCAAAACCAAGTCCAAGATATTTCACTTGATCCTCCCACTTTAAATTTACCTCATTCATCTTTATAATGTGATGACTTTTTGGTTTAAGAAAATCAGCCCTTGGTTTGTGAGGGAAAATAATAAGTTGAGTTTTTGCAGCATTTGGAGTAATTTTCCATTCTTTCAAATAAGAATTGAAAATATCCAAGCTTTTTTGTAAAGAGATGTTTTCAATAATTTGCAGCCTGAAACGGTGATGAGATGGAAATTTGGTGTCAGAGAGACTTTTACGTAAAATTGTACGCCCGATTTGATGGCGTACTCAGATTAATGAATTGTCATGAAGAATATTATCATATTAGGACCAATTACAGGTGAATTAATTAACGGAAAATCAACCAAAAATTTTTTCACAGTGATTTTTGTGACTCGAAAGCTCATTTGCAATCGAGGGTAAGGTAGCGGGAAAAGTTACAGCAAAAACACTTGTTAAATTAAGTTTTCCGCCACGCTCAATCCCGGGACAAAGTTTGGTGCCATTTTGGTGGCTTATGCAGATTATGGTTATAGCATGGAACCGCAAACGGTGGCACATGTCAGGATCAGTTTTGTCCCGTTGGCACCTTGTCATCGTGAGCAGTTGCTACAGATAGTTTGGTGTGCTCGCACATTCGACTTCTAAGTACAAGATAGTGAATGTTGGCCAAATTAATTAGTTGCAGAAATGTAAACATTGCTCATGGAATGATAGCTTTCAAATTTGTTTAAGTAGATGCAGTCAGGAATAAAAGCGACATATCACATTTTGACAAGTACATTTTAATTCTTTGAAATTTCATATGAATATTTTAGCTACAATTTCAAAACTGACAGTAAACCACAACATTCGCGTACAGCTTCCAGGGTCGACTAACCAGAATGACCGTTGGCACCGGAGCCCGACTTCCAACTCCTCCCATCAGCATGGCCGCCCGGAACCGCTGGTACGGTGCGTCGGCCCACACGCGAATGTAGCTCAACTTGGTAACGTCCTGAAAGAGAGGCACCCGCCGAAATTCGGTGAAAGGAGGTTAAAATTTTGAGCCAAAACAACAACAAAAAAGAAGCAACTCACATTGTTTGGCTCGAACCAAAACAGCTTGACGATGGGAGTCCAGCTGAAATACTGCGGAATTGAGTTGAAAGAACCGCTAAAGCAAACCGAATCCCGGACGGATCGTTGTCCCCACTCGAATTCGCTGGAAATGTGCTGCCCGTTGATGCAGCACCACCAGCAGTGGCCGAGCAGTGCCAGCTGCACTGCTGCTAATTGAACAAAACGGATCATCGCGGAAGAATCTCCAACCAACGAGCTCGGTAACGATGCTAAGCTGCAAACTGTGCGCTGGAAACGGGGCATTTTTCGAGAGAAAGGTGGATTTGCCTTTCAGAGAAAGATACTCGAGTGAAAGTACCGGATTCAATCAAATCTGTTCCGACCGAGTGGGGCACGTTTTTGGAGTATGCACTAATCTAAAGGGCCTGCTGGAACAGGCATTTGACCGCAGCAGGTTAAAACCAACCTCTTGTTTAAAAAAAAAACTAAGAGGTTGGGCCGTGACAAATGTAATACTGCACCTTAGGCGTCATCCATAAAGTATGTCACGCTAAAATCTGCCAAAATTAACAACCCCCCTCCCCTTTTCGTCACACTTTGTCATGCTGGCTCTACGAAAAGTACGTCACGTTTTGTCGGAATTTTTGAATGATTTATAAAAAGGATTATTTTTTAAATTTGAATTTAATCGATTAAGTTTTAAATTTTACTGGTGTGACAATATCCCCCCCCCCCCCTCTAGAGCGTGACGTAATTTATGGTTTATACCTTTTGCAAAAAACCTCAACAAGCTTGCTAACATTTATATTTTCAAATACATTTTTAGGTCTAAGTGACTTTTCAATTGATTTTAAAATCTTTTCCACAGTGTGCAATAGGGTTACAAGAAAAAATAAAAATTATGGAATATCTAAAGAACATTCCGTGGTTCGATTCTTTAGGCAATAATAAGTGACTGTGCCAATTTTGAGCCAAATTGATTAAGAGCAAATCCATGAACGCCCACCCCTTTGTATGGGACGTCGTTTGAACCTCACCAATCTGCCTGAAATTTTCAGGGGTTGTTTGTACATATAAAACTAGCATCTGGCCAAAATATGAGCACTCTAGGTCAACGGGAAGTAGGGCAAATCGGGACGCAAAGTTCAATTGTAATTTTGTAATTAAATATGTCTTTATTGAACATTCTTATAATAATTACATTTCTTTTACATCTTTGTTGTATTTTTCGTTTTATTATTAACTGATCACATTTATTTATTTGCTTCAAATTGTTTTACATTATTGCATTGAATTGAATACATTTGGGTAAAAAAGAAAAAAAAATCACTTTAACAGCTAAACCTAAGACTAAAAAAAATCCATTGAAATATTCAAAATCACTAGAACGAGTAAACTACGAACTGTATTTTAAGATGAATGCTCCAAGAGTTCTTAATTGTTCCTGGCGAGTTTTGCACCCACGCAGAGTTGTTGTCATCTCGATGAAAATGTTCAGAAGTTCTTGTGGTGAAAACAGGTCACTACTGCCTTCACCCGTTGATGTTGGTTGGTTTTCCCTCGGTTGCTGACTGAAGCCTGGAGGTGTTGTATGCTCTGCAACTCTTTGCCGCTGATTCAACGGCAATGGCTGCAGATTTGGAACCACTCGAACAGATCCTGCTCCTGGTGACGCCAAAGTAGGAAAATCCACGTCCGTGTATGCTGGTGGTGTTTTGCGACGATTTGGTTGGTGCCTCGTCGTCGCTTGCTGCCGAATTTTTACAAACTCGGCTCGTTTTGGGCAGCTACGATTCTTGGTAGAAGGGTCGCCGCCGCAATTGAAGCATTTCGCTTCGATGTTCTCGTTGATTGTTTCGCAAGCTTGAGTATTGTGCTCACCTCCGCAGGTTGCACAACGACTCTTGATGAAACAGTTCCTTCCACCATGTCCAAACTGCAAGCAGTTCGAACATTGCGTCACGTCACGGTGCACTGGACGATAACGTTCCCAAGTCACGATGATGTTGAAAATAGCCCGAACTGCTTTCAGCTCAGACGGCGTTGTCGATCCTTTCTCGAGATGAACCAGGTAAAGTTGATCACGATACTTGATGTCCTTGTTGTGTCTCGTCATCTTGAAGACTTCGATCACGTTCAACTTAAGAGTTTTGAGCTCTTCTTTCAGCACACTCACATCCATGTCGTACAAGCCACGGAGGACCTGTTTCATGGGGCGTTTACCTGTATCGTCATGGCTGTAGTATTCAATCTTTGTGTTGTTCAGGAAATCCCGAACGTAGTTGTAATCCTTTCTGGTAGGTAGCAGAATTTTGAGTCCATCAGCACACAAGCGAATGGAAGCTCGTAAAGCACCAGATTTGATAAACCCGGTTAGCCACTTTCGCACCGAATCCGATGACGATGTTTTCACAAAAATGGGTGGCAACTTTTCCCGTCGTTCAAATTCTTCCTTCTCGCTCACGTCCACAGGGAGGGTAGCGAACTGGTTTCCAGACAATTTTGAGCGTCCTTGCTCAAACTGCCTGGCTTTGCAGGTAGCGCTTCGGCATTCTTTAGCTTCTTCAAATCTGCCGATCCTGCTGGTGAGGACCGCCTCTTTTTCTTGCCCTGAGGCATTTTTGCACTTTTTAAGCACTTTTCAGGAGCTAAAATCCAGAAGTACCTCACTGAATGATGGTCCAAAAAGGAAATGGACGCAAAGTTCAAAGGTTCAAAAACTTCAATAATCTTAAAAAGGCTATAACTTATGCAAAATTTAATTTTATTTCAAAATACAAAATGAATCGGACAGGGCTTCAAAAATGCAGCATGAAGCATCCCAATTGGTTAAATCTAAAGGGAGTTATTGGCATTTAATGAAAAAATAGCATAATTTTCAAACTCAAATAAAAATGTGTTCCATCCAGATATCAACTCGGTTCAAACTGCAGCTTGTACACAGCAAATTAAGTACACAGCAAAAAATCAATGCACATCACCTTCGTCAAAATAAACACTTAATATTACACATTACATGTACAATTTTTGCAAACACAAAAAAAAAGTTACAACTGCCGGGATTCAAACCCAGCACCAACAGTAAGGACAGGCGCCTTAGCCCACTCGACCATCAGACCGATTTTAATCTGAAAGGATAAACGTATGTATGACCTTGACATTTCGGTCAAGTAGATTTCCCATACTGATGGGCTACATATTTCAGGGTGTAAAATCACATAAAATTGCATAAAATAATGCAATATTTATTTTACACCCAGGCCTTTAACACGCAGCTGGATTACTACACTACTTTTTTAGCTGTGTAGTAATCCAGCTGCTTGTAAGAGGCCTGGGTGTAAAATAATTTTCACATTATTTCGTCGCCATCGTGCTAACTTGTCGTACGTGCATTTTGGGCCAAATTGAGTTAAGAACGCCATTTTGTGCAGCTCACAATGCCTCACCTTTTGACCTTCACAGATCCCCAAAATTCGACTTCAATCCTGAGATATTCAACAAAAACCGAAAAAACTCCGTGCATTTTTGTCACTTTACATATGAAAGTAGTTTCAATCTTGTCGTGCTATCTTGTCACTCCATGAAAATTGATGTAAGTGCGACAAAAAGCCAAAGGGATTTCAGGCCAGGAAAGTCAGGATGCGTTTGTCGCACGTACAAGCTAGACTACCGTAAACATTTGTAATTATAACTCGGGACTCCAGCAACCAACTTCAACCAAACATTGGCACAATGCACAGAATGGTCAGCCAAACAAAACGTGTTTGTTATTGTTTACATTGCGTACTCTCGTTTTTGTATATTCAAGGTCAAACATTAAAACGCGTTTTTCTCGGAACGTCGAAATGGCGGGTGCGACAAGATAGCACGACGACGTCGATTTTATGAAATTCTGTGTAATATTACACCCTAAAATATGTAGCCCATCAGTAAGGAAAACTTACTTGACTGGATGTCAAGCTGATATATCCTATATCCTTTTAAGTTTTAATCGGGCTGATGGTCGAGCGGGCTAAAGCACCAGTGCTCACTGTTGGTGCAGGGTTTGAGTCCCGTCGGTTGCAACTTTTTTTTTTGATATCTACAAAATTTGTATAAGTAGCGTGTATTATTAAATGTGATTAGTGCGCTGACCACGGGGACGTGCTGTCTTGTTTTTGCATGCTCATTTTCATTTCTTTTGTGTCGCTGTGTGTGTGCTTGGGTGAGTGGTTATTATAATTAAATAATGGCATCACTAGTGCGCTGACCACGGGGACGTGCTGTCTTGTTTTTGCAAGCTCATTTTCATTTCTTTTGTGTCGCTGTGTGTGTGCTTGGGTGAGTGGTTATTATAATTAAATAATGGCATCATTAGTGCGCTGACCACGGGGACGCGCTGTCTTGTTTTTGCATGCTTATTTTCATTTCTTTCGTGTCGCTGTGTGTGTGCTTGGGTGAGTGGTTATTATAATTGAATAATGACATCATAAGTGCAGTGCTTCTGGGAACGCGCAGTCTTGTTTTTTCGCGGTAATTTTCGTCATTAATGATCGTAAAAATTTATTCCAACCTGCAGTTTTAGTATTAACTCATCAAACTATCGGGGTCTCGTGGCGCAGGGGTAGCGGCTTCGGCTGCCGATCCCGATGATGCTATGAGACGCGGGTTCGATTCCCGCCTTATCCACTGAGCTTCTATCGGATGGTGAAGTAAAACGTCGGTCCCGGTTTCTCCTGTCTCGTCAGAGGCGCTGGAGCAGAAATCCCACGTTAGAGGAAGGCCATGCCCCGGGGGGCGTAGTGCCAATAGTTTCGTTTTCATCAAACTATCGATTTTATGAAGAGTAAAGCGTAATTTATTTACTATTTTTTTTTAATTTGCTCGCGTTAACTAAATTGTAAAAACATTAAAAATACTGATAAGTCCAGCCCATAGCACTACTGCTCGGCTGGCACGCGTTCGATAAAAAAAAAAACATTTTAAATAATCAATTACCTATCTTTCCGCAGCCGGCTGCCTAAGATTTAAAATTTTCAACCGATAAACAAAATGCTCATGGTCACATCACTGCCACTTGTGAATCCTGACCTCATACCCATCTACTAACCCCCTCAAAACTCATATGATACTTTGTCGGAGATGCAGTCGATTGGGCGGTCTCTATCACTCAAGTATCGGACTAACATTCCCATCCACTTCCCCGTGACCCTACCACTGGTCGTGGCCGGCGCCGGTATTGATCAGCATGATAGGGGCCTTTGAGAAGTTGCGAAGCGAGGAAAGATAGCTCCCACTTATCTTCCACGGCTCGTGGATGTAACTTCTGGAGGTCCTGGTCAATAACGGAGTAGCAACTGCGGGTGGGCACCTATGCTATGCTATGCTATGCAGCGTGTAATATTAAATGTCTTTTTTGACATCACGTGCATGCTTTTGCATGCGATTTTACCATCGGATTTTTTGCTGTGTAGGGGACATCTGGGACTACCATCTGAGACTGAGAACGCTTTGGTAAGGCAGTTTAACATATTAAATAGACACTTTTACTTTTAGTGAATTTTTTGGTTGTAAATTTTTGCTCGGGGGACCCCTTAGATCAAATTTTCCGGTGATAATTTCATCACATTCGTGTTCCTGAGTCAATTTCACATTAGAAACATGCACAAAAAGGTTTATTTCCATCCATTTTAATCCTTTAAAAAATGAAAGTTAAAAAAAATAAATGCATTTACACGCGACCAGTTGCTTTTCAATCATTAGTTTTCCAAATATTCAGGTATTGACGGAATTTTGTTTTTCGCGAAAAAAAACTTTTTGTGGGACTGGTATTTCATGAAAATTTAAAATGTTATCAATGGAGTTCAAACATGCTTAATATGATTACAAACGCAGGAAAATGTTTTTTAACTGGTTTTCAGTTGATTAAACTTTAATTTTGATTAAAATTGTGAAATTTATCGAAAAAAAAACAATTTCTGGCCCCTAATTATTCCGGCCGACTTTGAAGGGTGGGTAAAGGGAGGAAGGGGGGGGGACATAAACTGTGAAAAATATTTGCAACGACTTTTTTATCAAAGTCCAAAGAAATAAATTTGAAAAAAAGCAACATTTTTTTATTTGCAATATTTGTTTACTTTTCAGGTAATGACATCTGCGACATCTTTGAGTTTGTAAACACTTATTTAGTAAAAATAGATCGATTTCAGAATAATAGAGCACAACTGCCCAATTCAAGACCTCGAAACACAACAAGTAGTAGTCAACAAGCAAGTAGTTTTTCAATTATTGAACTCATGACATGACCTAACCCAATAGTTCAGCTTACGAGCATTCTTCGGAATCAAAAGCACTCACTCCCACTTTGCACTTACAAAATGTACGACCGACGTAAGACCCTCCAAAGTCAGCAGGACGGAAACCATTCATTTGTAGCATTTCTCTGGAGCCTGAGAGAACTGGTTTGTCTGCAATCTGGTTTGTTAGTGAACTTCCTAGCATCTTTTTTTCCTTTCTTTTTTTGCCGTCACACTACCAATGAGAATCAAATCAAGACACATTCAATCGGATTCGGGCAAAATGGCCAAAGTCTTTTTGTGCAGATTCTCGTATCACCGGTAGTCATACGGAACGCATGGGGTTTTTTGGACTTTTGGAGAAGAGTTTTTGTTTTACTTTTGCTACTATATTGGATCTATTATAAAACCAAAATTGTAATTTTGTGGAATTTTACATTGGGCCCTCAGCTCTTAAGACCACGACTTTTATTCAGGAATGCAATTTATGAGTCCAAAAATTATTTCAACAAACTTCCTCAAACCAACTTGACCCACTTTTCCCCTAACCTATCACTTCTAAAAAATAAGTTTCCCGTGCCGGACAAACAACGTCCCACACCGTCGGACCGGACAGAAGTCGTTCGAAGGACCGGGAAGGTCATCGATGCCGCCCAAGGCGTGTGTGTGTGCGGTGTGACGTAACAGAACATCGTATCGATGGCACAACTTTATCGGTTCACCGATGCGGGATGGGGTGAGAGGTGGCCGGAAATGAGATGATAAAATATACATAATACACAATTCAATTCCCCGGCGCCGCCACCGTCGTTACCATTTGTGATTTCCGGCGTAAAGGTTGGAAGAGGTTCTCACTTCAGAAAATATGAAAAATAAGGTTTTTAGAAATTAAAGTTGTGTTTCGTTATGTTACTTTTTGATTGAGAGTGTCATGCCTGCTTTGAATGACATTTTTCCAATCAAATTTTTAACTGTGCTATAAGTTTAATCTGGAATGGTTGTTGCACTGTGAGTTGCCCTCAGGGTTATTGGAGGGTACTGCCCAGCGAGCGTGTGTGCGTGCAAGTGGCGCCTGTCAGGGTGATGATGGCCAAAAAATCGAGATATTTGTTCTTTGTTTTGCTGGCATTTCGAGCTGGACACGGTTGTGTGTGCATGAATGTGTGTGTTGGCAGCTTCGCAGTAGGAAATAGACCGGAAAACTGGATGGAAAAGATTTTTCGTGGCACTTGTGGGTGCAACAGATTGTAGGTTCAGTGGTGATGTTTATGTGAAAAGAATGTACCTTTTAAAATTCCTTTTAAATATTTTTAATAATATTTATAACATATGATAATGATGAGAAGAAATGAAAAATAGCTCAAAATAGGAAAACACTTATCGAAATATCATTTTTCTTGCTTTGAACTGATTTAAATTGTTCGTCAGGATCATGGCCTACTTTGGTTCAATTTGTAATTCAGCTATAAAAAGCTGAAGTTTGACAGTTGGAATATGGAGTAAACCGAAGGCATCATTGCTCCCTCTTTTCCTTGTGACTATTTTTTACGAAATCCTTTTAACACATTTTTTCAAAGAGCAGTCGTGGCTGAATAGTTACGATGTTCACTTTGTAAGCGAATGATCCTGGACTCGATTCCCATCTGTTCCTAACTAGAAAGTTTTGGACTCATTGAGATTTTTAAGTCATGAAAAATAAGCGAAGCAAATTCCTTCAAAAACAATTTTTCACTGAAACTGTAACATTTTTCGATTGAATACTAGTATAATGTTCAGAAGAGTTGTAAATAATATCAAAACATTCAAACTGAAAGGAATTTTTTATGAGTAATTATTAGGGTGGGTACGTTTTCCAAAAAGTTCTCCGATCAAGTTTAAGTATGGTTCCCCTTGTAGGGCATGCCCATAGAGACTTTCATGCCAAATATCAGCTCATTTGGTTGTAAACTGGCTGCGCGCATCAGGGTTAAAGTTTACATGGGAATTACTATGGGAAATTGGAACTTTTTGTTCAAACGCTCCTACAGCTCTGGGAAAATCACGCGCCAACTTCTGCTATGGTCAGGCCTATGGGGAATGGTCTGGAGAACACTTTTCCCGAAGAGAGCACACGGATTCGTTGTACCTAGAGCTGGCGCATCGGCAAACAATCCGATGTCTCCGAAATCAACGGTTTTACCTCAAAAAGCATCAAATTTTCCTTAGCATGCTATGAAAGCTTGATGCACACCGCGACGCCATGTGTCAGGCAGCTGCCACGTAGTTGAAATATTATCAACAAAACACAAATTTACTATGCTAAGATTCTGAATTCGACTAAATAATATCAGGATTGCTCTAAATAATCATTTTCTAGTTAAATTGAAACATATCCTATTCTATTGAAATTTTGATATCTTGAATTTAAAAATGGCATTTGAGTTATTTTCAGTTTTGAAATTGAAAATTTTAAAATTTCATAATTTTAAAAATTAAAACGGCTTCAACTTTTCACTAGTAAAACTAAATTCAATTTTTCAAAATATTTTTTTCACATAAAATTAATTGTATAGCCCATGTAAAGGGTATAGGAAAAGTGCGTGGAGGGGGTGGTCTGAAATCTAAAAAATCTCTGGACGTAAGATTTGAACGAACACTAAGCTGTCTTAAAACCACTTTTTTAGTTTTAGTTTTACCGGTGTTTAAATTATTGCTAATCTTGTACATCATTGTTTGTACCGTCATCAGGGGTGACATTGGGTCTGGGGGGTGAGATTGGCTCATACAAAAATGTTGAAATTTGTATGACCCAATCTCACCCCCCAGACCCAATGTCACTCCTGAAGACGGTATGCTTTAAATGTGTCAAGCTTAGTATTATTTCGCAAAAGAAACCATTTACTATTTAAAAACGTCTTAAAAACTCTGGTTATAAAAAGTTAATTAAACAATATTTTTTACAATTAAGTTTAAGTCAAAAACAAAATAAATATCATCGTTTGAAAGTATTCATTATCTAAAATTAATTTGAAACCCAAACCGTGATTATTGTTTTGAACTATCTCGTTGAAGTCTTCATTGCAATTGTTTAATCAAAACTCATTGAAGCAATATTTTAAATTAAATATCAATTTATCATGTGGCAGTGCGTGGCCGAATGGTTACGCTGTCCGCTTTGTAAGCGGATGATTCTGGGGTCGATTCCCATCTGCTGCAACCTTCCATCGGATGAGGAAGTAAAATGTCTGTCCCGGCCTTGGTTGTTAGGCCGTTAAGTCATTCCAGGTGTAGGAGTTCTCTCCATGCCATAAGTACAAACAATACACCAAACCAAGCCTACTCCGGTGGAATCGCTGGCGGCGGTTGGACTCGCAATCCAAAGGTCGTCAGTTCAAACACTGGGGTGGAAGGTTCCTTGGAGTAAAAAGAGGTTTGGGTGCTCTCCCCATTCAAGCCTTCGGACTCCTAGGTTCGAGCAGAAACTTGCAATAGAGACCACAAATGACCCGGGGGTCGTTAATGTGGATGATTTGATTTTGATCAATTTATCATTGTAAATTTGGAAGGGGCGCAAAATTTAAGCTTCGCCAAGGGCACCGTGGGCTGAAGGTATGGCTCTAGATGAATGATTAAATTTTCCGAAGGTTATAAAATAAAGTATTTCAACGCACATAGGACACTTTTTCAGCATTTAAGAGATTTTTTGTTTTATTTAGACAAAATAAGAGAAAAGGTCAGACTTTTGTGAACAATTTGATGTATAATAAGTGTATGTTTGATGTTACATGAATTTTAACATTGCTTGAACTGAACGAATGACAAGATCTTCAAAAATACCCTTATTATTTTCATAGCACATAACATAAATCAAATTGTTCACAAGAAGCTGGCACGAACCTCAGAAAAATGTACTTTGTGCTCAGAAATTGTTTTTTTAAGAAGTGAACTTAGCATTCTTTATTTGTTTTTTTTTTTTTAATAATGAAACTTTAAACTTTCCAATGAATAATTCAGACCACATTCTATACTGGATGCTCCAAACAATAAGCCTTGATAAAACTCTTTCCAAAGAGCTTCTATCACTCTGGTGTACTGAAAAAGTTGTTTTTTTTTTTTAAATATTATAAACAACTCTATTTAACATTTGGTCGTCTTAAATAAAAATTTGACAAAGTTTCAAGAAACAAAATTAAATTTATTTTTTCTCATAAAGAACTTTTTTGCCACTTTTTTCATAAAAATCCATTTCCCATAATCATAATTTTTGAAAATCGATACTTTTTAAATGTAAAATCAAAAAAACCAAGTCGTTCTTAATACGACGAGTACTGAAATTTTACCACATTTTTGCATTTCTAAAAACACCTTTGAAATGGATTTTTCAGTGCATCTTTTTTTCCCGATTTGAATGATTGTCGTCCGTGTGTTTAACCAAAATGAAAAATCAAATCAATTAAGAAAATTATTACTTTTCGATACATGTGTTGAAAACAACAATTTATGCAACAAGTTGAAAAATTAAGAACACTTTTTCTAACACTTTTTCAATTCCATCGTGAAACTAATTACTTTTTCTATCATTCTCGAACGATGAAATTAGTGCTTAAAATAAACCTTTTAGCATTGTTGTTTTTAATGAAGATAACTATCTTATTTCATCACTAATGAGTGGCTCAAGGAAAAGTATGTATTTTAAAACGGAAGTGCAATAAAAAATATTTAAAGTTCCATTAAATAGCACCTTGAAACACTGAACAATCAGGCTCGAATGGTTTACCACATTATTTGGTGTGTTTTAAACTTCTATGAAAATGTTCAACCGTCAATAATCAAACACACACATAAATGGCAACACTGAAAAAAAATCCTTCCTAGTGCAACTTCCCCGAACAACAAACACATAAATTGATAAACTTTATCAGAGTTTTCCAAAGAGTTTCCGCGGTGGATTACCCCCGTCGAAGCGCCATCTTCGACGTGGAAATCTTGTCTCTCCTCATCCCGAAGAAAAGCTTCCGTCTCCGCAGGGGCAGCAATATATTGACTCCTTCTGCTGAAGGATGCTCGCACGGGGGAAAACTTTTATTCTGAAAAGTGTTTTGCTGTCAAACACTGTCGTAGCGAACTGTGTGATTCTGTGAGGAGGATTTTCCTACGAATACATCCGAGAAAGCTGCGCAGACTTTGGCAGAGTGGGGGTGTAATTAGGAAAGTTTTTCTTCCCTGTTTACTTCGAGTTTTCTGGATACTGGTGAAGCTCAAGGTAATTCCGGGCATTGGAACTTTTGGTATAAGCAGAAGGATCGTTGAGCAGTCGATTATCGAATGTTTTTGCTACAGTTTGCAAAGTCAACGCACTTGGGAAGCAATCCAAACCATTCAGGTAACGCAAATATCATTCGATTGCAAGGTGTTGTAATTTGTTTTCCCTTTCATAAGCAAATTATTGTGATAAAAATAATAAATTGGTGATTTAATGTGGAGTTTTAAAATATGCCACATAATAACTCCAAGCTCAAAATAGCTTGATCAGCCATGGAACATGTCAGCAAACAGCACCGAACAAGATTAAAAATCAACTAGCCGTGTCCACCACCACCACACGTGTTTCATACGACCCGCCACTAACAAACCGTGAACGTGCAGTTAATCAAGCATGGAAATGGCATTTCCGGTCCGGCAGCCACCAACACACGGGAATAATAACTTCGACCGTGCACAAATCTGATTTATAAATGCATTATTATTTCGTGCCCGAAGCCTCACAATCCAACACGCCCGGAATGCCGCAACCGGACCGAACAGGGCTGGGAAGTATTTGCAATGTTTCTGATTCCAGAGAAATCCCACAGGATGATGGAGGAGCGCTCAGCTGGATGAATTTCAAAATCTGTGTCTATGGTGATTTTTCAAAAAGTTGTATGATCTTGGAATCTAATTTTGTTCAGTTCAGTAGAAATAAAAAAGAATAAAATATTATCTTGATATTATCGATATTGCAACTTTAAAAAATAGATATTAAATCCCTTACAATATAGTCCAATTTCAATCGTTTTTGTTTTTGCTTTGTTTACATCTACAAAGTAGGAAGCTGTTCAAGCACAAGCATGACTTTTTTCTAACTGGTAAATGAGCTGTTTTATAATCAGTAGTTTGTGTTTCATTTTGGATCGGTTAGAAGAGGTTTTTTTTAACGGATGACGAAGAACAGCGGCGAGAGTGTCATTCTACGATGTTCCAGATAAATTCCATGGCTGATTTTTGAATGCAACAGCTCTTCCTGGTCCAGCGAAAAAACATCGCTATTTCTCGCGAAGCTGATCCGACAAACAAAGAAGATTTTCACTAAACCAGTAGGTTTTCAAACGGAATCAAATTAGGATTAAGACATCTTCTGGATTCATACAACCGCATCGACTCCATAAACAACTTCAATTCGTAATTATAAAAAAATGACGATCTCGCCTTCAAGATTTCTTGACTTCAACTCCAGGTCCACAAAACATTTTTATAAAAAAAAACATTTTTTATAATCGATAACAATACTCTCTACTTTTGGCGAACAGTAATTTGGTTCCACTGTGACAGTTCAAAATTGAGGACGTTTTGCGAACCACTATTCAGCACCCAGGTCAAAAACCGTTCGACGGCGGGTACTCCATTGAGTAAATCGACGTCGTCGTGCTATCATGTAGGGGAAATATACCCATTTTAATCACACTATGCCGTTCGATCAATTCTCATCACTTTTGCCGTTTTCCGCTATTAAATCAACATTTTCAGGTGTATCAACAATGATGAGTTGCTTGCTCACTTTTATTTGAGCTATTTATCAGTTTGGAACAGTCAAAAACATTTTATTTAAGCTGTAATTCATGAGCAAAGTGCTGATAGGCCGATAATAGAAACAGGCTGAGAAAGGGTATAGTTCCCCTAATACCTCGCTTTTGACGTTCCGAGAAAAA
Organism: Culex quinquefasciatus; assembly: GCF_015732765.1. Classification (NCBI taxonomy): domain Eukaryota; kingdom Metazoa; phylum Arthropoda; class Insecta; order Diptera; family Culicidae; genus Culex; species Culex quinquefasciatus. The sequence continues at coordinate 41,712,835 of NC_051863.1, forward strand.
CGCGTTTTAGTGTTTGACCTTGAATAAACGAAAATCAGAGCACGCAATGTAAACAATAACAAACACATTTTATTTAGGCGTCATCTACAAAGTACGTCACGCTCTATGGGGGAAGCGGGGTTGTCTCAAGTGTGACAAGGGGGAGAGGGGGTACGTGAGACTGTGACGTCACACTAGACTATTTCTTGAATACTGAAAATTTAGTCTTAAAATATAGCTAAAATAAGTTTAATATTTGATAAACTTTACTCATAAATCAAACACGTTTCAAGGCTTTAAGAAACAGAGATTTTGATAATAGATTTAATATGCCTCATCAGATTTTTAAAAGAAATATGAAGATTTCTGTCACTACAACATTGAAAACTTTTCCCGATCAAACTCCGAATTTTAAAATAATACTTTTTATAAATCATGCTAAAACTGCACACAAAACAAGATGATTTGGAAACGGGTCCAGCAAAACGTGACGAGATCCAGCGTGATAAAGTGTGACATAGGGGGTAGAGGGTTAATTTTGGCCGATTTTAGCATGACATACTTCATGGATGATGCGTTATTTGACCATTGCATTGTCCTGAAGTTCGGTTAAATTTAGTTGCTTGAGTCCCGAGTTATAATTGAAAATGTTTACGGTAGTCGAGTTCGTACCTGTGTCAAACGTGTTCTGACCTGAAATCCCTTTGTCCAGTTGTCGCACTTACATCAATTTTCAGGCTGTGTCAAGAGCACAACAAAATTGAAACTTCTTTCATATGAAAAGTGACAAAAATGCACGGAATTTTTTCGGTTTTTATTGAATATCTCAGGATTGAAATTGAATTTTGGGGACCTCAAAAGGTGAGGCATTGTGAGCTGCACAAAATGGCGTTCCTAACTCAATTTGGCCCAAAATGCACATACGACAAGTTAGCACGATGACGATGAAATAACACATTTCGTCGTTATCGCTTGTTGTCACTTTTAATGCGCAAGATGTTTCAATCTTGTCATGCTATCTAGATACCACCCTGAAAATTGCTGTAAGTGCGACAACTGGTCAAAGAAATTTCAGGTCAGAGCACGTTTGACACACGTACATGCCGTAAACAAAAATTTGAACTCCGGCAATCAAATTTAACCAAAGTTTCGGACAACACACAAAATGATCAACCAAACCAAACGTGTCTGTTATTGTTTACATTGTGTGCTCTACGTTTTAATTATGCGATTTCTCCTATTTCTTTCATTGTTTACAAACGTAATGTTTTTTTTTTTGATTTTTTTTAAGTGAGAGTAAAAAAATTAGCTCCGTAACTAAATTATATGAGTTTAGATACAAAGTTCGACAATACTTTGAAATTAGGCCTATTTGAAAAGCTGATCGGCATTTCTCTCCTCGTTTGAATTTGATACACGTGGAACGCGCACCGCACCCTGGTTGCATATTCCCACCAGTACTTATTGCACCCAGCCGGGGTGAAACGCAAAGTTTTGTGGTGTGTTTTGTGGGTGGTTTTTGCGATTGCAGCAGTATCAAGCACGTGTGCAGCCCGCAATTAGTGGACGCATTGGAAGGGGAGGCTGGGCACCAGTTATGGCAAGATCAAATTCATTATTGGCTTTTGGTGTTTTGGCTGCTGGGAAATTAGACGATTCGGAACGGACTGCGGTGCGTGTGGAACAATGGAATTATATTTCAAATTGATTTGATTATGTTTATGAACATTGGTTTTCAATTTAAACAGTCATTTTGCCTTCCTCACTGAGGTAAGGCTATAATCCTGCTCTAAAAATGAACTTTTTATTAAAAGCTCAAAGACCCACCTTCATGTATACATATCGACTCAGAATCGAAAACTGAACAAATGTCTGTGTGTGTGTATGTGTGTGTGTATGTGTGTGTGTATGTGTGTGTATGTATGTATGTGACTAAAATTCTCACTGAGTTTTCTCAGCACTGGCTGAACCGATTTTGATCAAACCAGTTGCAATCGACTTGGTTTAGGGTCCAATACATCTCTATTGAATTGTTTGAATTTTCGATAACTAGTTCAAAAGTTATGTATAAAAATGTGTTTTCACATATATCCGGATCTCATTTTAATGCATGTAAACGATGTCCGGATCCATCATCCGACCCATCGTTGGTTAGGTAATTGAAAGACCTATCCAACGAATCCACAACATTGAAGATCTGGCAACCCTGTCTCGAGTTATGACCACTTAAGTGATATTTATGTACTTTTTTGAAGCCGGATCTCACTTAAATGCATGTAAACGATGTCCGAATCCATCATCCGACCCATCGTTGGTTAGGTAATTGAAATGCCTTTCCAACGAGTCCACAACATTGAAGTTCTGGCAACCCTGTCTCAAGTTATGACCACTTAAGTGATATTTATGTACTTTTTTGAAGCCGAATCTCACTTAAATGTATGTAAACGATGTCCGGATCCATCTTCCAACTCATCGTTGGTTAGGTAATTGAAAGACCTTTCCAAAGAGTCCACAACATTGAAGATTTGGCAACCCTGTCTCGAGTTATGACCACTTAAGTGATATTTATATACTTTTTTGAAGCCGGATCTCACTTAAATGTATGTAAACGATGTCCGGATCCATCATCCAACCCATCGTTGGTTAGTTAATTGAAAGACCTTTCCAACGAGTCCACAACATTGAAGATCTGGCAACCCTGTCTTGAGTTATGACCACTTAAGAGATATTTATGTACTTTTTTGAAGCCGGATCTCACTTAAATGTATGTAAACGATGTTCGGATCCATCGTCTGACCCATCGTTGATTAGGTTATTAGAAAACCTTTCAAACGAGTCCCCGACATTGAATATCTGGCAACCCTGTCTCGAGTTCAGACCACTTATGTGATATTTATGTACTTTTTTGAAGCCGGATCTCACTTAAATGTATGTAAACGATGTCTGGATCCATCATCCGACCCATCGTTGGTTATGTAATTGAAAGACCTTTCCAAAGAGTCCACAACATTGAAGATCTGGCAACCCTGTCTCGAGTTATGACCACTTAAGTGATATTTATGTACTTTTTTGAAGCCGGATCTCACTTAAATGTATGTACACGTTGTCCGGATCCATCATCCAACCCATCGTTGGTTAGTTAATTGAAAGACCTTTCCAACGAGTCCACAACATTGAAGATCTGGCAACCCTGTCTTGAGTTATGACCACCTAAGAGATATTTATGTACTTTTTTGAAGCCGGATCTCACTTAAATGTATGTACACGTTGTCCGGATCCATCATCCAACCCATCGTTGGTTAGTTAATTGAAAGACCTTTCCAACGAGTCCACAATATTGAATATCTGGCAACCCTGTCTCGAGTTAAGACCACTTATGTGATATTTATGTACTTTTTTGAAGCCGGATCTCACTTAAATGTATGTAAACGATGTCTGGATCCATCATCCGACCCATCGTTGGTTATGTAATTGAAAGACCTTTCCAAAGAGTCCACAACATTGAAGATCTGGCAACCCTGTCTCGAGTTATGACCACTTAAGTGATATTTATGTACTTTTTTGAAGCCGGATCTCACTTAAATGTATGTACACGTTGTCCGGATCCATCATCCAACCCATCGTTGGTTAGTTAATTGAAAGACCTTTCCAACGAGTCCACAACATTGAAGATCTGGCAACCCTGTCTTGAGTTATGACCACTTAAGAGATATTTATGTACTTTTTTGAAGCCGGATCTCACTTAAATGTATGTAAACGATGTTCGGATCAATCGTCTGACCCATCGTTGATTAGGTTATTAGAAGACCTTTCAAACGAGTCCCCGACATTGAATATCTGGCAACCCTGTCTCGAGTTAAGACCACTTATGTGATATTTATGTACTTTTTTGAAGCCGGATCTCACTTAAATGTATGTAAACGATATCTGGATCCATCATCCGACCCATCGTTGGTTAGGTAATTGAAAGACCTTTCCAACGAGTCCACAACATTGAAGATCTGGCAACACTGTCTCAAGTTATGATCACTTAAGTGATATTTATGTACTTTTTTGAAGCCGGATCTCACTTAAATGTATGTAAACGATGTCCGGATCCATCATCCAACCCATCGTTGGTTAGGAAATTGAAAGACCTTTCCAACGTGTCCACAACATTGAAGATTTGGCAACCCTGTCTCGAGTTATGACCACTTAAGTGATATTTATATACTTTTTTGAAGCCGGATCTCACTTAAATGTATGTAAACGATGTCCGGATCCATCATCCAACCCATCGTTGGTTAGTTAATTGAAAGACCTTTCCAACGAGTCCACAACATTGAAGATCTGGCAACCCTGTCTTGAGTTATGACCACTTAAGAGATATTTATGTACTTTTTTGAAGCCGGATCTCACTTAAATGTATGTAAACGATGTTCGGATCCATCGTCTGACCCATCGTTGATTAGGTTATTAGAAGACCTTTCAAACGAGTCCCCGACATTGAATATCTGGCAACCCTGTCTCGAGTTAAGACCATTTATGTGATATTTATGTACTTTTTTGAAGCCGGATCTCACTTAAATGTATGTAAACGATGTCTGGATCCATCATCCGACCCATCGTTGGTTAGGTAATTGAAAGACCTTTCCAAAGAGTCCACAACATTGAAGATCTGGCAACCCTGTCTCGAGTTATGACCACTTAAGTGATATTTATGTACTTTTTTGAAGCCGGATCTCACTTAAATGTATGTACACGATGTCCGGATCCATCATCCGACCCATCGTTGGTCAGGTAATTGAAAGACCTTTCCAACGAGTCCACAACATTGAAGATCTGGCAACCTTGTCTCGAGTTATGACCACCTAAGAGATATTTATGTACTTTTTTGAAGCCGGATCTCATTTGAATGTATGTAAACGATGTCCGGATTCATCATCCGACCCATCGTTGGTTAGGTAATTGAAAGTCCTTTCCAACGAGTCCACAACATTGAAGATCTGGCAACCCTTTCTCGAGTTATGACCACTTAAGTGACATTTATGTACTTTTTTGAAGCCTGATCTCACTTCAATGTATGTAAACGATGTCTGGATCCAACATCCGACCCATCGTTGGTTAGGTAGTTGAAAGACCTTTCCAACGAGTCCAGTATTTTTCTAGATCTAAAAAAATAGCTGAAATATTTGTCCAAACCACGCATATTACCCATTGTTTTTAAAAAGTGAGGAAGGCATCAACCACATAGGTGGATTAAGTTAGTTTTTTTTTAAAGTAAAGGGATAACTTTTTTCCGTGGAACCACCAAAATCTCTAGAATGTTTTTAAACCGTATAAGGTTTGTCATAATATAAAGTTAAAAAAGTACATTTGTAATAAAAAAAACCATCTGTGATGATGACGATATGATGCATCGTACGAAAAGCTTCCGCCATCATGACGCTTTCCCGTCCGATTTTTGGAAAAGCTGTTTTTAAGTGACGACGATGTGCCTTCTTGGGGCACTTGCACTTGCTGGTACACCAACCATCGGACCCCAGAAGTGAAGCAGCTCAGTTTGGATGGATGGATGGATACAATCTAGCTAGCATAATTCATCGTCTGAGAGAAACATTCATTATGGATGTAGTATCCAGCCAGAAGCTGCTCACAATGTAGGAAATTGGCAGCTGTTAGAACGATGCTGCGAAGCGTTATCGGTATCATACTAAAAAAAGCATGAAAGTTGTTGTTTGATGAAAAGTTAAAGCAATCAAGAATTACAAAAAAATATTCCATTATTATTAACAAAAAAACATACAACTCTATCTACATCTAAAAAAGTGCAAAAATAAATAGCAACAAATAGTCTATAATCTGCTAGTGGGATTACTCCACCCAGTATGAATTTTACCATCGCTGCCGCTAATAAGCAATCCAGTGACTTTGAGCTAACAAGGCTCAACTTTGCGATGCTAACGATAGACTCAAGGAGACTTGCTCGGATTGTAAATGATCATTGTACATTTTAGGGTGTCAAGAACGGTCCGATTCCGATTTCTGCAGCAGTTTAATATGCATTCATTCACGCTTTTTTTCTCTTTTTTATTTAAATTAATGAATTATTTTAAAATAATTTTAGTTCAAACATTTGATATTTTTAGAAAGTCCTGTTTCACCTGTCACCCTATTACACCTCCCAGTCAAAGAAAGCCTCCCAACTGGTTGGTCCAATGGTTCTGCGTAAAAGCTTCTTCGTTGCTTTCATGTTTCCCCTATCAAAAGAAGCGTTCGTACGAAATGATGAGCCGGCCCAAGGCTTTCCATGGACCACCACCTCTCTTCTCCGGCTAACTATGGCCACGTGCGGATTCCATCGCTGCTGCTGCTGCCAGCCGGCGGGGGTGACGCTAATCCCTGTGACTAATGGCACTTTGCATGTGCGCCGCTCTGGCCGTGTCACAGAGATTTTGATGAAATGGTACGATGAAAGAGTGCACTTTTTGCTGCCCGGGCAGGAAACGGGAGCTTTTCAGAGAGCGAACAGCAAAAAAAAGCGAGCTTCAAAGCGTCCGCTCGTTCATTTCGAAGATCGAAAAGATAGACCAGCTTCCGAGGCCACTCTGGAAGCAGCTGTTGAAGCGTGGTGTCCCTCCTCTCGATGCAAGATAGTTTTCCTGGCAGGGGCAATCGAGCACGTGTGGTTAAGTTGTGCCGGTAGCTTTATCGTGATGACACTGGCACATTTCCGGAAGTAGCGTCCAATAAACACGATTTTTAATTGGATGTAACTACATTAGGTTTAATGTCTTTGAACTGGTTTCCAAAAATACCATGACGAATTAAAATCGATTCAGTTGAGCAGCACCATGGTACAGTAACCTTCTCACGTTTTAATTATCAGGGACAGATTGCTCATGTTTATCAGCTTCGTAATCTCGAAAAAAAAACTTGTTCATGATATGAACTTTGCCTGTTTAACTTGACTCAGAAGGAAGAAGGGCATTTCGAAAACTGGGTCACAGTCTATGCAAAATCTCACCAAAATATCTTCGATAAAAAAAATTTCAACAATTTTTCAAATCACTGCTTGATACAAACACTGTTGCAAATGAAGCTTTTAAAAAATGGTTGTAGATATTTTTTTAATAATGCATAATGCAATCTTTGCACAAACCAATCGACATTCATTTGTCAGTGTCAGTGTCAGTTGTCATTCAACAACAATTTGAGCTTAGCTTCAGTCTTGATTTTTTTTTGTATACTGAAATATTCAACCCAAGACCGATTTTTTTTTTAACTTGAATTCGCGATGACGGATGACCAACTCACAGTAGCACTATTGTTAAAAATGTCAAAATATCAATAACATCATTTCTTATCAGTGATCTCAAAATAAAAGTTTGTTTTAAGACTTAAATAACCCTATTTAATTGAAAACTTATTTAATCCAAGTCGGTGCCTTCATCACTATTTACCAAAAATAGGTGGTATGATGAATTTGAAAACAAATTTTATCTATTTTTATTAGATCATGAATAAAAAAGTACACAAATATCACTTAAGTGGTAATAACTTGAGACAGGGTTGCCAGATCTTCAATGTTTTGGACTCGTTGGAAAGGTCTTACGATTACCTAATTATGTATACCATGGTAGAACTTAAGTAATTAAATGTTGGCTAGTTTTCCAACATTTTAACTGAAAAAAAACCTCTAAAGCATTGTGAAACAAACATTGCCCTCGTGTCAAGTGCAGTTTTACCGACTACTGTTGAATATTCCAAGCACGCCATCTGTTTGCATAGTTTATTTCCACTTCCTTCCTGGACTCACTATCATTTCATTATTTATCTCTGCATTATCACTCTGCTGTCCTCACCAAGGCAATATCCAGGTCATATTGTCGTGGCGTCAGATTTGCATTTCCTCTGGAAAACTCTTTCAAGATTCAAGTAAAGCAGCCTTAAAAAACATGTTCAAGAATTTTAAATGTTATTAAAATTTAAACCAAATTAGTTAACATCTTCGGTTTAAGACGAAACATCCGTTCTTCACCAGAGTACCCTTCCAGCTTCCAGTTTCACGAGTTGTAACAACGCAAATAACGGAAATTCTTGCTCTCATCCCCCCACCCACTTCCGGTTGACATTTTATTGCCTTGAAATTTAATCGAGCTACAGAGAAAAAGTTACACGTCGGCTTGCTATTTAACTCCCGCACTCTAAACTGTGTGTCACTTTGAGTTTGCGAAGGAAAAGTTTCAACTTTTTGACTTTTAAGTCGCGTTTCTCGTCTGTACCCTCCCTCGGGGAAAAATTCCCCCCCACTAATGGGTGTACCACGAGTTGAGGCGTCGTTTTTCGTGTGCGCTAACACACATTTAAATCACGAAGATTTGAGGCAAAGGAAAAATAAATAAATTTTATACTTCCGGAGCAACTTCCGGTACACGGCTCGGAAAGGAAGGGATGAACAAATCTACTCCGCTAAGTAATATTTTTTTATGATTTGTTGAAATTCCAGCAGTTTTATCCTCGAAAACAGACTTCATAAACAAACTTTGAGTTATAAGCTCTGCATTGTGAATTCAAACGCAAATGAAGCACTAATGAACTGAAAATGACACAAAACAAACGAATGTTCACCAAACAATACCGCAAATACAACGCTTCGAAGCAATGGCCGAAAAAAATTTTCTCATCTCAATTTAAGCTTGAACAGTTCTGCACACATCCCGAACAGACGGTAATAACTAAATCCATGCCATTTCAATAACAAATACTGTTAAAATAACAGAAAGTGTTATGGAATATTCTTGCAAAATCCATTTTTGCATAAGAGTTCAATAACAGTTTATGTTATCATAACAAAATTTGTTATCGGTCAGATATTGATTGAAAGCCAAAACAACTTAGGAATAACATTTTTTGTTATGGAAGAATAACTCCAAATGATATTGGCATGGTCGGATTAGTTGTTAAAATAACAAAAAATAATAACAAAGATTTCTTTGAAGAATAACTCAAAAAGTTATTAGTCTGTTATTACAATAACAATCCAACAACAAAAAAATCATAACGGCGAATAACAAATCTTGTTATGGGTAATTCTCTACCAACTCACACGAAATCGGGAAAAGTTGCCCCGACCCCTTTTCGATTTGCGTGAAACTTTGTCCTAAGGGGTAACTTTTGTCCCTGATCACGAATCCGAGTTCCGTTTTTTGATATCTCGTGACGGAGGGGCGGTACGACCCCTTCCATTTTTGAACATGCGAAAAAAGAGGTGTTTTTCAATAATTTGCAGCCTGAAACGGTGATGAGATATAAATTTGGTGTCAAAGGGACTTTTATGTAAAATTAGACGCCCGATTTGATGGCATACTCAGAATTCCGAATAAACGTATTTTTCATCGAAAAAAACACTAAAAAAGTTTTATAAATTCTCCCATTTTCCGTTACTCGACTGTAAAAAATTTTGGAACATGTCATTTTATGGGAAATTTAATGTACTTTTTGAATCTATATTGTCCCAGAAGGGTCATTTTTTCATTTAGAACAAAATTTTTCATTTTAAAATTTCGTGTTTTTTCTAACTTTGCAGGGTTATTGCAGATTGCAGCGATTTTTAGACAATCGTGCAACTTGTGGAAAGCTCTATACAAAAGTGCACACCTCAAACTACAGCAGAAAAAAACTGTCTAAGACACACACCCTAGTTTGAAACTGTTCTAAAGTGTTCGAAAGCAGCAAAGCTCAGTCGAGACACGCACCACTCTAGGCGAGCGGGGGGGAGAAGAGGTAGGATTTCAAGTGTGCAAATATTTGGTGTGCAGTTATGATTTGCAAGGGTGGAGAATTTGGTGCAAAGTGTGCAATATTTTTTAGAGTGTAACAATGTTCTACAAAGTTTTACAAAAAATACAAAAAATTTTGATATATAGACATAAGGGGTTTGCTTATAAACATCACGAGTTATCGCGATTTTACGAAAAAAAGTTTTGAAAAAGTTACTTTTTGCGTTTCTCTTTGTTTCGTCGTCCGTGTATGTCTCGGTTGACCATGAATGGCCATGATCGATGACGACCAACTTTTTCAAAATTTTTTTCGTAAAATCGCGATAACTCGTGATATTTATAAGCAAACCCCGTATGTCTATATATCAAAATTTTTGTAATTGTCTGCTCTACAACTTTGTAGAACATTGTTACACTCTAAAAAATAACCCTGCAAAGTTAGAAAAAACACGAAATTTTCAAATGAAAAATTTTGTTCTAGATGAAAAAATGACCCTTCTGGGACAATGTAGATTCGAAAAGTACATCAAATTTCCCATAAAATGACATGTTCCAAAATTTTTTACAGTCGAGTAACGGAAAATGGGAGAATTTTTAAAACTTTTTTAGTGTTTTTTTCGATGAAAAATACGTTTATTCGGAATTCTGAGTACGCCATCAAATCGGGCGTCTAATTTTATATAAAAGTCCCTTTGATACCAAATTTCTATCTCATCACCGTTTCAGGCTGCAAATTATTGAAAAACACCTCTTTTTTCGCATGTTCAAAAATGGAAGGGGTCGTACCGCCCCTCCGTCACGAGATATCAAAAAACGGACCTCGGATTCGTGATCAAGGACAAAAGTTACCCCTTAGGACAAAGTTTCACGCAAATCGAGGTGTCGGGGCAACTGCTGTGTGAGTTGGCGGAGAATTACCCTTATAAATAACATAAAATGTTATTGGCATAGTATTTTAAAATATCAAAAAATGTTATTCCCAAGTTATTTCCGTCTGCTCGGGATGTCAATTTGTTGTAATTTGTCACCGTTCAAAGTCCCACTGCAAATTGTTTTTGGCCTCAAATGACACGCCAAAAAGTTAGGCACAGCTAGCATTTTTTGGCCACACCCTCTCGGATTTCATTGTTTTGATGCCTGAATCGGAAATAACGGGTTATTATGCGAAGCCTTAACTCGATTTTTTTTAAGAAAATTAAATAACTTGATTCTTTTTGTTCCAGTTAGCTCAAGATGAGATCAAGGTGATGGACTTAATACGTTTTAATAAATTTGGTAATAAAACTATAGAGAGTAGTTCCAAAATTTTCCAGTTTGATTTGGATGAAACTTTGTCCATGCATTCTCAATGTCAAAAGAAGTCATTTTGCATCATTAGTTTACCATACAAAAATTCATACAATTTTGGGGGCTGGTCATACAAAATGGGAATGTAAATTTATGAAATTCTGTATCTTTAGAAGGGATTATCTGATCGACGCCAAGTCTTCGGCAAAGTTGTAGGTTATGATTAGATGATATGATTGAAAAAACATGTTTGACTCAAAGGTTTAAATACCAAAAATTTTTAATTAAAAAAAATATTTAAAATTATTTTTTTATATTTTTAGGGGACTATAAAAAAAAAATAATAATATCGAAATTACAAGCCATAGTCTCAACATTTGAATGCAAAAAGTGTTTTAAAATGCATTTTACACTTATTCAGTTGTTTTGCAATGGTTAGTTATCAAAAAAAGTAAGATTTGACGAAAACAAAACAACTAGCGAAAAAAAAAAACTTTTTGCGATACTAGAATCAAAAATTTACAAAAAATCAAAAGCTGTTTAAGTCAACCTAAACGTACTGAAAATGATTTTAAACGCAGGGGAAAGCATTTTAAATCAATTTAAGTTGATTGCACCTAAATTTCCATTGAAATTTTGAAGTTTTTTGAAAACAAAAAAAAATTGCCCCCGAATTTTTCGGACAAATTTTAAAGGAGGCGGGTCCACATAAAATTTGAAAAATATTTGCAACGGCCTTACGGAAATCAGATTAATAATTTCCGAGGTATCGTGAGTTGAATGTTATTTAACAATTAAGTATTTTCCCCCATTTGACGCTAAGTTTTCAATTTCAATTTGGTTTAATTTGTGAATAATCAAAATACAATGAGTTCATTTAGGTACACAACAGAGTTTTGGTGTTCCTTTCAGCTGTGTTTTACATCGTAATTCAATCGAAAAATTATTACTTATAACTATGGAATAGACAAGAGTAAGAAAAGGTTTTCAAAAAACTTACAGAAAGAGCTATGGGAAAAGGATAGATAGAGAGAAAGCTTAAAACTAGATCACAGACAAAAATAATCAATTATAGATGTGCTTAATCATCAGCTCCCCGAGGGCCAGAAATTGCTCCGCCTTATTACGGCAGCTCCGAACCCGCATCATCATCTCCCCCGCGAGAGCAAAGAACTCCGGCAGGGTAAAGAGATCTTCCCCGGTGACTCCTTGCTGGGCCGCATCGCCGCTACCGGCAGCGACCAAGCTGGCAAACGAACGCCCCCATCCAGGAGGGATCGCTGGGTTGTCCGCTGGAACCGTACGCTGCCCAACTGCAGGAACGGCTGGGCTCGTACTCCGCTGAGGAGAGAGGGACGCTACTGCTTTCTTCTTCCTATTTTCCTGCTCCTCGAGGTAGGCCATGCACGCGACGCATCCACGGTAATTGCCGGTATGGTTGCCGTCACAGTTCGCACACTTTACGCGCGGCTTGGTTTGTTCTGCCTTGTCCCCCAAGTCCGCCTTTTGTGGCAGTCCGCACGCCTCCGAGAGGTGTGACTCACCGCACTTCACGCAGCGGGGCCGGAGGTTGCAGTTCCGTGAGCCGTGGCCAAATTTCTGGCAACGGTGGCATTGCGCTACGTCCGTCGGGTTTTTGGTGTAATACCGCCAGTTTACCCAAAAACCGTCCAACGTCTTAGTCCGCCGCAGGTCTTGGATCTTGACGGTGCCGCGGTCGAAGTACAACAGGTACAGTGTATGAGTACCTGTTACCGTTGTCTTGCGCGAGAGCACTTTTATCTCCCGCGGTTTTATTCCGGTGTTCGAGAGGTGTCGCTTAAGGTCGGCGATCGGACGGTCTTGGTAACCCTGCAAGATGACCTTAACAGGGGGCTTCTCTGGGTCATATGTGTAAAAGTTGAAGTTGCTACGCTTCAGTTCTTCAAGCACCAGGTCGAAATCTTTTCTGTTCAGTGTGATCACTTGCACGTCGACTTACCGATTATCAGACAATATCCGAGGCCTTCCAGCAACTCGTCAACATCGTCCGCCAACGTGTCCAAAACAAAAATTGGGGGTGGTCTTCGTTCCATTGGAGAATTGTTCTTTTTTGACGTCGGCACTTTTTTCCGTGCACGACCATCATTGTCGTCGTCGTCGTCAGTAGTGCTGCTACACCCTTACCAAAAATCATGATTTTTTGAGTTCCAAATCCCACTTTTCATACGATTTTTTGAGTTCAGGTACTACAACCATAAAAATGGTTATATGGGTTGAACTGAAAAAATCGTATGAAAAGTGGGATTTGGAACTCAAAATGTCATGATTTTTGGTAAGGGTGTACCGTCGGTGTTGTTGTTGTTGTTTTCTTCGTCGTCACTCAGCATCTGGAACTCGTTCCTGATGGGGATGTTGTCGGATGTTGATGTGCCACTGGTTGTGGCACCGGAGGTACCTGAACGGGTTCGCACTGGTGACATATCCGAAATGTAGTAACTTTTTGTCGATTCCATCTGCGCTCACGCCCCCCGGCGCGATGGCGGCCGACACGGCGTTGGTTTGTTTACCTTTTTGCACACGGCCGGTAGACAAATTTTGCGGGTTTTTCGAGGCCGCACTAGAACTGCCTCGGCCACGACCGGCCTTCGGCATGCTAAAGAAACAAACTCGCTGGTAGTCACAATCAACTACGGCGAAAAATTTCGAAAAAACGGTAGAGCACTTCACTGCTGCTTGCTCTCGTGCGTACACGGAGGTGACGGGTTCAGTTGTTTTTCAATGATTAGTTTTCAAAAAAAGTAAGATTTGACGAAAACAAAACAACTAGCGAAAACAAAAACTTTTTGCGATACTAAAACCAAAAATTTACAAAAAGTCAAAAGCTGTTTAAATCAACCCAAACGTGCTGCAAATGATTTTAAACGCAGGGGAATGCATTTCAAATCAATGTAAGTTGAAATTTTGAAGTTGTTTGAAAACAAAAAAAAATTTGCCCCCGAATTTTTCGGACAAATTTTGAAGGAGGCGGGTCCACATAAAATTTGAAAAATATTTGCAACGGCCTTACGGAAATCAGATTAATAATTTCCGAGGTATCGTGAGTTGAATGTTATTTAACAATTAAGTATTTTCCCCCAACTTATTTTCATCGATTTCACTTGAAAACGATACATTTGATATTGATTCAAAAAAGGATTTTTAATAATTTGTTGTCCATGTTTTCGATATTTTCAGAAACACAAAAAATCATATCAAGCAAAACAATGCAAATGGGAATGTGGATTTGTAAACAAGCAGGCTGTCCTGCTCATGTCAAATGTAAACATCCAATAACATGAGCAGGACAGCCTGCTTGTTTACAAATTCACATTGGCTCATTTACATTGTTTGGCTATATATATCCATTCACCTTCCAATCCATGCACTATTTTGCACTGCACTGATCCCATAAGAGGTTTTTTAGTCTAGAAAACATAAAAAAACGAAAATTAAAAAAAAAACATATTTTGGGAATTTGAATTTTAATGATAATAATCTCGATGATCAATCTTACTAGTTAGTTATCAAACTAGTATGAGTTTTTTTTTTTTTTATGTCCCGCCCGTGTGGATCAATCGGACCGCGCACTGGACTCACAATCCAGAGGTGTCAGTTCGAATCCCGCGGCGGGCGCTCTAAAAATTTTTTGTGTAAATATGGGTATTCGGCGCCGTCGCTCCGTGCCATACTTTCATACACTTAGGAGCCCAGGGCGGCGAAGTCCTTGTAGATAAAAGAAAGACACTAGTGGTTGGTACTAGCAATGGTGGCCGACAGCTATAAAGTCAACTTTGCCATGAGTTTTTTATTTGATTTGTCTTAGGTTTTTAAAGCCTTGTATTTCAAACATGAAATTTCCTAACGAAATAAACGTGACATTTCCTAACGAAATAACGAAAAATGAATATTGCTCGCAAAAATAACACGCCTAATCTTTTTTAAATTTCTTTTTCATGAGCAAATGGCATACCCACAGACACACTCACAAGCCAAATATTGGAAATTTAAAGTTTAATTAGGGCAAGAAAAGGCTAGTGCGCACTCTTGCCCCTTTCCGAAAAGTTCGAAAAAAATGGATTTTTGGAGAATTGTTAGATTGAAGGTGGAATTTGGTGGTAGAGGATTAATTCATTTTATTTGTATGGAAGAAAAATGTTCCTATGTTGAGATTGAATGCCGAATATTTTCTAAAGATTGAGAGAAAAATTTACGTTTAAAAGATGCCAAACTCAACAAAAATATTTAAAAACCAATACATTGAATTTGAATTATTGAACTATTCAATATGGTTCATTGATTGAGTCACAATTTTTTTATCAGGCCAGGTTTGATTAGTGTTACCTCAGTTTTGAGTAATTTTACAAAAAAAAAATTGTAAGTTCCTTATGTAAAATCACACATTTTCCAAGATGTTACATCGCCATCATTTTTTACAAACACATTTAAATTTGTTAACGAAGGCACATTTTTCCTCTGTTAATTCCAAAATGTAGGTGTAAAATAACACTACAAAATACAAAAAAAAATCCACCTGCTGGGAAAAAACGGATCAGGTGACTAACCGAAAACTGCTCGTCAAAACTAAATATAGTGTTTTATCAACGCACAACTCAAACAATATGAGGATTGCAGTTTTGTTGCAGTGACAAGTGAATCCGCTTGAATGTTGCCGCCAGCCAGCCAACCAATCAAAACTGCGCGTCGTTAGTCCTGCATAGTGACACCACATCTACATGATGGAAATCAGAATCACCGTTTCAGTGATGCAAAAACCAATAATTTTGAATTCGTCGTTTCGACGCACCAAGAGGTCTTCTTCAGGAAACTAACTTTTCTTTCATGTCTGAGGTAAACAATCGAAAAGATATTTCAAGATAATCATCTTTTCACAACTCAGAACAAGTTATCTGCACTGAAAGTGACCAAACAATACGTGTGCTATTTTTAGCAGCTATCAAATGGAATCCAGATGCCACCGGCGGCTCCGATATCACGTGCGCACGTGGTCGCTCCGGCAGGATGCGCCAACTGTCAACGCGAGAGTGCAATGAATGATGCCGTGCAGAACTGGCAGTGCAGCCGGCAGCAGCAGAGATTATGCACACCCGACTGCATCGGGACAAAACGGCCGCGGGAATTGTGTCGAAAAGTGACGACGACGACGACGACGCCATCGAGGACTTGACACGGATAGTGCATTAGTGCCCGCGGGGGTGGTGACAGATATGAAGTTGCGCAGTTATTATTAGGGAACTGGGTCACGGGAGTGGGAAAATATGCGCTGCCAAGAGCTTTTATCGAAAGATACGTTTCTATAGCGAGATATCGAATATGACGCGAGTGGTACGCCGGAAGTAGCACTGACAGATCGACTACAAAGAATATTGAGGTGTTTTCCTTTATTGAACACGGGTTTCAGCTTAACGACGGAATAAATCTACATTCGGGGTGAATCTTCTCCCATTCCGCATTCAAAGTGTCTATTCTTAAACCTTTCAGATCTGTCTCGGGAGCTGTCACAACATTTATCACTGACATATTCCTGCCGGCAGTCCGGATCACGTGCCAGCATCCGCTGTCGGGTGACACCCTCTGCTTGGTTTACTAGTTACCCCGTTCTGGAAGGACCGAGCAATCAGTATAATCGTGTTTCTTGTATTGCCGGTGCCAGTTCTGTGCCACTATTTATATATGAAGAAACTGTGCTGTTATGCAAACACCTTCGGTGGAATTGAATGAAGGACTCTCTGTGTTATGGCTAAGCTGTAACAGGCAGCAATAGTCCTCGGGTGCATTGAGATGGGATGTGTCAGGTGTATTTCTATCTGCAAGATTTCGAAAAAAGGATTTGGGAAGAGAAGCTAGGGCTGTTGAAAACACAAAATTCTGAAGGATTAGGATATTAAAATCCTGATAATTCTGAACAAACTTGTTCTTTCACTTACACTTTGTCTTTATTTAAGCAAGCTTATATAACAGAATTGAAAGTAAGCAATCACCCAACCTCCCCTATACCATTACAGTCCGATGCACACGATGTTTGTACGTACAGCGATGAGCTCAAGTGCACCACAGTCTTGCACCTTTGGAAGCTGGGCAGGTAATGCCGTTCGTGGAAGGCACCTTTACACAGAGTTCGCCAAGTTTACGTAAGTGAATGCAGAATTCGACCCCGCTCGCTCGCTGTTACGCAATGACGAATAAAATAATAATACAATTCCCCCCTGTGAAATCCAATCTAATAAGCAAGACAGTCGCTGAATGTGATTGTATACGAAAAGGAACATCGAGGGAATTTCCCGGCAACTGATGTGGCAGAGACACGTAGACGAAAAGCTTGCATTTGGCCACCAAAAAAACGGTCCATTCAAATGCATATTAGTTCGTCATGATCTCGTGTTTTCAAATGGTGGCGCTGTTTTATGCATTTTTGTTTTAATCTGTTGTCAATAAATAAACCTGAATTTAAAAGCAGAAATATTATTCAGTCATTCATTTATTCATAAATAAATAGACTAGATATTTATTTTTCACTAAGTAATTAATTCATCCATTCATTATTATATTTTTAACTCATTCACTCATTCAGTCATTCATTAAGTCATTAATTCAGTCTTAAATTCATTTCATAATTCATTAAATATTAGTTTCATAAATTAGTGCATTCATCCATTCATCCATTCATACATTCATTCATTCATCTTGTTTTTTGTTTTTTGTTTTTTGTTTTTTGTTTTTTGTTTTTTGTTTTTTGTTTTTTGTTTTTTGTTTTTTGTTTTTTGTTTTTTGTTTTTTGTTTTTGTTTTTGTTTTTGTTTTTGTTTTTGTTTTTTGTTTTTGTTTTTTGTTTTTTGTTTTTGTTTTTGTTTTTTTTTTTTTTTGTTTTTGTTTTTGTTTTTGTTTTTGTTTTTTGTTTTTGTTTTTGTTTTTGTTTTTTGTTTTTTGTTTTTTGTTTTTTGTTTTTTGTTTTTTGTTTTTTGTTTTTTGTTTTTTGTTTTTTGTTTTTTGTTTTTTGTTTTTTGTTTTTTGTTTTTTGTTTTTTGTTTTTTGTTTTTTGTTTTTTGTTTTTTTTTTTTTTTTTGTTTTTTTTTTTTTTTTTTTTTTTTTTTTTTTTTTGTTTTTGTTTTTTGTTTTTTGTTTTTTGTTTTTTGTTTTTTTTTTTTTTTTTTTTGTTTTTTTTTTTTTTTTTTTTTTTTGTTTTTGTTTTTGTTTTTTTTTTTTTTTTTTTTGTTTTTTGTTTTTTGTTTTTTGTTTTTTGTTTTTGTTTTTTTTTTTGTTTTTGTTTTTTGTTTTTTGTTTTTTGTTTTTTGTTTTTTGTTTTTTGTTTTTTGTTTTTTGTTTTTTGTTTTTTGTTTTTTGTTTTTTGTTTTTTGTTTTTTGTTTTTTGTTTTTTGTTTTTTGTTTTTTGTTTTTTGTTTTCATCTTGCACATTTATCTATGAAAAAGCTTCTTTTGCGATTCCGATACATTCCAGATGGAATCGTTGAAACGCATTGGAGACATCTTCCACGACCTTCCCCCACCTTGAAGGACTCCTAACCTTACCCGGAGATCTAAAATTGCTTAATTTACGAAGGATTTTGCTGTCTCTGGTGGGACCCCCAGCGCGTGCTTTTGCCCTATACTTTTCAGGACTCATTAACCTATTTATAGCTTAGAGACGAGTTTTATGGCAGAGGTGATTAGAGACACTGCCAGCAATAACGACTACACGCTGAACCGCTCGAGAATGAGTTTGTGGCCCTACCGAAGCGGTAAGGATTAGCTTTGCGATGTTTCGTTTTCGACGGGAGCCCGCGCGTTTTAATGGTGGATTATTTTTAGAAACCATTTATGGCGGGAATTTTTGATAGCTTTTAGAGTGGGATCATCCCCAAATCGATTAAAGTGGACAGTTTTGAAGATTTATTTTTTGAATTTCTTACAAAATTGATTACAATGTGCTTTAACAAAATTTCAACAAGGCTCTTAAAAGTATACAATCATTGAAAATGATTAATGTTAGCTGTTCAATAGAAGAATGTATAACACTTACTAAGAACAATAAGCATCAAGGAGGACCATCACTAAAAGGTCTAAAATTATCCCGGAGAGAAATGGGTCACTTAGTCTTCACGATCAAGCAAGTGTTGCCAGCTTGTCCCACCACTTGGTCCAAGTGGGGGAAGCTTGCTGCAGGATCTGTGTGCCCATTTTTGGCAAGCATTTTCACGTGCCATTATCGCCGGGAACAGTGGCAACTGATGCTATTATTTGTTATATATCAGAGCTAACATGGTCTGAGGTGGTGGTTGGTGACTGTCGACATGGTAGATTTATGGATGAGATGCTGGTTGGGCTGGTTGGGCTAGCTGGCGGAACCAAATGGAACGGATGATGAATGTAAATTTATGTGAGGCGCCGCCGAGTGCGGTTTTTACGCTGGAAATGGACTGAAAATAACTCCACCGTGGAAGGGTTCCCAGCAGGGCGATGATAAGGCCCTTGGAACGCTGTTGATAGTATATTTATCTGTACTTTATGGGAAGTGTTTTGTGTTGCGGGATGGTTCCCAGCTACACAGTTACGCTGATTTAAGGACTGAGTGAAAAAGCACACAGTAAAAAATTGTGTGATTTTTTGAGATCTAATTTTTGAAGGTTGAATATTACCTCTTTTATGATGTAATTTTACCTCAATGACTGAAAAAGTGATATTACACCAGAAAAGAGGTAAAATTACACATTTTTTCTTGCATAAAAGATGTACCCCTTCCCAGTTCTAATATTACCATGATTTTTTTACTGTGCATGTTTGACTAACATTCTGATAAATTTGAAAAAATATTGACAATATTATGCAGAGTCCATAAGTAAACTGGGAACTGGACTGTAGTATTTGCAATAAGTAACGTAAAAAATGACCTTTAAACCCATTTTCAATCAAAGTTTAATCCCCAGCTGCACACACTTTAGTGCGGAAAAGTGTTTTTCATCGGCTTTTATGCGGCGTCCCGCGCTGATTGGATTGGTGTATTACGTACGAGTGTGTGTTTGTGTTGTTTTTCCCTCGGGAAAATCCGTCCCCACAAACCCACCTCCACCAAGCAAACTCTAGCAAACAGGAAAAACCACTTGTGGCGCGGTGACCGATCTCCCTCCTCGCCCGCGTGGTCCGGCCGTAATCAAATTTCAGCAGATGCCAATAAATTCATCACTGCGCGCTAATGAAGTGAAACATCAATTCAGGCTGCCGGTCCCAAATTGGACCAGTCCCGTCTCGGTCCATCTCGTTTGGCGTTTGCGTAGGGGAGGGGACACGGTCTCGGTCAGGGTCTAGGCAGCAGTTAATTAGGGGAATCGTGTATCTTTAAGGTTTGAGTCGGTATTTTTGGACCGTTTTTGTATTTTTATATTGCTGAGCAAATAACTTAAAATAAATGATACCTTTTTGTATTCATGTTTTATTAATTTTTTTTCCAGATACCCGCTAGGTTAATGTTAGACGGCTTTTCTCTAATCGCAAAAGAAAATTTATGTATTTGGTTTTATCATACAGCCAGCCAATCTGATCTGTTTTCCGATTATTGAATATTGTTTCTTTAACCCTTTCATCCCTGATAGGTCATACTGACGCAAAAATATTTTTTTTCTAAATTTTCGTATGGTCTTAAAGAAGATTTTCCCATCAATACCTGAAAATATATAATATTTTTCAGAATTCAGGCCCGAATGGGTTAAGCTGATAAAGTATATATTTTAACATGATAAATGGGCTTAGCGATTTTACACGCTCAAATATGATAAATTTCAAAATGACCATAATTCCAAAAGCGCCCAATTTTAAAATTGAAATAACTTGCCATGGTGTTGTAAACTGCAATGTATATCAGTACAGCTGCTTTACAATCATAAAAATATTTTCCGCGAAAACCCTTAGTTGTCGAAATATCGGCTGAAAGTCAAATATTTTGATCAAAGTGGGCTATGGAGTCGGAGTCAGAGTCGTCAAAACTCGAACAGCTGGAGTCGGAGACGGCTAAATGTTATGAGCTGGAGTCGGAGTCGGAGTCAAAGCCGAACATTTCAGAGAACCCGGAGTAGGAGTCGGAGTCGGAGCTATCTAAAATTCAACAAAAATATTATTTTTTAATTTTTGCAGTTCCGTCGTGAAACTATTTACTTTTCCTGTCATTCTTGAACGACGAAATGGCCTACTTTTCTGTACCAAAAATAACAGAACCGAATAGCAACACTTTTCAAAATATATGCAGAAAAGTTCTACTTTTCAGCACTGAAATGGGTACTGAAAAGTTGAACTTTTCAGCATTTGTTACGAAAAGTAATACTTTTCAACATTTTTTTGTATTTGAACGATTTATTGACAAAATACATACAGCCATTCCACGTCAAACAGGAACTCTCCAAATCAAAAGTGCTCCGATTTGGCTCAAATTTGGAGTGGGGGTTCTTTGGCCCAAATAACTAGACCCTTATTTTTTTTGTTTGACGATTAGGGTGGTCCTATCCGAAATAGGGTGATCCAAAAAAAATGCGTTTTTCGTCGATTTTCGCAAAAACCACATTTTTCAAAAAATCATATCTCCGGAACGGCTGAACCAATTTTGGAGCGCCACAATTCGAAAGAAAGGTTATAAGTTGGGTTTTTAAGGAAAAATATTTTGAAGTCCAAAAAACTAGCTGAATATTTGAAAAGGTCCTATGAAAATTTCATTTGCCGATTTCAAGGTCTCGGGACCAAAGAGCCTATGTCTGAAAATATTTTTCCCTGATTCCTTGTAATATTTTACATAACATATCAAAAAATTGCGAATATCCATTAACACGTTTCGGAGATATGATTTTTGGAACATAAAAACTGGGTTTTTCGACGCGCCGCGCGCAAAAACTGAAAAATGACGAAAATTTTCATAATTGAAAGACGCAACTTTTGGTACCCTAACATGTATAGGTCATCGCTGAAATTTTCAATTTATCGCAGGTTTAGTGAAAAAAGTTGATTTTTACCCATTTTTGTCATTTTTCAGTTTTTGCGCGCGGCGCGTCGAAAAACCCAGTTTTTATGTTCAAAAAATCATATCTCCAAAACGTGTTAATGGATATTCGCAATTTTTTGATATGTTATGTAAAATATTACAAGAAATCAGGGAAAAATATTTTCTCTTTGGTCCCGAGACCTTGAAATCGGCAAATGAAATTTTCATAGGAACTTTTCAAATATTAAGCTAGTTTTTTTGGACCTCAACATATTTTTCCTTAAAAGCCCAACTAATAACCTTTCTTTCGAATTGTGGCGCTCCAAAATTGGTTCAGCCGTTCCGGAGATATGATTTTTTGAAAAATGTGGTTTTTGCGAAAATCGAGAAAAACGCAATTTTTTGGATCACCCTATTTCGGATAGGACCACCCTAATCGCCAAACAAAAAAATACGGGTCTAATTATTTGGGCCAAAAAAACCCCACTCCACATTTGAGCCAAATCGGAGCACTTTTGATTTGGAGACTTCCTGTTTGACGTGGAATGACTTATAATTTCACTCAAAGGGTGTTTTCGAAATTGCAAAAAATGTTGTATGGAACGAATGTCTGGGAGGTTTTATGAAAATCATTTTATAGCAAAAACGTTACGAGGTATAAGAAAAGATTAAAAAAAATAATAATAATCGTTTTTGGAAATCAGAAAAAAATAAATCACTGAGAGTATAACTCTTCCATCAACGATAGAGCGTCCAATTTCCCGTCCCGGGAAAAAAATTCCCGGGAATTCCCGGGATTTCCCGAAAAAAAATATTTCCCGTTTCCCGGGAAATTTGTAAATTTCCCGGGAATTCCCGAAATTCAAGCGGAAGTATACATTTTCTTAAATTTTTGGAACTATTTTTTGAAAATGCTCTGAAAAAATAATAAATGAACAAACTCAACATGATTTTGTTCAATTAAATGTATTGTTTGGTTTATATATAATTAATCAGAGTATCAGAAATAATGATATGTATCAGAATTATTTCTGATAATATTAATTTTTGAAGCAACTGGGAATAAATCTTGCTTAATGAGTATTAAATTATTACAATTAGATAAGCTTTTAACAGATTGATGTTATTTCATCAAAACAATATGAACTCCTTAACTCCAAATTAAAATTGAGATTTTTTTTACGTTTTTGTTGACCATGATCAAATGAGATGTAAATCGAATTTGTGCAAAAAGAATTCATTCAATTGATTGAACACCTAGTACTAAAGAAATTACAATTTGAAGTAAAAGAATTATGAAGCACTGGCGCAACTACAGGTGTTAGAGGGTTAAATGTGAAAAAATAGAAGACTTTTCGTGGAATGATGTAAATTTATCGTATAATTTAAATCATGTTGCACAAAAATACAAAAAAAAATACTTGAAAATTACTTTCTATTGTTTGTTCTCAAAAAATGCAAAAATATATTCAAAGCTTGCTTCAAATTATGAACACATTGGGTTGTTTGGAGTAAAACCAACACTAAAAAGCTTTACCATTTGTTCAAGAGCTGAAACCAGTATTTGTCATGAATAACATAATTTCTGCATTTTTTTCTCATTTCAATAAACTGGTCATAGAGACAAGTTTAAAATTTCTCATAAAAAAATACCAAAATACATTTTCTTGCATTTGAATGATTTTTTACATGCAGTCAAGCTGTTTATTGATCTTCACACTTATTTAAACCATTAATGTTGATGTGCTATACAATTATGTTGCATAATATTAATTAAAACCAAGATCATAACAATTTTCAATAAATTTAAAATTTCCCGGGAATTCCCGGGATTTCCCGGGAAATTGGCTGAAAATTTCCCGTTTCCCGGGAAATTTGTAACAGCGGGAAATTGGACGCTCTAATCAACGATTATAAAAATCTACTACTTGGAACTCAACATGCGCTTTTTGTTTATAACTAAGTACAGAAAAATCAAAGCAGAGAGAAGGAAAATACAAATACAAATACTAATACTCTTTGATCAAAATGTCGCGTTTCAAATATTTGAAACTGACAAAAAATATCAAAAAAAAGTTGCAAATAAATAATCATTGAATATAATATAAATATATCGATTATCTTATTGTTTACTATTCCTCTACTGAAATCTAAAAGTGTAAATCGTTGCAAATTATTGTTGAACAAATTTTAAGATTTCAGTTCCAAAGGACATAATGAAGAAAATGTGTAAGGAAAAATTGTGAAAAATTTTCAAATATTACTCAACCAGTAAGATTTTTTGCATTATGTATATGGTAAGGAAGTTTGAGGGATCCTTTTGAAATATCTGTGATCTAGAAAATGTTTTACCGGAGGCGCACGATCACTCATAAAACTTCGATGTAGGTGAAAATTCAAAAAGTATCGCCTCCTTTTAAATATAAAGAAAAATTTAAAATTAAAATAAATCAAAAATCCCTGGGTAAAATTCTTTCTCGGTCACGGATATTTGATAAGGACCCGTTAAGCGTACTTTCCACGAAGAAATTTTCTAGGTACATTTTCTAGGTAAATTTACAATTATAATCGTGATGTAAAAATGGAGCTTTAAAACAATTAAATATTCAATTTTAATCGCTTTTTAATAAATTAAATGTTAATTTGAAGCTATGTAAATAATACCAACTTCGGGATAACCTTATAACCTAGAAACTTTCTTCCGTTTTTGATTCGAACTTATTTTTCTTGAGAAAAACTTGACACTAAGAGAGTTATTAAATAATCCTATTTATTTTTTTTTTCTAAAATAATAGTTAACTTACTTTTGAAATATTTAAAAATATGTGCAGTCGGAGACAACAGTTTGTTGAAAGATGGAGTCGGCTAGAGTTGGTAGGCCGGAGTTGGTGTCGGAGTCGAAGTCGGTTGGAACTGAAAATAGACCGGAGTTGGAGTCGGAGTCGGCAAAACTCAGAAAGCCGGAGTCGGAGTCGGAGTCGCTTGAAATATGACCCGACTCTGCAGCCCTGGTTCAAAGAACAATTTCTAAAACTCAACTTTTTTCACCCGTCAAAACGTGCGGCAAATCCTTGGAAAAAGTTCTATTTTCAGAGCCATTATTTCGCTCCACACAGCGAAAACTATTCAGCTCGATCAGCCGCATTAATT
Source organism: Culex quinquefasciatus (assembly GCF_015732765.1). NCBI lineage: Eukaryota > Metazoa > Arthropoda > Insecta > Diptera > Culicidae > Culex > Culex quinquefasciatus. The sequence continues at coordinate 41,738,007 of NC_051863.1, forward strand.
GATATTGCACCGAACCTCGTGACAAGTATTAGTGTGTGTGTGTTTGCCAATTTCTGTCACGATCGTGTTGCATTTCGCAGCGGTTCGAGATGAAACGAAACAAGCTTCGTTAGCTCCCCACCACCCTGTTCTTGCCATGGTACGGTTTTAGGGTGGGTCGACCTAGGTTGGTACAACTATTGAACATGTCACCTTTAATTGCAAAAGCTATTAACTGTGATTGTAGTTAGACACAAATTTGAAAACAAATATTTTGAAAAAATCATACCACCCTAATCTAGTGAAACTCGTTAGGGCATCGCACGCCGGAAGGAGGCCACGTGGAGAGCACGCTCTGTATTCGATTCCGAGATGATGAATAACCAAGCGAAACCGTCGGTCTGTATTCGGATGTCTTGTTATTGGACAGATCATGTCTGGAGCGCGAACAAACACGGGACGATGCCTGGCAAAGGGGGGTGTTGGAAAATGTATCGAATTTGTTGAGCACATTCTCGGTTGGCGCTGGGACAGGTCGAGAAAAATTGCGGGATTTCCCGATGTGACGGTTGGTGTGTGTGCCAGGTATCTGGGGCCACCAACCGGAGCAATCGAACGACGTAATTTCGTTGGACAGCAAACTGACACTGCTTTGGCATTGCATTTTTATTTCCGATGGTTCGGGACTGGTTGAAGAAGTTTTAGAGAGTTTGAAGTTGAAAACATAGTGATTTGGTTAAATTTTGGTTTAAAGTACTTCCATCATTATTTTTTCAATTTTTTTTTTTTTTTTTGTGAAATCAAAAACCAAATGGTTAGTAGTTACTCTAACGGGAAATTGAGTTACGATGCTGCAATGGAATTATAATAAAAAAACAACTTCAATTAGACTTCCATCCCTTGATCAATTTTCCGCAAATGCTTAGATATATAAATTTCACACGTCATGAAATCCAAGTTAAGATTTTAAATTATTTAAAATCCATTATCCTGAACCCAGTCCCCGAGCAAGCAACCAGAAAGTTCAATTTGGCTTAGAACGATACCTCCTCCTCCACAATTCCAACGGCTCGCTGGGTATCCTCCGAGCAGAGGAGATTGCGCTCTGCAATAATAATGAACCAGCAATTTCAGCAATTGTGATAGCCACACTTTTCCATAATCTGTCCTCGGCGGAACCGTTCCAAGGGTACCGAAGGAGCAACAGCCGGGAATAACGCTGTGGGAAGCACAATTTTGGGGGTAATGATTCTCGAAGTTCAGCCAACCAGCCATATCTCCGATCTGAATAATGCCCGTCCACAATAGCTTTCTCCCGGGGCGGGTAGGACGAACGATCCGAAGCCACATCCGGCAGCGAATATCGTACGGATTTAGAAGCCAAAATGTTAGGCGACACCACTTGTGCAATGTAGTTCAGAGTTGTGTTTGGATGTCCACAACAACCGGCAACCAGTGCATGTCAGAGCTGCAATGTGGTTGAGGGTTGAGGTCCAAACGGACAATCGCTCTCAGCGGGAGCGCAGCGGTCTGTGTGTTGACATCTGGGGATTATCTGGGATGGTATCCGATTACGAGCAAGATGAGCCGAGCTTTAATGGTTGATATCTTTGAAATGGGCAATTTTGGCCGGAGTTGCTGGAGTCCTTTCCGCGTCAGATTCAGTTGAATGATACTGTTGCTTTACTAATTTTACTATCAATTCCGATTTGAGATTCTCATTATATTGGCAGTGGAGCAAAGGAAATACTGTTCTGTCTCATAGCATCGTAGCTCGGATGGTACGTCGAAGGTATCGTATCAAACAATATCCTCTGTCTATCTACGGTGCCGAAAGTGTCACTAAGATCGATTCTTCCCTAACCTCCTTCCTCAAGGGCTCAAACCATATCGTTATCGAGTCTGTATTGACTCTGGCCTCCCAGCAGCAATTGATGTCCCGCGTCGTTCTCAACACGACGACGCGCTGACTGGTACTGGCAATAAATGTGTGCGATAATTAAAAGCATCCATTAGTGGGCCCCCCTCCGAAAGCTGCCCGTGACGGGTAGTCTTTTCCTTTTGGAGGGGACAAGGACTTGCCCGAAATGAGGATAAATGGTTCACACTTTTTGGTCCATTTAACGCCGACTGGCTTATCGATGTGGAAGCTGCCTGCTAAACAACAAACGGGGAAGGCCGATGGCGCCTAATTGGATAACGATTAACGGAGGCCACCAGCCACAGCTGGGAAGTGATTTCAGCCGGAAATGGCCTGACAGGGGGATATTGTATTTTTGAGGCTTTCAGTTTTGACAAAAAGTGATAGTTTATAGAACTATTTGCAAAAAGAAGATGTTTTCAGAGGTTCCGTAGCACTTCGTCAAAGCGATGCTTTTCCCTCAGCGTTCAACAACGACCTCTAAAATGGTCCATTCAACGGCTTCGCCACTCTTGTATACATTGATATTGGAATTTTATGGTGATCACAACATTTCAAAACGCATGTAACGTCATGATTCGAATTTCCGGACGCTTCGAAACCCGGACACCTCATCTTGTTTTATCAATTATTTGGGTATAAGTTCGCATTGACATTTATAAAAATGGGTTATTTGATGAATTCTAACATCAACTTTCATTTAAAGTTTGTTTGAACGCTGTAATTAATGTCAAAACAATTAAACAAAATAAAATCATTAGATTACCAAAAATGCGAAATATTTCACGTGAAATATTTCATAGGCGTCCGAAGCACAGGGAAGGCAAAGCAGAAATTTATGGATTTGATTTCCTTAAATTCAAGTAAATTTTTATATAAAATATCGATTGTTTTGATGTTAACAGCTTATTTGAGACCTAAAGAATGCCATTCACTAACATTTCAGTCCAAATTTGTGCGATTCATAAGCAAAATAGAGTATCTGGAATTCAAAGCAAAATTGTCCGGATTTCGAATCAGCGTTTATCAGTGTCCGAGATTCGAAGCACAACAAGTCATTTTAATTTTCAAATACTGATGAAAAATTGTTAGAAAAGACACATGTTGCATGCATTCTCTTAAAACTGACTGTTAATACTACATCCTGATGATATTTCTTCATTTCCAACTTATTACATGTTTTTTGTCAGCAATAACAAAATTGATGTGCTACTGAGTGTCCGGATTTCGAATGATGACGTTATGCAGCGCCGTAGCTAGAGGTTGACGCGGTTGGCGACCGCCAAGGGCACCTGCCCTTGGAGGGCGCCGAAATCGATGATGGTACAAAGTTTTCATGTCAGCTATATCATCCTCATTAGATATTTGAAACAGAAAGGGCACCGAATTATAAAATAGAATTGCAGATAATAAGGGACCATCCATAAACCACGTGGACACCTTAGGGGGTTTGGCTGCTGTCCACGCTCCATACAAAAATGATTTTATTTATATGGAAATTGTCCACGATGGGGGGGGGGGGTTTGAGATTTCCAAAAAAGTGTCCACGTGGTTTGTGGATGGTCCCTAAGATAATTTGGTTTGAAATATAAAAAAAATGTTTAGGGGCGCCAAAGTCAATTGTATGAATATTTGAAAATGAATTTAAATTTATTTTTTCATCAAAGAAGGGGCGCTCAAGTTGCAGAAAGTTAAATGAGTTCAAGAAAAGCTTCTCAAAATAAATACACGTTAAAGTTTGGACCGTTGTATAATCAAGTTTAGTTCTAGACTAAAAAAAAATCCAACTTTATGTTATTTTCACGTTAATTTGGCATGAATCACAATCAGCCAAATGATGGTCATATTTTGAGGTTTTTTGAAATAGGAATTATTTTAACATTAAAAAATTTACCTTTCTTTTGATTTTTTTTATTCTCGAGTAAAAAAATTGCCTTTGAAATATTTTCAGCTCGATTTCCCCTTTTATAATCAACATCGTGCATTGAAATTTGCATACTCTTTTTCTAAGTACTAAAGTTTTGGAATTGGAAAACTGCTGTAAATTTTTACCAATAAGACCAACATTATTTGTTCAAGAAAAAAAACGTTTTCAAAGCAAATCACTTTTACAGTTTTAGCTTAACCGGTGTTGTTTACTTTTCAAACCGTCTTAAAAGCATTGGTAATGAAAAACAATTTAGTATTTTTTTTAGTTTAAAACAAAAAAAAATTATCAAGGTTTCAAAACATTTGTATAGTTTTCGCAAAAAAATATGTTTCAAGAATATTAAAATTTAATTTTACGAATTAAAAATATACAAATAAATACTGATGAAAATAAAAAATCAATGCAAAACATAATTAAATAAAAAAACAAAATTATGAAATATGTTCTCAAATATCGTATGGGCAAATCACTCAAAAGGATAAAAAATTCGATATCTTTACATTTTTTAACTTTTTTTCCAACAAAAAAAAAATCGTCAATACTTAGAAATTTTATAAACTTATGATTGCAAAACAACTGGACAGGTGTATAATGCATTTCAAAACACTTTTTTCATTCATATGTTGAAACCGTGGCCTGTAATTTCAATTTTAAAACTTTTTTTTTTTGGTCAGAGTCAAAGGACATAAATTTCAAAAAATATTTACAAAGGCGAAATTTTGTTCTGCCGCTGCATGTTAAAAAAATATACTTCGATGCCGGTGTACTCTTTTGAACTGAGCTTGCTAGGATTCCTATCTAGATAGAACAAGAGAGCACACGGGCATCTAATTATAATTTATTCAATTTTGAAGAAGGATTTTTTTTCTTTTTTCGTTGTAATTAACGAAATGAAATCCAAAGCCAAATATTTTACGAATCCAGGAAAGTTCTTTGCTTAAACAGTCAAATTAATACTAGATCAGATCAAATCATGCAGGCTTAAAAAATTAAAATTAGCCAACTCGTTCCATGATTTATCATGATAAAGCATTTAATTCTGTGCATTTATCTGAAAAATATATTCAAAAAAATCAAAATCGTGCTATCATTATAGATTTCCAAAAATCTGAGAAAATATTCAGCCAACTTAACTCCTATAATCTCCTATATCCTCATATTATTTGAAAAATAAATCATAAAATAACTGTGTTCCTGAATTTAACAATATTAAGGTCTGAAATTGCAATTATGAAATCAAAGTTCACATTGAAGCAATCATTGAAAATTAATATCAATTATCGAAATGCTTGTAAAGTTGAGAGGGGCGCCAAATTGATGCTTCGCCAAGGGCGCTGTGGAACCAAGGTACGGCTCTGCATGAATGGGTTCTAAAAAAACGTAAAAAAAATTTCTTTTCAAAACAATTGTTTTGCAAAAAAAAATGAAAATTCCAAAAGTAATCGTTGTCTTTAATTCCGGGGAATTGCAAGATTCAACATTAAATGAGTTGGGGAACATTAAATGAGTTGGGGAAAATTGTTGTTACGTCGTTTTTTTGTATGAACGACCCCTACAGTTGAGCTAAGCGTGCACAACGACATGAATCATGTTTCAAATTGGACTTTTGAGTTGGGCTACTATACAATATTATACCATTTTAACAGAATTTAGAGTCATAGAGACGCACCTGAGAAATGCTAAAATCCGTAAAAAAATACTTTGACTCAATCTCACCCCCAGACCCAGTGTCACCCCCACTAACGGTACGACTGTGACAACGGTGGACAACGACTTAAAGAATGTTTTCAATTTGGTCTTTTGGGTTGGAACCCACTTGTAAAATGTTGTTACGTAGCTGAAACTTTGCTTACATGTTTCCTGCACAATAAAGCTCATACAAAATCCCATACAAAGTACTTAAAAAGATTTAAAAAAAACTCACGACCCACTTAGCCCAACCCAAAATCCAATTTAATATTCTTTAAGCCGTTGTGCACTCTTAGCTCAACAGAAGGGGTCGTCCATGCAAAAAAAAAAAACAACGTAACAACAATTTTCCCCAACCCATTACCCACTTAGCCCAAAATAAAAGTCAAATTTAATATTCTTCAAGTCGTTGTGCACTCCTAGCTTAACTGCAGGGGTCGTCCATGCAAAAAAACGACGTAACAACATTTTTCCCCAACCCATTACCCACTTAGCCCAACCCAAAAGTCAAATTTAATATTCTTCAAGTCGTTGTGCACTCTTAGCTCAACTGTAGGGGTCGTCCAGGCAAAAAAAACGACGTAACAACACTTTTCCCTAACCCATTACCCACTTAGCCCAACCTAAAAGTCAAATTTTAACATTCTTCAAGTCGTTGTGCACTCCTAGCTCAACTGCAGGGGTCATCCATGCAAAAAAAAAACGACGTAACAACGTTTTCCCCAACCCATTACCCACTTAGCCCAACCCAAAAGTCCAATTTAATATTCTTCAAGTCGTTGTGCACTCTTAGCTCAACTGTAGGGGTCGTCCAGGCAAAAAAAACGACGTAACAACACTTTTCCCTAACCCATTACCCACTTAGCCCAACCTAAAAGTCAAATTTTAACATTCTTCAAGTCGTTGTGCACTCCTAGCTCAACTGCAGGGGTCATCCATGCAAAAAAAAAACGACGTAACAACGTTTTCCCCAACTCATTACCCACTTAGCCCAACCCAAAAGTCCAATTTAATATTCTTCAAGTCGTTGTGCACTCTTCGCTCAACTGTAGGGGTCGTCCAGGCAAAAAAAAAACGACGTAACAACACTTTTCCCTAACCCATTACCCACTTAGCCCAACCTAAAAGTCAAATTTTAACATTCTTCAAGTCGTTGTGCACTCCTAGCTCAACTGCAGGGGTCATCCATGCAAAAAAAAAACGACGTAACAACGTTTTCCCCAACCCATTACCCACTTAGCCCAACCCAAAAGTCCAATTTGATATTCTTCAAGTCGTTGTGCACTCTTAGCTCAACTGTAGGGGTCGTCCAGGCAAAAAAAACGACGTAACAACATTTTTCCCAAACCCATTACCCACTTAGCTCAAACTAAAAGGCAAATTTTAACATTCTTCAAGTTGTTGTGCACTTCTAGCACAACTGCAGGGGTCGTCCATGCAAAAAAATGACGTAACAAAATTTTTCCCCAACCCATTACCCACTGAACCCAACCCAAAAGTCCAATTTAATATTATTCAAGTCGTTGTGCACTCCTAGCTCAACTGCAGGGGTCGTCCATGCAAAAAAAACGACGTAACAACACTTTTCCCTAACCCATTACCCACTTAGCCCAACCTAAAAGTCAAATTTTAACATTCTTCAAGTCGTTGTGCACTCCTAGCTCAACTGCAGGGGTCATCCATGCAAAAAAAAAACGACGTAACAACGTTTTCCCCAACTCATTACCCACTTAGCCCAACCCAAAAGTCCAATTTAATATTCTTCAAGTCGTTGTGCACTCTTAGCTCAACTGTAGGGGTCGTCCAGGCAAAAAAAAACGACGTAACAACACTTTTCCCTAACCCATTACCCACTTAGCCCAACCTAAAAGTCAAATTTTAACATTCTTCAAGTCGTTGTGCACTCCTAGCTCAACTGCAGGGGTCATCCATGCAAAAAAAAAAAACGACGTAACAACGTTTTCCCCAACTCATTACCCACTTAGCCCAACCCAAAAGTCCAATTTAATATTCTTCAAGTCGTTGTGCACTCTTAGCTCAACTGTAGGGGTCGTCCAGGCAAAAAAAAACGACGTAACAACACTTTTCCCTAACCCATTACCCACTTAGCCCAACCTAAAAGTCAAATTTTAACATTCTTCAAGTCGTTGTGCACTCCTAGCTCAACTGCAGGGGTCATCCATGCAAAAAAAAAACGACGTAACAACGTTTTCCCCAACCCATTACCCACTTAGCCCAACCCAAAAGTCCAATTTAATATTCTTCAAGTCGTTGTGCACTCTTAGCTCAACTGTAGGGGTCGTCCAGGCAAAAAAAAACGACGTAACAACACTTTTCCCTAACCCATTACCCACTTAGCCCAACCTAAAAGTCAAATTTTAACATTCTTCAAGTCGTTGTGCACTCCTAGCTCAACTGCAGGGGTCATCCATGCAAAAAAAAAACGACGTAACAACGTTTTCCCCAACCCATTACCCACTTAGCCCAACCCAAAAGTCCAATTTAATATTCTTCAAGTCGTTGTGCACTCTTAGCTCAACTGTAGGGGTCGTCCAGGCAAAAAAAAACGACGTAACAACATTTTTCCCAAACTCATTACCCACTTAGCTCAAACTAAAAGGCAAATTTTAACATTCTTCAAGTCGTTGTGCACTTCTAGCACAACTGCAGGTGTCGTCCATGCAAAAAAATGACGTAACAACATTTTTCCCCAACCCATTACCCACTGAACCCAACCCAAAAGTCCAATTTAATATTATTCAAGCCGTTGTGCACTCCTAGCTCAACTGCAGGGGTCATCCATGCAAAAAAAAACGACGTAACAACATTTTCCCCAACCCATTACCCACTTAGCCCAACCCAAAAGTTCAATTTAATATTCTTCAAGTCGTTGTGCACTCTTAGCTCAACTGTAGGGGTCGTCCAGGCATAAAAAAACGACGTAACAACATTTTTCCCCAACCCATTACCCACTTAGCCGAACCAAAAAGTCCAATTTAATATTATTCATGTCGTTGTGCACTCTTAGCTCAACTGCAGGGGTCGTCCATGCAAAAAACTACGTAACGACATCTTCCATAGTTCCATAAAAATATTACGTATTTAATTTTTTTGGGACACATTTGTTCTATTCAATACATTCATCGATTCCATTGCATGAGACACACTTGTTCTAACTGCAATTCACCATAAATCTAAATAACGGTTTGTGCCTTGGATACCATTCGTTTTTGAAAGGTCGTATGATATAATTGAAATGAAACAAACTAGCTAAAAGTTTTTACAACATCATTTTCTTATATTTTTAGGAATACATCAACCTAGTATTCGTCATAGTTGGTGTATTATGGATGGTTTTACAATTATATTCATAAAAAATATAATTTCACTAATTTTTTCATACAATTTTTTTTATTTAAATGCTAATTTTTCCAAAAGGTTAATTTTCCTACCAAATTCAAACTAAAATAAGTGTTTGAAAAAAGTTTTGATATAAAATGTTTTTCTTACGCTTAAATTAACCAACTCGTGAAAAAATAGCATTGAAACAACAAATTTGAACTATTTTAACAATAAATTTACTTTGCACGCTTTTGTACCAAAGCCCTGTGCACGTTTGTGCTAACTCATACAAATTACCTCCCAAAACACACTTGTGCCAATTGCAAGCATGATTTTTTTTCGTATTTTCCCTGCCAAAATTTTTCTAGCATTTCAAAAGTTTTTATATTTCACAATGTCTTTAAGTAATGTCAGGTGCATACTTTAAAATTGTTAGAACAATTGTTTGTCGAATAGTTTTCCAGAAACAGTAATTCAAAGTTTAAAAATCGATTTTCTCGCAACTACCAAAATGTCAGTTAGTATAAGAGAGCACACCGCTATCGATTTGTAAAGATCCAAGCTAATTATGTTATCGACTATCATTTGACAATTCGATGCAATTTAGGTAATAATAATGAGTTGAGTAAAACCGACGAGTTTTTTCATGCCATTTCAAAACACATCCTTTTTATGGAATTAAATAAACGTTTTTCATGGATTATAAGCATGACCATGAGCATGGTTGACTGCCATTGTTATCCGAGCATTCGTTGGTGAAGGTTGTCTGAATCAACATGACTCGTCGCGTCCCGGCGCAAAACGCCGGCAATATTGCCCTACCTGCGGCTCAAGCAGGCAAAAAAGTGGGAATTTCCAAAAGGAAGGTTGAGGCCTCAACTGATGGCCAAAAACCGGGAATTTCCAAAAGGAAGGTGCTTTTGGAAGTGACATCGAACAGCAAAAAGACGAAAAAGAGCGACGGTACTGTACCGATGGATGAGGAGGAGGAGAACTCTTCATCGCACGAGGAGCAGCTATTGAAGAACAACAAGTTTGCTGGACTGCCTGACGAGGACCAGGTAGCGGAAGCAAAGGAGAATGAAGTGAAACAGCGAAAGGAGAAACTGCCTCCTTTTTATGTGCGGCAATCAGCAGCAACGATCGACTTTCGAGCGGGGCTGGTTGAACTCATCAAGTCTGGGAAAGTCCTAGGCAACATTCGTCTGTGTCAGGACGGATTTAAGGTGCTGGTGCAATCCAGGCAGCACTATCAACTGGTCAAGGATTACTTGACCGAAAACGAGGCGGAGTACTTTACCCATGATGTCGTCATGGATAAGCCGTACAAAATCGTCGTCAGAGGTCTGTACGACATGCCAGTGGAGGAATTAGCTGCCGAGCTAAAAGTTTTGAAACTGGATGTGTTGGCCGTGCACAAAATGAGCCGACGCAACAAAGACATCAAGTACCGTGACCAGCTCTACCTGCTGCATTTGGCTAAGGGATCGACGACGCTTCCTGAGCTGAAGGCAATTCGAGCGGTTTTCAACATTATCGTGTCGTGGGAGCGATACCGACCAGTGCATCGTGACGTCACACAATGCTTCAACTGCCTGGGTTTCGGGCACGGAGGTAAGAACTGCCACCTGAAGCGTCGTTGCGCCAAATGTGGTACCGATGCGCACATCACATCCCAGTGCATCCAAGATTCGCTGGTGAAGTGCCTCAACTGCAACGGTGAGCACTCGTCAACCGACCGAAAGTGCCCCAAGAGAGCTGAGTTCGTGAAAATTCGGCAGCAAGCATCGACGAAGAATCAGCCTCAGCGTCGTAGAACTCCTCCAGCCCTGGTGGAGCAAAATTTTCCACCTCTTCAACCGCGACGCCAGGTCCCGAACTTGGCACCGTTGCCGTTGGATCCCAGGAAGAGAGCTGAGATGAATCATCCACGGCCGGGTTCCAGCCAGGAGCCGAGACCGCCACCACCGGGCTTCAGCCAGGAGCCAAGACCAACCCAAGAACCAGCAGTTGAGGAAAATGGTAATGATCTTTACACCTCAACCGAACTCCTCAATATTTTCAAACAGATGTCCGCTGCACTGCGTGGATGCAAAACCAAGACCCAGCAGATTGAAGTGCTGACCTCGTTCGTCATCCAGTATGGATCGTAGGTCCCTCAAGCTGCTGAATTGGAACGCTTGCTCCATTAGGAGGAAGAACTTAGAGCTGGTGGATTTTCTTCGCGAGAAGGAGATCGACGTAGCTGCCATCACGGAAACTCATCTGAAGCCCGGTGAAAAAGTTTATCTGCAAAACTACAAGATCGCGACGCAGCTCGATAGGACCACCTCTGGAGGAGGAGGTGTGCTTGTCGCTGTTCATCGTGATCTCAAGCCACGCCGGCTGCCACACTTTAAGCTGGACATCATCGAGGCCGTTGGGGTGGAAATTCCCACTTCGGTTGGCCCAGTACTCTTCATTGCTGCATACTGCCCACGTCAGGTGAATTCCAGAGATGGTTCAGCAGCAAAACTGAAGAGCGATATCCAGAAGCTGACACGGCGGAGCGCAAAGTACATCATCGCTGGTGACCTCAACGCGAAGCATGAAGTTTGGGGCAACAGCAGGAGGAATCGGAACGGAGTGATTCTGCACAACGATCTGCAAAACGGATACTACAACGTTGTGAGTCCGGATCGTCCAACGAGGGTGGCTCGGTCTGGGAATCACTCAATCATCGACTTCTTCATTACCAATATGGCTGAGAACGTGGCTCATCCTGAGGTGTTTGAAGAGTTGAGTTCTGATCACTATCCGGTGGTTGTGGAGGTTGGAGCTTCCGTTACTCCGCAGCGGCAACCAACCCGGAAAGATTACCACAACGTTGACTGGCAGCAGTTTCAGCAAGTGGTAGACAGCAACATCGACTATGATCAACACCCGGAAACTTCTGCTGATATTGATCGTTCGCTGGAGGTGATCCAGCAGGCTATCAACCAAGCAGAGGCTGCCAACGTTCGGGAGGTTCCTGTTAATTTTAAGGTAACTGATATTGACGTAGATACTAAACACTTGATTAGACTTAGGAATGTTTATAGGAGACAATATCAACGGACTGGGGACTATGACAAAAGATTTCAGTGAACAATTTGAACAAAATCATACAAGACCGACTTGACAATATCAGAAATCAAGAATTTTCAAAACATGTAAGCCAGCTTGGGAATTATTCAAAACCATTTTGGAAACTTTCAAAAGTTCTTAAAAACAAACCAAAGCCTATTCCTCCTCTTATTGTTGAGGATTCTCCTTTGATTACATCCGAGGAAAAGGCAAATGCACTTGGGCTTCATTTTGTTAGTTCACATAATCTTGGCGCTTCCATGACCAGCCGTAAAGAAACATCAGTTGCCAATAGTATTTCAACAATCAATGACTCTACCTTTGAATTTCCTGCAGATTCCCATGTTTCTGGTGAGGAAGTCAAAGTTGCAGTTAAACAAATGAAAAATATGAAAGCTCCAGGCTTTGATAACATTTTAATCTAGTGTTGAAAAAACAGAGTGATCAGTTCTTTCAACATCTAGCCAATATTTTCAATAAATGTTTGCAACTTGGTTACTTCCCCACCAATTGGAAACTGGGCAAAGTCATACCAATTTTGAAGCCTCAAAAGATCCAACATCGCCAACAAGTTATCGTCCCATTAGTCTTTTGAGTAGTCTGTCCAAACTCTTTGAGAAGGTCATCTATTCAAGGCTTTTGGATTTTACCAACGATAATAATATAATTTTGAATGAGCAGTTTGGCTTCCGAAAGGGACATAATACTGCTCATCAGCTTACGAGAGTAACTAAAATCATCAAGCAGAACAAGCTTGAGTCTAAATCAACTGCTATGGCTTTGTTGGATGTTGAGAAGGCTTTTGACAATGTTTGGCATGATGGTTTGATACATAAACTGTATTTATACGGTTTTCCAATGTATCTTATCAAAATTATCCAGCACTATCTTTCGGAGAGATCGTTCAGGGTTTTTCTGAATGGGATTGCTTCTGGATTATTCAACATTGATGCTGGGGTTCCCCAAGGAAGTATTCTTGGCCCACTTCTGTACAATATTTTTACATCTGATTTGCCTACTCTTCCTGGTAATGGTGTGTTGTCACTTTTTGCTGATGACACTGCCGTTATTTATAAGGGTAAAATAACCAGATATTTAGTTGGCCGTCTTCAGAAGGGTCTTGACGTTCTTTCCGAATACTTTGGCGACTGGAAAATTCGCATAAATGCAGCCAAAACTCAAACCATCATTTTTCCACTTTCCAAATCGGCCAGATTTGCCCCAAAGGATGATGTTTTGATTAAAATGAATGATGTTTCAATACCCTGGTCAAAGGAAGTTGTCTATTTAGGTCTCATACTTGACTCGAAACTATTGTTTCGGCAGCATGTAGATAAAATATTGAACAAGTGCAGCATTCTCATCAGGTGTTTGTATCCTTTAATTAACAGAAAATCAAAGCTTTCTTTGAAAAATAAGTTAGCAGTTTACAAACAAATAATTTACCCCGTTATTGAGTATGCAGTACCTGTTTGGGAGTGTTGCGCTAGAACTCATAAATTGAAGCTCCAGCGTGTCCAAAACAAGGTACTCAAAATGGTTTTGAATGTTCCTGGCTGGACAAGATCAAGTGAGGTTCATGAATTAGCAGAAGTAAAAATGTTGGATCAGAAGATTCAAGAAAAATGTTTGAAATTCAGGGAAAAATGTGCTATATCTGAATACCCCTTGATTCAAGGATTGGTTTAGTTTATTGTAAGTTTAAGTTAGTTTTAGGTTAGGTTATGTTTTCTTAACATTTTTTTTTTCCTCATTGTACCTAGTGTTACAAAAATGATAAATCATATACTTTTAAAGTTAAGAAAATGAACAGTGTTTAAATCACGAAAAGCAAACTAAAGCTGAAGAGCCACAGCTGACCACTTATTATGTAAACCAAATGTAATTATTATAAGAAAGATTCAATAAAGTATATTTAATTCAAAAAAAAAAAAAAAAAAATATATGGTTGACTGCCAATGAGCTGCTACTCTGTTATTGACAGGTCAGCTGAAGTTCAACAACGAAGCAAAAGCGATCAGTGGGAGCAAAGCATCGTTCACTGTTTAACCTCTGAAGATCCCTTCTTTATTAGTCAATACCGGCGCCCTCCCATGAAGCCTGCAGTTGAACAAATGGAAGCAATGTCAGTCCGATGATTGCAGTTGCAGACTCATCAAGCACTGTTGACACTGCATGAGACCGTTGACTCCACAGCATCCCCTTCAAGCATTACGGGATTAATATTTTTTGGGTTAGTAGGATAAGGTATTGGCTTTTCGATGCCTCCCGCGCTACGATAGGGAGGACTTTCATAATAGACCCGTCGGCGAGCCTTCCGAGCAACGTTGATAAAAGAAGGGCTTTGCAAAATGGAGCCACAAGTAAAACAAGAGAAACGCAAAAAATAAACAAAGGGGTTTCGTTCCTTCTACAGAACTCTGGAATTAAATATACGTTGTTCATTGATAATGATGATTTTTTCGACGCAAATTTCTGTAAAACATGAATCAGCATAGGTAAAAAAACAAAGATTGAACTTTTTTGTCTGCTTTGCCGGATTGATGTCTATGGTATAAACAGAAACATAATTTGACGATCATTTTTCTGATTTTTGATAATAGAAAGATACCCAACAATGTCAATAAAATCAGAATTCAATAATGATTATAGTTTGAAGTCTCAGAGATAGTGTTTTTGTGCAGGCCTCAACTTATCATGTTTTGATTTGTAACTGTAACCCAGAATCGACGCACCATCTAATAATAATCCAATTAGCCAAGTATACAGTTGCAAAACAAACTTTCTAAAATAAGCAATTTGCTCAACAAGTTTCCTAGATGCAATCGCCGTGAAACTATGCAACAAACTGGGGTCATTTTGCCACCGGGCTTCCAAGCTCAAGCAGGTGCAAATAACTGCACAATTTGTGTGCCATCAACACCCAGTCTTCACGATAAACTCCTCAAGGCGCCCTGTCGAACGGCACAACTCGGGAGAAACTTTCAGCAAACTTGTGCAAATGACACCCACCCGTTAGGGAAAGGACATCCCCGGAACATCGCCCACTCCCGGAAGCGGCTGCGAGAGGAAATGTCCTTCTCCTCGGTGTCTTCTGCATAAAGGCTGCGCGCAGTGAAGAAAGCTTCCTGTGGGACGTTCGTCGGTCTCGAAAGGACGATAAACCATTCGCGAAAGCCGGGGCCTTGAGCCAAAGCCATCGATTTGTGTGTGCCAAGATGAATGACTCGGGAATGGGTTTTTTTTCTTCCTTGTTTTTTTATTCAGTATTGGCTATGGATTTCATTTTTCTTGCATTTTGCAGATTCGATGGATTCAGAGGGACCATCCATATTCATATTGCTTTTTACTGATTTTCGTTGGTATTACGAGCGAAAAGATATGGAAGTGCTTTGAAATCTTGTATTCATGTTAGGGTGATACCCGAAAACCTATTTTTTGTAAATTTTCTAGTCAAAACATTAGGGAAAAATCTACTAGCTCCAAACAGTATATTTCAAGAAAAAGCTTCTTTAAAGGTAAACCTGAACATCCAGCACGAATAAAAAATGCATCTTGCCGTCATCAATCACGTTTATCTTTGCAGGAAGGGCGTTGAGTTTCAATCGGGTGATATGAAAAACAAATGTAGGACACAGCGAAGCCAGCCAAGTGGAATCGATCCGAATGGTTTGCGGAGCAGTTTCAATTTGGCAAAAGAGAGCATGAGATATTGGTGGATTTACTTTACATACATGTTCAGGAACAAGGTCGGAAGATGTGAATTCAATATTTACCTGAAACGAGAATAGGGAAACAGTCTGAGTTACTAAAGGAGGGACACAAAATGATATAATTATTACATGTTTTGTTTAAACAAGAGTAAATTCATGAGTTTCAATTAAAAGGTCAAAAACAAAGAAAAACTGAAAGACGCTCATACAATTCTACTGATGTTATGAATTATTTTAAATGCTATCATGATCGATTTCTTAATAATTATTTGAACAAAATATCGGTTAAATCTGCTGATAAGGCCAATGCAATTTTTTTAGTTTTTGTCGCTTAGCTCTAGACGATGTCTAGAAAAAGAAGGGAAGGCAAAAAATAAAAATAAATATAAAATTGGAACAAAAAGCCGTATTTTTAACAATTGACTTGAAAAGGTGTTTTAAAATACATTTTTAACTAGTTCTGTTGTTTTGCACTCATTAATTTTCAAAAAATGTAAGATTTGACGAAAACAAAAATTTTAGGGAAAAAACGTTTTGCAACACCGTACATCGAAAATTGAAAAAAAAAACAACTCAAATGATTTTTTAATAAACTAAAACATACTAAAAATTATTCTAAAGACAGGAGAATTCAAATATGTTTTGGCCCCTGATTTCTCGGGCCGATTTTAAAGGAGGGGGGTTGACCATTTTTTTAAATATATTTGTACCAGCTTAATGAGAATTTATTATTTTATTTTAAATTTATATATTGCGTTTCTTAAAAGAGCAATCCTCTGAGAAATCAATCATTCAATTTTTTGTATTTTTTAATCCGGCTGAAACTTTTTTGATGCCTCCGGTATGTCCAAAGAAGCCATTTTGCATCATTAGTTTGTCCATATAATTTTCCATACAAAAATGATATTTGAAAATTCAAAAATCTGTATCTTTTGAAGGATTTTTTGATCGATTCGGTGTCTTCGGCAAAGTTGTAGGTACGGATATCGACTACACTGAAAAAAATGATACACGATAAAAAAAATGATGGATTTAAATTTCATTTTTCGTAACTAAAACTTGATTTGCAAAAAACACTATTTTTAATTTTTTTATATGTTTTAGAGGACATCAAATGCCAACTTTTCAGAAATTTCCAGAACGGGTAAAAAAATCTTTGATCGAGTTTAGATTTTTGGAAGCAATACATTTTTTTCAAAAAAAAACGGAATATTGGTCGCACAAATTTTTCAATTTCATTTTTTGTATAAAATCGAATTTGCAATCAAAAAGTACTCAAGTGAAATTTTGATAAGGTGCACCGTATTCAAGTTATAGCAATTTTTTGGTAACTTTTTTCAAAATAGTCGCAGTAATTCAATTTTTTTGGCCATTTTTGCTAAAAAAACATTTTTGAAAAGCTGAGTAAATTCTCTATATTTTCTTTTTTTGAACTTCATTGATACGACCCTTAAGACCAGTATTTCAGTTTTTCGAAAAAAATTGTATTTATTCAAAAATTCATAACTCAGCCAAAGATTTTTTGCCCATTCTGAAAATTTCTGAAAAGTTGTTGTTTGATGTCCTCTAAAACGTATCAGAAAATAAAAAAATGTGTTTTTTTGCAAATCAAGTTTTAGTGACAAAAAGTGAAATTAAAAATCACCAATTTTTTTACCCTGTATCATTTTTTTTTCAGTGTAGTCCTTACCTACAACTTTGCCGAAGACACCAAATCGATCAAAAAATTCCTTCAAAAGTTTCAGATTTTTGATTTTTCAAATATCATTTTGGTATGGACAGCTGCCAAATTTATATGGAAAATTATATGAACGAAATGATAATGCAAAATGGCTTCTTTGGGCATACCGAATTCACCAAAAATGTTTCAGCCGGATTAAAAAAAATATATATATATATACATATATAAGACCGATTCCGTAGAGAACTGCTCATAAGAGAAAGGCAAAAAATTTTCCGTTGGAAAAATAACTAACAAAAATTCCTCAAAATCCTTCAAAGATCACGTTTTCATTGTAAAGATTGATAAAAATAGCTAAATTCATTTTACTAGATTATACAAATTATTTGTTAAAAAACCATAATCAAATTAATCAAAAGAATATTACATCTCTGCTACAAATCATCAACAAAGATAAAATTGTCCTGAGCTAAAATACACATATTTGTGGAATCTTCAAAAAAATCTTTAAAAATTATTTTGTTTAATTTTTTATCTATATTTTAAAGAATATACCTGAAATATAAACAATCGTTATCATTGAAATCATCGAATACAGAGTTTTGTTTAATGGTACTATATTTTTTTACGTTTTGAGTGTTTTAGAAACCACCTTAAATCAAGGGTATTCTAAAATCCCCGAAATTAAAAATTTGAAATGCATTCAAGATTTGTTTGTTTGTAAAAATTTGAGATTTTCCTCTGAATTATTCCAAAAGAAAGTTCAATCTTTTCCATGCAATATGCACAGTTACAGTTTCACTTCTCTCAACTGGAATAAAACAAGATTTTTAATAAGCAAATAAAAAAATTAGCATTTATTTCAAATATTTCTCGCATGAAAACCCATCAACCAATACGATGTGTGAAATAGGGTGGAAAAATACTGCCAGTATCCTCGCTCGAAAATAATATTTATTCGCATGTGCTAACTTGGCACATAATCGGCTCGATTTTTTATTTCGATTCTCTGGAAAAAAGAAGGAAGGGGGGCCCCTCTGGAAGCACTCCTGCAAAAAGAATGTAACAAAATCGGGTTATCCAAATGGCAGCCTCCCCACACCTACACACGATGATGTTTGAAGAATGGTTTGCCTCGCTTTTCAATTTGTATCCGAGACCCTTTTTTGATGCGATCGACACAAAAGTGATGGGATTAAATTAGGGTAGATTGCTCTTATCGTGGAAACCGTTTGTTCACGTGGTAATGGGAGCATATGTAAAATATCGGGGTTCAATATTGATGGGATTAAATGGAATCAAATCTGGGAAGGTAAATCTATTAGTGACGAAAAGTGGAGATAATCAAACGATTTTACATCTGAATTCCAAATAAGCTTCCATTCTGTAAATGTCACTGTAACTTTCCAATGTTACAACAAAACTAATTTCTACCAGAGTCGGTCCAGCTCCAGCCATCACAGAATTAGTTTCTCCTCCATTTAGCTAGTTGTGTGCTTTTGCTGTGTCCCAAAGTCCCAAAATTCTGCCAGTTCGTAATCCTCTTTTTCAATTAAAACTTGAATCGTGACTAAACTTTCTGCTCCCCAAGAGGGGGAAAACTATGCCCAGGGTCCATTTAGAATTGATCCACCTTCTCTTTCGGTATTAAAGTGGACGAAAAATAATGCTATCAATGTTTAAATGTCAAAAAAGAGCAGTATATTTGCTGCAGCTGCTCCTCACAGAATAGGATTGAGTTTAGTTTCAACTCTCAGGAGTGTCCTCAAAACTTTCATTCAATTCCAGAATAACAAGTTTGAGTTTATAATTTTAGACAAATTGCAGCGCCAACAAACTATGTGCCTGTGTGTGTGTGTTGAAAACTAAAATCTGTGGCTAAATTAATTTCCACCGTGTTGTTTATTCCTGAGGCCATCAATTAACTTTGCGTGGTTCGCCAGTTATGAATGGGTGCTGCAGAACCGGTTAAAAAGTGTATTCAGCAAAACTTCAGACCGTATCAAACCCTGTAGTTGACAAGTTTAACGTCTATTTTAGAATTGTTCCTGCATAATATCTGGATATTTTTATTGGTTTGGGATAGAACAGACACAAATCAACAAAACAAAATGTAGATACCCATTAGGATGACAATAAAAAACGACATCGAGAACAACTCACGGATACCTTCTGACTCGATTCCTTAGGCAAAAATAAGTTACACGGAGAAAAAAGAGTTCCCAAAATCGTGAACAAGCATTCATGAAAATGGGAACCTCGAACAAAGTTTTCAAATCCCATGGCACAATTTTGAAAAACGTACCATGAAATTTGAACACTTTGTGGTTCCTATTTTCATGAACGCTTGTTCACGATTTTGGAAACTCTTTTTTCTCCGTGTACTGTGCCAATTTTGAGCCAAATCGGTAATGGTTTAAGGGTCGCTATATAAAGGGTTGGCAAGCAAAAACTTTTCGTACAAAAACGTCTTCTTATCGCTCATAACTCGTCAGGGTTAACTCGGATCGATTTGTGGTCTTTGAAAAAGTTCCAAACCATCGCTTTTTCAGACTGCAAATTACTGAAAAACATTTCGAATAACAAGAAAATATTGAAAAGTTCAACGACTCTAAATTTCAAGTTGCGTTCGACAAAACGAAACATCTGAAAGGCACTTCAACTACTGAAGCAGCAATCGTGAATCAAACAGTGTCCCATGAATATTTATCACTTCCATTTCCCTAATGGTTATTCAAAGCAAGAACCTCTTCTCTACTTCCCAGAACACCCGGTTTTCTTTACACCTCCTTGGGTAACCTCCGTCATAAGCTGGATCTCCAGAGAAGGACACAAGTTCGATTATCCTCAGCCCCACTCAGGTACAATAACCTTTCAAAAGCAAACGTTCTACGTAGCCCGTATGGAAAGATCAAACTCTGCTTCCAAGTGGAATTAATTCAGAATCTATATTTTGTCACTGGGAAGAGAATAATGTTCCAACCGATTGAGAACTTTCTACACAATTATACACAAATACAAGGTTAAGTTGACAGGTAATACCAATTTAACCAGATTGCAATTAAAGTCTCCACAAAAAAAAATAAAGCTCAATTCTTGCTCTGCGACTGCTCTCACTAGAAGAAAGACATTCTGCTTCGTGCCCTATCCGGGTACTACAATGCTCAGTGTACGGTCCGGGGGTTCCAAACAATGAGAATCACTTGTCACGTGGCACACCGTGTCAAAACCTACTTGAACACTTCAAAGCCGTCGAACAAAGCCCTTGAAGTGCGAGAATCATACACATTCCGTTACTGTGAAATTGCTTTTTCAAGCAAAACATTGTAATAGGGCCGAAGCCGAAGTGTAAACAAGGAGTCTGTCCTGCTCGTTCCTAATGTAAACATAAACTGACACGAGCAAGATAGACTCTTTGTTTACACGTCGGCTTCGGCCCTATTACAATGTTTTGCTTGATTTGTTGTATGAAGTTAAGATCGATTTTTTTTGTTCTCAAAATATTGTTACAATTACGGAAACATTAACAAAAACTCAAACAAATGATTGCTCGGGAAAATTACAAAAAATATTCTATCAATTTCTGACACATCTGGCATCACTGCCGACAGCAATCACTCAAAAGCGTCAAAGCCACGTGCACCCGAAAAAAAGAAAGTCGTCGTCTTCGAGAACTTGGATATGGCATTTCAAGCTTTCATTCTTGTGGAAACGCCGTCGGCGTTTTCCAATAAAACCGAAAGAACCGAGAGAAAAAGAGAAGCCCAAGTGTGAAGAGACATCAACAGTCCTAGCCGCGACCGACCCCCTCCAGTCAAAAAGGTGTCTGACACATGAACGAGCCCCGAAGTGGAGCTTTCCAAGGGTGTATGAAAGAACTTGCCGCTAAGGTACTTCAGATTAAATTTTCAACTTTTTGCTTCAACTTTGTGTGCTGCGCGCTACTTGAGAGACAGCAGGTGTCAGCAAATTGAACTAACAAGGGTTTCAGGGTTAAAGGTGATACTTTCAGATGAAATATGTATTGAAAGTAAATAGGTGGTTTTTTAAAATTACTACCTCTTTATGGTAAGCAGTTCTCTCTGATTTTGGTCTGATACTTTTTTCGTGCCTTCGGTATGCCCAAAGAAGCCATTTTGCATCATAAGTTTGCCACCATAATTTTCCATACAAATTTGGCAGCTGTCCATACAAAAATGATATATGAACATTCAAAAATCTGTATCTTTTGAAGGAATTTTTTGATCGATTTGGTGTCTTCGGCAAAGTTGTAGATATGGATAGAGACTAAAATGAAAAAAATGATACACGCACGGAAAAGAGTTCTATCCAAAATTTAACAATTTAAATTAGCTGGCTTCAAATTGATGAAACAGTGATGTTTTTGGTTGAATCAGCTAAAATTACAGCTAAATTTACCAACCTGGGATTGGTGAAATAGCTAACCCTGATTGCTGATTTGCTTTCCAAAACTGACAGCCCAAATCAAAATGACAGGAGAGATTTTACCAAAAATAATGGTGTTTTAGCCCAATTTTGCGTAATTTTACCGAAAAATTAGCTGGAACCGGCAGCATGGATTTTTTGACAGGTCATCAGTTCGAGACCAAAACAAAGCATCGTCTTGTATCGTGTTCGATCCTGTTTGAGCCGCTCAGTTCGCGAAGTTTGTTGATGGTTATGTGTGCTGTTTGAGTGCAAGTTCAAGTGCAAAAGGTGATAGAATGTGTTGTGTGAGTGAATAAATCAAAAGCCTGGAAGGTTTTCTGCGGATCGACACCTGAAGGTAAGTTTCAGTAGATAAGGTGAGAAGTTTTTTGTGTTGAGGGGAAGTGGTTAGAAGTTGAGCCTCTCGTTATTGTTTGGGGAATGCGTAGGTAAAAACATGTACTTAACATAAAGTGGGAGCATCCCTAAACCACGTGAACACTTTGGCAGGGGAAAGGGGAGGCTGGCGATTGTCCACAGTATACTTTTTTGTATGGACATCCATAAATATAGTTAAATATTGTTAGAAATGAAGTTAAATTAAGTTCAATTAAGTTAAATTAAGTGAAATTAAGTGAAATTAAGTTTAATCAATTTAAGTTTAGTTAAATTAAGTTACATTTGGTAAAATTTAAATAAAAATGTAGAATTCAGTTAAAATCAGTTAAATTGATAAAATGTAGTTAAAATTAGTTAAATTTAGTTGAAATTAGTAAAATTTCGTTAAAATTGATTAAATTTAGTTTAAATTAGTAAAATAAAGTAAAATATAGATAAGTTGAAATAAATATTGTTGAATTAAGATGAATTTTAAAAAAATAGTTAAATTAAGCAAAAGTTAGTTAAATTCAGATACATTCAGTTGAAATTAGTTATTTTTTGTGTGATTTAGTTGAATTTGCCCAAATTTGGTTAAATTAAGTTGTGTTAAGTTGAATTTAGTAAAATAAAAAAAATATTCAAAATTAAGTAAAATTAAGCAAAATTAAATAAAATTAAGCATAAATAAGTAAAAATAAGTAAAATTAAGTAATATAAAGTAAAATAAAGTAAATTTATGTCAAATTAAGTAAAATAAAGTTAAATTAAGTAAAATTGAGTTGAAATTATGTTAAATTCAGTTAATATATGTCAAATTAATTTCAATCAAATTTAATTAAGTAAAATTAAATTAAATCAGTTAAATTGAGCTTAATTTAGCTGAAAATGGTTATATTTAGAAAAATGTAGTTGAATTTAGGTAAATGTAGTAGAATATAGGTAAATCTAAGTACATTTATTCAAATGTTATTACATTTGGTAGAATTCAGTTGAATTTAATGTAATTTGGTAGAATTTAGTTAAATTTAAAGTTATTTGGTAAAATTCAGTTAAATTGAGTTTAATTAAGTTAAGTTAACTTTAATTAAGTTAAAATAAGTTTAATTAAGTAAAATTAGGTTAAACTAAGTTGAATTAAGTTAAATTAAGTTAAATTAAGTTAAATTGAGTTAAATTAAGTTAAATTGAATTAAATTAAGTTAACTTTAATTAAGCTAAAATAAGTTTGATTAAGTTAAATTAAATTAAGTTAAGTTCCATTAAGTTATTATAAGCTAAATTGAGTTAAATTAAGTTAAATTAAGTTTAATAAAGTTAAATAAAGTCAAATAAAGTTAAATAAAGTTAAATTAAGTTAAATAAAGTTGAACCAAGTTAAATTAAGTTAAGTTAAGTTTAATTAAGTTAAATTAAGCTAAATTATGTTAAATTAAGTAAAATTTAGTTAAATTAAGTTAAATTAAGTTAAATTAAGTTGGATAAAGTAAAGTTATTTTGTTTAAGTGAAAGTAATTTGATGTTATATTTAAACTTTGTTAAATGCAAAACATAGTTTAAATTTAACATTAATTTACTATAATTTAACCAAAATAACTTTTTGTAAGTTTTTTTTTGTATTTTTGTATTTTTGTATTTTTGTATTTTTGTAGTTTTGTATTTTTGTATTTTTGTATTTTTTGTATTTTTGTATTTTTGTATTTTTGTATTTTTGTATTTTTGTATTTTTGTATTTTTGTATTTTTGTTTTTTTGTATTTTTGTATTACTGTATTTCATTTTTTTTATTTGTCAATAGAATATCGCTATTGAAACTATTGAAACATCCAAAAAACTTGCTGGTCTACCAAAAAAACGTACCAAGAATAGCGGAAAATCATGCTACACCAGCAAAAGTCTTTTTGAAAATAAAAAACAACTTTACAGACAGCAAGGGATTTTTAAAAATGATTTCGAAATTACCAGTTAAAACAGTCGAAAAATTAGCTGGACTTACCGAAAAACGAAACAAGAACAAAAAAGAAACGAGCTAAATCAGCCAAAAGGCTGGGTGAATAATGCGTGCTTTGCAGGCAGCAACGGAGGCTTTTCTAATCTCTAATCTAATCAGACCCTAGCGCAGCCAATCTTTCGAAGGGATCCTGGAGAGTGCCTTAGGTTAGATGACGCCTAGCATTCTTCTTGTCATTCATTAACATTTGTAGTGCGCCATTGCATTAGAATGCATTGAAACAACACAAGCGTTAAAACGGCCAGGCCTACTGCGTAAAGCCGTATCGCAGAGATGATTCGTAATTGGGTTGAGTTTGAGCACAGAGTGTTCGAACAACAACACAATTCTGAATCGACAGGGGAGGAAGAAGCGTGGGGACACACCACCATACGCTCCGAGATTTGGTTGTATTCGTTGGGAGAACCATGCTAAGAAGGTTTGGTACTCCGGGACCCTCTGGGATGGGACATCGTATTTCCACGAATGCCCTGGACACTATTTGCCGTGGTTATAGCGCCACAACTCGCTCTCTGTAACAGTATTCCTAATTCCAGTCTACGCTCACCAAGTCGTCATGGCGTAGTGGTTAGCATTTTTGCTTACCAATCCAAATGACGGAGGATCGAACCCCGCCTCGAGCGACTTTGATTTTTCGTTCATATTCATCATTTCAAATTCATGTGTTCTTAACTTTCTCGATGGGAGCAGATGAGAATCAAACCCAGAACCATTCGCTTACAAAGCGAACACCGTAACCAGTCAGCCACGGCCGCTCCTGCAGGCAGCAACGGAGGCTTTTGAAAGAAAACTTGTAGAAATAGTGGAAAAATTAGCTATTCCAACCAAAACACCTACAAAGAATAGTGGCAAAGTTAGCTAAACTAGCTAAAAAGATGTGTGAAAATACCTGGCTTCGCAGCCATCAATGGAAAATTTTGAGAATGATTTCAAAAAAACTGGTTGAAACAGCCTAAAACTCGCTGGGCTAACTATAAAACTTCCTAGAATACCATAAAATCTAGCTAAAATAGCTAACAGACCTTCTCAAAACATACAGCTTTTGAGACTGACAGCATTTTTCCAGCTTGTAAATTAGTAAAATTTACTAAAAATTTAGCTAGATTTATCATTTTTAGGACCTGGATCCAGCTGTCAAATCCAGGACTTTTTTTAGGATTTCCAGCTAAAAAAAATGGTGGTTGAAAAAACAACCAATTTTTTTAGGGTATTTAACCGAAATTTAGTAAGATTCACGATAAACCTTCTTTCCGTGCGGTAAAAAAATGGTGATTTTTATTTAATTTTTTGTCACTAAACCTTGATTTGCAAAAAAAAAAACACTATTTGTATTTTTTTTATTTTTTGATAAGTTTTAGGGGACACCAATGCCAATTTTTCAGAAATTTCCAGGTTGTGCAAAAAATCGATCGAAAATTTGGCATTGGTGTCCCCTAAAACTTATCAAAAAATAAAAAAATACAAATAGTGTTTTTTTTTTGCAAATCAAGGTTTAGTGACAAAAAATTTAAAAAAATCACAATTTTTTAACCGTGTTTCATTTTTTTTCAGTTTAGTCCTTATCCATATCTACAACTTTGCCGAAGACACCAAATCGATCAAAAAATTCCTTCAAAAGATACAGATTTTTGAATTTTCACATATCATTTTTGTATGGCCAGTAGCCTGTCCCATTTTGAGGTCATGTCGAGGAATTTCAGGTGCTCACTTCTTAAATGATAGATTATGATGTTAGGAACAATGTTTTCTTAGACAAGAAAAAATAATAAAATACTTTCTCGCACCCCCTAGTCGATTTATTGAAAAAAGTCACTTTTTTGAACAAATTTTCTAAAATCGCTTGGAATCAATACAAAAACTGTTTCGATCAGGTGTGTATTATCTTCAAACGATAGGTTTTTGTCCATAGATTAAGATGCACTATCAATATTGGACCAAAATTTAAGTTTTGGACTTTCCCAGGCGGATTTGTGTCGAAAAAATCGCATTTTTTCGAAACTTTTTTCAGAAATGTTCATTTAATTTAGGGTAGCATATTTTTCCCAGTAAAACCAATACATGCAGCTTGTAGGAAATTTCATGGCGAACATTTTTCCCTCTGAGAAAATGCAATTTCGACACTCCAGAGCCGAGATATTTGAGTTTTAGTGAGGAAAAAGTGCCAATTTTCAAAATTTCTCAGAATTCAGAAGCAAGGCCTACTAATTACACGATGTAGCAAGCATATGTCTCAAAGGTCAGGGTATGCTTTTTTATAGTAATTTTGGCCGCTGAATCCGAATCTGAAATCAAATTTCGTGTAAACAGTGATGTTTTGGAGCTACACCCTTTTGGAATGCTATTTGCGTGTTTAAGAGGCAGGTTTTGTAAATGCTCGGTTTGTTCTAGAGGTCGTATCGAGGTGCTCCGATTTGGATGAAACTTTCAGCGTTTGTTTGTCTATACATGAGATGAACTCATGCCAAATATGAGCCCTCTACAACAAAGGGAAGTGGGGTAAAACGGGCATTGAAGTTTGAATTTTCCGAGGATTTCGAATATGACAAAAGGGAGACTAAAAAGTGCCGCTATGGATGCCTACAGGACAATAACTAACGTTGTAAAATGTTTATTATAGAAAAATCGAAAAACTATGCGAAAAACTGCGATTGGCCAAAAAGTTATTACCGTAGGCTTATAGTCCATGAAATTCCCTAACTTGGTGTTGCTGGCTGTTGCAAAAAGATATTGAGGTTTAAAAAACCATTTTTTACAGTAATTTGCAAAAGCTATGAGAAAAAGTCAAACCAATCCTGGATGTCTATGGCTCATTTTGAAGTGCTTCAAAAGACCTTTCGAATGCATCTAAGAGAGTTGGAATTGATGAAGTTTTACGGAAATGCGAGCAATTTTAAGATTTTTTATGTTTTTTCGACCTCAAACTTCAAAGCCCGTTTTACCCCACTTCCCTTTGTTGTAGAGGGCTCATATTTGGCATGAGTTCATCTCATGTATAGACAAACAAACGCTGAAAGTTTCATCCAAATCGGAGCACCTCGATACGACCTCTAGAACAAACCGAGCATTTACAAAACTGCCTCTTAAACACGCAAATAGCATTCCAAAAGGGTGTAGCTCCAAAACATCACTGTTTACACGAAATTTGATTTCAGATTCGGATTCAGCGGCCAAAATTACTATAAAAGCATACCCTGACCTTTGAGACATATGCTTGCTACATCGTGTAATTAGTAGGCCTTGCTTCTGAATTCTGAGAAATTTTGAAAATTGGCACTTTTTCCTCACTAAAACTCAAATATCTCGGCTCTGGAGTGTCGAAATTGCATTTTCTCAGAGAGAAAAATGTTCGCCATGAAATTTCCTACAAGCTGCATGTATTGGTTTTACTGGGAAAATATGCTACCCTAAATTAAATGAACATTTCTGAAAAAGTTTCGAAAAATGCGATTTTTTCGACACAAATCCGCCTGGGAAAGTCCAAAACTTAAATTTTGGTCCAATATTGATAGTGCATCTTAATCTATGGACAAAAACCTATCGTTTGAAGATAATACACACCTGATCGAAACAGTTTTTGTATTGATTCCAAGCGATTTTAGAAAATTTGTTCAAAAAAGTGACTTTTTTCAGTAAATCGACTAGGGGGTGCGAGAAAGTATTTTATTATTTTTTCTTGTCTAAGAAAACATTGTTCCTAACATCATAATCTATCATTTAAGAAGTGAGCACCTGAAATTCCTCGACATGACCTCAAAATGGGACAGGCTAATGGCCAGCTGCCAACTTATGATGCAAAATGGCTTCTTTGGGCATACCGAAGGCACGAAAAAAGTATCAGTCGGATTAAAAAATACAAACTAGGTAACTTTTTTGAAAATAGTCGATGTTTTAATTTTTTTTAATCTAGTGCACATATTTTGCGCACCTTTGAAAAAAATATTTTTGAAAAGCTGAGAAAATCCTCTATATTTTGCTTTTTTGAACTTTTCTAAACAAAAACATCACATTATCTGTGAAAGTGTTATAACGTCATGATTCGAAATCCAGACACTTAGTAGCATATCATTTTTGTCATTTTTTAAAATTTCAAGTGAAATGTTTCGCATTTTTGGTAAACTTATAATTCTATTGTATTTAATTGTTTTGGCATTAACTACAGCGTTCAAACAAACTTTAAATGAAAGTTAATGTTTCAATTCATCAAATAAAACAGTTTTGACATTCATAATGCAAATTTATATCTAAATAATTGATAAAACAAGATGAAGTGTCCGGGTTTCGAAGCGTCCGGGAATTCGAATCATGACGTGCCAGGTTAACCCTGTCAGAGAAATATTCAATCTAGTTAAGTTTGCTGTTGGCATGAATAACTTATTCTTGAATTCATTAGAAAGCTTCTCAAACTGTTACGGAGTAGGTTGAGGCCAAACTCCCACATAATTTGCATATCTTTCTCAGTTCATCAATTCAATTTCCAATTGAATTCGTCGTCGATGGTGTAATCACGCTGCCAGTAATTTTCCAGAATATGGCCCCATCGAGCGCAGTTCATGGAAATTAACCCTAACCTACGCCAATTAGCATATCCTTGATCTGAATAATTCCCTTTCATAGCTTTAATTTCATTTCCATCTTGCATCCTGCGTCCTTGCTACCGTGACCCGTCTTCTTCGATCCCCCGGAGGGGTCGAGTCTCCACGGCAGCAGCCTGAGCACCAGTAGTGCATGTCCTTTATGGCCCGAGGCTATCCGGCTTCGCTGGCTTCCTCATCCTGCCGAGCCATCTCCCTTTGTAGTTTTCTATTCTATCATACAGTTTTTTTTCTTTTCTTTCTCCTTCTCTATGTCCTTCAACCACATCCGGTCACCCACACTGGCTCGTCGTCGTCGTTGGTGGTCGCTTCTTGTCGTCGTCCCGGGATACTCCCAACGCACTGCCAAGAAGAGCAAGCTTGGTTCACGCTGAATTTCTAGCGCTGACGGCGTCTTCGTTGATCTGGCTTGCCATACTCTGGTTGTGGGCATTTTGACACACGTCATACAATTAATTTTATTACTTTCTGCATTTCGGCGTTGTCGTGCTAACTTGTCGCACGTCACTATTTGACGATCCATTTGCCCTTGAATAAACAAAAAAAAGAGCACGCAATGTAAACAATAACAAATAATGGTTGACCATTCTGTGCATTGTCCAGAAGTTTGCTAGAATTTGATTACCGGAGTCCCGAGTTATAATAAACAATCCTTACGGTACTCGAGCAGGTACGTGTGTCAAACGCGTTCTAACCTGAAATCCCTTTGGCCAGATGTCACACTTACAAACAATTTTCAGGGTGTGTCAAGAGAGCACGACAAGATTCAAACTTCTTTCATATGAAGAGTGGTAACAATGCAGGTAGTTTTTTAGTTTGTATTTTATTTGGCCCAAAGTGCACGTGTTCTAATGAAATTTGAAACGCCCAAGATGCGACAAAAAAGCACAACGTCGACGCACTAGTATTACGAGATGAGCAGCAGCAGTGTGGTCCCTCGTATGGACCAAGACCTCAGAGACCTTTTGGAGAGGGGGAGGGGATAAAGGGTAACTACGCCCACCACCAGCACCGCCAGCAAAACAGAGTTCCATTGTGGCTCGTATAATACCATTGGGACGTCAGGCCGATGATTGGTGATGATGATGACAACGATGACAATGATGACGTGGGGGCTCTATAGAGTGTGTCCGGTACAGAATCACTGGGGGGGATGTTGCATCACCCGTAGGGGATGGCCGGGTTTTTGTTATAGGCCATAATCGCTCGGGACAAGGCAGTGACTGGCAGGTCATAACAGGCTGGTCGGATTGTAAGAGTAGCTTAGTTTGGTTTAGTCGCACGAGCTGTACGACATTTCAAATGATGGATGCATGCAAATGGAGCCGTTCATGTCGTGAACGTCAGTAAACTGTAATTCAAGGTTACTGATGCGGCTGAAGTGTAATCAGTGGTTGATTAAGTGCTGTTCTTTTGTTTTGAGAAATTTAGAATTTTGTAGTTAGATGAATCCACGAATTGGATGATTCCTTCTTTTAGTTGACCCAAGAATGCATAGGTCATTTGTAAACAAAACCGTTTTTCAATCGGTTTTCAAAACAAAGTTTCAACGCCGTCTTGCTAACTTGTCGTACGTCGCGTTCAATATTTGACCTTGAATAAAAAAAAAACTAGAGCACGCAATGTAAACAATAACAAACACGTTTTAAGTGGTTGATCATTGTGTGCATCGTACTGAAGTTTGGTTGAATTTGGTTGCCGGTGTCCCCAGTTATAATTGCAAATGTTTACGGTGGTCGGGCTTGTACGAGTGTCAAACGTGCTCTGACCACACTTACATCAATCTTCATGTTGTGTCAAGATAGCATGACAAGATTGAAACTTCTTTCATATGAAAGGGACAAAAATGCACGGAATTTTTGCGGTTTTTTATTGAATATATCAGGATTGAAATCGAATTGTGGGGACCTGTGAAGGTCAAAGGGTGAGGCATTGTGAGCTGCACAAAATGACGTTTTTAATTCAATTTGGTCCAAAATTCACGTACGACAAGTTAGCACGACAGCAACGATTTGCAAGAGTAAAAACATCACGTACGCATACTGACTCAACATTGTGTTCATTCGTTTATTGAAACAGTTCATCCCATTGAGTGGCTTATTTTGGAAAATAACCATCTCATATTCATCGAACCATGGTGGCCGATATGTTAAAGGTTATCTCATGAAATAATCCAAAGAGTTATTATTTCTGTGTATCCCCCTATAATAACTTAACAATATGACACAGCAAACATTTAACGTTGCATTCTCTTCACATTAGCAAGAGTAATCACCACCAACCAGGTTGCACCCGTCCGCCCTGTGACAACCGGCAAATGATTGTTTATTATTCCAGCCATGATTGATTCATAAATCAATCAACAACGACCGGCTCGGCACCTGGTCCGGAACTCACTATGAGAGAGAGTGCAGTGCCACCACCATTTTCAACCACGCGGACCTGTGATGACCTGAATTGAGGCTTCAATCACTGCGTTCACTTTTGCGGAGAGTTGAAAATTCTAGGTGGTGAAGCTGGTATCCAAAATGCAATTTGTATCAGTTCCAGGGTAAAATGATATATTTTGCACGGGATCAGCTTAAAAATCAGTAATCGACAGTTTACTTCATTTTTGAAGCTGATCGATCCAACCAGTGCGGTGTACCATTCAATTCAATTTGCGAAATTTGTTGTTATGGAAGGCAAATTAATACGTGGTGGCACAACAACGGGGTTTGCGACGGAAGTCCCAGCGGGGATTTACATCCTGGAAAGCGTGGGCTTTGGTGAGCACACTAAATTGATTTTGGGCGTTGCATAACAGCGTGGATTTCCGAGAAATTTATGGTCATTCAACCGTTTAGTTTTGATGAAGGTACACAAAACGAATGCTAATTTCAGGAACAATATTTTCCATGAACAGTCAAAACTTCCATTCCACTTGAATAGAGAAAGCAATCAAATGATGGCGGGGATAGCCTATCAGCGGTTTGCTACTGACAAGTGACTGTTACATTTTAATATCCTTCGCCATCGGACCATGGATGGATGCTGCTGGTACGGACATGTTCACGTATCGAGAGAACATGCTCGCGGATCCGAGTCCTGTACTTGCATGGTAGAGCGCGGGGATGATGTTGGGATGAAAGTTTCAAAACATACAACTCCAGTGGATTTGTTTTATATATTGCTTGATTTTAGTAGCCTCTAGCTTCAACAAGCTCCAAATTTGAATTCATGTTTCCATTTCACCACATTCAGTAGTGTAATGCTGAAACGCTATCTACACACAAATGAGGAGAAAAATCCACTTCAAATCTAACAAAACAGGGCTTATTTTTTGTTGTAAGAGCAATTCCAGCTCAAATCAGTTTGTAGACATGTTATCCTAGGCCTATATAAGCCATTTTTGTGTATATGGAGCCAATAGTACTCGAAAATAACAATTGAGAAGGGCGTAAGGCATTCAAAAATTTTGTATTTTGTAATTTAAAAATTACTGTATCTCGAAGCCATTGCGTCGTATCAAAAAGTGGTCAAAGACAAACTTGTAGGAAATTGGACGGGCTTTCTGAAAAAAATACACTGAAACAAAAATACACGCAACATCTATGAAATTTTTTGATTTTTAAGTCTAAAACTTAAATTTTAAGGTGATGTCACGATTTTTTTTCGTTCAAAATTTGTGAAAAAATAGCCTAAGAAGTTTTTTTTGGTGGTTTTTGGCAATTTCTATATGACAGACTTCGTTTTTCAGTCTCGTAAATATTTTTACCGAAAAGCTCGTCCAATTTCTCATAAGTTTGCACTTGACAGCTTTTTGATTTATGTCGTTTTTATATTTACGTAATCAAATTTACTATCCTGGTTTCTACCACACTGAAAAAAATATTCTATTTTCAGTTATAAGCAATTTAATTAAGCTTATATCTGTAAGCCCAAACATCCAATTGAAATGCTGTCAAAGGCAAACTTATGGGAAATTGGACGAGCTTTTCGGTAAAAATATTTTCGAGACTGAAAAACCAAGTCTGTCATATAGAAATTGCCAAAAACCACAAAAAAACCGTTTTTTCAACATTTTCATTTTTAAAACCGCTGTAGGATTGGACATAGGATGATGGTCAATATGAAGACTTTTATGTAAAATTGTCTGGAAAATCGATCCCCACTACTGGTTTTTAAAAATTTTGACGTTTAGACCACTTTTCAAAAAAACAGTTTAAGTAAATGATTTTTGTATTTTTTTAGGAAAGACATACCATCCTGCATTTGTCGTTAGTCTTTTGGTAACATCTTAGGCTATTTTCTCACAAATTTTGAACGAAAAAAAAATCGTGACATCACCTTCAAATTTAAGTTTTAGACTTAAACATCAAAAAATCTCATAGATGTGGCGTGTATTTTTGTTTCAGTGTATTTTTTTCAGGAAGCCCGTCCGATTTCCTACAAGTTTGTCTTTGACCGCTTTTTGATACGACGCAACGGCTTCGAGATACAGTAATTTTTAAATTACAAAATACATTTTTTTTAAATACCTTACGCCCTTCTCAAATGTTATTTTCGAGTACTATTGGCTCCATATACACAAAAATGGCTTATATAGGCCTAGGATAACATATCTACAAAGTTTCATTGAAATCGGAGAGGGTCGGGTACAAAAGTACCAGAAAAATTTCTGATTTGAGCTGGAATTCCAGACTAAATTAACTCAACTAAACCAATGTGATCACATAAACATCCAGTTGTCGAAACTTTTTTTTTTCGTAACATAATAACACGACAATTCATGATGGTTACATGCAAACCCTTTATAATTATGGTTATTTAAAAAACAACCCCGCAAAGTTAGAAATAACACAACATTTTAAATTGATTATTATTATTCTTGATTAAAAAATTATTGCCACCACAGCAGAAAAACAGGGTTTTGTAGCTTGAAACTGAAGAGCAATTTATTTGCGACTGGAGTGATTGAAGCTTAAACAAGCAATGAACATAAACATCAGATGCCGCGTCATAAACAAAAAAACAACTGTCAAAAATAGATACCCGTCACCGAAAATGCTAACATCTTGCTCACAGGGCTGCCAGTTAAAATCTGGGTCAATGTAAATTCGAAAAGTACATTAAATTTCCCTTAAAATGACATGTACCTAATTTTTTGCAGTCAAGTGAAGAAACTGGCATTATTTTTGAAACTATTTTTGCATTTTTATTCGATGAAAAATACGTTTTTTTTCTGAATTTTTAAGTACGTTTTCAAAACGGGCTTCCAATTTTACATAAAAGTCTCTTTGACACTAAATGTCCATGTCATTGTAGGTTGTACAGCCACACGGTGGTCACATGATTGTGATGCATGGCGGCATGAAAAATATCAGAATCTGCATGAAATCTGTCCTTAAGCATTTTTGCGATATAGGGGTATGACATTTTTGCCCGTTACCGACAATTTTCGACATTACCGACGGCTATTTGATTGTATTGCACTAACAAATCTTAACATAACGAGGATCAAACCATCAACTACGTTGTTGTTGATCCGACACGCTACCACCGCGCCTCAGACGCTTGATGAATTGTGAGAGACAAAGCATCAACATATCCTTCTTTCTGGAGTGTTGCTCGGGGACACCAGCATTATATGTGTTGGTGAGAACTGCAGATCGCTGAAATGTTTACACGCGGGCAAAAATGAGCTATGAGCTTGCTGCAAAAACTGTTATAAAATGTAACATTTTCTGCAGCAAATCCAATGTTGCATATTATGTTATAAATTTTTCCTTTGGGTGTACATTATTGAAAAACACGTCTTTTTCGAATGTTCCAAAAATGGAAGGGATTGTACCACCCCTCTGTCACGAGATATCGAAAAATGGAGCTCAGATTCGTAATCAGGGACAAAAATTACCCCTGAAGTTGTTTCACGTAAATCGAATTGGTGTCGCGTAAGATGTAGTATTTTGTTCAGATTTCCACTGTATCAATTGATAAATAAGCAAGATAATTTGCTGTTTGAAATGCGATTCTCTATTTTTGGAGTTTTGCCTTATGAGATTCGGCCTTTCGTAGAAAAACGAATGAAATATCTTTTTTTTATTTAAACATTTTATCACGAAACCCAACAATTTTCCACCGATCAAAATTGTTTAAAAAATAAACATTGAAAAGGTGCTCGAAAACGTTTTTTGACCTAATTTAAGGATTTTTTAATTAAATTTCAAATCAAAAAGAATCAAAAAGTATAAAGTGCATCGTTTCCGAAGAAATGTATGACAAAAGAACGAAAGGTCAACAAGTCGTTACTTGTCTGCTATCTTCTGACTCGTCTGCTGTGAAAAGATAGGATGTGTCACAAGATAGCACACAGGCAACGAATTGTTCACTGACATTATCAGTGACATTTGTTTTACTGAAAACAGATTTGCGCAAGCGTTACAACGCTTTAAACACTCATGTTATGACAGATTTCGGAATAAAACAATAATTGATTGTCATGATCTTTTGTGCTCTTTATTTGCGATTTTTTGCGTGTGTATTGTTTTTGTTTACAATCTGACGCAGCATGCAGCGCACTGTGGTACTTTGGGTGGCCAAGTTTCCTTCTCTAAATATTGTTTAGTATTTTTTTCTCGAAATTAAACATTCCAAATAAAAAAATCCAAATTTTTGAAGCTCTAAGTTTGCTCATTACGAAGATACGCATGCTGAAAGTCAAAAAATGCGTAAAAAGTTAGCGCTTTTTGTAAAAAAAAGCTCATTGTTTAATTTTAACATAGCTCAGCTATTTGAAATATTTTATAAGAACTTTTATACATCGTTGGAAAGGTTATGAGATAAGCTTTGAAACTTTAAATAGATAACGTGTTGTTTCCAAACCAGAATTTAAGGTTTTCAGTGAAAACCTGGAGCATTTTTTTGAAAAAAACGTGTTTTTATGTGTTTGTTAATCGAGTACTTTTTTGCTTACCGATGCTAAACATGAAAATAAGATCACTTGAAAGATTCGCTCATAATCTAACATTGCTAAAGCGTCCAATTTTTCCGTCACGGGAAAAAATATCCCGAGAATTCCCAGGATTTCTCGGAATAAAATATTTCCTGTTTCCCGGGAAATTTGTAAATTTCCCGGGAATTCCCAAAATACAAACGGAAGTCTAAATTTTTCTACATTTTTGGCGTCAATGTTTTGCAATTATACAAAAAATTATAATAATTAGAGAACCTGATTTCATTTTATTCATTTCAATCTACTGTTCATATTGAATTAATCAGCTTGTCTGTAAATTTCATGTCAAGGTTCGCTACTAGAAATAATTTTTGCTTATATGTTGGGTGACAAAATTTATGCTATTATGGAATGAATATGAATACGGAATGTTTTTTTTTTTTTTTTGTTATACATATCATTTTAAAATAAGATATTTACCTCTTCCGGCCAAGATCAAAATTGAGATTTGTTTAAAATTTCTGTTTACCTTGAATTGATGTAATTAAATTTTTCAAAATGGTTGTTCGAGAAAAATTAGTTTAAAAGAATTCGAGAAATTACTGTTTGATGTTATAAATTTATGAAGCACGCGAGGGTAGGTGTAAGTGAGTTAAATATGAAAAAATCGTTAAATTTCAACCACTTTTATGCTATCAAAATTATTTTAATCTAAATAATTTATTAGGCCATATAACCATAAAACTAAAATCATACCATAAATGGAATCATGAAAAGTCATTTTTTTAAATAACTTCCCATCAAATAAAATTTACCAAAAGAATGCAATGCACCCATATTTCAAAACTCCCCTCAAATATTTTAAAACTTTGAGTTGTGATTTCATGAAATAGTGTTTCAAGTTAAATAGAGCTAGAAATTAGATTTTTAAGGTAAATTCATTGATTATTTATCTATTCACAAGTAGAAAATATTTGTTCTGGATTTATTTGCCATGAAAAACATGACTACTGCATTATTTTTTTTCCATTTAAATTTT
The DNA here is from genome assembly GCF_015732765.1 of Culex quinquefasciatus. Classification (NCBI taxonomy): domain Eukaryota; kingdom Metazoa; phylum Arthropoda; class Insecta; order Diptera; family Culicidae; genus Culex; species Culex quinquefasciatus. The sequence goes on from NC_051863.1 coordinate 41,774,748, forward strand.
ATGGTCACTAAGACAAAATAAAAAGCAAAAAGCCAAGCAACAAGAGCATAGATTTTCACTGTCCAAACACTTTGATTAAAAAAAAAATCTCAAGAAAGAATACTAATAATATTTTTTTAGTGCTCCTTCCAACAGAATCACAAATTAGAAAATTTATATATTTTCTCAAAGCGGTCAGGCCATATAACTTTTTTAAAGAAAATAGCGATAAATTTACATTCAAGCTTACATAACATCTCATTCTCAGGGCTTCATATCGATTCATCAACTATATATAGAATTGATAAAATTATAAATGTACGGAGGGTACAAAAAGCAAAACTCTCAAAAAACTTTGTTCTGAAACCATTATGTTGTATACCAAAAACCGAGCAAAAAAAAGCATCCAATCCAGCCATGATTTCACAAACGAATGATTCTGAAATCTTTTCTCGCATCGTTGCAACAACGTTTCCAGACTAGAGATCCTTCCAGAGTGCATGCATAAAACATCAACCACGTCGATGAGGTCGGTTTTTAGATATGAACGACTTTTTCCTGGTCTTCAACCAGCTGAAAATGTTCCCCGAATGGTATAGTTTCAAGATGGTGCTGATATTGATGGAACTGATTTCGTTGAAATAGATATCTCTGACGCAGTTGGAAACAGTTAGTTTTTTTTTTTCTAAGAACTTAAAAGATGTTTTTTTCGTTAAAATTGAGATAAATCCATGGTTATGAATAATCGATGAAAGAGGGAATAAAATTAATCACCAAATTGGGCCCATCACGACCGCTTCCTGATCCAATTTCTGTCGCACACATTTCAGGGCCCGTCCATCATGGGGGCTCTTGTCAATTTTCGTCATCGGGGAAAAATGGAACGAACCCCCGGAACCCATCTCAAAACAGCCAACGGGGAAGGGCCGCGTCCATTCCCATATATTCCCGGCATACACGATGGGCGATCGAACCCAAAGCCACAAACTTGTGGTGGCGCTCACTCGTTAATCAAGCCCCCGAAAAAAAAATAGAGAAGAAACTCATAACTTGGTTGCCCGAAGTCAAAGAAGCAGACGACGCATCCCGCTCGAAAAACCCATCAATAATAAGCTTCAAGTGCCATCAACGTGACATTTTTGTGACCTCCCCCAACTTCCCGCAGGGCGGCATCCGATATCTACGCGTTGGAACTAGGAAAAGGGTCCAATGTTTGAGGAAGATTTTCACTGGTGTGTGTGCAAGCTTTGTGGCCAAAGGGATGCTGGGCAGCAGTTGGTATTTATGGGCACGTTCGGAGTGTGTGGTGGTCTTTGTCGTGTACCCTTGCTTGGATATCGAAAAGATGTAAATCCTGGCTTCAAGTACCAGTTTGGGGGCACTTTGGATCGTTTTAGTGCACGCAAACGGAAGATTTCTGACAACGAGTGTGTTATACCCAGAAGTATGAGTTGGTGCACTTTAACGTTTTAATAGACCTTAAAAGTTTTTTTGACTCCACCGATTCCGACTCCTTTAAAAACTTCATATTAAGCTCTGGTTATACCACCAATGTCGTAACACTCTAGATTCTGCCATGAATAATATATTTGAAATTTAATCTGAAGTAGATGATGCCAAAAAACTGCACTCTTTTCTCCAGTCAACTCTGCACATTCCAAGCGTTATTCTGCGCTGGTTTTCCACAACTCATAACATTGCGCCAAAAACTGCAAGCAAACATTCAGAGCATCAGCAACAACGGCTCCAACGTAAACATAAACGTAAACAGTGACACTCTGTTCTTCAGAGGCTGCAATGCCAAGCTTGGAATACCAGGCTTCACTCCTCTAGCATACAAAACTTGGGATGCAAAACATTTGCATACCATTGCATTCGTTTTATCTTGTCGCAATACGTTTTTAAACAATAATGTTAATACTTAGCCAACTTTCCTCTACCAAAAATAACAGAATCGAATATTAACCCTTTTCAAAACAAATGCAGAAAAGTTCTACTTTTCAGCACTAAAAAATATGCTGAAAAGTTGAACTTTTCAGCACTTGTTTGGAAATGTAATACTTTTCAACTTTTTTTCATTTAAACGATTCATTGATTAAATATGTGGACATTTGACTTATAGTTCTGTTCAAAGGGTGTTATTCGGAATTGCAAAAAAATGTTGCATGGAACTCGTTGCAAAATTTGATTTTTTTCATCACTTGTCGTATTTATCCAACTCGGTGAACCTCGTTCGATAAATGTACGACTCTTGCTGAAAAAATCTTCTTTTTGCGACTTGTTGCATTAACTATTATTTGACAATTCTGTTCTGAAACTAGTAAATCCCTGCTAATGACAAATAAAGAAACGGCCTACTTTTCATCGGCAAAAAACGGTTCTGAAAATAATTTTTCCCTCATTTCAGTATTGAAAAATTGAACTTTTCAGCACTCGTATCGAAAAGTAATGCTTTTCTATACAGTTTTGGTGTTTGACACTTATCATGGCGGCAAAAAAAACATTCAAACTTGGAAACAAACGTTTCACTGAAAAAATCCAATTCAAATTGAGTTTTCCAAATTGCAAAAAAAAAAGTTGTATATCACCCAATCGGTGATTCAATAGCGCTTTAAAACAGCTTATCTCAAAACCTATTTTTCAAAAAATCATTTCTCTGGAACGGCTGAACCAATTTTAGCTTCCCAAATTTCATAAGAAAGGACTTTTAGTGAAAAAAACTAAGACATTTTAAAAATAAAGCTTAACACATCTATTTTTTTTTTGTTTGTTCGAAAAAGTTTAGATTATCGCTTAAATTTTAAAGGTCTCGCCATAATTGTGAAAAAGGTTGTTTTCCGTTTTTGCTGTGGCGCTTCAAATAACCCAGTTTGGTAATGGATATTCACCATATTTGAACTATTACGTAATCCTGCAAAATTCTTCCAAAAAGATTTTCGTTTGTGAGCTCTTTGATCCCTAGACCTTCAAATCTGCTAACAAAGTTTTCATTGGATATGTAAAGGAGCTATTAGACTATGGCAAACAAACAAACAACCTCGCACTTATTTGACAGTTTGCCAAACTCACAAACTTGCTTGCGGCAAACTTGCAAACAAAGCCAAGTGTATGCAGGCTGACGTTTCTGCAAACAAATGCATGCAAACAAACAGATCAGGCAAACTGTCAAAATGACAAAAAGTTTGTTTGTTTGTGATTTTTGTCACTGGTTACATAAACTACTATTTTCGTTCTTTTATTCTAAATCAAAACATCATAATACAACCATGTGACAAGATAGCACAACGGCAACCAAAACACGCGGATGCCACCGTATGCATTTTCAACGTTGCTCATTTCAAGTGGCATACAAAAGCATTCTCCTGACACTGTTCCAGTGACAGTTTAGGTATGTTTAGGTTAAAATTGTCGTAAGAATAGCATTTATAAGTATTCACGAGAAAAAATCATCATTTAGAGTGCACTCAGGAGGGTAATTATGATTCTTAACTAATAAAGTTGGGACTGGAAATACATTCATAAACTGGCAGTTCGAAACTATTAAAAATCATTTAACTGTCCTTCAGAGTTGATTTTTTTTAATCTTAAAAAAACAAAAAGATTCCCCAAATCATGGAAAAGTTTCACAATAATAAAGCAACGTCAGTCGGTGTTTTCACCTGATTTATAAGTTTTCCCCCCACCGTCAGGTTAGACTGAAAAATTCCCTGAAAAACAACGCAATCAAGAAGCAATAAACCAGCAGCTTTCCGCGCGAAAACAAAGCATGATAAAAAGATAAACAGAAAACCCATTTTGCTCTTTTTGCTGCTGGGAGAAACTTTGTGGGTCAATTTTAAATTTATTTCGACTAAAAAGCGGTGAAACGTTGAAGGATTTGATTTTGATAGACATTATTTTGTTTGATCATTCTCAAAAAAATATTATTTCAACCAACTTTTTTATCTTTAAAAAGTAAAAAGAACTTTTGAAATTTAGGAAAATTTCAGGGTTGGAAGCTTGTTAACATTCCAACGCCCAAGGCTCCAAAAAAGTTGGAACGGTAACTTCAACTCAACGGATCTCGGGCATAACTCAACCAATCAAGATGATTCTTCTTTCCAGTGATTTGTTAGGATGTTTAGATGATTCTAGAATTTTGCAGAACTTAATTTGATCAAATCTGTAATTTTTGCGATTAAAAACATCGTTCCAACTTTTTTTTTCGCGTACAAAAAAAAATTCTCCAAAAATTCCGCGGAGGCAGTCGTTTTACAAAAAGGTGGAACGATGTTTTCGGTCGCAGAAATTACAGATTTGATCAAAATAAGTTCTGCAAAGTTCTAGGATCATCTAGACATTCTTACAAATTACTGGAAACAAGAATCGTCCCGATTGGTTGAGTTATGCCCGAGAACCAGCGAGTTGAAGTTACCGTTCCAACTTTTTTGGGAGGCTTGGGCGTCCGTGTAAGTTGGGCATGCGTTGGGTGTTCCAGTGTTGAAAATGTAATTTATTGAACTAAACTAAAACTATGAAAAATGAAACAAACAATCATAAAGCAAGAGAAGTAACGCTTTTTTGTAGAACAAAAGAAGCTTAGAATGGCCTCCTTAACAACTTAAAAAAAGAGTAATTTGAAGGTTAAAATTTAAAAACCTGAACCTGATCAAATACAATAAAAAATACGCTCAATTCTGTGACTAAATATCTTCAATTTTTAAACAAAGGAAGAAGTGTTAGTTTAAGTTTTACGAGCCGGTAACCAACACAACCCTTATCACTGCTAATCTACAGCCACATTATCAAGACAACATAGCTTGTACAAAGAGCTTTGCAAAAAAAAAACCGTAAGTTACCAGGATTAAGGTTGCCACGAAATTGTGGTTGAGCTTAATTTCCACGCTACAAATGTTGGTTCAACTTTATGGGCACCAGATGTTTGAGGTAAAAGTTTTCTCCAATTAAAACCATGTTTGGCAATAAATTTCTAGAGGTTTTCCAGATGCCATCCGCTATCTTCAGTGGTCTTCTGATTCTTGTTACAGTTCAAGAAAAGTATAAATTATATGTGGAAACTAACAAGCTAAATGTATGAATTTGAAGCCAAAAGTAGAAATAATTTGATGAAGTCGCATGGTTCCTCACCGTTACTGGATTCTTTAACTATTTGCTCAAGTTTTTTGGGTGCTTTTCAAATCTTCAATCATTTTGAACGGTGCACATCAACCAGGGCTTTTTGCAACAAGATTTTTGTCACACGCATTTTAGCATCTTCAAAGCTTCAAGAACTATCGCTATAATTTTTTATTCATCCCCAAAGTACTATCTGAAATTCATTTTAAAACACATTTTGACTTTTTTTTACAATCAGATTGTTGCAAAATTGAGTCCGTAAGCTTGACAATTTTGCAATCAGAAGATAACAATTCCCTTAGTTGCTGTGTACCCGAATATCGATTGTTCAACTTCATGTGAAAGTTCAGATGGTTGGATACTTTTGAAGTAATCAACGCTAGGCAATTCTCACCAAATAATGCCAATGATGACATTGTCTTTCCCAGAATCGTAATCTGCTAATGAATCGCTCCGCAGCAACCCTTAATTAAACCATAAAATTAACAAATTTGACTTTACAATGGCAAAGATTCAATTAGGTCGCGCAATAACTTTCACTCGCCAGACATTCAGGCCCCATTCCAATACGCCCTTTGACCTGTCGGAACGAAGCCAGTCAAAGCTTATTGTTATTCGGAGGGAATCGGCTCACCCCGCCAAGCTTGCTCAGAATTTAATTCCAAACTGGGAATTCCAAGACCTCCCCCGCCAGTACGTGCAGTACATTTGACCCCGTGAGCGGTGAAAGGGGTGAGACGAGCGCGCAGAGCAAGCTGCTGCCACCTCATTTTTCACCACTTTGGCAACCACATTTTCCACCCCGACACTTTCAACTCCGTTGGTGTGATTCCCCCGACTGGGCAAACAGTTTTGCTGGAAGCTGCCATGGATGGATAATTAATTCTGTTAATTTTATTTTACATTTCCATTATTGCCTGCCAACTCGCTTTAACAGTGTCTGATGAGAGTTCGTGGTTTGGGGCAAGTTTTCCTGAAATTTTCCCAGAACAATATAATTTATTAACGTCCGATTTTTTTTTTCTATCAAACTTTGAACCCAAAATTCAATAGAATCGCTGTCAATATAACGGTACTGCTCTCGGCATTCTTCACTCTTTATGATTGTGGGTCGATCTACCTCAATCGTCAAAATAAGTACACATTTTGTTATAAAGCTTAAAATTTTCATGAAAATTGTGAATTGTGAAATACTTATTTACAAATTTCCATCCATTCATTTTTGAAATCTTTGCAGGACCTTCCTATTAATTCGAAAATAAAAAAAAATATTCGAGCTTTAAAGTTAAGAGTAAAATAATTACCTTTCATCCTAACGAGTTCGCGTGTTGTATAAGATCGTTCCAAATTCCAGAAATCACCAAGGAAAAACTGGCTTCTTTTGAATAAGGTGGTAACGCTGATTTTAATTGTTTCAATTAATCTTTATCCAGCAACTTTGAGACAAAACACTCTGCACTAATTAAAAATTTGCACCATTTTGCCTTTTTAATTGCCACTGCTAAGCAATCACCGTTGTGATCAATCAATAAAAAGCTTTGGAAAAACTCAACTCGTGCTATCCTGAATCTAGAATATATCTGGATTAAGCTTTTGTGAAGCACCTGCCTCTACTGTACAAACCATCAAACCTCCACCACAACCACTCACAAAGCGTATTGAGTGGAATGTTTCCTAATTAACGTTTACGTGGTTTGAGTTGTTATTTTTTTCTTTCCTAAAAAATCGAATCTTCAAAAATATCAAGTTTCATGAAATTGATTTAAAAATTCATTTGAAAAACTAAAATTAAGAATGTTTTATATAAACTGCATTTTTGCTTATGAAATTAGACTATTCAGCTGTGTAAAGAAATTTACAACCACCTCTAGGGTGTTTCGATCACCCCTGGCACCGTTTTCACAAGGATTAAAATTAATGGTCCCAACCACGGGCAGGAGAACGAAGCGCTGTCTAAAGGGTTGGCTAGGTACCTCCCCACTTTGTCCGTGACCTCGGGGACAGTTGTTGGCACTTGTGCTGACTGACTGAGGGCGGCGGCTGATCAGCAGCCAGCAGTACAATGCAAATGCATTTCCAATTCTGTCCCAAGCTGCTCTCTGGCGAGTCCTGTGCAGCCTCATTATTTTTGCCCGTCTTGCTTCTTCCTCCGACACCGGATTTGGCACTGTGATAAATTGTTGATTTTACACATTTTTTTAAATAATTGCCATCAATGAAATTATCTCAAATCAAAATTCTTCTCAAGCTTAAAATTATCACAAACGAAAGTAAGATGGGACGAAACACCAAACGAAAATTTCGGGCCCTATATTTTAGATATCGGTTACGTAGTTTTTTTTTATTTAATATTTTTCAAGAGATGCGCCGCGATCATCCGCAATTTGCACAATGTTTGTCAAAATCCAATGAGAGCGATTTTTGCAGCTGATCGAGTTTACAACAAACGAGGGGGACATTGGGAAAGCGCATTAAATCTAACTAACCGGAGTTCGTCACCATCGTGCTAGCTTGTCACTCGTATGATTTTGACGTTACGAGAAAGGCGCAAAAAATCAAATCGAGCATTTCAGACAGATTAATGAATATAAATTTTAATCATAGGGATGGAATAATCGCAAAAAAAATCATTTTCGCTTGCGAGCTTTTTTCAACCACGGAAGAGAGAGGATGCAAATCATGCAAAATAAAATCGCTCCCGAACTTCTCCAAAAAATTCAATCTGTTGATGATTTTTTGTGAGTTACCGTGTCAGAACCCCTTAAAATTATTTAGTTCGTTTTGCTTACACACATTTTCCATCTAAAAAAGGCCTGGCCAACGTCCGGCCCGTGAAGCCATTTCATCCGGCCCACGACGGCTTTTCAAAATATTTCTATGACCGGCCCTTAAGGCTGTTGATGAAATGTTAAATAAATAAATTGATTGTCTGAATTAACAAAAAATAAGCTTGATATCAATTTTAATTTTTTTAATTAAATATTTCTTTATTGAACTTTCTTATACTAATTACATTTCTTTTACATGCTAAGTGGTATGGCCTAATGCTCTTCATCTTTATTGTATTTTTCGTTTTATTATTAACTGTTCACATTTATTTTATTTACTTCAAATTGTTTTACATTATTGCATTGAATCGAATACATTTGGGTAAAAAAGAAAAAAAAAACACTTTAACAACTAATCCTAACTTAAAACTAATAAAAAATAAATTCATTGAAATATTCAAAATCACTAGAACGAGTAAACTACGAACTGTATTTTAAGATAAATGCTCCAAGAGTTCTTACTTGTTCCTGGCGAGATATGCACCCACGCAGAGTTGTTGTCATCTCGATGAAAATGTTCAAAAGTTCTTGTGGTGAAAACAGGTCACTACTGCCTTCACCCGTTGATGTTGGTTGGTTTTCCCTCGGTTGCTGACTGAAGCCTTGAGGTGTTGTATTCTCTGCAACTCTTTGCCGCTGATTCAACGGCAATGGCTGCAGATTTGGAACCACTCGAACAGATCCCGCTCCTAGTAACGCCAAAGCAGGAAAATCCACGTCCGTGAATGCTGGTGGTGTTTTGCGACGATTTGGTTGGTGCCTCGTCGTCACTTGCTGCCGAATTTTTACAAACTCAGCACGTTTTGTGCAGCTTCGATTCTTGGTAGCATGGTCGCCGCCGCAATTGAAGCATTTGGCTTCGATGTTCTCGTTGATTGTGTTGCAAACTTGAGTTTTGTGCTCACCTCCGCAGGTTGCACAACGACTCTTGATGAAACAGTTCCTTCCACCATGCCCAAACTGCAAGCAGTTCGAACACTGAGTCACGTCACGATGCACTGGACGATAACGTTCCCAAGGCACGATGATGTTGAAAATTGCCCGAACTGCTTTCAACGCAGACGGCGTTGTCGATCCTTTCTCGAGATGAACCAGGTACAGTTGATCACGATACTTGATGTCCTTGTTGTGTCTCGTAATCTTGAAGACTCCGATCACGTTCAACTTAAGAGTTTTGAGCTCTTCTTTCAGCACACTCACATCCATGTCGTACAGGCCTCGGAGGACCTGTTTCATGGGGCGTTTACCTGGATCGTCATTGCTGTAGTATTCAATCTTTGTGTTGTTCAGGAAATCCCGAACGTAGTTGTAATCCTTTCTGGTAGGTAGCAGAATTTTGAGTTCATCAGCACGCAAGCGAATGGAAGCTCGTAAAGCACCAGATTTGATAAATCCGGTCAGCCACTTTCGCACCGAGTCCGATGACGATGTTTTCACAAAAATAGGTGGCAACTTTTCCCGTCGTTCAAATTCTTCCTTCTCGCTCACGTCCACAGGGAGGGTAGCGAACTGGTTTCCAGACGAATTTTGAGCGTCCTTGCTCAAACTGCCTGGTTTTGCAGGTAGCGCTTTGGCATTCTTTAGCTTCTTCAAATCTGCCGATCCTGCTGGTGAGGACCGCCTCTTTTTCTTGCCGTGAGGCATTTTTGCACTTTTTAAGCACTTTTCAGGAGCTAATATCCAGGAGTACTGAATGATGGTCCACAAGGGAATGAGCTTGAGATCAAATTTCTACATACTATAACAATATTCTTCATGTATGAATTTCATTCTTATAATTTCTATATTGATATTTTTCAAACAAAATTATCTGTTTCGTAATATTGGGAATTTTATGAAAAAAAAACTTTGATTTTTGTCTAAAACTGCACAAAAAGACACTTACTTTAAATTTCCTTCAGTTTGAGCTATGTTTACGTCAAATTGATTTTTTTCTATTTTTTAAATAAATACGCGATCAAAAACCAATTATTTTTCCAGAACAAATTGATCAATGATTCAGCTGCGTGAAGTGCGGTGAGTCACACCTCTTGGAGGCGTGCGCACTGCCACGAAAGGCGGACTTGGGGGACAAGGCAGAGCAAACCAAGGCGCGCGTTAAGTGCGCGAACTGTGACGGCAATCATACCGGTAATTACCGCGGATGCGTCGCGCGCAAGTCCTACCTCGAAGAGCAGGAAAAGAGGAAGAAGAAAGCAGCAGCGTCCCACCTTCCTCAGCGAAGTACGAGCGCAGCCGTTCCTGCAGCTGGCCAGCGTACGGTTCCAGCGGAAAACTCAGCGTTTCCTCCTGGTTGGGGGCGTTCTTTCGCCAGCGTGGTCGCTGCCGGTAGCGGCTATGCGGCCCACAAAGGAGTCACCGAGAATTAAGCACATCTACACCCCGTGGCGCGGTGGTTAGCGGCTTCGGCTGCCGATCCCTCATGTGTGCTAAGGGGCCCGGGTTCGATTCCCGCCCATCTCCTCTGGGTGTTCTGTGTTTGTCCCGTTTAGTTAGTAAATTCAGTCTGAAAAGACGGTGTGATGTCTATTATTATTATTACAATGGATAAAAAATCTGTGATATAGATATAAGCTTTCTCTACTTCTATCCCCTATGCTCTGCAATTTTTGTGAGTTTTTTTTTAATTTTTCTTAATCTTGCTAATGCCTTAGTTGAAGAAATAATTGTTCCAAAAGGATTATGATGCAACACACAGCTGAAAGGAACTTCAAAACTCTGTGATGCACTGTAAAAGAACTCATTGTATCTTGATTATTCACCAATAAAACCGAATTGATTTGAATTGAACAAATTTAGTGTGTGTTTAAAATCAAGGTATTTAAGGTATTTCAGTGCAATCGTCAAAAACAACAACAATACAACTCTTTTGGGATTTTGTAAAATATTTAGCCTTTTTGTGGTCTCACTTTCGTAGTTGAAGAAAATTAATAGAAATATGTACACGAAGCGAACCACACTTACTCTCCAAACAAACTTTGGAGGAAACCTATTTGGCCCTGTTTAAATATTGTCGAAACATTTAAACAGCACGTGTTTCTAAAACCCAAAAGATCATGCTTACCCTCGAGCAGCGTTGCCACATGTACAGATTTATCTGTCATGGTACAGATTTTCAGCAAAGATCTGAGTACAGAATCTGTACGTACAGATGACAGATATTTGGGTCACCGTACTGATTTGTACAGATTTTCAGATAAAACAGATTCTTACTCAAAATGATATTATTGAATAGTTAAGTTATTGCAATTATCTCAACATTTAAGAACTTTTCATTGATTAAATCTAGTTTAACTTTTGAAACGTTTAGAAATGGATCATGCTTATATTTTTTAACGATCTTAGATCCATTTATGCTAGAATATTTTGAACTAGGAGTCTCTCTTAATACCCCCCAGTACGCCGCGGGTAAAAGGCTCCCTCCCACTAACATTTACACACAAGATCCTCTGTAGTTTTAGGGTTTTCTTAGGTTTAAGAAAACTGCATTTACAATAGCAGACTCATTGCTAACCAGGTTTCAGTACCGACAAGGACCTAATAAAAATAATTTATAGCATTTCGTTCTAATAAAGTTATAACATAATTTCCAGCATTTCCCATTCTTCTCAAAAATGATTTCGAAATGAAGGAGAACACAGGTAAAATAAAATCTAAAATTCTTCAAAAATTTAATAAAAGTTGTACTGAATCATACAGAAAATAATGAGTCATAAAGTTTATTGTATTTTTTTTTTATTATTTTGAATATATTTTTTAATTATATTAACGCCTTGTAGTTGCCTGAATATTAAAAAATTTAATCCTCGTTTTTCAAAACATTATTATTTGTTTCTTGAAAGGTAACGCCATTATGTCACATTAAACTATATAATAAATGGAATTTGGTCAAAGTGAATTTTATTGAATGTTTTCTATAAATTATGTTTTGTACCGTCAACTGGGTCAATCGGGATTGCAGTCTGTATGAATATGGATTACAGTCTAACTTAAATTATTAAATTCCTAAATTCTTAAATTCTGAAATTCTGAAGTTCTTAAATTCTTAAATTCTGAAATTCTGAAATTCTGAAATTCTGAAATTCTGAAATTCTGAAATTCTGAAATTCTGAAAATTCTGAAATTCTGAAATTCTGAAATTCTTAAATTCTTAAATTCTTAAATTCTTAAATTCTTAAATTCTTAAATTCTTAAATTCTTAAATTCTTAAATTCTTAAATTCTTAAATTCTTAAATTCTTAAATTCTTAAATTCTTAAATTTTAAATTCTTAAATTCTTAAATTTAAATTTTAAATTTAAATTCTTAATTTAAATTCTTAAATTCTTAAATTCTTAAATTCTTAAATTCTTAAATTCTTAAATTCTTAAATTCTTAAATTTTAAATTCTTAAATTCTTAAATCTTAAATTCTTAAATTCTTAAATTCTTAAATTATTAAATTCTTAAATTCTTAAATTCTTAAATTCTTAAATTTAAATTCTTAAATTCTTAAATTCTTAAATTCTTAAATTCTTAAATTCTTAAATTTAAATTTTAAATTTAAATTTAAATTCTTAAATTCTTAAATTTAAATTCTTAAATTCTTAAATTCTTAAATTCTTAAATTCTTAAATTCTTAAATTTAAATTCTTAAATTCTTAAATTCTTAAATTCTTAAATCTTAAATTTAAATTCTTAAATTCTTAAATTCTTAAATTTTAAATTTAAATTCTTAAATCTTAAATTCTTAAATCTTAAATTCTTAAATTCTTAAATTCTTAAATTCTTAAATCTTAAATTTAAATTCTTAAATTCTTAAATTCTTAAATTCTTAAATTCTTAAATTCTTAAATTCTTAAATTCTTAAATTTAAATTCTTAAATTCTTAAATTTAAATTCTTAAATTTAAATCTTAAATTCTTAAATTCTTAAATTTAAATTCTTAAATTCTTAAATTCTTAAATTCTTAAATTTTAATTCTTAAATTCTTAAATTCTTAAATTCTTAAATCTTAAATTCTTAAATTCTTAAATTTCTTAAATTCTTAAATTCTTAAATTTAAATTCTTAAATTCTTAAATTCTTAAATCTTAAATTCTTAAATTCTTAAATTCTTAAATTCTTAAATCTTAAATTCTTAAATTCTTAAATTCTTAAATTCTTAAATTTAAATTCTTAAATTCTTAAATTCTTAAATTCTTAAATTTTAAATTCTTAAATTCTTAAATTTAAATTCTTAAATTCTTAAATTCTTAAATTCTTAAATTCTTAAATTCTTAATTCTTAAATCTTAAATTCTTAAATTTTAAATTCTTAAATTCTTAAATTCTTAAATTCTTAAATTCTTAAATTCTTAAATTCTTAAATTCTTAAATTCTTAAATTCTTAAATTTAAATTCTTAAATTCTTAAATTTTAAATCTTAAATTCTTAAATCTTAAATTCTTAAATCTTAAATTCTTAAATTCTTAAATTCTTAAATTCTTAAATTCTTAAATTCTTAAATTCTTAAATTTAAATTTTAAATTTAAATTCTTAAATTCTTAAATTTAAATTCTTAAATTCTTAAATTCTTAAATTTAAATTCTTAAATTCTTAAATTCTTAAATTCTTAAATTCTTAAATTCTTAAATTCTTAAATTCTTAAATTCTTAAATTCTTAAATTCTTAAATTCTTAAATTCTTAAATTCTTAAATTTAAATTCTTAAATTCTTAAATTTTAAATTCTTAAATTCTTAAATTCTTAAATTCTTAAATTCTTAAATTCTTAAATTCTTAAATTCTTAAATTCTTAAATTCTTAAATTCTTAAATTCTTAAATTCTTAAATTTAAATTCTTAAATTCTTAAATTCTTAAATTCTTAAATTCTGAAATTTGAAATTCTTAAATTCTTAAATTCTTAAATTCTTAAATTCTTAAATTCTTAAATTCTTAAATTCTTAAATTTAAATTCTTAAATTCTTAAATTCTTAAATCTTAAATTCTTAAATTCTTAAATTCTTAAATTCTTAAATTCTTAAATTTAAATTCTTAAATTTTAAATCTTAAATTCTTAAATTTAAATTCTTAAATTCTTAAATTCTTAAATTTTAAATTCTTAAATTCTTAAATTTAAATTCTTAAATTCTTGAATTCTTAAATTCTTAAATTCTTAAATTCTTAAATTCTTAAATTCTTAAATTTAAATTCTTAAATTCTTAAATTCTTAAATTCTTAAATTCTTAAATTTTAAATCTTAAATTCTTAAATTCTTAAATTCTTAAATTCTTAAATTTTAAATTCTTAAATTTAAATTCTTAAATTCTTAAATTCTTAAATTCTTAAATTCTTAAATTCTTAAATCTTAAATCTTAAATTCTTAAATTCTTAAATTCTTAAATCTTAAATTCTTAAATTCTTAAATTCTTAAATTCTTAAATTCTTAAATTCTTAAATTCTTAAATTCTTAAATTCTTAAATCTTAAATTTAAATTCTTGAATTCTTAAATTCTTAAATTCTTAAATTCTTAAATTCTTAATTTCTTAAATTCTTAAATTCTTAAATTCTTAAATTCTTAATTCTTAAATTCTTAAATCTTAAATTCTTAAATTCTTAAATTCTTAAATTCTTAAATTCTTAAATTCTTAAATCTTAAATTCTTAAATTCTTAAATTCTTAAATTCTTAAATTCTTAAATCTTAAATTTTAAATTTAAATTCTTAAATCTTAAATTCTTAAATTCTTAAATTCTTAAATTCTTAAATTCTTAAATTCTTAAATTCTTAAATTCTTAAATTCTTAAATTCTAAAATTCTAAATTTTCTAAATTCTTTGATATTTTTTAAATTTTAAATCTGGGTATGATTTTAAATTCTAGATTTTTATTTAGAATTTTAAATTTTTTGGATTATATTTTTTTATTTGAAGGATTTTGAATACATGAATTATTAAATTATATTATTTTAATTTTATTAATTTTTAATTATTAGAATTTTTAGGCTTTGAATTTGTTATTTTTATTTTTTTTGTATACACATTACTTTTTGTTTTTTTAATCTTAGATTTTTTTTATTTTTAATATTTGTATTTTTAAATCTGTGTGTTTATGGATTTTCCCTTTGGTTTACTTCTTTTCATTACAAAATTATTGATACATTTATAACTTTCAGTTGCAATAAAATAAACAAATTCTGAATATTTAAGTTTTTTGACTAGAACATTTTGCAAACAAACATCGCGCGAAGGAACGTCACGCGAAGAAACGTCTTTCCTTGGCCGTTTCTTGGGTGTTTTTTATATGGAGTTTTGCGTTCCTTCCGAGCTGCATATCAGCATTTAGTGTTGTCATAAGATTGTTCAAAATGCATGCTAAAAAAAAGTTTTTTACAAAAAATATACCGTACAGATAATGGTACAGATATTCGCCATGCTTGGTGCAGATAAGACAGATTTTTGGACCCTCTGATACAGACGAGCATGTGGTAACACTGCCCTCGAGTTATCCTGCGCAGAAATTTTGTTGGTCGGTGTAATTTGTATGACATGTGTCAAGATAACACAGTTGAAAAATTCGTACCATTTTATCTCAGTTTGGTTCAAAATCCAAATGTGACAAAAGAGTACAACGGGACCAATTTGTTCAGAATCATGTCGGTGGGATCCTTGACCCGATTTTAATGGAGGTATTGTGACGGTTACCTGCCAGTTGGACGGAGGGAACCACACTTTATGACAGTACAGGGAGAGGGCTTCGATGGTGGCGGTTGCTAGAGCTGCCACCACAGCTCGTAATGAGCTTGGGCCAGCCGAGAGGTTCGTAATGAGATTTTGTTATGTGAGCGTATGTATATATTGGGGTGTTCTACGTGGTTATCGGTGAACACGGGCGTGAAATCGTGACCAAATAGCCCTGAAAGCCACCGTGAGCAATCGAGCTATTATTTATTTTTAATAGATTTCGGGCAAATTACTGGCTTTTTTGACAACAATTTATTTAATTATAATAACTTACTTACAATGGTTGAGGTTTTAATTTCAATGTACAAACCTGAAAAAGGAATAAATAAAAGATGGTTAATGTCAAAAATGTAATGCAAATTCAATTTAAATTTGATTGTGTCGGTTACAAAATAAATTTAATTATTTAAAGATTCACCTCCATTTAATCAGCATTTCATCATTTATAATCTTTCTTCGTTTCATGCTTTCAGTTGTTTTTCTTCTGAAATTCAGTGATTTTGCTTTCAATACTACAGATGCCAGCCATTTGGAGCAAACCACTTTTTTAATGGAGATAACATTCATTTCACCACAAAATGAATTCAATCAAAAGGTCAGCTACCCACTTGTATAAATTAAGGCTCGTCAAAAAGTCGTCAAACTCAGAAGAAGAAAAAAATACTCCAGACACATTCAAGTCGAAAACAGCAAAACCACTTCCTAATGGTTTCCCCGAGCAACTCCATTGAGCCGTACATGCGGCTTCTGCTCTTCTGACAATTTCGAGATCCGAGGCCCTCCCTGACCGTTTGTGAGCTTTTCGCCCCTTGACTGTGGTAATTAGCTTCTCGGATTTTTCGTCCATTTCCCCCAGATATCTCGCTCAACGCTCGAGTAACGCACGAAGACCTCCTCTGTGCCCCCCTTTTTGATGATGAGCTTGAGCTAATCAGACTAAAAGCTCACCTCTCCATTGCAGCCAAAGTCGAATCAAAGTCAATAAAAAGAAGTAACATGCGAAGGCGAAAAACTCGAGCTGGATACAAATCTAATCACACTTTAGCCTTCAAATTTGCTAGAGATTCGCTTTCAAGTTTTGCGACAGTCAGTGGTTAGGAAGCTTATATTGATTGTAATGTCAATAAGTAAGAGATATCGATGGTTGCAGTTGCTGGAATAAGTAGTAATAATTAATTTTAAGATTTTCTCAACCCCATTAAACCATCAACACTGTCCATAACTTGACGACCACTGCAATATGAATCATTCGTAGGCGGCTGCTTACTTTTCTTCAAACCATACTTTCGTTCACTCTCGTCAAGTTTCGTGTAATTAGGTTATATTTCATTTCAACGAGTTCTCCGCCTCTTCATCATTCACAACTTCGGAAATCCGACAGGAACCAGACGTTCAATCACTTCATCCAGCCGGCAGCAGCCACTCAGTCATGTATATTTTTATCGCTCCAATCAATAAATCTATTAACCTTCGATGAATTTTCACCGCATGAATTATTCATCAGCTGCCACTGGAAAATCCTGGCCCAAGGGCGAATGAAGATTTTTAACGCCCCACCGAGTTAACTGTGTGGGGGTGTTCAATTTGGGGCTCGTTATTCCTTAATTATAGCGATTGAAAGTTCTCAGAACAGTGGCACGATAAAACTTGGAGCATCCTCGGTTCGGCTTTTTGAATTCCTGGCGAAAGCCAGCAATGCGCGATGGCAACTTTGCGTTTTCCAGCTATACGGGCGAGCGTGCCGGGAAAATTCTGGAAAATCCTATAAATAGCATTCTATGTCGTGGGGAACAACCGGCGTCCCAGAAGGACGAAAACACCGTGGCTTTCCGAAAGGCATCCAAGGTTGAATTCTGCTAGGGAGGGTGGTTCAACGGAGTAGAGGGAGATGGTGTGGAAAAAAGTTCATTGAATATTTAAGCTGTCAGTTTTTTATTTAATTAGACTTTAATACTTTTGCTGCCTGGCGGTGAGCAATCTGATAGGGATTGGAAAAAATCACTAAGTTGGAGGAAATTGCCAAAGATCGATATCAGATAATTTGAAGATGGCATTGAAAAAGTTCCACCATTTCCAACCTACATCACAGTAACAGTTAGCAGACATTTTCGTATGAATGTTCTCCGCAATAAAAACCAATTTAGGAAAGTCAAATTTCCAGTAAACACTCAAAAAAACGATACTCTTAAAGCAACATTATCGTATTTATTCATCTCATCGGGTTTTGAGAATAACTCATTTTTGAGGGGGTGAATAAATTTTCGTTTTATTTTACTTAATATTCAAAGGGAATTCTTATTTATACAGTATGTAAAAAAGTATTTACAACCCTTGGACACTACCCGAGCAGACGGAAATAACTTGGGAAGGTCAGTTTTTGATATTGTGAGAAGATCAAAATATGTTATTGGGATGGTCGGATTAGTTGTTAAAATAACAAAAATCAATAACAAAGATTTGTTCGAAGAATAACTTAAACTGTTATTATGTTGTTATTGCAATAACAAACCAATAACACAGAAGGAATCATGAAGGAATAACAAGATTTGTTATTTTGTGGGGAGAAGTGGAGCAGCATAATAACAAAAAATGTTATTGAACTGGTATGTCTCCATAACAAAAAAAGTTATTGTTTTGGTTTATTTGTAATTTGCAAAAAAACCTGCAGTTGCCATAACTCCTCTGTACTAGTCAGGGTTGCAGAGTCGGGTACCTCCAAGCGACTTTGAATCCATATTTTGAAGACAACTCCGACTCTGGATGCAGGAAATGACGTCAACGACGACTTCAGCTCTCTAAAAATACCCGACTTCACGGATTCCGACTCCAAGTAAAAGTTGCTGAAAATTTGCTGAATCCGATGCAGTCTCCGAGGTCTCACTCCAGCTCGAACTTCAACGTCAGCTCCGACTTCCTGGCTCTGTGAAAATAATAACAGTTTTTGTTATTCACACATCAAAAAGTCTCATTAAATAAATCAATTCCGTTAGGGAATAAAACAAAATTTAAAAAAAAATGTACTCTCAAAAGTTAATTTTATCAGATTAATTTTAGCTTGAAACCCCATTTCATGGTGAAATAAATGACCCCGATAAAATTGGTCAAAATTATCCCATAGTTCTAGCCAATTTTAGTAAAATCCCTATATCAAATAATTAAAAAAAATCAACTTTCAAAATTTCAACTTTTCAGAATTATTTTAGCTTAAGGACCCCATTTCATGGCCAAAATAATGACCCTGACGAAATTGGTCAAAATTATCCCATAGTTCTAGCCAATTTTAGCAAAGTCCCTTAGGGGGTATATCAAATAATAAAAAAAATCAACTATCAAAATTTCAACTTTTCAGAATAATTTTAGCTTAAGGACACCATTTCATGGCCAAAATAATGACCCTGACGAAATTGGTCAAAATTATCCCATAGTTCTAGCCAATTTTAGCAAAGTCCCTTAGGGGGTATATCAAATAATTAAAAAAATCAACTTTCAAAATTTCAACTTATAAGAATAATTTTAGCTTAAGGACCCCATTTCATGGCCAAAATAATGACCCCGATGAAATTGGTCAAAATTATCCCATAGTTCTAGCCAATTTTAGCAAAGTCCCTAAGGGGGTATATAAAAAAATTTAAAAAAATCAACTTTCAAAATTTCAACTTATAAGAATAATTTTAGCTTAAGGACCCCATTTCATGGCCAAAATAATGACCCCGATGAAATTGGTCAAAATTATCCCATAGTTCTAGCCAATTTTAGCAAAGTCCCTAAGGGGGTATATCAAAAAATTAAAAAAAATCAACTTTCAAAATTTCAACTTTTCAGAATAATTTTAGCTTAAGGACCCCATTTCATGGCCAAAATAATGACCCTGACGAAATTGGTCAAAATTATCCCATAGTTCTAGCCAATTTTAGCAAAGTCCCTTAGGGGGTATATCAAATAATAAAAAAAAAATCAACTTTCAAAATTTCAACTTATAAGAATAATTTTAGCTTAAGGACCCTATTTCATGGGCAAAATAATGACCCTGACGAAATTGGTCAAAATTATCCCATAGTTCTAGCCAATTTTAGCAAAGTCCCTAAGGGGGTATATAAAAAAATTTAAAAAAATCAACTTTCAAAATTTCAACTTATAAGAATAATTTTAGCTTAAGGACCCCATTTCATGGCCAAAATAATGACCCCGATGAAATTGGTCAAAATTATCCCATAGTTCTAGCCAATTTTAGCAAAGTCCCTAAGGGGGTATATCAAAAAATTAAAAAAAATCAACTTTCAAAATTTCAATTTTTCAGAATAATTTTAGCTTAAGGACCCCATTTCATGGCCAAAATAATGACCCTGACGAAATTGGTCAAAATTATCCCATAGTTCTAGCCAATTTTAGCAAAGTCCCTTAGGGGGTATATCAAATAATAAAAAAAATCAACTATCAAAATTTCAACTTTTCAGAATAATTTTAGCTTAAGGACACCATTTCATGGCCAAAATAATGACCCTGACGAAATTGGTCAAAATTATCCCATAGTTCTAGCCAATTTTAGCAAAGTCCCATAGGAGGTATATCGAATAATTAAAAAAATCAACTTTCAAAATTTCAACTCATAAGAATAATTTTAGCTTAAGGACCCCATTTCATGGCCAAAATAATGACCCCGATGAAATTGGTCAAAATTATCCCATAGTTCTAGCCAATTTTAGCAAAGTCCCTAAGGGGGTATATAAAAAAATTAAAAAAAATCAACTTTCAAAATTTCAACTTATAAGAATAATTTTAGCTTAAGGACCCCATTTCATGGCCAAAATAATGACCCCGATGAAATTGGTCAAAATTATCCCATAGTTCTAGCCAATTTTAGCAAAGTCCCTTAGGGGGTATATCAAATAATTAAAAAAATCAACTTTCAAAATTTCAACTTTTTAGAATAATTTTAGCTTAAGGACCCTATTTCATGGCCAAAATAATGACCCTGACGAAATTGGTCAAAATTATCCCATAGTTCTAGCCAATTTTAGCAAAGTCCCTTAGGGGGTATATCAAATAATTAAAAAAAATCATCTTTCAAAATTTCAACGTTTTAGAATAATTTTAGCTTAAGGACCCCATTTCATGGCCAAAATTAAGACCCCGATGAAATTAGACAAAATTATCCCAAAGATTTAAGCATATTTAACAAAAGAAAAAATAATAACAGATTGTGTTATGGACACTTAGAAACTTTTCCATTTGTGCGATTTATGGTAATTTTATTTCTAAGTCAGTATACCGAACGAATACCAAATTTTGTTATTAGGAGAGTTTTTGAAATGTATAACATTTCCTCTTATTAGCGTGTTATTAAACATTTTAAGTATAATATCACTTTAATACCAAGTTTTGTTATTTTATCAGAAACTGTTATTATTTTTTCTTCTTGAAGTTGAACTTCAGGATAAAATAATAACACGTTTTGTTATTTTAACAGGATTTGTTATTGAAATATTATTAATTTTGTTATTACCGTCTGCCCGGGTATGCACATTTTGTGGTGAAACATCTAAACAATTTAATGTTGACAGAAACCTAGTACTACGTTTTGTTCAGAAACTCATGCCAAACATTTTGCTACAAAAAGCTCATGAAAAGATTATTTCTATAAAAAATCATATAACAAATACTATTCCAAAAATCAAAAAACAAAGTTTGTACACCTTTCGAAAAATTAACATAACTACAGTTATTTGTTGACAAATCACCATAAATCCAGTCTCACAACTCCAAATAGGCATCTTTGAATGATTCAAAAAATAATTTGGATTGAACATAAAGTTTACTAACTACTTAGTAAATAAGTTTATATAACTCTGGAAATTCTATATAAAACTTATCTAAACATGCGTCTTTCAATTACAAAAATTTTGGTACCCAGACATGTATAGGTCATCACTGAAATTTTCAAGTTACCGCAGTTTTAGTTGAAAAAGTTGAATTTTACCCGTTTTCGTCATTTTGCCGTTTTTGCGCGCGGCGCTTCGAAAAACCCAGTTTTTATGTTTAAAAAATCATATCTCAGCAATTCTCTTCGAAATCGGCCGATTTCGACCATTTTTATTTTTGTATTTTTTGATTTGGCTCAAACTTTGTGGGGACCTTTCCTATGACCAAAAAAGCTATTTTGTGTCATTGGTTCACCCATACAAGTCTCCAAACAATTTTGACAGCTGTCCATACAAAAATGGTACGTAAATATTCGAATATCTGTAAATTTTGAAAGAATTTTCTGATCAATTTGGTGTCTTGGGCAAAGTTGTAGGTATTGTTGAGGACTATTGAGAAAAAAATAGGTACACGGAAAAAAAAATCGATTTATAAATTAACATTTTTTTCACAAAAACTCAATTTCCCAAAATACGTATTTTTTGATTTTCGAAATTTTTTGATATGTTTTAGGGGACAAAAACCCGCATTAATTCCCGAGAAGGGGTAAATAACACGGGAATACCAAATTTTGGTATTACTTTGGCAAATAAAAACGACCAAAATGTGCCCTTGGTTGCCCAGTAATAGATGGTAAAATACCATGAAATCATACCAAAGTCTTGTATGTGGAAGGGCACAACAATACCAAACATGTTATTCCAAGGGTAAAATAATACCTCAAAATAAAACCATTTCAATACCAAGTTGAGGTCTTCTGAATTTTTGAACATTGCTTGAATACCAAAACTTGGTATTGCCATGGTTTTATTTTTAGGTATTCCCGCGCCCTTGGAAAATCATATTTTGGTATTTCTGTGGTCTTTCACATACATGATTTTGGTATGATTTCATGGTATTTTACCATCTATTACTGGGCAACCAAGAGCACATTATGGTCGCTGGTATTTGAACAAGTAATACCAAAATTTGGTATTTTCATACCATTTTTAGTGCAGCAGTTGCAGTTAGTGAAAAACGGAAATTATTCATATGCAACAGCCAAATCTACTCACCTGATGATTCCATGTTGTTATTAGTGATATTCTTCACCACACCGAATGCATTTGTCATTGATGAACGGCCTGTGCTTGAAGTTCTTGAAGCTTCTGAAAAATAACAAGATTGAAAAATAATTATTATTAAAATGAAACTGAATTGAAATTCACCAAAATTCATTAATCTGTCTATTGACTCGTTTTTCAAAATATTTGGTTATCCCGACTTAGAAATATTTCAACGTTTTTGAAAAAATATTAGTGGGTATATCACACTAATTTTTAAAATCATCTTTATCATTTTTGGGTTTCAAGTAATTTTAGCGCAAAATTAATTAACTCGTAAATTTTTTTTAACAAATTTCCCATAGTTTCAGAGAAAATTGATGAAACCTTTCAATATTCAAATAATACCAAAATGTGCCATCCTGACTTAGAAAATTTTCCACAATTTCAAGTCATTTCTATAGGGGGTACATCAAAAATATTTAAAATAAAGTTTGAAATTTCCGGTTTTGAATGAAAGCATTCGCTTTGAGACATCATTTTAGCGCAAAATTAATTATTTTGTCAAAATTGGTCAAAATTTTCCCATAGTTTCAGAGGAATTTGATAAAACACTTAAATACCAAAACAATACCAAAATGTGCCATCCTGACTTAGAAAATTTTCCACAATTTCAAGTCATTTCTGTAGGGGGTATCCCGAGCAGACGGTAATAACTTGGGAATAACATTTTCTGATATTAGAAAATACTAGGTCAATAACATTTTATGTTATTTATAACATGATTTGTTATTCCCCGTTATGAATTTTTTGTTATTGTATCGTTATTGTAATAATAGACAGATAACACTTTAAGTTATTCTTCGAACAAATCTTTGTTATTATTTTTTGTTATTTTAACAACTAATCCGATCATCCCAATAACAGTTCGAGGTATTCTTCCATAACAAAAAATGTTATTCCAAAGTTGTTTTGGCTTTCCTCCAATGTCAGACCAATAACAAATTCTGTTATGATAACATTAACTGTTATTAAACCCTTATGCAAAAATGGATTTTTCAAGAAGATTCCATAACACTTTCTGTTATTTTAACAGTATTTGTTATTGAAATGACATGAATTTTGTTATTACCGTCTGCCCGGGATATCAAAAATGTTTAAAATCAAGTTTGAAATTTCCGGTTTTGAATGAAAGAATTCGCTTTGAGACATGATTTTAGCGCAAAATTAATTATTTTGTCAAAATTGGTCAAAATTTTCCCAAAGTTTCAGAGGAATTTGCTAAAATACTGTAATACCAAAAGAATACCAAAATGTGGTGTCCAACCATTGACAAATTCGGCAATTTTGCAATATCAAAACAATACCTTAAATTGGTATGATACCACATTTTGCTCTTGCATAATCCTTAAGACAAATTTTAAAGGGTCCAGGAATACCAAAATTTGGTATTGATACCAGAGAAAGGTATTATTACGCATTTCCCTTGTTATTTACCCATGCTCGGGTTGAGCCATAGAGAAACATGGTCAAAAAATCTGCCGCCGAATTATGAATTTTTGAAAAAAATAGTGATTTTTGGGAAAAATCAAAATTTCACTCAAAAACAATATTGACTTCATATTTAATGTAAAATTAAAATTTCAATCGAAAAGTACTTTACAGATTTTTTGATAAAAGGCTCTGTTTTCAAGATATAGCCACCGAAAGTTTGATTTTAGCGAAATATTTGCAGTTTTTTGATTTTTAAAAATAGTGACCATGAGTGACCATTTCTGAAAATATTTTTTTTGAAAAGTTCAGAAAATTTGCTATAAAATTGTCTAAGAGACATTGAAGATTGGACCTCTGGTTGCTGAGATACAGCGGCTTAAACAAAAACTAACTTAATACACCTATGTGGTTGTTGCCTTCCTCACTTTTTACCAACATTTCGTCGCCATCGTGCTAACTTGTCGTACGTGCATTTTGGGCCAAATTGAGTTAAGAACGCCATTTTGTGCAGCTCACAATGCCTCACCTTTTGACCTTCACAGATCCCCACAATTCGATTTCAATCCCGAGATATTCAACAAAAACCGAAAAAACTCCGTGCATTTTTGTCACTTTACATATGAAAGTAGTTTCAATCTTGTCGTGCTATCTTGTCACTCCATGAAAATTGATGTAAGTGCGACAAAAGGCCAAAGGGATTTCAGGCCAGGAAAGTCAGGATGCGTTTGTCGCACGTACAAGCTAGACTACCGTAAACATTTGTAATTATAACTCGGGACTCCAGCAACCAACTTCAACCAAACTTTGGGACAATGCACAGAATGGTGAGCCAAACAAAACGTGTTTGTTATTGTTTACATAGCGAGCTCTCGTTTTTGAATATTCAAGGTCAAACATTAAAACGCGTTTTTCTCGGAACGTCAAAATGGCGGGTGCGACAAGATAGCACGACGACGTCGATTTGATGATATGATGGGTTTGGACACAAATTCTATCTATCATCTATATATATATACAAAATTTCGACGGTTTTGTTCGAACGCGAATCAATTCAACACGGAACGTCCGATCGAGGTGCTCTTCGTTGCGTTGGGTTCGTATGGTAACTTCGTGAGTCCAAGGAAGGTTCTTACGCCAAAAAGTTACAACTTTGGCCACTCTGGAACCGATTCCGTAAAATTTGCAGATTGTATGGGAAAGGTTAATATCAAGTTTTGATCACAGGAGGCTGAATAAGCAAAAAAAGTCAAAAACATCAACAAACGAAAAAAGGCAGAACGAAGATTGTCAGGTAAGGCTTATTTCTCAATAAAGAAATACACAAATGTCACTTAAGCGGTCATAATTTGAAACTATTCAGCTAGTTTTTTTTTTGACCTCAACATATTTTTCCATAAAAACCCAACTAATAACCTTTCTTTTGAAATGTGGCGCTCCAAAATTTGTTCAGCCGTTCCGGAGATATGATTTTTTTTAAATGTGGCTTTTGCGAAAATCGACGAAAAACGCAATTGGACCACCCTATTTCGGGTAGGATCACCCTAATCGCCAAACAAAAAAATACAGGTTTAATTATTTGGGCCGAAGAACCCCCACTCCAAATTTGATCGGAGAACTTTTGATTTCGAGACTTCCTGTTTGACGTGGAATGGCTGTATATTACCATTGAGTTGCTAAATAAACAGTTTGAAGTGGATATAAAACCGTTTTGGGGGTCTTTGTATCGATAGAATAGATTTTTCCCTGCAATTTCGCGATGTTAAATTTAAAAGTTAATTTTATAAACTATTCTTATACCTTCCTAAAAATTCAACAATTTCTTTTAAATTTTTGTAAGAGTCCATGACTCAATTTGTTATTATTTTTCGAGCAAATCTCTGTTATTATAACATCTAATCTGGATGTTTAATAACAAGTTCTGACCTCCTGACAATAACAGAACTTGAACTTTTCCAGTTTTTCTCTCCTGCTAGGGTTGTTGCAAAATGATAGGCAAAGTTTTACAGAAAAAAAATATGCTAGTCGTTGGTACTAGTAACGGTGGTCAATACACTTCTTTTTTCGCTAAATTAATTTGGATCATTTTTCACGACAACTAAATTGTATAAGCACTTGTCACATTATGATGTCCCCTCTAGAAAGAATGCAAAAAAGAGAATTATTTTCATAAAATAAAAAAAATGATCAAATATCAAATCACATAAACTTAAAAGTCAACACTCAAAAAATGTTCAGCTGTAAATAGGGACTGTTCATAAAATTATTAAATTTACCTAACAATCTTCTTCGCAGGCCAAACAAATCGGAAAATCACCAAAGCAAAACGTCAAAATCCTCTCTAAATAACTGAGTAGAACAAAATGAATCAACAAAAAAAACTGTTAAGGGAACGGTTCTGGTTCAGATTCAATGATCCGCTATGGCAAAGGAAGATCCTCTCAACCCCGCAAAAAACCCACCGAAAATGCAAAAAAAAAAACAAGACGTGTTTAAATATAATTGTTTTGTAATTGGATTGATTTCAATTAATGTGGAAAATGAAGAATCAGACACAAAAGGATGAAAATTTACACATCTGTTTAAGCAATATTGCACATTTTTCTAACCAATAATCTGGCAACACTCTCAGATGTAAAATAACCAAGATTTTGTTAACACAGTGTAGGCTACTCTGCTTTTTTTTCCTTCATGGAATTGAAAACTCGTTTGTGATTCACAGCTCATGCATAATGTTATTATTATTTCTATGTGTGATTAACATCGCATAATTTGGTAGGTGTACCCACCAACCTACCGACGATCGCACGAAATTTTGCTCTTTGGTATTTGCCGATGGAGTATCAACAGGCTGTAAAAAGAACCGAACGAGCATCGGTTTAATGCCCTTGTCGTCAGCGGAAAATGATTCTGTGAGCATATATTAAGCAGAGATTGTGGCACAAGTGTTGATTTGAATAATTTGACGGGGATTGAACGACGTTTTGTATCAAAAGAAAATATAATTTATGCACACTGTAAATTATGTCCAGAGCTTTCACGTGACTTTTTTTTAATACTAATCACATAAATTGATTAAGTTATTTGGTTTTTTTGTTAACTTTAGTTTTTACTTTAATTTTATTGCTTTGTTTCAAGGAAACATCCAAATTCTTCTAGCCATTCAAGAATGAGGCAATTATCCAACTTGGCAAATTCCTCCTGCAGACAGCATTTCATCACGCTTTCAAGGCTAAAAGAATATCCGCTCTTTATGCGCTAATAATGATGTCAATCAATCTGCTTTGGAAAACTTTGTTGTTCCAATCACTTGAAGCTGTCATAAGACCTTGCCTATCAGCGCACTCCCAAGAAATCGCAAGTATTCCAAACACCGCCCGTTGAGGTAGGACATTCCGGGACCGGGCACGTGGTGGGGCATTCGTATGTATAGTGTCTTCGTGTCTTGTTTGCCAACGACGGCGACGCACTTGAAGGGTATCCCCGCCTGCCGGAACGAACGGAGAAACCGACACCGCGTTCATCGAGCCAGAATTCCCGAGACCATAGCTCATTACCCGGTACCGGGCGGGCAGGGTCGACAGTTTTCGCATCATTTGGTCTCTGCGCTCCAAATCAATAGAAATCTATTTTCGGCTACACCCCATTGAGCGGATTTTCACCGAGGCAGTTTATGAGGAAAATGGTGAACGACGGTGAGAGAGGAGGAGGAAGGGAGAGGGGGATGATAAATAATGTGGTTATAGGAAAACTTTAGCAATAATTCGGAGATCGAATTGATTTGAATACTCCTCCCCTTGCGTTGCTGTCAATCGATATGAAGGAGGCTAAGCTAACGGTGTGTCAATAGTATTTTACTGCTTTGAATAAATAAAACTGAATTTAAAATTGTCAATTTTAACAATCTTTCATTCAGTGAATATTTCGTTTTTGATTTTTAAACAATTATAAAAAAAAATGTTTAGAAAACTTCATGTTGTTGAAAAAAAGAAAAATTACTTTAGAATATTAAAAAGAGATGACAGAGGTCCAATCGAGAACACTGTAAAATTTACATAGTTAAAAAATGTAAAGTGAACAACTGTAAAGTCACACTGTAAAGGCTGTAATTTTTAATTAAAATGTCAACGGGATTTTCTTAACAAAATTTGGCTTCTTTATTTTGTTTGGAGAATGCATTTAAAATGATTTTTTTTTTTAAATTTTCATGAAATTAAACTATCAATCTATTTTTTGTTGAAAAAACTGTTTGCAACTCCCCCGTG
The DNA here is from genome assembly GCF_015732765.1 of Culex quinquefasciatus. Lineage (NCBI taxonomy): Eukaryota > Metazoa > Arthropoda > Insecta > Diptera > Culicidae > Culex > Culex quinquefasciatus. Next base: position 41,803,085 of record NC_051863.1, read on the forward strand.
ACTTTTGCCACTGAATTCGGCCAAAGTTCGCCAAAGGCGAAATACTTGGAACGCTTAACCACAGTCTTCCCAAGTGAGGGTGTGAAAATCGGGGGGAAAGCGATGAAAAATCAGCCCCCGTTTTTACACCGAACAAAGCATTATGGCAGGGAAATAGTGAAGGGATCAGGAACGCTTTAGGTCTTTAGAACGTCAGGAATTCCAGGCCCCGGACTGACGGGTGGACTTCATGACAGCAGCGGGTTCATAGCTGCTGGCTGGTGGAAAACTGGAACAGGTCGTAATTTGATCCTCGGAACGAATGCAATGCAATAACGCGAGGTGACGCGAGTAAAATGCGCGTGAGGAATTTGCCTCAATGGGGTCGATTGGGGGGTGGGGGAGGAATGGTTGGTGGATGGTCGGTTAGCTGGTGTGACGTAACGAACGACGTAACGGGAAAGTTCAAACAGAGGACACACGTGGCCACGCTTCGGCGGGATCAGCTGATGGTTGAGGGTATTGCTTTCCCCCCTAATTGATAGTAGTTCAAACTGAGGCTTGTTAGCGTACTAGCAAACGTCAGATGTTTTTTTTTCGATGATTTTCATCTTTAAAAATGGATCTGTCTGTAATATTTTTAAAGATTTGATTTGATTTTTTTATCTTTAACTGGGGCGAATCGGGACTAGAGTCTGAATATCAAGGAGTCGTACCACCCCCTCGTCACGAGATATCGAAAAATGGATCTCGAATTCGTTATCAAGGACCAAAATTACCCTTTATAACAAAATTTTCACGGAAATCGAAGAGGGGTCGGGACAACTTTTTCCGATTTCGTTTGAGTTAGCGGAAAATTGCCCAAAGATAGTTGCTCAAATAAAAACCCCCTTTCATACAAAAACAGGTGCAAAGCACTGCAAAATACTCTTCCAATTTTCCGCTCAACTGTTTCCCGTCAATTAGCGGTAGTAATCGTATAAACGGAGATCATACGATTTCCGCCACAACACCGATGTAATAGACTAGTTTAACACGAGACAAACATACACCTTGCCGGCTTGCAGTTTACCTGGTCTCACCTTTCAACCGTTGCAGGGTGACCAATAAATACAAAGTGTGTAATCGCCAATTAAACTTGTAAACCTTTGTTAACCTGCCATGTTCTTATCCCTAATATTGACATAATGATCGAATTCATCCAGGATCGGTCACCCTAACGGCACGGCATCGATTGCCGCGGTTACGATAAAATAAACTGTTTATAATTGCTAATATCTATTTGCACTGTGTGCCCTACCACACCGTTTTTCCGGCGCTCATAATACAGATCTCGCACGCTGACTTTTCTCGGCACTAGAGGTGTTAAGGTTTTGAAAACACAAAATTGTTAGTTTTCAAATTGTTGCAACATTTTGAAAAAAAAAAACAAATCATTTATAAACATTGTATGTTAAAATATATTAATTTTTTTTAAACGAAATGCAGACCTACTCTATTCCAACGTTGTCATTCATGGTTTGAAGATCTGTGCAATCGAAATATAGGATAGCAAAATTGGAAGTTTTAAAATAATTAAAATTTACTTAAGTTCAAATTGTTGATAATTTAAAGTAATTCAACTTTCTTTGTAAACATGTGTGCTCTTTCAAAAGAGTTTTCTTTCCAAGTCGTCATCGTTTATTGAAAACACACGTATGAAGTATACGAGTGAGTGGGTGGATGGTTGTTGTTGTTGCTCACTACTACCGTCAATGGTGAGGTTGAAGGTGAGTCGGACGATAAACAGTCAATGGGAAAGCACATTAAAATCAGATTATTATTCCATCGACCCTGATGTCGTTAATGTGTTTCTTTGCCGGACAGAGGGTAAAAGTGGCTCAAATTGGTGTGTTGGTTTTGCGGGCTGGCTTGTGTTTAATTTGCGATTCAACTTGTTTGTTCTACTTCAGAAGGTTTTTGAACAGGGAAGCATTTACATTTTATTTCAAGTTTATATTTGTGGAATTTTATTTTATTTGTTTTATATAACCCTCCCAAGTAGCACTCATAACATGTCAACTGTTGAATAATAGTTAGACAATTGTTTTTGCTAAACATACGAGAAAAAATCTGAACATAACTTAAATAACAGTTTGTTTCACTGCTTGTATAACTGACTTATGTAACTATCGTGTTTTGTGCCACAAAAGTGTTAAAACACAGTCAACTTCACTCTTTTCCAACAAAACACAATTTAGGAAAAATTCTCACCTATTTGGATCTAATTATCTAACATTGTCATGTGACGGCATCTTTTGAAAAATGGGCGTGGCCAACCATTCTATAAATAACCTTAGGTTTGAGGTGAAAAGTCATCGTTTGTGATTGGACACTCAATAATATTTTAACTGAATGAATGTACATGGAAAAGAAATTTGAATAAATATATTGCGCAATTCTCACTAACTTGGACTTCGCACTAAATTATTGCTATCGATCGCACTATTGCGACTTGTCAAACTGGCTTGGGAAATTTTAATTTTCTCAAAAAATAATCAAAGCGAGCCGATGTTGCTCAACTGTCAATCGCAATTTTAAAGTGCAAATGTCCAGTTTGGTGGAAACTGCGACTGGAAATGTAAATAAACAACTGCTGGTTGCCTAGTTTTTGGAAATGTTGTTGTCAAAAGTGCGAGAGAAAAGTGCGGGCCAAATCCAAGTTACAGTGCAAGGATCAATAAATTAAAAAAAAAAAAAAAATAACCTTAGGTTTTCTCGCATTGTTACACAAATGTTATCGGAGAATAGGTTATATAACTGATATTCAACAAAAATATTCAACTTGACATTGCGTGTTGTTAGGTGGTGTAAATTTGTACGTGAGATATTTAGAGTTTCAATAATGTTTATTTATCGAAGATTGCAATAATTTTAATTGTTGACCGATTATTTATAAAAATATCGCCGGTAAAAGCAACAAAAAATATCAGCTTACGGAATTCATGATAGAGAAAACAACAAATTAAAATCACACCAATTTTCAATGTTACTCCGTGGTACGGTAATCGAAATGACAGTTGAAACGGTTTGTTATAACAAAGTTACATAATAGAGTTATAAAAACTGACTTGAAACAAACTTATATAACTTTATTTCCAATGACAGCCTTTTCTGGAGTTAAGTTGTATAGCTCACTGCAGTATAACAAAGCTGACAGCAGCCTTCTTATTGACGTTTAGGCCAGCTGGTTTACTATGAAGCCTCTTGGAGAGATGTGGAAGCGCGCCTGGACCTGCCTGGAGATAACAACAAGTCGTCGAAGTCATCGGATCGAATCTTGGGAAAGACGAAGTTCATCAAAAAAATGAAAATCTAAAAGTTCGCCATGAAGAGGGTTTCACAAGAATCACAGTTAGAGAGCGCGAAAATATTTTTTTTTTTTTTTTTTCATACAATTTCAATTTTTTTCTAAATAAATCGGGCAGAAACCAGCGTACCAAAATAGTCAGAGATACTATTCATATTGGCTTCGTCGTTGATTGAAATTCTGATAAGAACTGTTTGTTTACATGTAAGTTGGGTAACGGTTAGACAACTGTTTTCAGTCTATCTTTCCTTTTCAGTGTGCGCTTTGATTTGACAGCACAGCCGTTAACCACGCCCTCTTTTTTTCGTTGAATCTCTTGTTAGCTAGCACAGTGTTGTCAGATACATTTGTACAACTTACTCTGATAACTTGCATCTTATTCTGGCAAGTTATATAACAGAAAAAAGTGCGCTTTTTCCAATGCACAGGAGTTGTAGAACAAGTTGTGGTAACGAGGCCGTTCGGTTATACAACCAGTTGAGCAATTCTCTACCAAAACCGGAAATGGATTTTATTTGTATTTTTTTATTTGACTCAAACTTTGTGGGGGCCTTTCCTATGACCAAATAAGCTATTTTGCGTCATTGGTTCACCCATACAAGTCTCCATACAATGTTGGCTGCTGTCCATACAAAAATGGTATGTAAATATTCAAACAACTGTAACTTTTGAGTGAATTTTCTGATCAATTTGGTGTCTTCGGCAAAGTTGTAAGTATTGTTGAGAACTTTTGAGAAAAAATAGGTACACGGAAAAAAAATTTGCAGATTTTTTTATCGACTTTTTTTTCACTAAAACTCAATTTCCCAAAATACGTATTTTTTGATTTTCGAGATTTTTTGATATGTTTTAGGGGACAAAAATCCGCAACTTTTGAGCCATAGAGAAACATGGTCAAAAAATCTGCCGCCGAGTTATGATTTTTTGAAAAAATAGTGATTTTTGGAAAAAATCAAAATTTTATGCAAAAGCAAATCTGAAATTATTTTTTAATGCAAAATTGAATTTGCAATCGAAAAGTACTTCACAATTTTTTTGATAAGGGGCTCCGTTTTCAAGATATAGCCACCGAAAGTTTGATTTTAGCGAAATATTTGCAGTTTTTCAATTTTTAAAAATAGTGACCATGAGTGACCATTTCTAAAAATATTTTTTTTGAAAAGTTCAGAAAATTTGCTATAAAATTGTCTAAGAGACATTGAAGATTGGACCTCTGGTTGTTGAGATACAACGGCTTAAAGAAAAAGAAACACGAAAATTGAAGTTTTCTAAGTCTCACCCAAACAGCCCACCATTTTCTAATGACGATATCTCAGCAATTAATGGTCCGATTTTCAATGTTAATACATTCACATTCGTGAAATTTTCCGTTCTTTTCGAAAAAAATATTTTGAAAAAAAATAAATTAGGACTAACATTTTAACAGGGCCAAACATTGAATATTATGCCCATTTAAAATGCTAGTCTTGATTTGAAAATTTTCAAAATATTTTTTCACGAATGTTTCATGTACTAACATTGAAAATCGGACCATTAGTTGCTGAGATATCGACATTAGAAAATGGTGGGCTGTTTGGGTGAGACTTAGAAAACTTCAATTTTCGTGTTTCTTTTTCTTTAAGCCGCTGTATCTCAACAACCAGAGGTCCAATCTTCAATGTCTCTTAGACAATTTTATAGCAAATTTTCTGAACTTTAAAAAAAAAAATATTTTTAGAAATGGTCACTCATGGTCACTATTTTTAAAAATTGAAAAACTGCAAATATTTCGCTAAAATCAAACTTTCGGTGGCTATATCTTGAAAACGGAGCCCCTTATCATAAAAATTGTAAAGTACTTTTCGATTGCAAATTCAATTTTGCATTAAAAAATAATTTCAGATTTGCTTTTGCATAAAACTTCAATTTTTTTCCAAAAATCACTATTTTTTCAAAAAATCATAACTCGGCGGCAGATTTTTGGACCATATTTCTCTATAGCTCAAAAGTTGCGGATTTTTGTCCCCTAAAACATATCAAAAAATCTCGGAAATCAAAAAATACGTATTTTGGGAAATTGAGTTTTAGTGAAAAAAAAGTTGATAAAAAAAACTGCAATTTTTTTTTCCGTGTACCTATTTTTTTCTTAAAAGTCCTCAACAATACCTACAACTTTGCCGAAGACACCAAATTGATCAGAAAATTCACTCAAAAGTTACAGCTGTTTGAATATTTACATACCATTTTTGTATGGACAGCAGCCAAAATTGTATGGAGACTTGTATGGGTGAACCAATGACGCAAAAAATAAAAAGGGTTGAAATCGGCCGATTTCGTAGAGAGTTGCTCAGTTAGGAAATACGTTTATCTGACAAAGTGTGTTGCTTGGGCTTAAACCCCATTTACAATATTGCCTTCTTTTCTATTCATATTCTATTCTAAGCATTTATTTTCTGTACCAATTAGTTGATTGAACAATGAAATCAGATATTTTAATAATCATTTCTACGAGATGAGAGAAAGATGAAAAAACTAAAAAGTTTTTTTTTTTGTTAACTTGGAAGGTGTGTAATTGGAAGGTTAAATATTCCATTTACAATTTAGACTGAAAAAGCGGCATTACAGCGGAAAAGTGGGAAGCCGGGACCGTGGTGTAAGGGTAAGCGTGATTGCCTCTCACCCAGTCGGCCTGGGTTCGATCCCAGAAGGTCCCGGTGGCAAATTTTGAGACGAGATTTGTCTGATCACGCCTTCCGTCGGACAGGGAAGCAAATGTTGGCCCCGGACTAACCTAAAAATTGAAAGGTAAAGTCTTGGAGCTTTGGTGTCTTCAGAAAAGTAGTTGTAAATAAAAAGGGGCAACTTTTGGTTTGTCTGAAAACTAGGATGGTTCACGATTAGGGTGATTTTCAAAACCTAACTTTTCAGGAATATCTTTGAGATTTTTTTTATGTCTTCTAGAATGTTGTTGAGCTTGCCAACCCAAGCAACTTTGTCGAAGACATCGATACTTTATCTCGTAATCTACGCCTTCTACGACCAAATTTAAAGAAAGCATCCGAGCAAAACTTCAAAAATCAGTTTTTGAACCTAGTAATTCAGGGTTAAGTTTTAGATATAGGTGATATTTGGGGCACTTTTAAAGCTCTAAAATATAAACAATTTTATTTTTGACATGTCATTTTGGACTTAAGCATCAACCGTCACAGCCATGCAAGATGCAAGTTTAAAACTTAAATATCTCAAAAGTCGCAGAACAAATTTTAACGAAATTCGACAATTGTCCTAATATAAAAAAAAATCTCGAAAATCAAAAAAATCGTATTTTGGGATATTGAGTTTTTATGAAAAAAAAAGGTTGATTAAAAAATCTGCATTTTTTTCCGTGTACCTATTTTTTTCTAATTAGTCCTCAATAATACCTACAACTTTGCCGAAGACACCAAATTGATCAGAAAATTCACTCAAAATTAATATTTACGTTCCAGGTACGTTTTTGGCCAAAAATCATTTTTCTAATATTTTTGTTGGAATTGCTCGAAAACTTCTCAAATGTTTGAAAATCTCCACTTCAAACATTGTAGCATGTCAATACGATTACCTCGAACTAGAAACACTGTTGGATGACTTGTTTTTACCCCATCTTTGTATTTGAGCATCATTTTAGTTTCATTTGACCCAATGTCACCCCCTCTAAGGGGTGAGATTGGGTCAATTTTCAAACTATTGGCATTTAAGGTAGTGTTCATCAAAATCCCCCATATTTTGGGAAAATGTTAGTGAACAATCTAAGAACAAATCTACGTTGAAAGATTATCGATGTTATTTAAATTGGTTTTGTTACTAAGAAATTACGAGAGGTGTATTGTTTTTTGACCCATAGTCACCCCAATGACGGTATAAAGAAAAATCACCCTTGGGATTTTTTCAGCATTTGTAATGCTGGATCTCCTCTTTCAAATGCAACCTGGCGCATAAAATTTGGCTTGGGCCTTTTCGAGATATTTAAGTTTTAGATTTGCATCTTTTTTACCTTGAAATGGCTGCAACTTTTGTCCCTTAAGTCCAAATTGACTTGTCAAAAAATAAAAATGTTTGTTTTTTGGAGTTTTAAACGTGCCCTCAATATCACTTTTCTCTAAAACCTAACCCTGAATTGCCACGTTCAAAACACTGATTCCTCTAAATTTGGTTTTAACTTAATGAAAAAAATCAGGAATTTCTCTAAAATTAATTTTTCATATTTTCTTTTTAAACTGACACTTATTAGTCCATCCATACAAGTTTCTGTAATTAAACTGTTGAAAGAACTCAGCATAATGCCCACAAAAATAAAATCTTTTCAAATTGATCCCACAAAAGCTCCCTCAACAAGACGTCCAATTCCGCAAACCGCCAGCTGTTGTTGCCCTACTCTAAAGGATTTTCCAGTCCGCGTGTCCACCCACAACACTACACTCTATTTGGTTTTCCTTCTTAGCCTCGGAGTTTTTCCACTCCCATGGACGTCAAAGACAGCGTGTGTGTGTGGGCTCTCTGACAACAATTTATTGACAAATCGATCAGTCGTAGTAATAGGATTACGGTCTACCCGCTGGCCGTCCTGCCCGCCACCACCGGGTCGTGGTGATGGCACGTCGATAGTGACGTGTCCCGGAATGAGCTTGGGCTCTCACTCACACACACGCAGTCATGGCGGGCACCAACAGTGGTGGGCATACACGTCCACCCTCTGGTTGTGTCCTCAAGAAATGGTGGAAATTTAAATCGATCGATTGAATTGTGATTATGGCAGTCGCGTCCAAGTTTTCGTCGTTGTGGAGGACGTCGTGGGCAGGCAGGTCCCCGTTGGGGAGCACTTCTTGGGGGACTGCGGTGGCGTCCGCCCGAGGAATCGGATCTTAGTGGTAATAAAAGTTCAACTCGTGATGTTATCGTCCTCGGCTTACTTCTGGGTCGGAGGACTGTACAGTTGAACGAGTTTAGCAAACTGGGACTCACACAGAATTTGTCGCACTTGCTTAGGTTGATCTACGTTTAAAACGGGTGGGCGTCGGTATTGACCTGTCAAATAAGAACTTCAAAGATCTTTGGTAATTTGCCTCAAACTGATGAAGAATTTAAAAGATGTAATATTTTGTGTCCAAAATCACCCTAATTGACGATATCCCTTCCGGTGTAAGGGTGTTCAACGTCTTGGAAACCTCCGGAAGGATGGTTGGAATTGGAAGAAAAAAAAACTGGCATTAGTAAAACCGTGATGAATAATTCAGCGCGATGGACGGGAGCCCTCCCGAGGACGTTGCCCAACGGTCTCCCCTGAGCCGACGGCGAACTTTTGGGAGGGGATTAATCGAAAAGTGTTCGACGCACACCCCCGTGGGAGAGATTTGGCGGTTGATTCGTAGAGACCTTCGGTGACAAGCCCGGGGACCCCCAAGCGAGTTTGGGTCTCCCCCCAAGTTTATTGCTCATGTTTGATTTACAAATTGGTTGCCTGATAGGAAAGTCAAACAGGTACCTACTTTATAGGCACCTTGGCGGTCCCCACAGGAAGGACAAGAAAACGAATTAATTGACTTGAGTGTAGTAGATTTTGAAAAGATATTAGCTTATTGTGCTGTTGTCGTCGTTGATGAGTATCAAAGATTGAAAGGTTATTGCTTCGGGGAGGGGAAAGATGAACACATAATTGGTGGATTATTCCGCCTTACTCATATTGATCGAGTTTTATGAAGTTCCAATAAGGAAAATGCCAACAGATTTTTTTTACTGAATAATATACGCTTCTACACAGATAAAAATCCTGTAAGCTAATCCGGTAACTCTATGCTGACGAATTTGTAAACATTTAAATGTTTCCAAAATAGTCAACAGTTTGAAAATGAAAACATTTACAGTGAAGTCGAAAACAAAATTAACGATTTTGGAATCATTTCAATTATTATAAATTGGACAGAATTAACAGTCACTATGAAATTTAATAAAACCGTTGCAAAAAAAACAACAAAGAACAAGAACAAAACAACAACACAGCAAAGTTTGGATTGCCATTTCAATAATATAATTAACTGAATGCGATTCAGTAATCATCACTTTTGCTGAAATTCGGTAATGAACAAAATTGCTGAAAATCAGTAACTGCATATCTGTCAAACTGAAATGTCACTTATGACTTATTGTTTGGATGCTGTCGAGAGAAAATCCTCTCTCAAAAATGTTGTGTTTTTTTACTTTGTATTGTGATCTTTAGAAACCAAGGTAAGAAAAATGGTAATAACAAGTGCATCGATGCTAACCACCTGTTTTTTAGGTTTGGACGATTGATGAAATAAATGTATAAATAACAGTAGGCTGGAAACATTTTCAATGGCAAGCAAAATCAAATTTGCAGTTGTTTTGACAACCATTTTACTGAAATTTCAGTAAATCATCTATCAAAGTGACAAATATCAGTTATAGAGCTTTATGACGTTTCGCGTACGCACACTAGCGCACCATCTGATTTTGCTGGCTGGACAAAATTCAACCTCAATCTTTCTCTTGTACGTACACACAATACATGCGCACGTAGAAACCTATGTTAAGAATTCAGTAAAATCTAAATTACTGAATCGTGTACTGAAATTTCAGTAGATGAAACTTCAGTAAAAAAAATTGTGTGCTAAACAACATGCGACACCTAGTGTTGAGTAGCAGAACAGAGCGAAGTATGTCGATTGAAATTTTTGCCCTTTGAGGTTATGTATGCGAATTCTGTTTTGTTGAATTCTAGTATTCAACATATTTTTTGAGCAAAAATTCGAGCTGATACTTTGTTAACTTTTGATGTTCTATCATTTTAAACAATATTCTTTTTTGCAAAATTATTTTTTTTTTTTCAATATTTTTTATTGCGTTAATTTATAGAGGGCAAAAAGTTTACACTCGTGCTACTTGATTTTTTTCTCAAAAGTTGTTCTAAGAGCTGTAAATTCAATTTTAAGTTTGCATTCCTATGTAACCGAACAGCGAAAATTTGAATCGTCATTCTTCGATGCTTTGCGCCATCTGTCGGAATTTTTGAGCTTTTAATCACGAATAAAAACTTCAACGCTCAACAGCGAACCCTTTAATGAATTGGTTGCTTCAATTTCACTTTTTTTTATCAATTTCAAAAGTATTTTGATGATATAATTCTGTACTAAAAGGCTGTTTGTCGTCCATTTTTTTTGTTTTTTTTTAGCAATTGAATGTTTTCGTGTAAAAAAAACGCTAACAGAACGAAACGCTGATCAATCCATAACCCAAACAACCCGAGTTGATTAATATTCAGAAGCCACTAGCCAATCAAGCATTCCTGTGTGACTCTACTGAACTTGATACCATACCGGGAAGCAGTAGCATAATATTGATAATGAAGAAACATAAAATTGTCGTAAAACCAAAACATTGATAGGCTAAACATCCGTCGCAACCGATCATACCGCTCACCTAGAATGACATCATAACTGCCGTCCAAGAGCCAAACGACATGCGACACCTAGTGTTGAATAGCAGAACAGAGCGAAGAATGTCGATTGAAATTTCCGCCCTTTGAGGTTATGTATGCGAATTATGTTTTGTTAAATTCCAGCGTTCAAAACAACTTTTGATCAAAAATTCGAGCTGATACTTTGTTAACTTTTGATGCTCTATCATTTATACAATATTATTTTTTCAAAATTTTTTTTTTCGATTTTTTTTATTGCGTTAATTTATAGAGTTTAGTTTTAAAAAGTTTACACTCGTACTACTTGAATTTTTTCTCAAAAGTTGTTCTAAGAGCTGTAAATTCAATTTTTAGTTTGCATTCCTATGTAACCGAACAGCGAAAATTTGAATCGTCATTCTTCGATGCTTTGCGCCATCTGTCGGAATTTTTGAGCTTTTAATCGCGAATTAAGACTCTTATAAATTCCTGTCATCCAGCCGAGGAAAGTCAGTCTGTTTTCAGAGTTTGGATCACGATCATCATCCCGACTCTACACGTCTAAACTCTCGAGTCACAACAAGCTTCAAGTGTTGAGCCTGAAACCTGCTCGATACTGAGGACCAAGTTCATCAAGTCTATCTTCTACAAGTCTGAGTAAACACCGAGCATAATCAGCCAACGAGCTACAAAAATCAACAGCCATCGAGCAATCAAGTGAAAGTTGAATAAATGTAATCAGAGTTAAAACGGATTAACCTAACTTCTGCAGCCGGAAGCCGGAAGTGCAAAAGTGGAAAAATGCTGAGTCATTGTCTAAAAGTAGACCGCGATCAATTTCGCCCAGCAATTCGATACAGTAGTTCGTTGAAGGAAAAGTGGAAAACGTTATCTAAAAATGACAACGCCATCCGCCTACAGGAAAAGAAACAGCCACCATCCCGAGAAGATTCAACATTGTTACTTCCGAACAACCAAGGAGACACGTCATAAAATCTGACGGTACAATTACTTACAAAAGAATCCAGCTTTGTTAAAAAAAGTCACTTAGTTTACACACTGCTTGTGCAGAATTCAAAATTCAAACCCAGCACTCACAGATAGAGCTGGCGCCTTAGCCAGCACGGCCATCAGACCGATGGTGGGTTGAACGTCTATACGAACATTACAATACGCTCAAGTAAGTTTCCCACACTTAACTGATGGGCTACATATTAAATAACAAATTTTGTGGATGTAACATTACATAAAATTTCATAAAACAATGCAAAATTTCTTTTACACACGGGTATTTTACACGCAGCTTGCCAACTGCTTTGTTTTGCTGTGGACAACCGAACACGCGCTCCGCAGCACCCTGACGGCATCCCGCAACTCATGATCGATGATGAAGTACACAAGTGTTCTGTGAGTAAAACAAAAGGTGAAACAAAGTGAAGAACAGATAACTAGCAAAAGTGAAAACATCAAGAGTGAAGAAAACTGATCAAAAACTATAACTTATATTAGGGCATAGTGTTTCATAGGGCTGTCCATTCTTGTTGCTCGTTGGCTGATTGATAACGTTGGTGATGATGCTCGTTGGTTATTAGACTTGTAGAAGATAGACTTGATGAACTTGGAACTTAGTGATCAAGAGGTTCCAGGCTAAAGACTTGAGGCTTGTAGTGACTCTAGACGTTAAATGTGTAGACTCGGGGTGATGATCGTGGTTCAAACTCTAAGCATAGACTGTTTGTTATACAAAATGAATTCTTACAGGATTTTTTTAAAATGATTTTTTTTTTCACTTTGATTCGATGCTCGTTGGCTTGTTGTATTGACTTGTAGATTTCCTGTAGATGGTAACTCGATGAATGATAATCCTAACGGTGTAGTGATTCCAAGCTGAAGACTGAGGCTCGCGATGACTCTGGACTTGTAGACGTGAAAACTCCTGGGTGATGGTAGTGATTCAAACTCCTAAAACAGACGGGCTTATAGGCGCGTGGCGTGATCAAGTGCAACGGATGTTCGGTCAATCGATGTTTTGGGTTTACGACAATTTATGGTTCTCCATTATCGGTGTTTATGCTACTGTTTCCTTGGTACTATTTCAAGTTCAGCCGGGACACACGGGAAAGTGGTGAACTAGTTGTCAAGAGGCTTCCGTATGATAATTGGCTCGAGGTTATTGTTTGGGTTATGGACGTTATGGACTGATTAGCATATGAGTCGTGAACATGGTCTTGATTGTTTGATACCTTTATCCTTTATGATTCATTTTCCTCTTCTTGAATAACAAAGTTCTACAAAGTTAACGTTAACGTATAAAGTTAACGTTTCGGTATTGAGTAGGTGTAGAAAGATTTTTGGATGTCTCTGGGTATCTTTCTTGAATTGACGTGTCAGTTTGTTCAGCTGGTGGTGCTGAAGTTATTAACTGTTCCTGCATTGCGATGTCGCGATTCAAGAAAGGGGAAAGTGGGGTAAGACAACCATACGGGACAAGGAGAACAACTGCCCGTAAAACCATACACACACATGTCTTGCCCCACTTTTCTCTGATGCTTATCCTTCTTCGATATCTCTATCAAGATTAAAGAGATGGTGCCGATGCTGAAGGTTGAAAGGTCTCAATTTGCTTGCGGTGTTTGAGGGTTGATTCTCGTAGGATCTCGGCGTCGATGAGATCATACTCTTCGACAGTTAAACCACTAGTGGGTTGTTAGATGTGAGGTTGAATAGTGGCTTGATAATTTGCGTAGATTTCTCCGTTGACTTGTAGGTTGCAGCTATTGAATCGAATGAGGTATGTTCCATTAAGCATCCGGGTGCTGTTGCTGTAATCTCTATTAGATACAAAATGTGTACAAACTGTTCGTACGGTCGTGTATACTTAATTCTGTGTTAACCATTTGGACGAAAAGAACCCTGAAAAATGAATTTATCTATTAGAATTAATGTTCATTTTATTAATTTTCCTATCGTGTGAATCAGTAATATAAGTATCGTGATTTTCTTTGACAGTTATTGGTTTATTTCTACTTAGGTTTCCTTGGTTCTTCCGTCTACTATTGTATTAGTTACGTAGAATGGATATTATTTATCTTGTGGGATTGATGCTTCTTTTGTTCTGAATATTTTTCAAATTTTTCCATAGTTTTGATCAGCATTGTTGTTCATCGGAAGTTAATTCACTTCTTTCACCTATATATATACATACGTTGTGTAGGGTGGTTTTTATGCATAAGTGGACTGTGTTAAGTATTTGTGAACAACAGTTTGTATTAGATCATAAGAATCTAGTCTTGGATTTTCTTTAAGTAGACATCTTGCTAATTCCCTAATGGTAGAATGACTTCTCTAGACTTGTCCGTTAGTTTCGGATCTGAGAACTTGAGTTCGGTATATGATGATTCTGATTTGATATGAAAAAAACTTTCATTGTCGATTACAATTTGTTAGGGTAAATTGCGTCTTAAATATAAGTGATTGATCTAGAAATTAAAAAGAAAAAATATCAACGAGAACCTGGATGTCTATTGTATTTTTGATATTACATTCTTCGCAATTTTTGATGAAGGTTCGTAGCATTTTGATCATTGATGAAAAGTTACATACTTTTAGCAATTGCATCGTGTTCTCATATGCGTTCCGATGAGTTTCTTAATCAACAATGTCTTGTCTTGTCAATGTCCAGATCTTTTAATTGTCTTGCCTTGTCTTTATCTTTTCATTAGTTGCACATTTTTTTCTGTTTTTGAAAGTGTATGGGAAATGAATATTATGGGTTTTTCAATGATGCAACATTAGATCTGTCTGTTGTACGAATGAAAGGTTTGGTAAAGTCTGTAAATTCGAGTACATCATTCGATGACAAACTGTCTTTAAGTGTTTGGAATGCTTTCTTTGCGTTGTCGTCTTAAGTGATTTTGAGGTTTTTGAATTCGTTTGTCTTTATGTGGCTATGACCGTCCTACACATACAATCTTTGGAGAAACCCCATTTTATTTTTGAAAATTTCAAAGTGCACGTGTTTCTAGGAACCCCACAGTTCATGCTTCCCATGCTGAGCTTGTGGAGTTATTCTTGTCAATTCTTGTAGGTCAGTGGTACCAATCAGCCAACAAGCAAAAAAAAAACAACAGTAAACTAGAGTTAGAATGTGAGTAATTTTTTTAATCCTCAATCCAAGATTGTTCAAAATTGAGATTAAAGATTTAAGATTTCTAGTATCCAATGCTTTTATGAAGATTCAAAATTGTTTAAAAAATAAAAAAAAGTCATGAAATATAATGATAAAATAGTAAATGTTATCTCTTGCATCATTGTAGAAATAATCTATTTATAAAAATCCTGTAGTAAATTGTACTTATACAAAAAGATAATAAAATACAGGCATTCCATTCTACAAATCAGGTCAAATCCACATAACCTCCAATAAAAACATAAAATCACTCCTACTGTAAGCTTTTCATTTTCACACAGACAGTCCCGTCTTTTTTTTCTTGCCCAACAGTTTGAAAACAATTTTGATGTATCGCTGCGCTTACCTTGCCATATTTATTGCCTCAGTCGTCGTGGAGCTAGAGCTAGCTGGTAGATACTTGTCGGGAAAACTTCCGCAGCCCTGCCGGGGGTTGTTGTACTGCAAGTGTACGTACAGAGAAGTTATCCGACCGCAGCACAATGAAGATGAAGCGAAAAACCACACCACCCACAATGCAGATTGCTGTTGAGCACAGTTTCAAGAAAACTGCAAGAATGAGTTTTCCAACTTTTGGACAGTGGGTTCAAGATTTGGTGGAAATATTTTTGAGAATAATTCAAATTATAACTTGTTAATCAGATTTTGAGGATGATTCCGATTTTTTCCAAAAAAAAAACACAAATTTCCGTTGTACTTCATGTGAGGGCAAAATCTAAAGAATGAAAACTTTTTGGCAGACTTTTGTAAACAAAATTCAGATTCGCATTCTCGTCCAACTATATACACAGAATAGTAGAGAGAAGGAGGAGAGACACACTACCCAGCACAGGTCGGTTTCCGAATCGCTCTTATGGAAAATTCGCAGGGGAAAATCAGCCAACCGTGCATCGATGGCATGCCTTTGTGTGTGCGCCGGGATCAGAGGCAAATCTCAGGGAGGTCGGGAGGAAATCACGGCACGGAACATTAAATCTTGTACCGAAATGTGATGTGGTCGAGAGCGCCGAAATATTGTTGGTTAATCGTGGGATTTGGCTTGTCAATTTGGGGTGATATTTTTATAAATAGCACTCACTTTGCAAAGCCAAAATCGAACCTCTGTTCGATTTTCTAGCGATGAAAGGCATGCATTCTCAACAAACGGGCAAATTATTGGCTTGATCGCTGTTGCCTGGTACGAATGAAAAATAAATCATTCGAGTGATCAAAATCGGGGATTGTTACCACGTTTTAATTGGAGTTTTACGATTCTGTCGATTTGTGGATGTTTTTGTTGATTTTCCTAAATGATATTTTTATTTGAGTTAAATTATGAATTTTGAACCGTAGAATAATAAATCTCACCATGACCTAAAAATTATGAATTATTCACGAATTTCCAAATTTAAGTGCACCTTAACTGTTTTAATCATTGCTTAGTGATGAAATGTTGTGTTGTGGTGTGGCAAACAAGATTTTAAATGCAATTTCCTGCTGCAAACAGAAGTTACAATGTTTACGTCTTCCCAAGAGAAGAAGACACTGGATGGTAGTAAGATGAACCAGCCGGCGAGCATGCCAATAAAAAACTAATTTAGGAGAACACCTGTACTGCCACTCAAATTTTAGACAAGCGTTTTGGCAAACTTTTCGCACAGATTGCTAGAGCAGCTAATACAAGTAAGTCTTTTATTAAATAATATAATTATATTTAAAAACTTAATCCTTCAAAATATTATGTAATTAATCAAAAACACTGTACAAATGATAGAAAATCTGTGTCACAAAAACAAGCGTTGTAATCTGATTGGTTTATTCTTTTTTTTTGTCCTTATTGTGCTTTCTTAAGATATATTTTTATTTTAAATCTCCTTGTTGCGACAAATACAGACTAAAAAATGCAATTCATAAGAATTATAAGAATTATTTCATCATTTCGATACGACCAAAATAACAGAAATGCTAACAGTTGTACCACAGAACTGTGATTGTTGCAAATTTCCATACAGTTGTAAACTTGTATGAAACATGGTTTTAGCAAAATAAATCTTTTTGTTGTTCACACCTGCCAATTTGAACACTTCAACATTTATTTGTAGCAAAGCTTTTCTTATTATACATTTTTAAACATAATAAACAGGTTTTTTAAATACCAGACTCGATAATCCAAAGACCTCGGAAAAAATTTACTTCGGATAATCGAATCACAATTTAATTTTTATTTCGTTGTCTTATTTTTGATTGTCGAGCTTAGGTACGACCCCTAAATTATGCTAAAGTGATTTAGATTTTTTAAATCCAAGCTGCCCAAATGGAAGGGATGAAATAATGAAAAAATATCACTTAATTGACAATCAACTATTCCAATTTCACTAAAATAGGGTCGCAACTCGAATTTGATCTTTAAATCAAGAAAAACAAACTAATATTGTTTTTTGTTCGTGTTTCGATTATCCGTTTCGAGTCCCACTCAAACCATTGGATAATCGAACATCGAATAATCGAAACTTTGGAAAATCGAGCCTTCGGATAGTCGAGTCTGAACTGCACTTGTTTTGATAACAAATATATCAAACAAATTTTATATTTTCATCAATTGCCACTTCAATTTTTTTTGTTTATATTAGAAAATCACGAATTCCATTTAGTCGGATCATAGTATTGTCGCACTTATAATTTGAACCTAATTCAGTTAAGAACGCAATTATGTCTGACTTTCAATGCCTCTCCATTTGACATTCTGAGATACCGTATTTTCAAAAATCGTATCTGGGAATATTAAACACATAACTTCACCATTTTTTGATATGTTATGTAAAATTTTTCGAGGAATTTGATAACAATATTTTCAGACATAGGCTCTTTGGTACGGAGATCTTCAAAATAGCATTTTATGTTTTCATTTGACCTTTTAAAATGTTAGGCTAGATATTTGAAACTTTGAACTTTTTTCCCTAAAAGCCAATCTTATACACTTTCGTTTGTACTCAAGACAGCTAAAATCGATTTTGTTTTTTAAATGTGGTTTATTGCAAAAATCGACGAAAATTGCCATTTTTGGACCACCCTAATGGCCAAACAAAAAAAACGGGTCTAATTATTTCGGCCAAGAAACTCCCAGAAATTTTTTAGAAACAATAACATCGAAGGATTCCAGGACTTCAAACAGCAATACATTTTCATTCAGTAATTTTACTAAATAGGGCCAACTTATTTTTATTTTTCCATACTTTATCTTTTTCATAAAGGTTAAAATTAAATTGTATACGAGCATTTGAAAAGAAAGATTTGACTTCAAAAATTCGAAAAAAGGTTGTCGGAAAGATTTTTTAAAAATGTCATAAATTTTTCATTTCTTGACATTGAAAATCAGTTCAATATTTCTACCTGGACATTTGACGCTTTTTTGGTTTACACTCAAAACCCAAATTTTCCTGTATGTTTTTTTTATGAGAGGCATAATTTCCACTCTACCTGGGTCATGTCTCGGTGGAGTCGCTGGTAGGCAGTTGGACTAATAATCTATAGCCTTATAGGTTGTCAGTTCGAATCCCAGGGTGGATGGTAGCCAAGGTGTAAAAAGAGATTTGCAATTGCCTCAACAATCGAGCAAATTCATAATTTATTAAAAAAAAGTATCATTTTACGTTTTTTTTATGAAATATGAAACTAACCCTTCAATGCCCGGTTTTTTTTTTCAGGACATTTCAGGATGTCACCTTGAGCAAAATTCGTTTTACGAAAAACTATAAATTTTTTGTGTTTTTTTTTGTCTTGTTTAATTTTTAGTACGTATTTAGTACAAACAGTCTGAACCGTTCGACCAATTCTCATCACTTTTGCCACTTTTCAGACGTATCAACAATGGAGAGTTGCTTGCTCACTTTTGTTTGAGATATTTATTACTTTGCAACAGTCAAAAGCGCTTTATGAAAGCTGTAATTCACGATCAAAGAGCTGATAGGCCGATAATAGAAATAGGCTGAAAAAGGGTATATTTCCCCTTAATTTGATTTTTTTTTATTTTTGAATAATGTTTATTTCTGATAGGAATCGGCTTATTTTACAACCTCCTATCATTCACCTTTTGCATTTCTAGTTTCTGCTTGTTTTCACAATTTCTGCTACAGAATGATACCATTATCATTTAAATTGTAAAAATGCATAGAGGCATAGTCTGGAACATTACAAAAAATACTACAAACGTATTTGTGCATAAAATATTGGAAAAGTTAGTAAAATACAAAGCCCAAGTTAACCCCTGAAAGTCATATTATTTAAAATACAATGGCAGTCAGTTTTCTAAAATTTCAACAGTTTTTTAAAGATCAAAAATTTTCTGAAAAATTGATTTTTGGGTTATTTTTATATCGAAGCGAATTTTGTGAAAAATTAACTACAATTCAAGTCTGAAAATGGAAGGCCTAACCACCCTGTGGCCTAACTTCCTCAGCAAAAAACTTCATTATCAACATATTCTTTAGAAAAAAAAAATCGAGTTCGAATAAGGACAGAAGTTTCTAGAGCACTTAAAAGTTTCAAATGTGGAAAGGACTACCCACATTTTGATAGAATGTTCTAAAATGTGATTCTTTTTAACTCTCTACAACCCAACCCTGCCTTTAGACGGGCTTCGATTTAAAAAATCGCCAAAAATCCATTTTTCAACCAATTTTCGATCTTTAAAAAGCAATGGAAAGAAGAACTCCTAAAATTTTAGAAAATGTATGGGTTGGAAGTTTTACTTGTTTTATGTAACATTGGCAATGTTTTTTTAAAAAAAATTTAATTTTTTAGGGGTCAACTTTGAATATGTTTTTAACTAAAATTTCCTATATTTTAAGTAAAAAGAAGTATGTAGTATGTAGTAATTTTTCTAGTGTCCCACTATGACTGTGGCCAACCTCCCGTGGTCGAGTGGTTACGGGATCCGCCTAACAAGCGGAAGGTCAGAGGTTCAATCCTCGGGTGGCAGCTTTGGAGCTTTGGTCATCCCGCAAAATCAGTACAGGTTTTTCTTTCCCTGCTGTCTGCGCTTTGGAGAAACCTCGAGTTAGTCAAAAATGGACTACTCGGCGAAGAGCTCCAATGCCAACTGACGACAGTCGGGTCAATACGAGAGAGCCGAAAAAACTGATGACAAAGGGGAGAGATCTAAAAATAGCCAACAGGGACCGTCTCCAGTCCCCGTCCGTCCTCATCATTTGTAGTTAGACATCAACAGCCTGCGAGCCACAACAATTCTTCAAAAGTT
This sequence comes from Culex quinquefasciatus, assembly GCF_015732765.1. Taxonomy (NCBI): domain Eukaryota; kingdom Metazoa; phylum Arthropoda; class Insecta; order Diptera; family Culicidae; genus Culex; species Culex quinquefasciatus. The sequence continues at coordinate 41,823,267 of NC_051863.1, forward strand.
GCTCATTTCTCCTTCGCTAGGTCAACTACAACTACTTAGCTTCGGCTGATCTGTGCACTTCGGAAGATAGTTGACTGGCCAACTAGCCGAAGATGCGCTAACAGATACGATGAGTGTTCGGACTCAAAAAACACGAGAGGAGAATTCTTCCTTTCGCACAACCACGCTTCAACGCACTGCGTTCAGGCGCACTCTACCAGTGTATATGTGCATTGGAAAAAAGACTGTAAACATATAGCTTGATTCTTCTCAATAAGATTCGAGCAAAAATTGCAGCCTTAAGAGTATAACAGGGAATCACAAAAGATAGTCGCTAGGACGGTCGAGGTGAACTAATCCCAATATCTGCCCACAAGGCGGACATAAAAAAAAATGACTGTGTCTCTACGCATTTTTTACAATTTAAGTGATAATGGTGCCATCTTATAGCAGAACATATGAAAAACAAGCAAAAAATTGAAAAAAAGGTACTGTTAAAACATGAAAAAATTAGATAGGCAAAATGTAATGATAGGAGGTGGTAGAATAGGCCAAATACTACCAAAAACAAACATAAACTAAACGAGATAAATGCAAATTAAAATACTAAAAATGAAACAAGAAAAACATAAAACAAGAGAAGTAAAGTTTTGCGTTGAACAAAAGTTGCTCACAATGACCTCCTGAACACGTAAAGTAAAAGTAAATCTTTCCCAGTTCCTGAAGGGAACACCCTTGAAGAGTATCGGGGCCGGCATTTACAAAGCGGATTCAGTGGCAGTTTCATTCTCAACTTAATGTTAACATGTTAAGGTTAATGTTAACATTCCATAGGTCGCCTCCCTAAGGTGTCGTGATAAGGTCCAGTTTGTGACGATACACTACCTTCCCTATACTAAGCAATCGATTTCAGAAAGGAAAAGATCACCAGTTGTGTTGGTCCGAGCCGGGATTTGAACCCCGATCTACCGCTTACGAGGCGGAAGCGTTACTTCTGGACTACGTGGCTCGGTCTAAACACGGGAAAAATAAAAACTTTCGAAAAAAATTGCCCAATAGAGGGGTAATTCATTTTTTGCTTTTAACATTTCGAGTAAGCAGCAACTTGAGATTGGTTACACCACACATAAAAATCTTGTTGGACTGTGTAAAGATATTTCAAGTTTCAGCAGATTTTACCAACAATGAAGCTTATTTTCAAAAATCAAACTTTAAAGGAATACAGATTTGTCAAGTTTATTAATCGATATCATAATCGAAAAGAAGTTTGGACCAACAGCTGTGCGAGTTGACAGAGATTAGCCCACTTAATGTTAAGGTCACTGCCAATCTTAAGCACGGCACGTCTGTTCAAATCACAACGTTACGTAATTCGTTTCACAAGCTGCTCAGTCACTCAGCCATGTCTGATTCCCTTCTTGTACAACATCTGCATACAGCCTAGCAGCACAAATCCTACCCATCACATCTCATTCTTCTTTCGAAACCATGCAAATCCCTCTCAGCTGTCCCACCCCAAGACGATTCCAAAAACAGGTCAACGGAAACCAACCCTTACCTTTTGCGACGGCATTCCATCAACTGCCAGTGGGTGTCAGACAATCCGTCCTGGCTGGACGCGGCTCACCAAGCCGCACAACCGAAAGGATTTCAACCAACCTCCTGTCTTGCTTCTATATAAAACTCAGTTTGCTTCTCAGTTTCCAGCAGGATTCACACCGTTGGACACACTATTTCTCACAGGACACCCTTCATTCCGTTTGACACTTTTCCGCTGTTTTTCCTCGTCGTCCTCTTCGTCATTCACTTTTCCGGCCTGGTTACGGTTGACTTTGTATAGTGATACCTTTGTTTTAATCCAATTAATCGTTATGTGAACTTGCTTATCCGCTTACCCCGCTGAATGGGAGGGAAATGGCCACACTTTGTTTTCCCCCTTTTTTCCGCGTCGGATTTTCCTTCCGGAACGGTTCTTCCGTCGTCGTCGTCTTCTGGTGGAAGGTTATGTAACGTCCTGCGAGGATATTTCCGATGAAGCACTTTTATCCCAACACTGCAGGGGGGAAGTTTTCCTTTTCGACTAGTTTTGCTGGGTTATCTATTATCTGTGATTCTACGTCTCACTTGGAGCTACGGGACGCACTTTATTTTTTCTCACTAAAGCTAACGGGGCTTAAGTCGTTTAACATATATTGCCACTAGGCTATTGACGTAGACTTCGCCGTTGGAGGATACACTAATTAACACTAATTAAATTTGAAGAGACACTCATTAATATTCGTAATGGGCTTCCTGTGGTGCACAGATTCCTTCTCCGCTTGGTTAATCTCTGTCGGAGCAGAATTACATCAATCTCACATCGCACTACACATCACTAATTTGGGCAGGAAGTGCTCTCGTAACTTCCGGATATTGTCGTTTCTTCGGGAATCGATTTCTCACCAACCCACACCATGCGTCTCCACCAAATCAACTACGCGAAGTTTCGCGACCTCAACGCGCCCCAAATCACGTTCCAGCCATTCACTATCCATAAACAGTAGGAAAATCAACCCACCGTCGTAGGCCTCCATTACATCTCGGTTGGTTACACCAACCACCCACTCACGTACAGTAATTCCGGGAAATTCCTGTACCCGTTAATTGCACGCACACACTCGCCAAACTCCGCAAAAGTTGGTTAGACGTGAGTCGTCAATCCTCGAACCACTCAACGTCCGAAATCCGAACCAACACCGGAAGATTCACCGTTGCTTCACCAACCACGTCGTCCTTAATCCTTCCCCACAGTTTAACGCTAACTTCAGTCCGACCTCCACTTAAGACTCAACTTTGCCAGTAGCAAGCCGATTCGTCGGGAAGAGCACCCCGCACTCCGCTGCTCGCGGAACTCCTGTCCGAAAAAGGGGGGGTCCAACAGATTACTATATCCTTTAATTTCTTCTCCTCAAAAGTTCTGTCCACTTGGATCGAACGGCGGCGGCGAACGAACGAACGCGGTGCTGTCTACTGTACTACTGAAGCCAACCCGACGGCACAGGTTCCGAGTTGGTAGTGTCGAACTTCCGAGCCAGAACCGCGCGCACGCAAACTCACCATTTCGTCTAGCGGGGACGCGAACCCGGGCCAGCTGATTGGTGCGATTTGAATTTTTTTTTGTTTGCGCGCCTTCGCAAAAGTCGAGCAGTCTCTGGAGCACGTGGTGCGCGGAGTGAGAGCGCGCTGAACAGTCTACTAGACTAGACTGAGTCTAGAGAGGAGAGAGTGAGTTTGTGGTGGAACAGCTGCCCGAGCGGATGCTGGGCAGGAGAAAGCGCGAGTTCGTGCGTGGTGAATTTAAAGTACAAGTTCAATAAAACGTTTTGTCGAGAAAAGTGAAAAATTGATGTTTTGAGGTTTCACACGTACGGGAATTTGGCGGAGTTGCATGGTGGTTATTTCTGTACAAATAACTAAAAAGTCATTGTCAAAAATCGGCTCGAAAAATCAGGGGGCCAAATAAATATTTATTTCAAAAAACGTTACTTTATCCACCCTAATGTGGTTGTTGCCTTCCTAACATTTAAAGGGCAATGCTACCCAAAATAGACACAAAAGGGCGGAACTTTCAGTGTTCTATCAATTTGACTCATAATTCATACCGGAAAAGTGAATGACGATACCATTGGGTAGTCAGATCTTCATATTTCAGGGCACTTGTGTGCTTATAACACATTAAATTCAAGTGGAAATCACGTTGACTTTGAAAAGTGCTTGTTTTGTGTAGATCTTAAGATCAATTTCAAGTGTTTTCCACGTCACTTTGAATAGTTCAAGACACTGGGACAAATTCATGAGCAAAACACTTGAAAAGCTTGAGCCACCCGAATGAAAATAACGTGTCAAAATATATCAAAAAGTCAATCGCACAAACAATTGCATTTTATTGTGATTTGGATTGATGTTGAAACACAAACCAATTAGATCTATGATGTGGTTTTATTCAATAATTCATGTGTGGCGTATTATCAGTGAACACTTAAGTGCTTATAACTTTTGATAGGGTTGTCAGATCTTCAACATTTTGAACTCGTTTGAAAGGTATTTTGATAACCTATACAACCACAGGTCGCATGATAGATCCGAACAATGTTTTCATCAAAATATCTGAGATATGGCTTCCAAAAAGTGCATAAATAACACTTAAGCGCTTATTACTTTTGTTAGGGTTGTCAGATCTTCAATCCTTTGAATTAGTTTGAAAGGTCTTTTCAATACCTTTCTAAAAATGTACATATAACAAAAACCTCCCTTTTTACAATTTTCAGGACTTTTGTTAAAATCGTTTTTTTTAGCATAACTTTTGAAGTGCTTAACTAAGCTTTATAATTTTTAATCGAGACTTATGCGACCAAGACGGATCGAATGAGACCAAAACAGACAAAATCGGTTGAGCCAGTGCCGAGATAACCCAGTGCATTTTTTTTATCAACATCCCACCACACACACAGACATTTGCTCAGAATTTGATTCTGAGTCGATATATCTGGAGTTTTTTTTTTTTTTTTTGAAAAGGTACAATAAACCAAAAACGTTCACAGTGTTCGATTTTTTACAGGTGAGACACAATTATCCGAAGGTCTTGGCAAAATTTCACTTCGGATATTCAAAACTTAAGACAATCGAATCACGATTTTTTCCGTTGTCTTTTTCTTATTGTTGAACTTTATTATGACCCCCAAAACTACTATAAAATGATTTAGAATTTTTAAATCCAACATGGCGGCCCAGGATGGGTGAATTGGGGAAAATTGGGGAAAAATCATTTTTTAGTTTATTAGGCAATCACCCATTCAAATTTGACTAACATGGGGTCGCATTAGACCGAGGGGCGCGACAATAGTAAGAAATTAAATTATTTAATTAATTAACGGCAGGAATTAAATACATTAACGATTGTTTACGGTCAAAACAACGCCACCTCTCCTTACACTACATTGATTTGACAGTTTGACACCGCACGTGTTTGTTGTTGTGTTTGGTAACAAAAAATTGCGTCCTCGAAGAGCAGCTTGAGCAGATAAGTGCCAGCGCGGCACAGGCAAACCGGGAAAGTTGCGCAGAGCCATCCCGGGCAGTGACCAAGACGTACTAGGGACGATATCGAAGCTGGCCCAGCCGGAAGCGGCGCATTGTGACACACCTGAATGCTGCGTTTGCTTAAACGTATTCTCGACACCACTTCTTCCCGCGGGCCACATATTTCGGCAAAAATGGTCCTATTTATTCGGTCTGGTTTCTTCGTCGCCACTCCCGCCAAACTGCTGGGCATGTTCAACGTGGCCCATCAAAAGTGGTTTCCCCCGATGTTGTCCCTACCGTTGCCACCTTTATCACCGCTGAGTCTTTGACCTCCGTTAGTCCCGTGACGACCTCCATCACCGGTACTACCATGAGCCCGGTGGAAAAGCAAGCGCCGGTTGACGGTGATGAGGACTCTTCCCTGGAACGGAAAGTTGTGTATTTGTTCACGTCCTCGTCAAAGTCCTTAGCGATCGGCAACTTGGCATATTTATTCCAGACACTTCAGGAAATTACCAACTCAACACGGTTCCACCGACGACCGTCGTCGGTGCCACAATTGATGCGATTCTTGTTGAAATAAATGAAACAACAGAGTTGAGTTTTTTATTTGTCTATTTTCAATCAAATCTACAAAAAGTCACCACCTAACGTAAGTGAAGGCCACTTCGAGTAACCAACCCTGATGGTCTCATAATTATAATGGTCCACTCCCTCCTGGTTGCTCTTCCTTGACCCCTGATCCTGAACCTGCGAGCGTTAAAGTGGCCTAGCTGTTGAACCATTTTCCGGATTAATCACTCCTGCATCCGAGCGTGAGTGGACAACAGAATTTCATTTCCTCCGGTGTCGACTTGTTGAAGGCATCGCTGTCACAAGCCACCACCAGCTGCAAAGAAATCTTGCTAGTGTCCGATGCATGGCGCGTCCCAGGATCTCGTCATCGATTAAACCGCACTTTACCAGCTTTTTGATTTGCTGCTGGCCAATGTCATCAAAATCCGCCGGCTGCAACTTCTCCGCCTATGGCACTTTTGCATCGTCATGCTCCAGAATTTCCTCCGCCTCTTTTTTATCCACCATGACCAAGCGCGAAACGAAAACAAACTTGACAGCCGAGCGCGCGAAAGAGACACAAAGCAAACCAATGTTTTCAAAGCAGGTGTGGCGCTGTCAAATGTCAAATGACATGAGGAATTTAATTCCTTAATGTATTAAATAGCAAAAATTAATATATTAAGGCCTTTGTCACGCCCCTCGCATTAGACTGTAGAGGACTTAAAAACATCATCTTTTGCGCTAGAAGATGGTGCAAAATCTGATATATTTTGTAAATTTGTCAAACGAAATTTCACAAATCTTGAAAATTTGATCTTGCATGTAAATTTGCAATCAAAAATTAAATTCAGTTATTGGCATTTCCAAGAGATTTTTTTTCGAAAATGTTCAGTTAGAGTTTTAAACAAAACAAAATGAAAACTAATTATGAAAAATGTTTTTTTATCCATGGACAAAGTTTATTTCAAACAAAAATTAATTGAGAAGTCGATCTGTGGAAACGTAGCGAATTACTCTCTGACTAAAAATTAAAAAAAGTGACCACCCGTGATTTTGAAGCACATTAGGGCACACAATTGGGTCCTAAAATGAAGCTTAGATTGCTGATATTATTGTTCACATCGATAAAGCTTATTTTTCTGAGTACAATGACCCTTTGTACTACCGCAAAGGATTTAAAATGGATTTTAAATTCGATTTTAAATCAATGTTAAAAAATTAACTTCGCGGTCCTTCTTGACAGAAAAAGTCCTCCTAGACAGCTCGTTCATAGGGGACAATAGTTAATCCATCGAAAAAATGTTGTCTTGTCATTTTTTATTCTTTTTTTGCATTAAAATGAAAAAAGTAATCAGAAATGGTTTTTAAGCGAGTTTTTACCGTTCTGTATAAAAATTGCCAAAGTGCTTTAGGACCTATTTAAATTTTCATCATTATTATTGTATTGTTAATTTTATCCTCAGCTCTTAATCTTTAAATGTATCCAGCAGTAGAAAAAAACACAATTACAGCGGTGAGTCGGTAAAGTATATTTAAAAAAAAAACATTCATCAATTAACCCTTAATAATTTAACCTCGTCTCTAAAACAACATTAAACATTGGAAATAAAAATCTTTTTTAAGGCATCTCATTGAAATTTGGCCGTGTTTTGCCTTCCTCACTGAGGTAAGGCTATAATCCTGCTCTGAAAATGAACTTTTTATTAAAAGCTCCTAGACCCACCTTCACGTATACATATCGACTCAGAATCAAAAACTGAACAAATGTCTGTGTGTGTGTATGTGTGTGTATGTATGTATGTGACCAAAATTCTCACTGAGTTTTCTCAGTTCTGGCTGAACAGATTTTGATCGAACTAGTTGCATTCGACTTGGTTTAGGGTCCCATACATCGCTATTGAATTGTTTGAAGTTTCGATAAGTAGTTCAAAAGTTATGTATAAAAATGTGTTTTCACAAATATCCGGATCTCAATTATATGCATGTAAACGATGTCTAGATCCTTCATCCGACCCATCGTTGGTTAGGCAATTGAAAGGCCTTTCCAATGAGTCCAAAACATTGAAGATCTGGCCACCCTGTCTCGAGTTATGACCACTTAAGTGATATTTATATACTTTTTTGAAGCCGGATCTCACTTAAATGTATGTAAACTATGTCTGGATCCATCATCCGACCCATCGTTGGTTAGGTAATTAGAAGGTCTTTCTAATGAGTCCAAAACATTGAAGATCTGGCAACCCTGTCTCGAGTTATGACCACTTAAGTGATATTTATGTACTTTTTTGAAGCCGGATCTCACTTAAATGTATGTAAACTATGTCCGGATCCATCATCCGACCCATCATTGGTTAGGTAATTGAAAGGCCTTTCCAATGAGTCCAAAACATTGAAGATCTGGCAACCCTGTCTCGAGCTATGACCACTTAAGTGATATTTATGTACAATTTTGAAGCCGGATCTTACTTAAATGTACGTAAACTATGTCCGGATCCATCATCCGACCCATCGTTGGTTAAGCAATTGAAAGGCCTTTCCAAAGTGTCCAAAACATTGAAGATCTAGCAACCCTGTCTCGAGTTATTACCATATAAGTTATATCTGTGTTTTTTTTCTGGATCTAAAAAAAAGCTGAAATGTGTGTCCAAACCACTCATATTACCCATTTTGGTAAAAAGTGAGGAAGGCATCAACCACATAGGTGGATTAGGTTAGTTTTTCCTATTTATTTAGGTCAAATTCTCCAAATAATTATTTCGGATTGGCAGAGGACCTGACGGCCAAATTCTGAAGACGTTCTGCATAGTTTGTTTTAAAAGTAATGTTTTAGCTTTCATAACCCGACACATGTAGTTTAAAATTGCCGGTTTCATAACAGTTTCAGTTTCAATTTTCGTTTGAATAATTCATTAACACAAATTATCACTTCCATGCAACTCTATAGATAAACTTTCAACGCAAGTACTAGTTACGAAAAATGATACCCTCTCACTACTCAAACTCCCACACTCGCATCAAGCGGACTGCATTCCCAGAGCGTGCCTGCAGCAGCAATTTTGATAAATGTATTGAAAGAGTTAATCATGCAAATTACACCCCAACTTTCCTGTGACCGACACATGTCACACCGGAACCGGAATAAAACTATTACCCAACACTAAACTGAACCCTTAATTCTAATGTCGGGTTTTATGTACGTTTCATCTACCCTGACCAAGTCAACTGGTCTTTACTGGCCGAGGTTGCCGAAAAGTTGGACCTCCTTCCCAAACACAGAGCTTGTCAAGGCATAAATCTTCCAGGTTGAATATTAATAGCAAAATTGCACTTCTTGGCAATTTCCGAGAAAGTTCCAGGAAAACGACAACACACTCCACACACTATCCTAGATTTTTGGGCACTTTTACATATTTCACCATAAATTAAGCACGGGTGTGTGTGTGTGCACGTGAGGAAGGGATTGTAACTTTAGGCAAAAGCAAAGGATGGGCCGAGTGGGAAAAAAGCAGAGTGCAGGAGAATTTCCTAACAAGATAAAACTTTTATTGCCGCCCGCGTCGGCCTCGGCCCTTGTGCGGAGGCCCCGAAGGCAGGATGTCACCCCATCTCTATGTATTCTCACGTATGATCTACCTTTGCTGATTCTGTGAACTCTCTCTCTCTCTCGGCCTGTGAGGGCGGGAAGGCGATGGGCAGGACACGAGACAAGGACCGCAGTTACTATATTTAGAAGGCAGAAGATAATTCCGCAGTTGTCGTCTGGTGACGATGTCCTGGATGTTCTACCAGGCAGAGAGGTTTTATGGAATGTTTTGAATGAAAATATAATGTTACACTAATTTGTCTCATTTTGCTTGCTGCCTTGAGCCGTGACCTGGATGAAGCGAAAGCACTTGTCGTGAATTTCATTACGGTGCAGGGATGATGAGGGGCGCGCACAATCAGTTATAATTGAAGTCCTTTTGTGTCAGTATATAAAATGTACAGTTTATTGTTGGGTGGTTCTTTACAAAAGAACTTTGCGGTATCACAAGCTATCCGAATAATTTAAACTAATTAAAAGTAATACGTGAGTCTCTTATCTACTAGTGGTCTACATTTGCTCAACACGACCCTTGAGCTCGTGCAGTTCTTTGGCGATTTCCGCCGGCAAATCTTGGGCCAGCTGGTTGTCATAGTACTGCTTGATGTCGTCAACTTCCTTCAGCCAGAACTGCTTCGGTATCGAGAACAGTTCCTTCTCGTTAATTGTGCCGCTCAGTCCGGTAAGATTCAAGCTACTTGGAACTCGACCAATCGGGGTTTCCCGGTAGCACTCGTGATCATCGATACGATGAAGGATCCACTCCAGAACGCGGGTATTCTCGCCGAACCCGGGCCACAGGAACTTTCCGTTGGCATCCTTGCGGAACCAATTTACGTGGAAGATCTTGGGAACATGTCCGCCGAGCTTGGCAGCGCGTTCCTCCATGCTGAGCCAGTGCTTCAGGTAGTCACCGAAGTTGTACCCGAAGAAGGGTCGCATCGCGAACGGATCGTTCATGATCATCTTTCCCTTGTGTTCTGCCGCTGCAGTTGTTTCACTGCGCATGGCCGAGCCGAGGAAGACTCCGTGGGACCACGAGTTGGCTTCGTACACCAGGGGGACACCCTCTGGACGACGACCTCCGAAGAGGATGGCGGAGATTGGGACTCCAGCATTGTCCTCCCAGGCCGGATCGATGATCGGACACTGGCTGGCGGGCGAACAAAACCGGGAATTCGGGTGAGCGGCTGGAGTTTTGCTTTCACCCATCTTCCACGGCTGGCCCAACCAGTCGGTGATTTCAACGGAGGGATCAATTTCCTTCTCCATGCCTTCCCAGAAGACACCACCGTCCGAGGTGGCGGCCACGTTGGTAAAGATCGTGTTCTTGTACACGGTCTGCATGGCGTTCGGATTGGTTTCCGTTGACGTTCCGGGCGCAACTCCGAAGAATCCGTTCTCCGGGTTGATCGCACGCAGCTGACCCTTCGAGTCGAACTTCATCCACGCGATATCATCCCCAACGCACTCCATCTTGTACCCCGGAAGGGTGGGATTCATCATGGCCAGGTTGGTCTTTCCGCAGGCGGACGGGAAAGCGGCGGCAATGTACTTCTTCACACCGTTGGGATCGGTGACGCCCAAGATCAGCATGTGCTCAGCGAGCCATCCTTCGCGCTGAGCAATGGTGCTTCCGATACGCAGAGCGAAACACTTCTTGCCAAGCAGCGAGTTGCCGCCGTAGCCCGATCCGTACGAGACGATTTCGTTGTTGGCCGGCTTGTGCAGGATGATGGTGCGCTCAGGATCGCACGGCCACGATGGCATGGCGATCTTGCCGTTGGCCGGAGTTCCAACCGAGTGGAGACACTTGATAAAGTCCTGTTGAAGAGAGAAGAAAGTCTAGTTTAGTTGAAGTTCAAGAATCTACCGTTGTTAATCGAACTTACCGAGTTGTCCGCCAGCTTTTCCAGCACTTCTCGTCCCATGCGGGTCATGACGCGCATCGAGCATACGACGTACGCCGAATCGGTAACTTCGATACCAAACTTTGACAGCGGTGAAGCGATCGGTCCCATCGAGAATGGCACCACGTACATGGTGCGTCCCTTCATGCAGCCCGGGAAGCGCGCCCGGATCGCGGCCTCGTACTCGGCCGGAGCGATCCAGTTACCGAGCGTTCCCTTGACGCCATCCTTCGGCGTGGGAATGGCCTGCTCGCGGCGCTCGGTACAGATGAACGTCTTCGACTCGACACGGGCCACATCGGCCGGGTTGGTGCGCGCAAGCCAGCAGTTCTCATACTTGGGCAACGGTTGGATCGTTCCCTGGGCCTGGAGGGTGGCCAGCAGGGTCGCACTCTCCTTGTCCCCACCGTCCACGATGTGGACGCGATCAGGTTGGCAAAGGCCGACCGAATCCTCGAGGAAGGCGCGGATCTTGGCCGATAGTTGGCCAAGCTCACCGTTCACCACCGGTACGCCACGGATTGCGTTGACCGGCTTCGGGACGGTGCGCAACTTCGGGGTGCACCCAAAGTTGGTTGGTAGTCTGGGGAAGAAAGCACAAATTAGTCGCTAAAGATAACTCAAGCGTTTTGGCGAATCCCAATGTGCAAATGATAAGAAATTAGCACGCTTAGCAACAGGGCAGGTAGTCACCAATCGTGGCGAGCCTTCTTTATCATTTTTATTGAGACTTGAGAATTAAAGGTATCGAACCAGGTACTTACGGGGTATAAACTTCAATGACCTGCGGCATCTTGATGCGAGATTCTCGGTATCAACGATTTTCACTAATATAATTGTACTTGAATCACAAAACTGTTGTACTAATCACGGTAACACACTGGTGCAACGCAAAACTTGCAATCACGTTTCGACTAGGAGTGGAATCTTTCGTACGAGAATCGTCCAAACAGATCGACGCAGGTAGTCCGGACTTCAAAAAGTAAGTATTTTCTTGGAGAGGTAAAATGCACCCAGCGAAAACTAGCTCGTTTTCATCTTACTGATTTGAGTTGGTCAGTGGTACTGCTGGTTCTGGCCTGCACGCGGTCCCTCTTATATCGGACCCGAACCTTCGGAGCGCCGATCGGGCGCGCGTTTGTATGTATGCTGCTGCCCGCTGATTGGCTGCCGGTCGGAGGTAGAGCCGTGACGTCATCGAGAGAGTGTGTGCTGCTCGTACGTACTCAGCTGATCCTCGCATACAGACAGCTGATACGGCTTGTACTACGGCTAGAACAGGGCGGTTTGTTTTGAACAGTGATGTCACGACTAGTCTGTGTTGTTGTACTAAGTTGTTGTACGACTTCTATGTGAATGTAGTAAGTACTTAGGTAGTAGTCTGTCGCGTGGCAAGTTCTAGGCCAGGTTGATCCTCAAATACAACCACACCAGTGTCCAGGCAAAAACTCGTCAATGTTTTTGTTATGGTTCCACACCAGCAAAACGCCTCGTGCGCTCATTCAGATGTATGTTGCTGGCCAAGTTTTGTTGCCATCTCGCTCGGCTTATGCTCGTCGTCTCGTTCACCAGCAGCAAAACAATGATCAGCAGTAAAAATAAACCTTCTCTCCTCTTGTCAATCAACCGCGCGCTCGCGTTCGGAAGAGGAGTCCCCGGACCACGCGCCAGTAATTTTCCGCCGGGCCAGGAATACTGAGCTACTTTTGAGCGCGGCTTGAAAATCATTCATTTTTATTTTTGGAGGATTCCCGTGGGATTGCGGGTCAGTAAATTTCCACCAAATCGGCGTGGGTTTGGTAAATTGAAGGCTTTAACTTTTTTGTTGGCCCAAATGTTAAACTTTGAAATTATTTATTTTCGAGCTATAGTACTTTATGCAATTTCAAAATAGTGGTTGATGCAAAAAGTTGCAAAAAAAGATTATTAAATAGCTCGAGTCGTACGCACGAGTTGGATAGATACGGCAAGTGCTGAATAAATCAAGTTTTTCTGCGAGTTCCATACAAAACTGTCCATGTCTTTAGTCAATTCACCGTTAAAAAAACAATTTTGAAAAATATTAATATTCGATACAAGTGATCAATAGTTTTTTTATGTACCGCATAAAAGTTTTTTGTAGAACTGATGGTATAAGTTTGTTAATAAAATGAACGTAAAAAGTCACCCAACTTTACAGCCAACGACAAAAAAAAATCAGAGAAATTTTTATTTTGTCATCAGGGTATTATTTTCTCCATAGACTTTATAAATTTGAAATGAAATATATTTGCACCTGCTTCTCAAATAGTACTCACAATTTGTTTAAAAACAAAAGTTAACATCACGTTCTTCAATAATTTTAACAAAAATCTTAAATTAGATTTTTTTAAACGCATTTTTTTTATTATTTGAAAAGCACATTTGTTTAAATTCTTAAAATTGCAGCAAAATTATAAAATGTGTATCAAAATGTAATGTTAAACAACTAAAAATAAAACTAATGTTTTGAATTCAACCATTCGAAGCCTAACATTGCTTCAAGCAAAAGTGATTTCATTCTTCCTGCTGAGTAGCGAGTACCAGATAACGAGCTTGATTTGATGATAAGCTAGGTCTGTTGTTACTACGCCGATAATGGTTTGGAAATTTCAGCTCGCTGTTTTTTCAGTCATTTTCTAAAAAAATGCTTGAGTCATTTGAAAAAAAATTACATGACAAGTTTAAAAAAAATTGAAAAATAAAAAAGGTAGGGAAAGTTTTTGGATGTTCCCAATATTGTTTTATTTTTGTTTATTTTTTGAAAACAGACGAAAACACTATCATCGAGTACCGAAGAAATTGAATCATTTTCACCTGCTGCCACCAAGTACGCCAAATTGCATCACTTGGTACGCAATTGCAGCTACTTTCTCAGAGACTGTACCCAACCCAAACGAGTGTGGCCCTCAGCCTGTTTCTCCGGGCCAGCATTCAACATGGAAATTTCCACTCCATGAGGTCCAGCCAGCCGAATTTCACCGTTTCTGTTTTTGGCCGCTACCTCATCCACTTTCAAAGCGATGTTGTATAGAAGGTCAGGCGAAAAGAAAGAACGAAATAATGCTTCAAAACAAAAACACTTTGGCTCTGGTGCACACACAAGCCAGCCAGCTATAGCAGAAACAGCAGGTAATGTATGGTCTTTTTTGACACACCTCCAGATATGATTTGAAATAGTTGAGTATGAAAAGCAATTCTTAAGTAATTTATAAATTATTCATTTGATTTGATAGAAATATAATCTTTAGCAAAAACCTGTACTGATAAAATAACGAATATACAAATTTATAAATTTATAATATTTTAGGAAAAAACAATCTTTAGCGTTATTTAAAGTAGCAAAATTATTCAACAGTAATTTTAAAAGTTATTGTCCTCTCTTTTTCTAACATTTTCTACAAAATAGGAGGGCAAAAGGCAGAATTTATTTAACAACTATGAACTTAAAAGTACAATCAACTGCTTATAATTTATAACATTTTTTTATGAATATATTATTTTGAAAGTTGGACACATGTACAATCATTTACATATGAGAAAAAATATGATGTACAGTTCCGCAAGACAATAGGTCCTGAAGCCTTATGTTATTTTTTTAGGTACAATTGTATAAAAAACGCTTTAAAACTATATCTGACCTTTTTTATATTTTATGCAAAAAAAATACAAGACAACATTTTACTATGGATCAACAAGGGTTCCCTTGGAATGAGCTGTCAAGTGTGATACTTTCTGTCAAGATAGGCCGCGATGTTAATTTTTCAATATTGATTTGAAAATTCATTTTTAACCCTTTAGGGTTGTACAAAGGGTATTGTGCTCAGGGAAAAATATGCTTGGGGATGACTGTACTTTAACTTTTAGCTTAATTTGTGTGTAGTAAAAAAAACTGACTCGAAGTCGTGAAAAAACTTTGCAAATTAAAACCAGTCCAGATTCGATTATCCGAAGGCCTTGGCAAAATTTTACTTCGGATAATCGAATCACGAAAAAAAACTCTTTGTCTTAATTTTGATTGTTGAGCTTTAGTATGACCTCTAAACTACTCTAAGGTGATTTAGAATTTTTAAATCCGAGATGGTTACCAAAATGGCGGTGAATCAATATTGAAAAATTCCCCACGAAAACAGCATGATTCGAAAAAAAGTTCTCCGACCGGGCTCAATTTTTTTCTGGAGATTCCTTGGCCAAAATAATTAGACCCGTATTTTTTTGTTTGGCCATTAGGGTGACCTAAAAAAACTGGGTTTATCGACGCGCCACGCGCAAAAATGGGAAAAGGACGAAAATCGATTTTTTCACTAAAACTGCGATAACTTGAAAATTTCAGCGATGATCCATACATGTTAGGGAACCAAAAGTTGCGTATTTCAATTACGAAAATTGGCAACACGTATACTGCCGCTCGAAGCAAGTCCGTCCCATATGTATATTTGTCGATTTTGATATAAACCCGATAAAAGTCTGGTTTTAACATCTACTTCAAGCCTATTTAATAAAAAAGTCATGTTTGTTCTAGAAATTCAAAAAAAAAATGAATTGTGTGCTGTCCCATATGCAAAATAAAGGCAAGTCAGTTCTTGATTAGAAAAGGCTCACAAATCGATCAAATAAATGTGTATTTTTTTTAAATAACCCACAGACTATGTCTCATAGAGCCTGTTGAACTTAAAAAAATACTTAAGTTGTTGATTTTTAATTAATTTTTATATATTTGGAAGCGTTATACTCGATACGTATTCTGCCTTTTTTCCTCATGCAAGGGACAACCACGGTCAAAAAAGAAACTACATACCATTGTAACTATTATTTTTAAAAGACAGTTCTGTTCCTTATTGAATGAAAACCCATGGTCCTGGGTCTGGATGAGGTTCCATTTCCAACGCAGATTGCGGTCAATTCAAGGGTCCATATGCAGAGACGTGTATCCAAATATCTCCTCTCTCTGCAGCAAAATAAATTGACTGTCTCGTCGCCGGTTAAAGTTTCATACTCAGGAATAATACTAAAACTTAGATTAGCCTGAAACAAACATACTTTTATAAATTTAATAAAAAATGCTTCAAAAACTACCAAAACAAACCAACATTTGACAGGTAAATTTCTGTGTAAATGTTTAAGCCTACCTTGATAACCTGACAGACTTGCCTTTATTGATGGAAAAATAAAGTCAGGTCAGTCCCAGCACGAAAATTTACCAAATTAACCTATAAATTTTAACTTTTTCAAGTCAAAATCGGAGTAGGGATATTATTTAAACCAATATTGAAATAATTGTTGAGAAAAATATAAAAAAATTGTTGATTAAAAATGTAAAAAAATGTGAAACATTTTTCAAGCTTCTAATGGCGTTATCGCAGCACTCACTTTTTACATATGGGACGGACTAGATTCGAGCGGCAGTATAGGTCATCGCTGAAATTTAAGTCTTAATTTTTAAATTTTCATACGACCTTTTCAAGAGTTAAGCTAGATTTTTGAAACTTCTTACTATTTTTCCCAAATAGCCAAACTAATCACCTTTCTTTTGCGTCTAAGACAGCTAACCCGAGCATGGGTAAATAACAAGGGAAATGCGTAATAATACCTTTCTCTGGTATCAATACCAAATTTTGGTATTCCTGGACCCTTTAAAATTTGTCTTAAGGATTATGCAAGAGCAAAATGTGGTATCATACCAATTTAAGGTATTGTTTTGATATTGCAAAATTGCAGAATTTGTCAATGATCGAACACCACATTTTGGTATTCTTTTGGTATTACAGTATTTTATCAAATTCCTCTGCAACTATGGGAAAATTTTGACCAATTTTGGCAAAATATTTAATTTTGCGCTATAATGATGTCTCAAAGCGAATGCTTTCATTCAAAACCGGAAATTTCAAACTTGATTTTGAACACTTTTGATATACCCCCTACAGAAATGACTTGAAATTGTGGAAAATTTTCTAAGTCAGGATGGCACATTTTGGTATTATTTGAATATTGAAAGGTTTCATCAATTTTCTCTGAAACTATGGGAAATTTGTTAAAAAAAATTTACGAGTTAATTAATTTTGCGCTAAAATGACTTGATACTCAAAAATGTTAAAGATGATTTTAAAAATTAGTGTAATATACCCACTAATATTTTTTTCAAAAACGTTGAAATATCTCTAAGTCGGGATAACCAAATACTTTGAAAAAGGAGTCAATCGACAGATTAATGAATTTTGGTGAATTTCAATTCAGTTTCATTCTAATAATACTTATTTTTCAATCTTGTTATTTTTCAGAAGCTTCAAGAACTTCAAGCACAGGCCGTTCATCAATGACAAATGAATTCGATGTGGTGAAGAATATCACTAATAACAACATGGAATCATCAGGTGAGTAGATTTGGCTGTTGCATATGAATAATTTCCGTTTTTTCACTAACTGCAACTGCTGCACTAAAATGGTATGAAAATACCAAATTTTGGTATTACTTGTTCAAATACCAGCGACCATAATGTGCTCTTGGTTGCCCAGTAATAGATGGTAAAATACCATGAAATCATACCAAAATCATGTATGTGAAAGACCACAGAAATACCAAAATATGATTTTCCAAGGGCGCGGGAATACCTAAAAATAAAACCATGGCAATACCAAGTTTTGGTATTCAAGCAATGTTCAAAAATTCAGAAGACCTCAACTTGGTATTGAAATGGTTTTATTTTGAGGTATTATTTTACCCTTGGAATAACATGATTTGGTATTGTTGTGCCCTTATACATACAAGATTTTGGTATGATTTCGTGGTATTTTACCATCTATTACTGGGCAACCAAGGGCACATTTTGGTCGCTGTTATTTGCCCAAGTAATACCAAAATTTGGTATTCCCGTGTTATTTACTCCTGCTCGGGAAAATGAGACTTAATGGCGCGGAGATATAATTTTTTGAAAAATTTTCGGACCACCCTAACACGGTATGCCAAACAAATAAATACGGATCTAATTATTTTGGCCAGGGAACCCTCAGTAAAATTTTGAGCCCGATCGGAGAACTTTTTTCGAATCATGCTGTTTTCGTGGGGAATTGCTGTAAACCTATATGCAAATTGTTAAAAAAATACTTAGCCAATGATGTCTTCAGATTTGATTATCCGAAGTCCCATACAAACCTTTGGATAATCAAACTACGGATTATCGCAACTTCGGATAATCGAGTCTGGACTGTTTAAATAAACCTATATGCAAATTGTAAAAAAAAGCATTGCCAATAATGTCTTAAGAGCTGCATTCAAAAAATGTATGGAGGATATTAATGTAAGAAGGTAAACAAATTTTCAATCAGAACAATGTTTAAAATACACTACGAAAAGGGCCTACAACTTTGTTTAATACAAATTGAAAGCAATAGCAACTCAAATCTTGACAATATGCAAAAAAAAAACATTCCGGAGTTTCAATGTCACGAAATTTTTCACTTTTTTTCGAAACATGTCTCGTATGATATCAAAACCTATCCCAAAATTAGATATTATTGCATATTCGGATTGGAAATTTAATTTTCCGCAAAGAGTGACTATGAAGAACTAATTTTAAGAGCGAGTCCACGGGTAAAGCATACCCATCTCGCATCGACCACAGCAATCTGCCTGAAATTCCAGGGGTTGTTTGTACATATAAAACTAGCATCTGGCCAAAATATGAGCACTCGAGGTCAACGGGATGTGGGGCAAATCAGGACACAAAGTTTGAAGGTTCAAAAACGTCAACAATCTTAAAAAGGCTATTACTTTGGCAAAATTCAATTTAATTACAAAATTCAAAATGCATCTGAAAGAGCTTGAAAAATGCAACAAAATGCAGGAAGAAGCATCCCAGTTGATTAAATCTAAAGGGAGTTATTGGCATTTTAGTGAAAAAATAGCATAATTTTAAAACTCAAATCAAAAAGTGTTCTATTCAGATATCAACTCGGTTCGACATGCAGCTTATAGAGGACATCTGGGACTATCATCTGAGACGCTTTGGGTAAGGCAGTTTAGGACACTTTTACTTTCAGTGAATTTTTTGATTGTAAATTTTTGCTCGGGGGACCCCTTAGATCAAATTTTCCGGTGATAATTTTATCATATTCGTGTTTCTGAGACAATTTCATTTTTTTATTCACTCCGTGAATAAAAAACGCAAAATAGGCTAAACAAAATGATTTATGGTAGTAGACTAAGCCTGAAACTTCCAATAATATGAAGAACGAAATTAGATTAGTGCTTTTGAAAAAATTAAAGCAATAAAAGAGGAAACTTGTAGACCAATAGTTTTAAAATATATGAACAAAATTAATATAAATACAATTCATAAAAAGACAATTGTTAAGTTAAGAAAGAAATTGTAAATTTTTACTAACATTGAGGATGAAAAGTCAGGTTTTCGAGAGCCAATGAACTCGACAATTTGACTAAAGTCACGTACCAGGTTTGACATTAGAAATTAGCAATTTTGTCAAAACTATTTCCTATAATTATGATTTTCGTCCTCTCCAAAGCAAAGTTATTAAGTCAATCCAACCGGCGAAACTCGCGTGTATAAAATCCCAAACAACAGCAAACTCAAGTCGCTCAGCTTCAGAAAACCGGTGTGTCACGCTGCTGCTGCCGCCACACCAAGTTGGTATTAATTTAAACCCGGTTTTTCAATGCCATTTCTGTTTTGATACAACATTTCTCCATCGGCGTCGCCGTCATCGCCGCCGCAGTCAACCTGGTTGAAAATGTGCTCGCCTGTTGCTATGGGCCCCATTTTTTTTTTTTTGCCATCGCACGCCCCGAACCGCGTCGTCGTTCCGGAGCCGGTTCTAGCCGGTTCGTCGAGGTGAAACAACAGACAACACCCCGAAATCATCCGATCGTCGATGTGTTTTCGTTCTGTCTCGTTCGCACCGAACGCACTGTGTTGTCTCGTTCTCTTTCAAATTGTTTGTTTTTTTTCTTCGTCGTTCCTTTTCGGTCTTCGTTTCAACAGTCCATACAAGATAAGATAATTATGGTCTGTGCGTGGTTTGCATCGGTAAATTTTGAAAACTTTGGTGCCTACATTGAGTTAAAATGTACCAAAAATCAATTACTGATGAGCGAAAAACGTTCACAACTCAATTTGATTTCATGTTTCCGTTAACATGTTTAAATTTCGAGAAAAACGCTTTTCAGATGATTTTTTAAACCTATTTAATTAAAATTTAAAAACAGACAAATTTAGTTCAATTTGAATAGAACAAAGATATTAAATTCCATTGATAGAAAATAGCACATTAAAAAATAACTATAGTGCTAAATTGGTCACTCCAACAATATGTTAACCTATAATCCTTTAATTGGGTCCTAAAATGAAGCTTAGATTGCTGATATTATTGTTTACAGCGATAAAGCTTACTTTTCTGAGTACAATGACCCTTTGTACGACCACAAAGAGTTTAAAATGGATTTTTAAATCAATTTTGAAAAATTAACCTCGCGGTCCTTCTTGACAGAAAAGCTCCTACTTGACAGCTCGTTCCAAGGGGACCATAGTTGATCCATAGAAAAAATGTTGTCCTGTCAAAAAAATGTTTTGCATTAAAATGAAAAAAAAGTGATCAGAAATGGTATTGAATCGTGTTTTTTACCGTTGTACATAAAAATTTACATAGGGCTTTAGTACCCAATTGTCAAATCTTATTCAGTTTTTTTCCAAAATTTACCAAATTAGAAATTTAGGATGCTTTAATAAAAATATTTAAACGTCCTTAAAACAGATTAATCCGCAACTATATCCGTTTGCTATTTGAGCTTAATTGATTGAGATTGACAGATTGACCAGAGATTTTAAATATTAATTTCGTAAACGTGTCTTCCCTGTTTTGACAGAGCAAGTTTATATTTTCGCGCGCCAGGCAGCAGGCCGAGTCCTTCAAGTTCAGCGTTCCGGATTCGCGAGCTGTGCAGATAACCGTGTCAGCAAAGGCCAAGTTCCATTTTAATTTCCATTCGAGTCGATTCGAGGCGAGTTTGGAACTTGTTTACAAACAGATTACGGGCGAGCCCATCGGCAACAGTGACCACGCGAAAAGTAGACTGGAGATTGTGGGGGACTCGTTGCTGTATAGTAGCCTGCGAGAAAATCATAACTTTGAGTTTGTTTTGATTGATTTTAGGGGAAAACGATATTTTAAATAAATTTCTGAATCAACAATAGTACATAAAAAACAGTATAAGCATAATTTTATTTATGAAATATTAGCAATATTGTTGGTTTAAATTATAACTACAAGTCTCAATGCACAACTCAAGTGTGTTAACAATTAAGTTTATTGAAAGCGTTTGCCATTCGGTGGTTTAACGACACTGTTAAAATCTTAAAAATACAATCAATTTTTACTAAAGAAAACAGAATAACATATAATCAAATGAAAAATAATTCCAAATCTTCAAAAAAAAACTTTCGAAAATAAATTAATAACTGGTAATGTCTTCTATACTGCGGGTTTTATTTTCAAATCGATCTTTTTTAATTTAATTTTACGTGTAATTTTTTAAATGAATTTATATAAATATATTTGTTTTATCTTGTTGCATAAATTATTTTGGTGTAATAAATAATAAATCGAAGAATAAATCTTACATTCATCTGTAAAAACTTTTTTGTTTCATTCCGTAGCCTCTACCTAGAACCGCTTGATCAACGCCGGAACAACTTTCATTGAAAACTATGAAACTAGCAACTTCGGTCGACTAATCGAGGGGTGAGCGTTAGTCCAAAGTCCGGCGCGTTTGTCACGAGGGGTATTGCTGTACTACATGTATGACTGACCAGCCAGCATTATCATGCCCGTTTATTATGGTGGTAGTTGAATTGTATTAGAGCACTATACACCAGCAGCCGTCTACTGGAAAGTAGTGGGAGTATTCGGATTGAACTGGATTCGTGGTTGCTCAAAAGCAAACCGTTCTAGGTCCGCTCGGATCGACCTAGTTTGCGCCTTGGAATATTCCGCGTGAGTGAGACACCCCTAGAACCATACGCTGGCCGCGTGATGGGCGCTCAGATTGGCAATGCGCGGCGCGGGAAGCTCTCAATTGCATTGAAACCATCTGGTTAACCAGATGATGTAAGATTCTGGCTTAATGAAGTCAGCCCTGGATCGCTGGTGCTGGTGGCGCGTAGATTCAAGGTTTTGTCCAAACGTTCAACCGTTTCGGACAAAGTTCAACATTTGCCGTCAAGGCTGCGCGACTTTTGATACTAGGT
Organism: Culex quinquefasciatus; assembly: GCF_015732765.1. Lineage (NCBI taxonomy): Eukaryota > Metazoa > Arthropoda > Insecta > Diptera > Culicidae > Culex > Culex quinquefasciatus. Next base: position 41,845,634 of record NC_051863.1, read on the forward strand.
TGTTGGCGTTACATAAAGTTCACTATAGTTTGGACCCAACAGACAGGAAGGTAAACAAAGCGTTTTCTTATCAGTGGTCAACAGCCTGTATGGCTCCGGTTGAAAGTCCAATGAATTTCTATCGCCAGTTGTGTCTTTTCAGTTCAAGGGCTTCTGGAAGGGATCCCAACTGAGCACTAGTCGAATCCGAATTCATCAGTTCAGTTAAATCATCTATTTCCGGTTCCGAGTTTTGGCTTTGACTCTTCGGTGAACCTGACACACTAAGTGATTGATAGTGTTAATAAATGTTCAGGTTTCGTAATTCGTCGCAGTTATCAAATCCAGAGGAAGTTCGATGTCCTTTTTGTCGAGCTCGACTGGTCGATCTTGGACGAGCAATATAAAAACAGGTTATTGGTGGTCGAACCTGTGCTGTGATGACTTTTGCCTGATCACTTTTTTCTGACGGCTGATGTTAGAAGGATGATCGTATCATCTTTTGTGAAGAACTTTGATATTTGAAGCTTAAAGTTTTAAAAGCTTCACATTCCAAATATAACCCACATTTTTATTGAATCAGCACACTACTCAAGAATGTTGTCCTGCCTTAAGTGGCTTTGGGTCAAAAGAAAGACAAGACAAACAACACAACAAGCTCTCAACAAGGCATTATCTTCTCGTTAAATGTGTCAGGCTGACACGGGATGTCACCCAGAACTAAGTTAGATTTTTAGAAAACTTGTTTTTCTATGTTGTCTGTTTTGAAATTTTGAAAATGTTTTATTTGTTTAATTTTAAAAGAGGAGCTAAGGCTTTTTTAATTATAATTTAACGAGCGATTCGTGGACTTAGGCAGGACCACTAATGCCCAAACACACTCATCAGTAGGTGAAGACATGGTATCTCCCGTGTTGGATTATTATTCCGGGTGAGGGGTGGGGCTTCCTCCAAATGCTAAAGTTAATAAAAAATTAACAAGCGATCCGGGTGATTTTCCACTGATATTCCGAATGGTCACATCCTTCATAAGCCCCCACCCAGTCACCCTTGCCTTTGGACCACAAACAATGATTGAACTTTTTGTTTTTAAAAATATAGTACCCATCACCAGCACCCGTTATTGCCCAGGATGCGCCTCCGTCGTTGATAACCGTTTTTGGAATCCAAACGAACACGTAATGGCCTTTGTAGTTCTGCACCGACTCGAACAACTCCTCACCCCGCTGTTTGTCTTTGATGCGGTAGTATCCTTTAAGATCTGGGTCGGCCGAGATTAGCCAAAGATCAGCCGCTCCCGCTAGACCGAGATGGCGTCGGTCTTTGTCATGGGTGAAAAGTGAGGTTACCAGAAAGTCTCCGGTTTTACGATGATAAAGTTGCACACATCCTCCGGCCCATGGGTTTGCTAGGGCAACGGGTACTAGAACAAGAACCAAGCCTAGTAAACGATAACTGTTCATTGTTGACGATCGTATAAATTTGCATTTATCCAAGGTTTATATAGGTTCACCCATTCGCCATCTGTGTTCTTGGCATGTTGAAATTGTAATGATACATTGCAACTGCAATACCTCTGATACAATAAGCATGGCAATCATAGAATATGAAAGAATATTTTGAAATTTTAGAGCAAATTGTACAAATATCACCGATTGTTATTGGATTGGACTCAGTATTATTGTTTACTAAATGAATATATATGAAAATGAAAAGTTAAATAAATAAATAAAGAGAAAAACAGGATTATTAGAGCACTTCAAAAAACAGGTGATTTGATATGTGGACACTTGTTTGGAAAATTCGAAAATCCACAATTTTTGAGACATCGTCTTTTGTGTGCTGTCTTGTGGCCTAGATCATTTTCGTTGAAAATGAGTTTTATGATGACGTTATATTAAACTCGACAAACCCTACAAGATGCATTAAACCGATTTTATTAAATTGTTCCGTTTCGCGGATACCGCAATCCACAACAAACGCGTCTTGATGTTTGACCTTGAATAAACAAAAACGAGAGCGCACGATGTAAACAATAGCAAACACGTTTTGTTTGGTTGACCATTCTGTGCATTGCAAGTTTGGTTGAATTTGGTTGCCGGAGTCCCGAGTTACGCGTAAACGCGTACTAACCTAAAATCCCTTCAGCCAATGGAGCACCCGCAGTCGAGCAGTTTTTGACAGTTCGCTCCATAAGAAATACATTGTAGAAAAAAGCAAAAACTACTCGAATAGAAATGCTCCATTGTCGCACATCAATTTTCAGGCTGTGTCAAGAAAGCACGACAAGATTGGAACTTCTTTCATATGAAAAGTGACAAAAATGAACGGAGCTTTTTTGGTTTTTATCATTTCTCTGGATTCAAATCGAATTTTGGGGGCCTGTGAAGGTCAAAAGATGAGGCATTGTGAGCTGCACAAAATGAAGTTTTCAACTCAATTTGGCCCCAAATGTACGTATAACAAGTTAGTACGACGGCGACGAATTGTGACATTAGGGTGCCCAACAAATATGACACCCTGCTTCACAAGCAGAAAACAGGTTTTTGGTACCTAGAGGTTGGCCCTTGGGGTGCGCTGAATTCGACGATTGTGCAAAATTTTCATGTCAGCTATAACATTTTCATTAGATATTTTAAACAGCAAGGGCGTCGAATTTTAAAACAGAATTACTATTAACTAAATAGTTTGGGTTAAAATATAAAAAAAAATATTAAGGAGAGCCAAATTCAATTGTATGAATATTTCCACTGAAGTGTTTTAGAAAATTCATACTTAAGTAATATTTTCTCAGATTTCATAAAATCGATAATGATAGCAGGTTTTTGTTTTATTTTTAAATTTATTTTTGAGATAAATGTACAGAATTAATTGCTCAATCGTGATTAATTTTGTTATAACTTTTTAGCTAATTTTTTTGTTAAGCCTGCATAATTCAATCTGATCTAGTATTAATTTGATTGTATAAGAAAAGAACTTTCCCTAATTCCTACAATAATCAGCTGATTTGGCTTTGGAATTCAATTCGTTAATTACAGCGAAAAAATTCTTCATCAAAATTTGAAAAAATAATAATGATTTGATGCCCGTGTGCTCTCTTATTCTATCTAGATAGGAATCCCAGCAAGCTTAGTTCAAAAAATCACAAGGTCATCTAAGTATAATTCTGGAGTTTTTTTTTTTTTTTTTTTTGAGCGGTCCATTAAACCAAATTTTCAGTTTTTGAGACTGCCTTGAGTCAGGGGTATTAAAAAACACAAAAAAAAAACAGAAAATTTGGTTTATTGGACCTTTAAAAAAAAACTCTAGAATTTTTCAACATGTAGCCGCAGAACAAAATCTCGTCAACATTAATTTAGGCCTTTGAAAATATTGTTTGAAGTTTATGTCCCTCGACTCTAACCAAAAAAAGGTAAAAAAATATTATTTTGCTTTAAATTCGTTAAATTAAATTTTATATTCTAGCAAAATATTTTTGGCGTATAGTACACATGTTTCAAAACTTTGATAAAATATTTATTTTTGGTTTTAACTGAAAAAATAAAATTGTTTTCCATTACCAAAGCTTATAAGACGATTTAAAAAGTAAACAACACCGGTTAAGCTAAATTTGAAAAAGTGATGTGCTCTGAAAAACATTTATTTCTTGAGCAAATAATCAATGCTGTTAATCGTTGAAATCAACGGCGTTTATATCATCGATGTCGATGATCGTTGATTTAAACGTAATCGTAATCGCAGCCATCGTTGATTTAATCGTCAACGTCAACGGAGTCGTTGATTTAAACGGCGTTGATCAACGCGTTGATTATCGATAATCAACGAGTTGATCAACGGCGTTCTTTTATAGTTTTCTAGAGTTTTATGAGGAAAGAACGATTTTTTCATAAATGTTTTGATTGGGAAACATTCTCAAATTGATGCAGCATGGTTGTTGGAGGATCTGGGTTTACCAAGAGGACCGAAGTGACCGGATTTTAAACGTCATTTAAGCCTTAGCTAATTGCTGGCCGCATCCATCTCCACTTTGGTTCCCAAGTCCAACCAGGATTTTCTTATGTAAATGACACCGAGAACGGAAATTGGGAACCGAGATATGGTCGGATTTTCACCGGAATTATTGTTCCGGCGGGTTCATCGACACAATTTGTTTTTCTATGATGGGACCATCCATAAACCACGTGGACACTTTTTTGGAAATCTCAACCCCCTCGTGGACAATTGTCCATATAAAAAAACTTTTTTGTATGGAGCGTGGACAATCGCCATACCCCCCCCCTAAAGTGTCCACGTGGTTTATGGATGGTCCCGATACAATACTGAATTGACCACATGACCCATGTTCCAGAACCCATATTAAGATTGGCCAAGATGTCAAACTTCGTGACAGACTGGAGTAGCCTACTGTTGGTGATCAATGAGTTTCGATGGAATCCCAAGAGATAAATCTTTCGCGTGGTGCCGAAAACCAATCGCAGTAGGTCATAAATATTTTGTTTACTCATTGATCAATAACAGTAGGCTACTCCGGTCTGTCGCGAAGTTTGACATCTTGGCCAATCTTAATCTGGGTTTTGGAACATGGGTCATGTGGTCAATTCAGTATTGTATCATAGAAAACCAAATTGTGTCGATGAACCCGCCGGAACAATAATTCCGGTGAAAATCCGACCATATCTCGGTTCCCAATTGTCCGTCCTCGGTGTCATTTACATAAGAAAATCCTGGTTGGACTTGGGAACCAAAGTGGAGATGGAAGTGACCAGCAATTAGCTAAGGCTTAAATGACGTTTAAAATCCGGTCACTTCGGTCCTCTTGGTACACCCGGATCCCCCAACAACCATGCCACATCAATTTGAGAATGTTTCCCAATCAAAACATTTATGAAAAAATCGTTCTTTCCTCATAAAACTCTAGAAAACTATAAAAGAACGCCGTTGATCAACTCGTTGATTATCGATAATCAACGCGTTGATCAACGCCGTTTAAATCAACGACTCCGTTGACGTTGACGATTAAATCAACGATGGCTGCGATTACGATTACGTTTAAATCAACGATCATCGACATCGATGACGTTGATTCAACGATTAACAGCATTGCAAATAATGTTGATCTTATTGGTGAAAACTTACAACAGTTTTCCAATTTCAAAACTTTAGTATTTTGAAAAAAAAAGTTGATAATAATAGCTGAAAATATCTCAAATTCCATTTTTGTTAACTCGAGAATGTAAATATTTCAAAAGAAAGGTGTTCGTTTTAATGTTAAAAATAATTCCTATTTCAATGAAGCTCAAAATATGACCATATTTGTTGAACAATTTGGCTGATTGTGATTCACAGCCAAAATAACATGAAAATGGACACTTATTCAGGAGGTATGACTTAAACTTCATCATACAACGGTCCAAACATTAACGAGTATTTATTTTGAGAAGCCCTTCTAGAACTCTTAACTTTCTGCCTCTTGAGCGCCCCTTTTTTTATGAAAAAATAAATTTAGCATTAACTCCTATAATAAATTTTCAATTCAACCTATCTCATATTATTTGAAAAATAAAACATAAAACAACTTTTCTGAATTCAACCATTTTGCAATTATAAAATCAAAACTCATATTGAAGCAATCATTGAAAATTAATATCAATTTATCAAAATGCTTGTAAATTTGGGAGGGGCGCCAAATTGATGCTTCGCCAAGGGCGCCTTGATCCCAAGGTACGGCTCTGGTTAAGATTAACCCTTTAATACCCGAGAAATGTTTTTTATAGAAAAATGACTTTTTTCAAAATCGTTAACAACTAGTTTCAGGATCGAGTTTTACAGCTTTAGCACGCTCGACACTATCAAAATCGATTTTCTCAAAAAGCACTAAATGGTCATTGTCACAAGATAGCACAAAACAGACGACACAAAGAAGTTAAGTAAAAAAAAATGCCACCGAATTTGACCAAACCTCTTATGCACGTAGTTTCCTTCCAACCCGGGATTTAAATAGGCGACCTTTGGATTGCTAGTAAAACAACCGATCAGCGACTCAACCAAAGCAGGTTTGGTAGTTTTTTGTGTTCCAATTCTAGGGAGACGACTCCTACACCTGGAATGATCAAATTGACAAGATCCGAAACATATTTTTTTCTAAACAGGAATGAGTACATTTTTTATGTCAGAAAAAATGTTAAATTTTCCATCTGAAAAAAAAATTCTTCTGTAATGCCACTTTTTCAGTCTAAATTGAGGTAAAATTACACCTTCCAATGTACACGTTATAAATTTACACATGTTTTTGTAATATTTAATATGTGCAAGAAAATTTTAAAACATAAATAAAAAGAAACTGTATAAAAAATCGGGAAACTTTCGAAAATATAATTTGCCGAACGACCTAATTGTGTGGCAAACATCAAACTTATAGCAAACAAACAATACTACGAACCAAAGATAACAAAGCTACAGAGCATAAAATTGCAAATCATCACAACTTGAAGCAGATCCGCCCCTCGTAAAATCCCCGGCTTAAATCTCGCTTAACCGCGAAACAGCTAGCAGAGTTCCAGAAATAAACCACCGACCGAGCCGAGCAACCGTCGCCGAATCGACAGACGATAAGAACCCTCCACAAGTCTGTTTTCAAAACAGCAGCACAACGGCCAAGAAAAAAAGGGGGGATTGCCTCTCGGCAGCAACGTGGACAACTTGGCGTGCCCCTGAAAGGCCAAAGCTCAACCGAGCGACCAAGCTTAAGCTCGAACTTGTTGCTAAGCAGCTCGCGCGAATCTTGCTGCGAGATGTAAACAATAATACGGTCACAGGCTATCAGCTGGCAGGACCTGGGTTCGAATCTTCCTCGAACCTCTGTTTGTGAGTTTTTTTTTTTGTTTTTGTTTTCGCTCATTCTCTCCATCTATCTCTCTTTCTCCGCCGAGGTCGGCCGTAAATCAGTCTACTTCGGCCTTTTTTTGCTTGTTTTTGCTCGGCGCTTTCATCGTCGCTCGCGAATAGCAATAGTGGTGTGGTCGCTGTGCAGCGCGGTCAAAACAAAAACAAACCACGTCGTCGGGGGCACGTCATCCGGCAACAGGCCGTGATTGGTTGAACGCTGACGGTTTGATGGTGTGGCGTAAATCGCGAGCGCGCGCGGCTGACGTAAGTTTCGCGCAGAATTGCGAGCGTGCGCGCGAGTGCTTTAAGCGTATAGAGCGCTTTTTCCTTCTTTGAATGTCTACTAGTCGGAACTGAATGATGCAATTGTGAGGGTGCATTGGTGCAACCCGGGGCGTGGGGAAAGTCCCGTGGTTGACACAAATGCTTTTCAAAACAGTTCCATTGATTCACTGAGGAACATCCACCTGAACTGGTTTAAGCGTGTTGATTCAAACACGTGTTGCGTTTCGCGTAGATAGATTTGTTTACCACAGAACTCGAGGAACACGTCTGTCGGCCAGAGTCTGAATTTCAACTCAATTAGAGTGGGTTTGCCGGGAAAAATAACAGGCTGAATCATTATGTTTTTTTTTACGATTTTTTTTATTGCGTCCTGATTTAGAACGAAAATCTAAATAACAAAAGTAAAACATTCATGAGAGTCTTCCTTCAATTTTGGCAAAAGATATTTTTTTGTGGTTTGGTTGAGCGTTTTAGCAGAATGGATTGCTATGAATACAAAGAGACGAGTTGTTCCTTTTAATTCCGCTATATATTATATATTATATATAGCGGAATTAAAAGGAACAACTCGTCTCTTTGTATTCATATTTTTTTGGTTTATACTTCTTCTGTTATAAAATATTAAAGCTTATTGTAAAAAACCAATAGGTTTAATGAATTTTCCCGATATTGCAGACAGCGTCAAATCAAATCAAACCATCCACATTAACGACCCCCGGGTCTTTTGTGGTCTCTATTGCAAGTTTCTGCTCGAACCTAGGAGTCCGAAGGCTTGAATGGGGAGAGCACCCAAACCTTTTTCTACTCCAAGGAACCTTCCACCCCAGTGTTTGAACTGACGACCTTCGGATTGCGAGTCCAACCGCCGCCAGCGATTCCACCGGAGCAGGCTTGGTTTGGTGTGTTGTTTGTACTTATGGCATGGTGACGACTCCTACACCTGGAATGACTTAACGGCCTAACAACCAAGGCCGGGACCGACATATTACTTCCTCATCCGATGGAAGGTTGCAGCAGATGGGAATCGAACCCAGAATCATCCGCTTACAAAGCGGACAGCGTAACCATTCGGTCACGCACTGCCACTGCAGACAGCGTGCAATTGGTGAAATTCATCAATTTCCGCGAAATGTAATAATTTTCGGTTGAAGCGTTTTCATCGACTTAACTTAAGATATAATTTGATTTGGAGACTACAACAGTACAAATTTTCTCCCTAATCAATCTGAACTGGTTTATGTAGAAGGAAATCTGTTACCCATTACAATTTATCAATTTAATCAATTCAGTGGTTACAGTTAGTTCATATTAACAAAAAACTAATTGAAAAAATATGTTGAACTTTTTTTTTGTTTGTTCTCCGATAGTTTGAAAAGGAAAAATGTACATCTTAATTTGACCTCCTATCGCCACAGAATCAAGTTCGGTGTAGGATGTGGACAAATAATTGTCACTCGATTATCTCCGGACTGGCTGAACGGATTTTGAATAAAGACCGGCATGTTTGGATAAGTAGAACCATCCAGCGGTTCTCAACCTTTTCTTGCCTAGTTACCCCTATTCGTTTTACTTTAGCTGCTGGTACCCCTTCCCTTAGTATCCCAGTATTACATGATTTTTTTTGAATTCATGAGTTGGTTACGTTCCAAATTTCAGAATATTTTTGATTGTTCTAATGTTTTTTTAAGGATTTAAATGTAATATTTATTAAAAGTTTTAATTAGTTTCAAGAGATGTCTGGGTCCTGTCCCGGTGGAGTCGCTTGTAGGCAGTTGGACTAACAACCCAAAGGTCTTCAGTTCGAATCCCGGGGTGGATGGAAACTTAGGTGTAAAAAGAGGTTTGCAATTGCCTCAACAATCAAGCCTTTTGACACCTAGTTTCGAGTAGGAATCCCGTAATCGGGAACGCCAAGGCAATGCTGTAGAGCGAATAATTTAATTTTTTTAAGATGTCTGAAAACATGTACGTTGTACTGTGCTGTTCTTGATTATACTAAATTTAAAACTGCAAAAAAAATCGTTAGACAACGATTTTCTGAAAAAATATTTGTTTAAATTGCCATTGAACAATTTTTGAACCATGATTTTTAAGAGCTATTTATTACAAATTTGAGCTACTCATAATGCCTTAAATTTGGAAATATTTTTATCTATTTGCCTTCCTCACCTTACTGAGGAAAGGCTATAAAATCACTCGAAAAACGAAATTCTTAATTTGACCTCCTAGACCCACCTTCATGTATACATATCGACTCAGAATCAAATTTTGAGCAAATGTCTGTGTGTGTGGTGGGATGTTGATCAAAAAAATTTGCACTGAGTTATCTCGGCACTGGCTGATCCGATTTGGACCGTTTTAGTCTCATTTGATCCGTCTTGGGGTCCCATAAGTCGCTATTGAAAATGATAAAGTTAAGTTAAGTACTTCAAAAGTTATGCTAAAAAAACGAATTTAACAAAAGTCTGGAAGATTTTAAAAAGGGTGGTTTTTGTAAGAAACCTCGTCATGTTATACATTTTGAGAAAGGTATTTAAAAGACCTTTTCAACGAGTTCAAAAGATTGAAGATCTGACAACCCTATCAAAAGTTATAAGCACTTAAGTGTTATTTATGAACTTTTTAGAGTCCGGATCTCATATATTTCGATGAAAACGTTGTCCGGATCTATCATGCGAACTGTCGTTGGATAGGTAATCAAAAGACCTTTCCAACGAGTTCAGTAGATTGAAGATCTGACGACCCTATCAAAAGTTATAAGCACTTAAGTGTTATTTATGAACTTTGTGGAGGCCGGATCTCAGATATTACCTAGCATTTCACTCAAAATGTGAGGAAGGCACCAACCACCTAATTGTGGATTAAGTAACGTTTTTAAATTGAATTTACATTGCATAGATTTTTTCTCCCATCATTTTTTTTCATATCTTTTACTCGAACTAAAGGGCAAACTTAAGATCAATAGTGTTTTACGGACGATTGCTATGAATTTTTGAGACAGAGATTTTTTATACATAAAATCAATTGTTTAGGAAATTCTGCCTTCTTCTTTCAAAATTTTTGATCAATTCCTTCGTTACTAAGTGACGAATGACCTCTCTAGGTTAAAGTCACGTTAATAAAATAAACAACAACCTTCGTTACTGAGATACAGGCCACGAGTGTTTTGTTTGATAATTTTGATGAAAAGTCCTACGTTGTTCTTTTTTTGTAACATGAAAAATGGAATTCATATTTTTCCAAATATCATGCAAAAACCTCGTTTTTTCTTCATTGAACAGATACTTTCTCCTGACTGATCGTCAAGATGTTATGAAACGAAGTTGACTTTATAACTGTCGGTCACTATTGCTAGTACCAACCACTAGTGTCTTCTTTTTAACTACAAGGACTTCGCCGCCCTAGGCTCCTAAATGTTTGAGTAAGGCACGGAGCGACGACGCTGGAACACGGCTTTCCTAAAAAAAATGACGCCGAAAAGATGCCGATTCCCACCAGTCAGTCATTTCTCAAGCACTAACTGGACCAAAACATGCTAGTTGTCAAATTATTTCTGATCAAAGTGCAGACTTTTCATTATGGCCGTTTTGAAAATTAAAATTATGTTAATATCACTTAATCCACTTATTACAAAGTCAGTTTTGTTCAAATAATTGTGCAATGTTCTACAAAGTTGTTCCTCATATACAAATCTATGAATGTGCAGCACAGAAAAGATTTTGGTTGAATTTTGAACCGGTGGGAGAACAAAAGGTAAAAATAGTCGTTTTCCCCATACACTTGAGTTCGAATTTCTATACAAATTTCAAATCGACCAGGAATCTGAACCAAATCGGCTGAAACTTGCAGGGCAGCTTCTGTGGATGTTAAACTATGGTTGTTTGCCCGCCTTTCCGGAATAGCCCAACTTTTGCCATCTTGACCCACCCTACGCCGGATACCCATATTTACACTTAGAATTTGTAGAGCGCCCGCCGCGGGATTCGAACCGGCAAGTAAGTAAGTAAGTAAGTAAGTCCAGTGCGCGGTCCGATTGATCCACATGGGTGGGCCAAGTCCAGATATTATTATTTGTTTAAAAAAAACATATTAGTTTTCATTAAAAATAAAATTTTAAAATAGGTTCTTTCTTGACTTAAAAGCTCCTTCATAACATATCTAAATTCTCACTTTTCAATGGTGGCCATAATTTCAAAGATAAAATTTTGTAACACTTAGTACCATATTATTTTTGTTATAGCTGACAAAAATCATGTAATAAGTTGGAAATGTAGAAATATAATCAGGATTTAGTATAAACAGTCAGTTTTTAGAGAATGCATGCAAAATATGTCTTTTCTAACAATTTTTCATCAGAATTTGAAAATTAAAATAACTTGTTGTGCTTCGAATCCCGGACACTGTCAAAAGCTGATTCGAAATCCGGACACTTTTGCTTCGAATTCCGGACACTCGATTTTGCTTATGAATCGCACAAATTTGGACTGAAATGTTAGTGAATGGCATTCTTTAGGTCTCAAATAAGCTGTTAACATCAAAACAATCGATAGTTTATATAAAAAGTGGCTAGAATTTAAGAAAATCAATAACATAAATTTCTGCTTTGCTTTCCCGGTGCTTCGGACGCCTATGAAATATTTCCGTTGAAATGTTTCGCATTTTTGGTAAACTTATAATTTTATTTTATTGTTTTGGCATTAACTACAGCGTTCATACAAACTTTAAATGAAAGTTGATGTTGGAATTCATCAAATTACACAGTTTTGACATTCATAATGCGAACTTATATAAAAATAATTGATAAAACAAGTTGAAGTGTCCGGGTTTCGAAGCGTCCGGGAATTCGAATCACGACGCTACATACTCCCATACAAACCTTCAGCCAATAAAACTTCGGATAATCAAGTCTGGACTGTTCTTAATTGTGTTACCTAAATACAAATAAAACTACGTCCATCCACTCACACAGACATTTGCTCAGAATTTGATTCTGAGTCGATATGTATACGTGAAGGTGGGTCTACGAGACCTTTTTAAGAAGTTCATTTTTCGAGTGATTTTAAAGCCTTTCCTCAGTGAGGTGAGGAAGGCAAAAAAAACTTTCTTTTTTTTTCATTTTTGCCAAACCAATATTTAAGAAACCAACTTTTCGAATTGTTTTAAAAGATGGCAGTTTGGCGAAACAAATTAAAAACAAAATTATGCATGAATCGCAAAAAGTGTGCTTTTATTCAAATTCATAAAATTTTTTAGTGAGCAAAAACATTTTTTTTATTCAGCTCAAATATATTTTTCAAAAATGTCTGAGAATCAAAAGTTGCCAATTCGCTCGTCATTCACCATCTCAAGGAAGAAATCAATATGTAATACAAAATAGCTTTTTTTGGGCATTAGAAATCAAAGTATCATACAAAATAAAAACAGAGAGAATTAAATACTTTGCTGAAAAAATATATTGCGTTAATTTGTTTGCTACAAATCAGTTTGTTGGTTTTTCTCTCAAATATTTTGTTTGGGGTATTTTTCAAACAGTCACCACTATGGGGTTTGTCTTCCGGTACCCCCACGACCGCTCGTGGTACCCCCAGGGTGAGAACCACTGATTTAGACTATGTTTCGTAAGATTGTAAAAAAGTGGTTTTTGTAATAAAACCCGTCTTGTTCTACATTTCAGAAAATATCTTTCCAACGCGAAAAAGACGGATCGAATGAGGCCAAAAACGGACAAAATGGGTTCTGCCAGTCCCGAGATAATCGAGTGCAATTATTTTGATCAACATCGAGTCGATGTTTGTTCATGAAGATGGTTCTAAGATATCAAATTAAAAAGTTTAATTTTGAGTGCTTTTATAGCCTTTTCTCATTGAGGTGAGGAAGGCAAAAAAACTATTTAAATCTTAGAAAGGCATGACCAATCTTACGGTGAATTAAGTTACGTTTTAATATGAAGTTCTTATGAGAATATCGGCAATGGTCCAGTTGCAATCCAACATTAAACTTAAACTACAAAATATTCCACAAATGATGAAACAAATAATCGACAAACTTTTAAACAACCTAACATGTAGCAATTTTTCCAACGATTGCAAATAAAGTTTCAACACAGAATGAAAAGTTCATTCGTATGCCGGACCACGGCGTCTTTTTCAGGGGGGTAGTATTTTTTGAGAAATAGCAAGAAAACTGTCATATACATATGAAAGTGTGGAACATCCCCGTTCATTTGCGGGGCGAACGAAAATCTTTGGTCGGGAAAAATCAAAGTTATCCTCATTTGAAGTTTTTGAACTTTTTTCCTATGGGGCCAAATTTCGTCTATTTCAATTTAGTATTGTTATAAGTCTACATGGGCATGATTTATGGTTCAGATCATATGATTTCTTATGGGAAATGATGCAAGGAACATTTTTCCTGAAGCACGCAAAGTGATTGAAAATAAGGGAAAAAAGTTATAAAGGTTTTGTTGGAAATTTGGGAGATTTTCTGATAAAATTGCACACCTCCTTCCCAAAAACCGCAATGTTTTTGATATTCAGATCATTATTTCGATGAATTCTTTTTTGAGAAATGTTTCTGGGCCCATTGAGTATATAAATCACTACAGAAAAGTATAATTGGCTGGGTTTAAGCTCAACTGTAAGCCACTTTTATGAATTTTGGATTTCAACCGAATCAACATATATTTGTTTGTTTTTGTTATAAAATGTACCGTTTCCATTAGATCCCTGGGCTTTGTCATAATGAGTGTCATAGGTTTGATGCTTGTTTGGCAAAGAGTATGATTTGATTCGATGTGGAATTAAAATCGAAGTGTTCAGTATATTGCTGAAGCTTCCATTTTTACACATGGACACCACTTCATGCTGCGAGAACCCACTTTGGCGTAGTCTCAGGGCTTAATCGATGGCCGGTAAGCTGTCATCGAGACAAGGAGGTTCTCTGATAGTGGAAATATCACATTTGTACAATGAACCGCTACATATGTGATTTTTCCCTATCTTAATGTGGGTGTCAGGTTAGGATGCGGGTTTTAAAAAATAGTGTTTGTAGAATTTAGGATTTTAACTATAAATATCAACTTTTTATACTTTGCCTTTAGTTATTTAGGGACAAAATTAGTAACAGTGAATTTAGTAATTCTATCAGAATCGGTGATCTTCATTCAAGTAGCATAAAAACCATTCTGATTTGTCAAAATTTCCATAGAGTCTCGATCAATCAATAGTGAAATGATATCGGACTAAATTCGTTGATCTGTTGAACTAACGGTTGTCGGATTATGATTGTATCAACCATTGTTGCGAATCGAGGATCTACTGGAATTCTGACGAACAAATGGTCGTCTCTTTTTCAATTCACGACTTGTAAAATATCAACTGTTATTTTTTTTAGTTTTTTTTTTAAAAGAAGCCAGACAGGTTTTAAAAGAAACGTTTTTTTTTGGTTAATAATTAAAATGTCGGGGATTTGAGATAAGAGTAGCTTTCGGATAGGTTGCTTTAAATCTTGTATTCAATTCATGTTAGGTAGTTATCCGCAAATGAATATTTGGACTTATATGAATAATTGAACATTTTGGACTTATGAATAACACACAACTGTGCATTTATTCTAGAGTCAGATCCATACAGCGTCAGTGTTTATTTGGTCGAAGTGTACTAATTCATTGGCAGATCTGATTCTAGTTGTAATGTACGACAAGACTACTGACGGACGTGACAGGACGAGGGCCCAGTTTAGAGGTTTCGACATCAACGATGTGCGGCTGGATCACCCTCCCAAAAAAAAAAAAAAAAAAATGTACCGTTTCCATTAGATTTTCACATTTGTATTAGTCTTATTAAAACCTTACAAGAGATCTTGTACTTATATTGAGGTCAGGTGATAATATTGTAAATCAAAATCAAATCAAACCATCCACATTAACGACCCCAGGTCTTTTGTGGTCTCTATTGCAAGTTTCTGCTCGAACCTAGGTGTCCGAAGGCTTGAATGGGGAGAGCACCCAAACCTCTTTCTACTCCAAGGAACTTTCTACCCCAGTGTTTGAACTGACGACCTTTGGATTGCGAGTTTAACCGCCGCCAGCGATTCCACCGGAGTAGGCTTGGTTTGGTGTGTTGTTTGTACTTATGGCATGGAGACGACTCCTACACCTGGAATGACTTAACGGCCTAACAACAACCAAGGCCGGGACCGACATTTTACTTCCTCATCCGATGGAAGGTTGGAGCAGATGGGAATCGAACCCAGAATCATCCGCTTACAAAGCGGACAGCGTAACCATTCGGCCACGCACTGCCACTGTGATCAATTATTTTTGTGTTTTTTAGCAAAACAATTTAATTGTTGTATTGTTCGTTGTTTCAAATTTGGATGCCAGACTTGTTTAGTATGTTAAGCTCAATTAATTGAGATTAAATTAATAGATTTACATACATTTAAACTTTTTAATGATTTTCACGCAATATTTATGTTATTACCAGTAATTGCAAGTTCAACTCTGTAGTTTCAATACAAATAATATAGCCCAAATGGAAATACAAATTAACAAAAGGCATAGAAATAGAAACCCTGTGATTGTATTTACACTGCATGTCTCAATTAGATACAAAACATATCATGTGGACCATGTACTCACAAAACAAAGTGAAAATTTAATGTAAACGGTACATTTTATAACCAAAACACACAAAAACATGTTGATTCGGTGAAATCCAAAATTCATAAATGTGACATACAGTTGAGCTTAAACCCAGCCAATTACACTTTTCTGTAGTGATTTATATACTCAATAAGTCCAGAAACATTTCTCAAAAAAGAATTCATCGAAATAATGATCTGAATATCAAAAACATTGTGGTTTTTGGGAAAGGGGGGAGTACAATTTTATCAGAAAATCTCCCAAATTTTCAATCAAACCTTTATAACTTTTTTCCCTTATTTTCAATCACGTTGCGTGCTTCAGGAAAAATGTTCCTTGCATCATTTCCCATAAGAAATCATATGATCTGAACCATAAATCATGCCCATGTAGACTTATAACAATACTAAATTGAAATAGACGAAATTTGGCCCCATAGGAAAAAAGTTCAAAAACTTCAAATGAGGATAACTTTGATTTTTCCCGACCAAAGATTTTCGTTCGCCCCGCAAATGAACGGGGATGTTCCACACTTTCATATGTATATGACAGTTTTCTTGCTATTTCTCAAAAAATACTACCCCCCTGAAAAAGACGCCGTGGGACGCTTACATGCTTCCGGTGAAAAATAAAAAGCACACAAAACGAATCAGTCACAGCGAGGGAGGGCGGGGTTGGGGGTTGTCACACCGGAAGTGCCAGGGAGGTGGAAAAGTTTTTCCATTCTACAATGCTACAGGATGAGAGTGAGAGAGAGAGAGAGTTTGTACAATTGAAAATTAATCAATCAACTGCATGGAGGTGAACTGGCAAAGTGGAGAGTTTTCAGAGAGACCTACAAATTGGTTACATTCTGGTGTGGTTATTTTGCGGTCCATTGTTCGTTTTAGTTTAGATTATTTCTGTTTCGTTGAGGAATCTAAATTGAAGTGACATTTTTGTCAGCAGTCTCGGAACTTTTTGATAGGAGTATCTGCTTTTTTATTTCTAAGCAAATCTACTAAAATATATTTAACAATCCGTTCGGGGTATACATTAAACTTTTTTTTTTGTAATCCTGTAACCCAGAACTTGTAAAGAGTCAACCGAAAATTCGCAAAACAAGGTGATAACCCAAGCATTACCCAGCAAGTTTTCTTTTTACAACACACAATGTGTCTATCACAAAAAAATAATTTACGCATTTAAAACATAAATCAGTCCATCGCGACGTTCTTTTTTCACTCAGTTTCCAGTTTGTTGTTCTTGTCTGAATCCAAGATTGCGGGACACGATGGGTTGTGACCCCGTAGATTAAATTCGCAGGTCGTACCGTTTCCGCACTTAACTATCACTGCTAGAGACGGTAGAGTCAAGCTTAAATTTCTGCAAACCCACCGTTATGGAGCTTTTAATTTTAAGAACGAGCATTTTTGAGGTTACTTTCGCAATTGCCAAAGAAGAGAATTCGCCATACAATATCGACAACTTAGACAAATATTATAAAAAATCTAAATGGATGTGATTTTTTGGGTGAATACAAGGTTTTTAATCAAATGAAAGCAATGAATTATTATAGAAATTGCCGTAAATATGAGATATAAAAGCAATTTATAATTTACAGTAAATTTCATTCAAGTTAAAATTTAAATTGGTGAGTGAATGGTGTACGGAGATACTGATAACCCCATAAATCGATGGATTAATTTACGTCCGTATGAAAATTAGGGTTTTGAAGTCGCAGCCATCAAATCTTCAGTAAGCTGGAGTCAATTTGAAAGCTACCCGACTCCGCAACCCTGTTGAAAATTTAAGTTGAGTCGGCAAAACAGTTGTCTGGTTTCAGTCGAATCAGCCTTTATTTTAGCTATTTTTTATCTTTTTTTCAAATTATTAGCAATAACAATTATTCTGAACCCTACTACCTCTATCGCCAGACTGAAAACGTAAGCACATTTTTTATTAGTCGTAAAAAGTCAAGAAATAATGGAAATTTCCATCCAAATATTGTTGTTCAAAAGATCCTTCAAAAAATATATAATTTTCTTAAAAATTATTACATAAAGGCATAGTAACATATCTATTTCAGTATCTAATGTTTAAGAGGGAATCTTAATTGATAACACAACTCGACATTTTTAAAGTTGTTA
Organism: Culex quinquefasciatus; assembly: GCF_015732765.1. Lineage (NCBI taxonomy): Eukaryota > Metazoa > Arthropoda > Insecta > Diptera > Culicidae > Culex > Culex quinquefasciatus. Next base: position 41,863,556 of record NC_051863.1, read on the forward strand.
TAATAAAAAAAATGTAAATTTGGGTGTGAAACCTATGGAATCATGTTAAACAACCATGCGTTCCCTCATATAAGCAACCATGCAAAAAAAGCAACCATGCGCATCCCCTTATTTTTGATAAACGTGAGTGCGCATGGTTGCTAAAGATAATTCCATAGAATTTGCTCCCAAATTTATTATTTTATTTATTGGCATGAAATTCACATTAATTTAATTCTTTCAATTGGAGCGTATTTGGGGAGCCCAAATCTATCATACCTTGACGAAACTTAGGCGTTTACTGACATCAACTTCCAAAATGTCGAGTTGTGTAATTCACTCAATATCTTTTTAAGTTTTTGAAAAGCTATTTTTAATTTTGCCTAACAGTTTTTTGCTTGTTTTTTTTCGTAAACATTTTTGCCAAAAAAAAACACCAAAATATTGAACAACGCTTCTTTTTCGCAAATAAAAAAAAAACAGAGAGTACGGATTGATAACGTCCACGAACGGAGCTTCGCAGATCTTCGGCCGAGGTCAGCAGCCAATCAGCGCAAGAGTACAGTGATAAACGGCTTGCTGTCCTCTTCGCGCCAGAACATTCTGACCATCGGCCGTTCTGGGCCGTTCTGATCAGCCTTATAAAAGGACCTGCACCACGCCGGGACGAGTATCAGTTTCAATTCAACCGAGTGAAATGAAAACAGCGAGCGTTTACGCAAGCGAGTGTTCCCTTTTGAAAATCAAGTGTGACAATTACTATAAACGGGAAATAAGTTAGTTTCGACAAGTGCTGACGAGCCCCCTTAAAAAGTAACCGACTGTGCGAAAAAAATATAAAATCAAAAAAAAAATATACAAAAAAGCTTAAAAATTTCACCAAAAAAGTAAAAAATACTAACTAAGCAAAATGCCTCAGGTTTTTGAACAAGTTACTAAGTAAGTATGCAAAAAAAATTCGCGAAAGTAACAGAATTGTAAAACCGGATTCTCTCCCAGGCTGCCAACCGCATTTGGCTGCTCTCCCAAGCTTCGTTCTGTGGTCGACAACCAGGTCCGCGGAACCCCGATCGTCAACGGCCATGTGTCCCAGCTGTCGGCGAAGATCCGTACCTTTGTGGAGGAGTCCGTGGCCATGTGCCAACCGGATCGTATCCACATCGTCGATGGTGGCGATCAGGAAGCTACCACGCTGTTGAACACCCTTCAAGCTCTTGGAACGATCGAGCCACTGCCCAAGTACGAGAACTGCTGGCTGGCCCGTACCAACCCGGCTGACGTGGCCCGTGTCGAGTCGAAGACGTTCATCTGTACCGAGCGTCGCGAGCAGGCTATTCCCACGCCGAAGGAAGGCATCCAGGGATCTCTGGGCAACTGGATCTCGCCCGATGACTACCAGACGGCGATCCGTTCCCGATTCCCGGGCTGCATGAAGGGACGCACCATGTACGTGGTACCGTTCGCGATGGGACCGATCAATTCCCCATTGTCCAAGTTTGGAATTGAAGTTACCGATTCGGCGTACGTCGTCTGTTCGATGCGCATCATGACCCGCATGGGACAGGAAGTGCTGGAGAAGCTGGCTGACAATTCGGTAAGTTACATAATCAGCGGTTGATTCTCGAACTCCAACTTACCGACACTTTCTTCTCCTACCAACAGGACTTTATCAAGTGTCTCCACTCTGTGGGTAATCCGGCCAGCGGAAAAATCACCATGCCCTCGTGGCCCTGCGATCCAGAGCGTGTCATCATCCTGCACAAACCGGCCAACAACGAAATCGTCTCGTACGGATCCGGCTACGGTGGTAACTCGCTGCTTGGCAAGAAGTGCTTCGCTCTGCGTATCGGAAGCACCATTGCCCAGCGCGAAGGTTGGCTCGCCGAGCACATGCTGATCTTGGGCGTCACCGATCCCAACGGTGTGAAGAAGTACATTGCCGCCGCCTTCCCATCCGCCTGCGGAAAGACAAACCTGGCCATGATGACCCCGACTCTGCCCGGATACAAGATGGAGTGCGTTGGAGACGACATCGCGTGGATGAAGTTCGACTCGAAGGGTCAGCTGCGTGCGATCAACCCGGAGAACGGATTCTTCGGCGTAGCCCCCGGTACCTCATCGGAAACTAACCCGAACGCCATGGAGACCTGCTACAAGAACACGATCTTCACCAATGTGGCCGCCACCTCGGACGGTGGTGTCTTCTGGGAAGGCATGGAAAAGGAAATTGACCCCTCCGTTGAAATCACCGACTGGTTGGGCCAGCCATGGAAGATGGGAGTCTCCAAGACCCCAGCAGCTCACCCCAACTCTCGATTCTGTGCCCCTGCCAGCCAATGCCCCATCATCGACCCGGCCTGGGAAGACAACGAGGGAGTCCCAATCTCCGCCATCCTCTTCGGAGGTCGTCGTCCAGAAGGTGTCCCCCTCGTCTACGAAGCCAACTCGTGGTCCCACGGAGTCTTCATCGGATCGGCCATGCGCAGCGAGACAACCGCAGCTGCAGAGCACAAGGGCAAGATGATCATGAACGATCCGTTCGCGATGCGTCCCTTCTTCGGGTACAACTTCGGTGACTACCTGAAGCACTGGCTGAGCATGGAAGAACGCGCCAACAAGGTCGGAGGTCACATGCCCAAGATCTTCCACGTCAACTGGTTCCGCAAGGGTGCCAACGGCAAGTTCCTGTGGCCCGGATTTGGCGAAAATACCCGCGTTCTGGACTGGATCCTGCAGCGAGTGGACGAACATGACTGCTTCCAGGAGACCGCCATTGGTCGTATCCCGTCGGCCGGTGCCCTGAACTTTGATGGACTTACCTGCCCCGTGGACGAAGAAGAACTGTTTTCCATTCCGAAGGACTTTTGGTTGCGTGAAGTTGAGGAGATCAAGCAGTACTACGACAACCAGTTGCCGTGCGATTTGCCTCAGGAGATCGCCCAGCAGCTGGCTGAGCTCAAGGAGCGCGTTGTGCAGATGTGAATTTATTTTTTTATGATTATGCAGTAGTGATGTAGTTTGTAGATTAAGAGGACTCAAGATGTAAAAATAACTGAGGCATTTATTATCAATAAAACTTTAAAATTAAATTTTCAGTTTCATCAATTGAAAGATATTTCAAAATTGGGAAAATTTCCTTGTTTCCTCAAAAGTAATTCTTATTCACTTGTTTGCACGGGCAAATTATGAAAAGAACCATGCGTCTCCATATAATCAATGATGAGGTGTAGTTTTAATGGCGAAGCATACAAGTTGAACTTCGTACTTCATTTTTGATTCCGAAACGAAACTATTGGCACTACGCCCCCCGGGGCATGGCCTTCCTCTAACGTGGGATTTCTGCTCCAGCGCCTCTGACGAGACAGGAGAAAACGGGACCGACGTTTTACTTCACCATCCGATAGAAGCTCAGTGGATAAGGCGGGAATCGAACCCGCGTCTCATAGCATCATCGGGATCGGCAGCCGAAGCCGCTACCCCTGCGCCACGAGACCCACAAATTTTTGATTCCATTTTCTATGAATTTGGTTGCTTAAACTTAAATTCGATTTTTTCAGGTATCAACAATATCCAGGTATCAACAATATTGAAAAGGCTTATAAAATTGCTGGTTTTGGGGTAATCTTTTAATATTGGATTTGTCATTTTTGGATTGTGTAGGGGAAAGTGGGGCAAGTGAAACAAGCTAAAGAAATGTCCGTTATAACCCATTAAAAACGTTAAAAAATCTGTCGGATTTTGTATAATCATCTTATTCCAGTTCTTGACTGAGACTTTGGTAGAATCCTGTTTTTTAATGGAAAAAATGAATTTAAAATTTTTGATTTTCCGTACGTTCTACTCAACTAGTGGGGCAAGAAGAACAACCCGTTGGGACAAGAGGAACAATGTATGAAACAACATTTTAATTTGCTAACAATTGAACTGTTATCACTTAGATACATCAGATTAGAATGTATTTGAAACGTTTCTTTCATTTTTAGATTAAATAATAATATTCTACTAAAAATTTGATCGCTCTTACGAAAAAATTATTACTTAGACAATAAATAGTAAATTTTCATGATATCACTATATTTTGTATGGACAATTTTTTTAACAATTGTTTATCAGTTTTTAAGTACTTTTATGTATTTATTTCACAATAAAATATGTTGTTGCAGCAATTCGTATATTTACCATACTAAAAATCCATATGGTACACTTGCCCCACCTGAACATGATTTTTTAAAAGCTCTTCAAAAAAATAACCAAAAGTTAAATCATACATTATAATAGGTGCAAGTAATTGGTAGAGACACTACTGATGTAGGGAAAATAGCATTTTGATAAAATGAGCCTTAAAACGAAACCTAGCCTTTTTTGTACTTTACAAATATTATAAGAAAACAAAGGTTTTGAAAAAAAAAACTTCATTCAATCTTATGCCAAGTGGCGTTTACGTCGTTTTGGCGGTTATGTGGTAGTAGAATGAGCTAATTGCATTGCTAGCAACAATTCCTCATACTGGAAATAATCAAAATTGTAAAGGGACCACGTGGACACTTTAGGGTCGAGGGAGGGGGGGGGGGGAGTATAGCGATTGTCCACGATTTAGAGGGGAAGGGGGTAACAGATTCCCAAAAAAGTGTCCACGTGGTTTATAGATGGTCCCCAAAATTCCTCTTGCCCCATATGGCCGTCTTACCTCACCCTCCCCAGACCATCACCCAGACCAAATATCCTGATGATGGTACATTACACACACAGAAACAAGTTTTATTTGAGTGAGGTTTGATTCTATATTTTCAACAAAATTTTGCGATGAAATTAACCTAGATTTACTAAATTCCATGAAAGGCTCTCAAAATTAGGGTTTTCTCTCAAAAATTCAATGGAAATTCCGTTTATTTTCCATAAATTATGTAATGATCAATTTAATCCATATTACAATTGTTTTTATTCAATTTGGGCCATTACTACAGCCATCCCTCATATTCGGAACAGTTTACAGATCGGCCAATGTTCCAAAAATCATAGAAAACCGATAATTGAACTTAATGATTCGCTATTACCTTCATTTGAAAGTTTTTCTTGCGATCTTTCGAATGCTGTATCGAACAACGACAAATTTTAACTTTTATATCAAGTTTTTGAAGAAAAACTTTGACCCTTGAAATCCACTATTTCGGAACACTTTTTTCTTACGGATGTAAACAAACTTTGATTCTCTCCAGGAGTACATATTTTCTACAAAATAATGACTTCACACACTGGAAGCAATGAAACTTATGCTTAATAATGTTTTATAAATGGGCTGATAACTGTTTTTGTAAAAATATCTGTTAAATTCAGGTGTTCCACAATTGTGGGAGGCACAATAACATCCCACAATTATGGAACAGGCAATTTGGAGGCAGTGTTTTACAGCTCTGAACAAAACAGTCTCGAAATGCAGTTTTTTATTCAAAAAGAACTCCTTTTGCTAGTGAAATAGCCAGAGAATGTCCAAATAAAGGTCCTAAAAATAGAAGGGTCACCAGAAAAGATTCATTTGGCATGCTATTGACAAATTATCACAAAAGTGTTCCGAATTTGTGGGTGTTCCGAATATGTGGGATGACTGTATATTGTATTGATAAATTTTCAATTAATTTATCACAAAAATGGGGGAACCAAAAAAATTATAATAAATTGAGACTTTTTATAATGATTCTTCTCCGCCAACTCAAACGAAATCGTTACCCTACCCTTCTTCGATTTGCATGAAACTTTGTCCTAAGGGGTAACTTTTGCCCCTGATCACGAATCTGAGCTCAATTTTTCGATATCTCGTGACGGTACGGTACGACCCCTTCCATTTTCGAACATTCGAAAAAACTTTGTGTTTTTCAATAATTTGTAGCCTGAAATTGTGATGATATGGAAATTTGGTATCAAAGAGAATTTTTCATCGGAAAAAATACAAAAATAGACTGTAAAAAATTAGGAGACGTGTCATTTTAAGGGAAATATAATGTACTTTTCGAATCTGCAATAACCCAGATGGGATTTTTTTCCATTTAAAACAACATTTTTATTTTAAAATTTCGTGATTTTTGCAGGATTGTTTTTTAAAGTGTAACATTTTTCCGCAAAGTTGTAGATCAGACAACTACAAAAACTTCTACTACGATTCTACTCAAAAATATTTCAAATGGAAAACTCATGGAAAGAACAAAATAATAAAAAAAAATTATTGTTTCATTTATTTTGTTTAAGGCAAGCAAACATCAATTAAATTATTTGTAAAATTGGGACGCAAAAATGACCTGAACAATTTTTGGGTAACATACGCTGAGTATGAAGTAAAAATGAGTTCGTTTGTTTGACAAATCCGATTCTTAACCCTTGGATTGTTAATTTCGAAAATCTCAGAAACGTCACCTTCTAGTTTTTCATTCTCTATTTCGTGATGATAATTATTGTTATCATGTTTCGTCTTACTATTCTTACGCAGAAACGTGTTATTTAGGTAAACACATTTCAAAATGTTTTTTCCTTCGTAATTTTTGCTTCGAAAAAATTTGTTTAAATCTGCTACATTTTTTTGGATAAGTGATTTGAGACTTTTTTGTTACGTTTTGTTTGGTTGACCATTCTGTGTATTGTCCCGAAGTTTGGTTGAATTTTGTTGCCGAAGTTTCGAATTATAATTAAAAATGTTTGTGGTAGCAAGGCATGTAAGTGTGTCAAATGCGTTCTGACCCGAAATTCCTTTAACTAGTTGCCGTACTTACATCAATTTTCAGGGTGTGTCAAGATAGCACGATCAGATCGCGACTTCAATGCACGGAGTATTTTCGGTTTTCATTGGATATCTCAAAATTGAAATCGAATTGTGGGGATCTGTGAAGGTCAAAAGGTGAGGGATTGTAAGCTGCACAAAATGGCGTTTTTAAATCGTGTTGGCCCAAAATGCACGTGTGAGAAGATAGTATGGCAACGACGTAATATCTAGGTAAATATGTTCTTTTAAATAAATTCTTCAATCAAAATTAAATAATTAAACAAAGAACAAGGAAATTCACTAAACTTGTCCTTGTCACAACACGACCACAACAATAAATCACAAGACTATACAACTGAACTGACCTTAACCTTAGCTAATCACAGAATTGAGCAACAACTGCCAACGTCATCACTCTCTTTCACCTTTCAAATTTGCACACACAAAATAACTTATCACCATGGACGCATGTCCCATTTCCTGATAGTGCTCTATTAATACCGCGAGTTGCCAACTCTCTTCAATTAATTCTACTGACCTGGGTGCGAACTGTGTCGAGATGTCTGTTTGCTCATGTTTATGTTTTCGCGCACAGCATCTTCTCGTTCGACGTCATCGAGCTGAAATCAGCAATGAGAGACGCACCAAAGTGAATGTGAAATTTACTTATGACGTTACTCCGATTAAGCAAGCTCGTGTGGCCTTTGACTGCGTCATCGTTAAATCGTATCAGGCAACAATGTGGTAAACAGAGCAAGTGAATGGAATTTTCCGGCTCAGCAATTGCAAAAAGTTGTTTATTGATTGAGCAGAATGTGTTTTTGTTGTGGTCTATTTTTACTTACTCTGCACACCTTAAACAACAGGATCAGAAAGTCAATTGTGAAGGAAAACAAATATATTTGTTGGCATCCTCTTGTTAACTGTTTTGTTTGCTCTTATTAATGTGATATTTCTTTAAGGTTATTTTTGTTAAACAGAGCTTATTCTAAAGAAAGTGTGAGTGTTTTAGTTCCATTTTGATAATGTCTCAAGGTGTATATTTGCTAACTAGACTTAATAATTTTAGTAATTTGTACTCAACATCAACATAATAAATTAAAGCTTTCATTCGATTTTGATCTTTTGATTATCCATTGTTGTTTAATATGGAAAAAAAATTATTATTAAATATTCAAAAACCATGTTTCAACTGTTTCTGACTTGAGCTCACAAATTTATCAAAATTATTGTCATAACCTTTTCCAACAAAACAGAACTAGAGAGTTTTTAAGCAAATTAACTAAGACAGAAATCGTTTTTATTTGTTTTATTTGTACCATTAACAAAAAAGGACTGCAGCGAACATGATTTCACTCGAACCCCGATGGTTTGACACCAACTGTTGTCAAACGAACGGGGTCACTTTTTAGTTTGACACCCCTTTTACACGGAGTTCACACACACTATCAAAACAAGCGCCGTGTAAAAAGTGACTACTTGCTAAATAATTTTCAAGTACTTTTTTATATGGCAAGAAAACAAACATTTAAAAAAACAAACACTTTTATATCTCAAATGAAGTGAAATCAAAGCGGCTGTTAATTCTAGATTAAATTTTCAAAATGTCCTATCTGCATAGGGAACCGATGACTCATACGTTGTTTTGAATAATTACTCTAGAATTGTGTAATAAAAGTATCATTACAGGTGTGTGGAACTTGATCCTGTGCTGCAATCATAAAGTAAAAAGGGTTACGAAATCCGACTCACAGCTTCCAAAGCTTCTTAGAACATTTCAAGTAAACGTCCAAAAATTTGTAAACACATACTCACGGTGATAACGGCAATAAATCACTCCTCCTGAAACACACGGACTCTGGAATATATAAGAAGCTGTGAAACTGTGTCAGTCTAATCAATTATCAGCAAACAACCAAACAACACGGACATTCGCAAGAAATCAAAGAGTTCTATCCCGTAACTAACTTTATTTGGTAAACTTAAATCTGAGCAAAACTAGTACATCCGGATTAATCATCAAGATGCCACATCTCGTGGATTACTACAGCCCGTAAGTATTCGGAGTAGTTTGCGCTTCTTGCTTTCACTTGGAAACAAATGTAGAGCAGCACGTCTCCCCCCGGAGGCTTGTCTTGAACTTTCCGATTGACCTTAGCGAGCGATTTCGCGCCGCGTAAGGACTATGATCTCTGCGCTTGACGCAATTCGATTCCCTCCACCTTTTTTTTTTCTTTCTGTCTTCGTCTGTGTCTGTGGTGGATTATACATACAACCACGTGCTGATAACGCGATGCAGACGGCGGCCATGCCCCTGGACGGGCTACTGCCTAGGACCGGCTCCGTCGGCCAGTTAATGTTGTTTTCCAAAATATGAACTTTGTTTGCTCTGAACAAGTTGATAACCGGCTCGGGCGGTGCATATATAGCCGATGCCGCCGGGGAGGGATCTTATTAGTGAGATCGAACGGTTCGTAGCAAGAACACACTATAAGCGAAAGCAAGAACGAGACTGCGTCTAAAGAGTGCCACGTTGTCCCGCTGTAGTAGATGGTGAACTAACATCACAAAATGGTCAATCTATCCGCTTTGCTCAGACTCCCAGCTGCGATGGGCAGCCCCAAGCTGAAGACGGTCCCGAAGGCGATCTACAACCACCTGCGAGGATTTCCGGTGGTCAACGGCGAGATCACCCAGTTGTCGGCCAAGGTTCGTGACTTTGTAGAGCAATCGGCAGCGCTATGCCAACCGGAGAAGATCCACATCGTCGATGGAACCGAGGAAGAGAGTAGCAGCTTGCTGAAGATGCTGCACAGCCAGGGAACGATTCAACCACTGCCCAAGTACGAGAACTGCTGGTTGGCGCGCACAAACCCGGCTGACGTGGCCCGTGTCGAGTCGAAGACGTTCATCTGTACCGAAAAGCGCGAACAAGCCATTCCCACGCCGAAAGATGGCGTCCAGGGATCGCTCGGCAATTGGATCTCACCTGAGGACTACGAGGCCGCGATCCAGGCCCGCTTCCCAGGCTGCATGAAGGGACGCACCATGTACGTGGTGCCGTACTCGATGGGACCGATCGCGTCACCGCTGTCCAAGGTGGGCATCGAAATCACCGACTCGGCGTACGTCGTCAACTCGATGCGCATCATGACCCGCATGGGCGAAGAAGTGCTGGACAAACTGTCGGACAATTCGGTAAGTTTGCTACCTCGTAATCAAGCTTAAGACAATCTCTAACCAATCTTTTCAACAGGACTTTGTCAAGTGTCTCCACTCAGTTGGAACCCCGGCCAACGGCAAGATATCGATGCCCTCGTGGCCCTGCGACCCGGAACGGACCATCATCCTGCACAAACCCTCCGTCAACGAGATCGTCTCGTACGGTTCCGGCTACGGCGGTAACTCGCTGCTCGGCAAGAAATGCTTCGCCCTTCGTATCGGCAGCACTATCGCCAAACGTGAAGGTTGGCTCGCCGAGCACATGTTGATCCTCGGTATCACCAACCCCAACGGAGATAAGAAGTACATCGCCGCGGCGTTCCCTTCGGCCTGCGGTAAAACCAATCTGGCCATGATGACTCCGACGCTGCCCGGCTACAAAGTGGAGTGCGTTGGCGATGACATCGCGTGGATGAAGTTCGACTCCAAGGGTCAGCTGCGTGCGATCAACCCGGAGAACGGATTCTTCGGCGTAGCCCCGGGAACCTCGCGAGCCACCAACCCGAACGCCATGGACACCATCTACAAGAACACGCTCTTCACCAACGTGGCGTCCACCTCGGACGGTGGCGTCTTCTGGGAAGGCATGGAAGATGAACTGGCCCCAGGAGTCCAGATCACCGATTGGCTCGGCCAACCGTGGAAGCTGAACGAATCGAAAAATCCAGCAGCCCACCCCAACTCCCGATTCTGTGCCCCCGCTAGCCAATGCCCCATCATCGACCCAGCCTGGGAATGCAACGAGGGAGTCCCAATCTCCGCCATCCTCTTTGGAGGCCGCCGTCCAGAGGGTGTCCCCCTCGTCTACGAGGCCAACTCGTGGTCTCACGGAGTCTTCATCGGATCAGCCATGCGCAGCGAATCCACCGCGGCCGCAGAACACAAGGGCAAGGTCATCATGAACGATCCGTTCGCGATGCGTCCCTTCTTCGGATACAACTTCGGCGACTACCTGAAGCACTGGCTCAGCATGGAGGAACGCGCGGCCCAAGCCGGCGGAAGCATGCCCAAAATCTTCCACGTCAACTGGTTCCGCAAAAACGAACAAGGCAAATTCCTGTGGCCCGGATTCGGTGAAAACAGTCGCGTCCTGGACTGGATCTTCCGACGAATCGAGGGAGAAAAATGCTACCAAGACACCCCGATCGGTCGCATCCCCAGCCCCGGAACGATCAACCTGGAAGGCCTCAACCGACGAGTCGACGAGAAGGCACTCTTCTCAATCCCGCAAAAGTTCTGGCTCAAGGAGGTCGACGAAATCAAACAGTACTACGACAACCAACTGCCTCACGATCTGCCGCAAGCGATCGGCAAGGAGTGGCAGGAGCTGAAGAGTCGCGTGGAAGAAATGTGAGGCCCTTCAGGGTCGTCCTCCTGTACAGTAGCTTAGACACATACTAGCCTTAAGCCTTAGCTCATCTATTAAGTATTAACGTCTAGACGAATAGTTTAAGATTATCAGTCGATCGCAATAAAACAAACATACCAAAAACGAAAACCCACTTTATTCCTCAATTTCAACCGATTTTCCCAAATGATGACAAATCTCCCTCAAGAAACGTATTAAACTCTGTAAAATGTTGAATCCTGAGAGCCAGAGAACAGACACCGCGCGAAACGAGAAAGTTGTGGCCGCAAAATCGGTTCGGATGGAACTTCAACTTGGCCAGCCTCCAAGTTGGATGGCTTTTGGTGATAAGTTTCAGTCGGGATGTTAACCATCGCAGGGTTGTGATGGGCTTCGATTTTCGATAATTTTTCAATTTATTCATTTCACATGTTCAACGAAATTTAGTTTCAGTCTAGAATTTTGAAAATTTTTCGATGTTTATTATCGCAAAATGTCTTTTTTCGCTAATTTTTTGTAATTTTTTTTAAATTTTTCATACCTTTTATTTGTCTTGAAAATTGCATTTATTGAGCTCTACAACTTCCCAAATTTTCATCAAGATTCATTATATGGTTCTGGAGTTAGAACCGTTTGATTAACCTATACCATAAGAAAAAAAATCCCTAAAAAAAGGTAAAAGCCCACCTGGTGACCTTCGCAAACATTTTTTCGTTTCTAATTTTATCCGAAATTTCTTCCTACAGTATGTAAAAAAAGTATTTACACCCCTTGGGCACTATGCACATTTTGTGATGAAACATGTAAAAAATTTAAAGTTTGACAGAAACCTAGTACTACGTTTTGTTCAAAAACTCATGCCAAACATTTTGCTACAAAAAACTCATGAAAAGATGATTTCTATAAAAAGTTATATAACAAATACTATTACGAAAATAAAAAAGGTGCAAAAAAAGTTTGTACACCTTTCGAAAAATTAACATAAATAATGTTATTTGTTGACAAATCACCATAAATCCAGTCTCCCAACTCCAAATAGGCATCCTTGACTGATTAAAAAAAGAATTTGGATTGAATATAAAGTTTACTAACTACTTAGTATAAAAGTTTATATAACTCTGGAAATTCTATATAAAACTTATCTAAACTTAATTTTGCAAACTTTTAATTCAACTAAATGTCAATATATTACCATATAATTGCTAAATAAACATTTTGGAGTGGGTATAACACCGTTTTGGGGGTATTTGTATCGATAGAATAGATTTTTCGTTGGAATTTCGTACCAACCCGGAATTACGTCGTAGGAAAATCCGCCGGCATCCGAACCGGTCCACGATTCACAAGTCAACCTATGTGGAATCGGAAAGGGCATAAAATTTCCGATCTTTTGATACCCAAACATCTACGTTTTCTTTAAAACCTACGTTTTTAAATACCTGGGCAAAAGTAAGTTTGATCCACGAGAACAAAATTACGAAATTCCATACATTTTTGGCAGGTTGCTCAAACGAAACCATAACAACGTTTTTGCTTAGGTATTTAAAAACGTAGGTTTTAAAGAAAACCTAGATGTTTGGGTATCAAAGATCGGAAAAGATTCCACATAGGTTGACTTGTGAATCGTGGACCGGTTCGATGCCGGCGGATTACGACGTAATTCCGGGTTGTACAACGAAAATCTATTCTATCGATACAAATACCCCAAAACGGTGTTATACCCACTCCAAAATGTTTATTTAGCAATTATATGGTAATATATTGACATTTAGTTGAATTAAAAGTTTGCAAAATTAAGTTTAGATAAGTTTATAAAATTAAGTATTAGTAAGTAATTCAATCCAAATAATCAGTCAAGATGCCTATTTGGAAGACTGGATTTATGGTGATTTGTCAACAAATAACATTATTTATGTTAATTTTTCGAAAGTACAAACTTTTGCACCTTTATTTTCGTAATAGTATTTGTTATATAACTTTTTATAGAAATCATCTTTTCATGAGTTTTTTGTAGCAAAATGTTTGGCATGAGTTTCTGAACAAAACGTAGTACTAGGTTCCTGTCAAACTTTAAATTGTTACATGTTTCATCACAAAATGTGCATAGTGCCCAAGGGGTGTAAATACTTTTTTTACATACTGTACATTCATAGCACAGACCATGAGTGAGCATTTAAAACAAATTTGACATCGATCGGCAATCCCGATAATTTTTTAGAACGATTTACTTTTTGCCTTTCTTACTATTTGCCTTTCTTACTAAAGAAAGGTACAGTCATCCCACATATTCGGAACACCCACAAATTCGGAACACTTTTATGATAATTTGTCAATAGCATGCCAAAGGTAGCTTTTCTGTCGAGTCTACTATTTTTAGAACCTTCATTTGGACATTATCTAGCTATTTCACTAGTAAAAGTAATACTTTTTGAACAAAAAAAATCATTCCAAGACTATTTTGTCCAGAGCAGCAAAACACTGCCTCCAAATGGCCTGTTTCATAATTGTGGGATGTTATTGTGCCTCCCACAATTGTGGAACACCTGAATTTAACTGATATTTTCACAAAAAAAGTTATCAAACCATGTATAATACATCACTAAGCTTGAGTTTCATTGGTTTCAGTGTGTGAAGTCATTATTTGGTAATAAATGTGTACTCCTGGAAAGATCCAAAGTTTGTTTACATTCGTAAGAAAAAAGTGTTCCGAATTTGTGGATTTCAAGGGTCAAAGTAATTCTTCAAAAACTTCATATAAAAGTTAAAATTTGCAGATGTTCGATACAGCATTCGAAAGATCGCAAGAAAAGCTTTCAAATGAAGGTAAAAGCGAATCATTATGTTCAATTATCGATTTGCTATGATTTTTTGAACATTGGCCGATCTGGAAACCGTTCCGAATATGTGGGATGACTGTATAGGTTTTAATTTATGGCTGGACGTCATTTTCATGATCGTAAATATGACGATTCAGCAAGAATTTTAAACGGAAAAATCGCTAAAAAATCACACTGCATCGATTTTTGACGCTTCGTCGCCAAGCAGTGGTGTCACGGTTCGCTTATGAGCGTATCATAACCACTCAATCGACGAACCTATCGGGTGAGCGCTTATCGAACGCTCAGAGCGGCGGGTTTGAACGGTTCGCGAACCAAAATTTCGATCATCATTTCTCTGCTCGCTTGCCGCTCCGCTCTGAACGGAGTAAAGAGAGCGTTCAGCGAATGGTTCGCCAACGGAGAATGTAGGCACTGATAGAAAAACTTATTTGTTTTTATTCTTCACTCCCACAAAATTGTTCAAATTTGTTCGCATTCGCATGGAGATGGTGATCTTAGCGGGTTGCAGACTGGATTTCTTCATGTATATGTGATGATTTTCCAGCCCAGGTTGCTTAGAAAATGATTAAAGGGAATTAAAACCAATTCTACCCGAACAGGACAGGCAGCACCATGAAAGCCATCCATTGCCGGCCGCTCCCATCTCCACCATTCATCGGGAGAGGAAAAAGGATTCGGAGCACGGGAAATGTTGATGCTTGACTTACTTAGAAAAAGGTAGCGAAACCGCAGGCTCTTTTCCCAACCCTATTGTGGAACTCGACCAAATTGACCGTTTGACCAAATTTGATCGAATTTAAACAACAGGGCTGCGTAAGCGTCGCGTGGAGTTGGTATTTGTGTAGGGTAAAGGTCTGGGAGTCGCTCTAAGCAAGCGATACGACCATTGGCATAAATGAGTTTAGATGGTGTGGCATTAATCTCAAGGTAAGCAATCGGATGCTGCTGTCGCCACAAAATTGTTCAAATTTGTTAATGATAAAGTTATCAAGGGACCATCCATAAACTACGAAGACATCTCAGGGTGAGTCCCCCCCCCCCACCCTTTTAACCACGTTCCATAGAAAAAAGGATTTAATTTGAATGGAAATTGTCCACGGGGGGGGGGGGGTTGAGATTTCCCAAAAAGTGTCCACGTTTGTGGATGGTCCCCAAGGTACTAGGGAGTCCTCTGTTGACCCAGGACATAACAACATAATATAAAAAAAAGTCTACCATACTCACTGGAGCTACGCGGGTATGATCTGTTGTCAAAATCATGAAATGTTTTTCTCTGAGTGCTGTTTTTTAGCTCTTCTTGCGAACCGCTCATTGATGGTCCCTCTTACTCACATTCGCGATGAGAGAGCAAGGGTTCATGCGAACCACGGCAGGCGTTCGGATCGTGGTTCGTTCGAGCTTGGTTCGCAATCATGAGCGAACCACACTTGAGCGTCATGACGTATCGTTTGAACCACGATTCGAGTGAGCGAACCGTGACACCACTGTCGCCAAGTCGACAAGTTGTCAAGTTGAGCTTCGAATACTGGAGCAAGAATGCTGGCGCATATAGCTTATGGCTCGAGATATACTCGTTTGTAGTTGCTTGTCTACCGATGTTTCCTACAAAATGTATGATATCGTAGCTTTTCGGTTTCTTTTGCCTTGTCCGTTTTCGCATAACTGCCCATTGTTTATGCAAAAACTTTTGTGACTTAGGACATTCATCCGGCTATAAACAATTTGTTTCTTCTGTGCTCCTAAAATCGCCTTTAAGTAGGCTTCATTTTGCCGTGATTTAGTAAGTTTATTGAACAGAGTTCATTGGATTCCAATGGGAGCTTTCTAAGCTTCTAAGCTTTATATCGTTTTCAAAGTTTTCAATGCTCGCGACGCCATTAGGTTTTACGCCGACTCGATTTGGAGATTAGAAGGAATGCACTGTTTACAAGGACTTAGCACAGTTCGATGCGGTCGTCGATTTTGTTCGGGAAAATTCGTCGACAATCGACGAAGACCATGTAAACAGTGCACACGTGCTGTCAAATGACGTCACGGCGTAAAACCTAATTAGGTTTTACAGCGTGACGTCACGAGCGCACACGCACACACATTTTTACTGAGACACACGTGCATAAAATGTAAACAGTGCAGCCAAGCTGTCAATTTTCTAACCTAAAAACCGAGTCGACGTAAAACCTAATAGAGGAGAAAACCAACTCGCGACCAAATTTTGAGGCTAGGAATTTTGACAGATATGATTTTCATAAAGTATTCGCCTCCTTTTCTCTCCCACAGAAAACTGGGGACAAAGTAGCTGTCAAACTAGTCGAAATGTTAAAGTCACTCACAAAATGAACTTTGAGTGATTTGAGTTCATTTCTGACGTCACGATTTCCTTCTCTATAGAGGAGAAAATCGTGACGTCAGAAATGAACTCAAATCACTCAAAGTTCATTTTGTGAGTGACTTTAACATTTTGGCCTAGTTTGACAGCTACCTCGTTCCCAGGTTTTTTGTGGGAGAGAAAAAGAGGCGAATACTTTATGAAAATCATACCTGTCAAAATTCCTAGCCTCAAATTTTGTCGCGAGTTTCTTTTCTCCTCTATAGAGGAGAAAACCGTCACGTCAGAAATGAACTCAAATCACTCAAAGTTCATTTTGTGAGTGACTTTAACATTTAGGCCTAGTTTGACAGCTACCTCGTTCCCAAGTTTTCTGTGGGAGAGAAAAGGAGGCGAATACTTTATGAAAATCATACCTGTCAAAATTCCTAGCCTCAACATTTTGTCGCGAGTTGCTTTTCTCCTCTATTGGCTATCTACCTAAGGTATCGCGATTGAGTGTGTAGTGGTGTGGTTGTAAGAATAGCTTTCTCTGACTCTCTCACTTTTGTAGATTCTGAATTGCTTAAACGTTTGTTTGATTAAAAATTTGTACGATTAAAAATATTCTTTTGGTGAAAATTGCTTTTTTCAATTTCTTCTGGAAAACACTCCATAATAGGTAATACCTTGCTTTCATCATAAGATTTTTTGTATCATGTCACTTTCATTTTTGCGGACGTTATAAATAAACAAAGTCGATGTTATGAATTGATAGAAGTTATATTCTTTAGTAAGAAAGGCTCTATCTCACCCCTGGTGGGATTAAATCGGGTTTTTTGAAAACTAATGATTGCAAATGAACTTGTGCAAAATGCATTTTAAAACACTTTTCCCATGCAAATGTTGAACTATGGCTTGTTATTTCAATACAGTCGACCCTCTGGCTGTCGATCTTCTCGATATCAATATTGCTCCATCTATCGATTAATTCTTCAGTCCCTTCAAACTGCATACTTCGATTGGCTTTATTCCTCGATATTTTCTCTTGCTTGAAGGATCTCTTCCTCGACGGTCCATTGGATTCTGTTTGCTTTAAAAATCTCTTCCGGTTGTCAATAATTTCACTTTCTCATGGCTTGCATAGACATTTTTCTTGGCGAAACGAAGCTTTGAAGGGTGTTTGACATTAGTTTGTTTTTGTTTGATGGATGTTGCCATGATTCTCTCCCATAGCTGGGTATCAAGAAAAAATATTTTCAATCGAGTCTTCATTTTGCATCGTTCTGTAAACTGATGATTCTCTTCCTCGACGGTCCCTTGGATATTGACAACCAGAGAGTCGACTGTATTTACATTTTTTATTATTTTTGCTCAAAACCAGTTAATTAAATGAAAGTAAATATTTTTGTTCAAAATTGTCATTGCCAGATTTGTGAGCACCTATGTTCAAAACCAAGATTGTTCATTTTTTGCATTTGGTCTGACAGTTTTGGTCTAACAGCTCTACCTTGGAGTTTGTTGTGGACATGGCGAGGGATAGGAAAAAATAGAAAGGCAAAACGTAATGATAGAAGGTGTTAAAAAAACGAAACTATTGGCACTACGCCCCCCGGGGCATGGCCTTCCTCTAACGTGGGATTTCTGCTCCAGCGCCTCTGACGAGACAGGAGAAACCAGAAACAGGAGAAGGTGTTAGTATAGGCCAAATACTACCAAAAACAAACATAAACTATAAAAGATAAATGCAAATTAAAGTACTAAGAATAAAACAATAAAAACATAAAACATTTGGAGATATGCATTTCTGCTCAAAAAAATTATCGAATTTCAGTACATTAATATAACTTAAAGCACCATGCGTTTCCAGCTAAGTGCACCAAGAAATCATTTCTATGGAGAAGCGCGGTACTTTAGGTTCAGTTAGCATCAGGGAAGGTATTTGCCGATGGGCCTCCAAAAAACTTTTTTAATTTATTTCCTTCCAGAAGGAATTTACTATAATCATGTATGGAGCACTACTACTAATGAACAACTTTGTAGAACATTGTTTTGTTCTAAACTGAATGCTGTTGACATTAGAGCGTAAACAAAAATCCCCTTACCATCGCGAGTGAGGGACGCCAATGGTGGCATTTTTAAAAATTGTTTACGCTCTAGCATCAACAGCATTCACTTTGGAACAAAACAATGTTCTATAAAATTGTTCGTTTGAACAAAATCTACAATAGCTTCAAACATTATTATAGTGAATTCTGTAACTGGAAGGTAATAAATCAAACGAGGGCTTCGCGGTGGTTTTTTGCCATTTGCCATCCCTGGTTAGCATCACAATATCAGAGATTTATCTATATCTAGAGTTTTTTTTCTATGGTTCTATAAGCTATGCAACTCCTTATGTTTATAGGACCTTTTTCTAATAAAACCCTAGATTTTTGTATTGAGCTACGATTTTTAAATGTCTTAGTATTTCATTAAGAGCCCTACTAATAACATTTATTTTGAAACGCGAAAATCGTTCAAAAACGCAAGTTTTTGGTACGCCCTAATTGCCAAACAAAAAAAAATACGGCTCTAAGTTTTTTGTTCAGAGAACTCCTATTCCTAATCCTGTTTCCATTGAAATTTGAAAGTTTAAAAAAACCTTAATTTTCAGTCCGATTCTGAAGGAAAGGCGACATAAACTTCAAAAATATATATTTTCGACGGCCTTACTTTGAAAAAAAATCAATGCGTTATAAATCAAACAAACATTTCAAAAAAGTAAACTCTGATGCCCTTATACGAGACGAAAATTTGGCACCAACCAACCCCAGCTTCGAATCGTTTCAAAAAATGACGCTCCAGAGTGTGGTTTTAAATTTCTTTCTCCAATCGAACTGGACCTGCAGGAATCGGAGAAGCAAAAGTGCTCGAGTGGTCTTCAAAGTTTGGCACCCGCTCCTTCTGTTTTTTTTTTTTGCCCTACCAGCCATCTCGAATTGATTTTCCAATTTCCACTACCCCCGTATTCCCTAAAACAAGCCGCCCAACTATCTTATTTCGCGCCAACAGTTTTGAGTGGCCAGCAGCAGCGGTTCAAGAGTGTTGAGAAGGGCTTAAGACTTGCGCTGCGGAGTTGAGGATGGCATATTCTGTGCTCTATAAAGTGCAACAAACAACAACAACGATGAATGCAGCTGAATAAGATGGATGATGAGAGGGATTTTGTTTCAAACCGAACAAGAAACTGGAAGTGCACTTTTGGTCCGAGTTTTTCCGAGACGATTTGCGGACGAGAAAAACTTAATGCGCTCTCCCTGGATCTCGAGAGAATCCTGCCACGATCAGTCGAGTGAAAATAATTGGTTTGTTTTGAACTCGATGTGATACAACGTTTAGGAATCATCAAGAACACTTGCTGCTGTTTGCAGATTTTGAAGTGGTATTACTTTTAAAATTATGGAATGGTTATCCCAGAATCACATTTTAATTATGCTTTTCAAAATAAATTGCAACTGAATCCTGTTATTTTCCACCACCTCTGTTGTTGCAAATCTATAAACACAAACGGCTAAACAACAAGAAGTACTCTTCTGCACGTTTTGCACATCTGTTTGTTTAGATTAATCATCAGGCTGCAATTTAACCATAATCATTAATACAGGGTATTTATTATCAACCCGGATCGCGATGTGATTTGATAACGGCAGCTCATTCTCTGCTGGGGGCTCAAGTGTTTTTGTTGACCAGAAAGGGGACTTGTTTGTAAATATGAACCTGCCACGCGATGTGTTGTGTTGTATTGAAATGTTGAGATGTAAAATGGTTTAACGGTTTCAAAAACATCCTTATTGCAGCTAGAAGGAAAATCAATCCAGGATACATAGAATCCTTTAAAAACTTTTTGCGAAATTTGAAAACGAAAAGTACACAGAAAAAAAAATTACGGTAATATTATATCTGGGAAGTGGTACATCTTTTATGACAGAAAAAAATGTGTAATTTTACCACTTTTCTGTTGTAGAGTTCGATTTAGAGTGTCGTTCCGTCGAGTCGCTTGATTTTGCGCGTTTATCGTCGGAATATTTTGGTGTTTTTTGGGATCGTATAGATTCCAGAGACAAGCAGACACTGAATTGGTGGGCTTGTTCCTTTAACACTGGAAGGCCCAACGCATGGCCAACTTACACGGACGCCCAAGCCTCCCAAAAAAAGGTGGAACGGTAACTTCAACTCGCTGGTTCTCGGGCATTACTCAACCAATCGGGACGATTCTTGTTTCCAGTGATTTGTAAGAATGTCTAGATAATTCTAGAACTTTGCAGAACTTAATTTGACCAAATCTGTAATTTCTGCGACCGAAAACATAGTTCCACCTTTTTTAAAACAACACCCTCCGCGGAATTTTCGGCGATTTTTTTTTACACGTGAAAAAAAAAAGGTGGAACGATGTTTTTGATCGCAAAAATTACAGAATTGATCAAATTAAGTTCTGCAAAGTTTTAGAATCATCTAGACATCCTAACAAATCACTGGAAAGAAGAATCATCTTGATTGGTTGAGTTATGCCCGAGGAGAACCATATAGTTGAAGTTACCGTTCCAACTTTTTTAAAGTCTTGGGCGTTGGAATGTTAAGGAACATTCTACTCGAATGATTCTTGAAATATGTGTTAGTCTATCTTATTAATTTTATTTAAATTTAATTTTCTACCCGGGTAGATGTTGTAGTTGAAATTTCGCGATCGTTTTTCTCGTTTGTCGAGATACTCATTACATCTAGGTTTCTTTTTTTATGATTGTAATTGTTTAATGAGAAGATTCTTTTTAAATTTCACGTCCCCTTAAACGTATCAAAAACTAAAAATGAATATAAATAGTTTTTTTTTTTTGCAAATCAAGTTTTAGTGACAAAAAGTTACATTAAAAATCTCTAATTTTTTTTAACCGTGTATCATTTACTCAGTGTAGTCCTTATCCATACCTACAACTTTGCCGAAGACACCAAATCGATCAAAAAATTTCTTCAAAAGATACAGGTTTTTAAATTTTCATGCATCATTTTTGTATGGACAGCTGCCAAATTTGAATGGAAAATTATATGGACAAGCTAATGATGCAAAATGGCTGCTTTGGGCATACCAAAGGCACCAAAAAAGTTTCAGCCGGATTAAAAAATACAAAAATTAAAATTAAAAAACGACTCTATTTTATTGTGTCCACAATATTTCTGGTTTTTCCAGAGCCAAAAAACAAATACTACCACCAGATGCAATGTGTTTTGCAGCAGGACACTTTTGGACAACTTATTTGCTACGATTGTAGCCGTAAAAAGAGCTCCAGGGTATCCCATAGCCGGCCGATGAACTTCGCAGCGGTTGAACGTTACGCCAAACTGATGTCTTTTTCTTGGCACCCAATAGATTGCCATTTACTTTCATTTTCGGTACTCGATTACATGGACGAGCCTTTGTAGGAGTGACCACTATCGGTGGTTCGGTGATCACATCGTGGTCAACTCCGCCATTCGGCAAAACTGTTGCGGCTGGCGTTTCAGTTTCTCCATAGTCATTTTGAGCCGTTGAAATTTTCTGGAATGATAAACAAAGTTGGGCATAATAACAACTGTTATTTTCTAAAATAAGATACCAATACCGCAAACAGTATAATCAAATATACAATTTTAAGATTACCAAACGCCATTCTAGATGAAAGTTTCAAATCATACTGAGGTGTTATTCGGTGTTAAATTGAATATAAGCGCAATGTCGTTCATTAAAAAATCATTATTTTGTCCATTACGAATGAACACATGATTTATAAAAGTAGAACGAATGCTTTAACGATGTCATTAACTATTTTTGAATTCATCGAAATAAAAAAAAATCCGGTAGATTATATTTAACACCTCTATTTTGTTAAGTCGCAGTAAGAAAAGTTGCCTAATTATAATATTACAGACATTCTGTAAGTTTCGCTGATAGTAAAATTTGAAAGCAACCGAGACTCTTCTCTCACTTTCACGACCAAAATGTAAAGTTAAAGTTCAAAGAAAGAGTTTCAAGGTGTTCTGAAGAATTTCTATCTCACTTATACCTAATATCTTTTAAAATCCATCAATCAACAATAAAACGGCCAATTTGAGTGTTCAGAAACTCTCCACGCCAATTTAAAACTTAATACTTGAGTGATTAAGGAAGGACTTTTGTGAACAGCTGTTTCCAATCTAACAACCCAATAAAAAATCAAGAATTAACGAAAATTAAGTCCCTACTGCCAGCGCCACTATGCTACTTAAACGGGGTGACTTTGATAGCCGGGGTGACTTTGATAGGTTTGCGATTTTTCCGCACAATGAAGAGTACAATTAAAATACGTAAGGAATGGTTTTGAAACATACTGACCATGGTAGAGAAGTGTTCAAAGTACCTCAAGAAGAACTTTTCATAAAATTTTGACAAGTTTAAAAAGTCAGTTAACTATAGTTAAGAAAATGTTGATGAATGTCATTATTTTAAACTTCTCAAAGTGTCATGATTTTCTCAATGAACATGATTTTTAATCGGAAAACGGAATGAATTTTCGGATTCTTTGGACAATTTTCCATTAGGAGAAGGTTAAAAATGTTGGTAAAAATAAATAATATGTGTCTTTGAAACACAATTATAAAAACTCTCTAAACTTATAGGGGTAATTCTCCGCCAACTCACACAGCAGTTGCCCCGACCCCTCTTTGATTTGCGTGAAGGGGTAACTTTTGTCCCTGATCACGAATCCGAGGTCCGTTTTTTTGATATCTCGTGACGGAGGGGCGGTACGACCCCTTCCATTTTTGAACATGCGAAAAAAGAGGTGTTTTTCAATAATTTGCAGCCTGAAACGGTGATGAGATAGAAATTCGGTGTCAAAGGGACTTTTATGTAAAATTAGACGCCCAATTTGATGGCGTACTCAGAATTCCGAAAAAAAGTATTTTTCATCGAAAAAAATACTAAAAAAGTTTTAAAAATTCTCCCTTTTTCCGTTACTCGACAGTAAACAATTTTGGAACATGTCATTTTATGGGAAATTTAACTTTTCGAATCTACATTGTCCCAGAAGGGTCATTTTTTCATTTAGAACAAAATTTTTTCAATTTTTCAATTCAATTCAGTTTTTATTAAGTAAATAATCAATTCACAATTTTCTTTGCAATTAAACCTAATAGAGATTTGGAGGTCCTTTCAGCTATGTGTTGATAAATTTGTCTTTCGACACAATTGGTTATTCTAAAGGCTAATCACAAGTAGGAAAAAGTTCAGGAAAAAAAAACCTACAAAATTGCTATAGAAAGGGGATAGTTAGAGGAAAACTTAAAGCTAGATCACAGAATGATTTTGTCTGTTGACGCCGAAAAGCAGCGCTGCACGAGGCAGCTTATCCGTTGTAAACGAATTTGATCATGAGCTCTCCCAGAGCCATGAACTGTTCTGCCTTGTTCCGGCAGGCACGAAAACGAGTTAACATTTCCCCGCGAGGGCGAAAACTCTGGCAGAGTGAATAGGTCATCTCCGGACACAGCTGCTTGTTCCGGAACTGTACCGCTCGCCGCGGTCACGCTTGCGTAGGAACCTCCCCAGCCGGGAGGAATCGCTGGAGTAATCCGATCTGCCGCGCCTTGTCCAGCTACAGGAACGGTTGGGCTTAATCTTGGAGGCGGCCGGGTCGCTGGAAGCTTCTTTTTCTTCTTAGCCTGCTCCTCGAGGTATGCTTTACGTGCGGCACAGCCACGGAAGTTCGCTGTATGGTTGCCATCGCAGTTCGCGCACTTGACAAGCGATCGGTGCTGCTGAGCGTCGCTTTCACTCAGCCTCGCTTTCTGGGGAAGTTTGCACTTCTCCGTGAAATGCATTTCGCCGCACTTGACGCAGCGCGGCGGGAGGTTGCAATTTCTTGAGCCGTGGCCGAATTTTTGGCAACGGTGGCATTGGGCTGCGTCTGTCGAATTCTTTGAGAAATACCTCCAAGTCACCCAGAAACCGTCCAACGTTTTTTTCCGTCGGAGATCCTGGAGCTTGACGGTACCACGATCGAAGTAGAGTAGGTACAGCACGTGAGTACCTGTGACCGTAGTCGTTCTTGAGAGCACCTTGATGTCCCGGGGGTGAACGTTTACGTCGGCAAGGTGCCCAGCCAGGTCCTCCACTGGCCGGTCCGTGTACCCTTGCAGGACTATTTTAACCGGCACCGTTTCAGCCGGATCGAATGTGAAGTATTTCACGTTGTGTGTTTTGAGGACCATCAACACTTTATCGTAATTCGCTCTTAACAACGTGATCACTTGCACATTCTTCTTACCGATCTTCAAACAGTAGGTTTGACCCTCCAGTAGCTCGTCCACATGATCTGCTAGTGTGTCGACGACAAATATCGGCGGAGGTCTTCTTTCCTTCGCCGCAGTTTTGCTGGTTCCAGCTTTCTTCGACCCGCGTGCAGGGTCGTCGTCGTCGTCGCTACTGCTGGTGCTGCAGTCGTCTTTATTGTCCTCATCGTCACCACTCAGCGGCTCGAACTCGTTGCGTGTGGGGACGGGGGTGACGGAGGGGACGCCGGAGGCCTGCCGGCCTGCCTTAGCTGTCTTCACACGTAGCTGGTACGGGCTGCGATAGTGTGGATGCAGCTTTGTTTTGTCAATGCCTTCTAAAGCTGTCGCCGCGGTGGAAGGCTTGAGTTGACTATTGGCCGGATTGTTTTTAGTAATCCGGCCAGGAGACGGGTTCCGCGAGGTCCCCGGTGCTGCACTCGAGTTGCCATGCCTAGCGCCACGCTTGGGCATCTCCGGGCGGCAAGTTCGCGATTAAACACTTCACCCGCGGCGTGAAAAAGTTGAAAATTTAACGGAGCACTAAAATTGTGTTATGGCTGGCTCCAACGTAGGTAGCCCGATGATGGAAGTATAATCAACTGAACAAAATTTTTCATTTTAAAATTTCGTGTTTTTTTTAACTTTGCAGGGTTATTTTTTAGAGTGTAACAATGTTCTACAAAATTGTGAAGAAGACAATTACAAAAATTTTGATATACAGACATAAGGGGTTTGCTTATAAACATCACGAGTTATCGTGATTTTACGAAAAAAAAGTTTTGAAAAAGTTGGTCGTCATCGATCATGGCCGTTCATGGTCACCCGCGACAGACACGGACGACGAAACAAAGAGAAACGCAAAAAGTAACTTTTTCAAAACTTTTTTTCGTAAAATCGCAATAACTCGTGATGTTTATAAGCAAACCCCTTATGTCTATATATCAAATTTTTTGTAATTGTCTGCTCTACAACTTTGTAGAACATTGTTACACTCTAAAAAATAACCCTGCAAAGTTAGAAAAAACACGAAATTTTAAAATGAAAAATTTTGTTCTAAAGAAAAAAAATGACCCTTCTGGGTCAATGTAGATTCGAAAAGTACATTAAATTTCCCATAAAATGACATGTTCCAAAATTTGTTACTGTCGAGTAACGGAAAATGGGAGAATTTTTAAAACTTTTTTAGTGTTTTTTTCGATGAAGAATACGTTTTTTCGGAATTCTGAGTACGCCATCAAATCGGGCGTCTAATTTTACATTAAAGTCCCTTTGACACCAAATTTCTATCTCATCACCGTTTCAGGCTGCAAATTATTGAAAAACACCTCTTTTTTCGCATGTTCAAAAATGGAAGGGGTCGTACCGCCCCTCCGTCACGAAATATCAAAAAACGGACCTCGGATTCGTGATCAGGGACAAAAGTTACCCCTTAGGACAAAGTTTCACGCAAATCGAAGAGGGGTCGGGGCAACTTTTCTCGATTTCGTGTGAGTTGGTAGAGAATTACCCATATGTAAAATCCATTTTAAATCCTTTGTCACGAGATTCATGTGGCGGGTTTTCCAGCTGTAAAAATAGTTAGTTAGCACGAAACCCGGATCATACATGGAGATTTTCAGAAAAGTTCCAATTTTTTGAAAAATCAACTTGGTTCTTAATGCAAAATCAAATTTGCAATCGAAAAGTATTTTACAGATTTTTTGATGGAGTGCACCTTTTTCAACATAAAGCCAATTACACCTTAATTTTAACTGAAAAAATACAAGTTTTTCATTTTTTTTAAATAGTGTCCTTTTATTTTTTGTACCAATATCTCAGAAACTAATGGGTTCATTTTAAATGTTAAAAATTAAACATCTGTGAAATCTTATGAGCGTTGGTAGCGTTCTTTTATTACTAAACGCAGTTGGGGGAGGGAGGGGGTCGAAGGCCGTGTTAAGTAGAGATCCTAAACAGGGAGACTGGACGAAGTGAATTTGACGTACCCAAACAGACGCGAGTTTGACGTATCCAAACGAGCATTTGCCTTTACGCCCAGCAAAACTCATCAGTGTTGCCAAGCTCAAAACATACGTTGCCAGATCGATTTAGCAAGCTTAGACCAGTCTCCCTGTTTAGGGTCTCTAGTGTTAAGCTCCATAAATTTTTTTTCAAAATTTGCATGGAAATTTTGTTACGAGGGAAGAGGGGGTTAATAATCCTAATTTTTGCGTTACGTAATAAACGTACTCTCCCTTTTCGAAATATAAATAAAAAAGAAATAAAAAATATAAATTTTGGGATCAAGACATAAATTTTAACAATGTTAAATATTTAGTTATCGCTCTGTAAATTACTGTGGGTCTCGTGGCGCAGGGGTAGCGGCTTCGGCTGCCGATCCCGATGATGCTATGAGACGCGGGTTCGATTCCCGCCTTATCCACTGAGCTTCTATCGGATGGTGAAGTAAAACGTCGGTCCCGGTTTCTCCTGTCTCGTCAGAGGCGCTGGAGCAGAAATCCCACGTTAGAGGAAGGCCATGCCCCGGGGGGCGTAGTGCCAATAGTTTCGTTTTCTGTAAATTACTAATAATATCAAGCAAAACAATATAAATGGGCCAATGTTGAAGTGTAAACAAAGAGTCTATCCTGCTCACGTCAGTTGATGTTTACGTAAGGAACGAGCAGGATGGCCTCTTTGTTTACACTTCAACATTGGCCAAATTTACATTGTTATGCTTGATATAATCAAAAATTAAGCTTATTTTTCAAATTAGTAAAGCAAAAATAATCACAAAATGCTTAAAATATGCAAAAAAAATAGCCAAAAAAATAAATGACGTTTCTTCGGACTGGGTTACTCTGTGGTTATGCCACTAGAAATAAAAATCCACTCAAAAATAAATAACCCGATTTTAAAACATCTTAAATAAATAAAAAAATAATTTTTATTTTAAATCACCCTACCGTGCAGCCACCCTCTTTAACTAAACTCAACGAATATGCGCACGCCCATGATCTCCCCCTTCGTCAAGTTTCCAAAACGTCAAACGAATCAACACGCGGTTTTGTTTACGTTCGTTTTTGGTCGTGCGTTCCATCGCTCGGTCGCAGTTTCGGTGCATTTTAGTGCAGAAAATCGTGCTAATCCACCATGGGCAAATCCAAGGCGCACCGAATAAAGGGCCTGAGTGCCCCGAAGCAGTCCCTGGGCGACCAAATCACCGAAGGCCGGGTGTCCAAGAAGCAAAAGTCGAGCAAGTTTCGGCTGCGCGCCGAGGAGGAAGAGTTTGTCGACGCCAAAACGAGCCAGCGCATCCTGAAGCAGGCCCGGAAGCAGCAAGCGGAGCTGAACCTGCTGGGCGGCGATTCGTTCGGGCCGTCGCTGTCCGAGTCGGTGGCGCTGAGTGAGGGAACCAGCAAGCGGCAGAAGCACCGGCTGGGTCGTGCGGGGGGAGATTCCTCGGACGAGTCGGATGAGGAGTTCCGCGAGGAGGGTGATGTCGACGGGCAAGACTTTTTCGACGACATCAAGATCAACGAGGAGGACGAGCGCGCGCTGGAGATGTTTCAGAACAAGTGAGATTCTTTGAGATGACTTTGTAGAAGAATTTGAAAAACTCAGGTTTTTACTTTTAGGAACGGCGTCAAGACACGCACGCTGGCCGATATCATCATGGACAAAATCACCGAGAAGCAGACGGAAATTCAGACTCAGTTTTCCGACAACGGTTCGCTGAAGATGGAGGAGGTCGACGAACGGGTCCGGGAAATGTACGAAGGCGTTCGGGATGTGCTGAAGCGCTACCGAAGTGGCCGCGTCCCGAAAGCGTTCAAAATCATCCCCAAGCTGCGCAACTGGGAGCAGATCCTGTTCATCACGGAACCGCAAAACTGGAGTGCCGCCGCCATGTTCCAAGCGACGCGGATATTTTCCTCCGGTCTGACCCAGTACATGGCCCAGCGGTTCTACAATCTGGCCCTGCTGCCGCGCGTCCGTGACGACCTGGCCGAGTACCACAAGCTCAACTTCTACCTGTACCGTGCGCTCAAGAAAGCCCTCTTCAAGCCGGCCGCCTTCATGAAGGGCATCATCCTGCCGCTGCTCGAGTCCGGCGATTGCACGCTCCGCGAGGCCATCATCTTCGGCAGCATCATCAGCTCGACGACCATCCCGGTCCTGCACACCTCCGCCTGTTTACTCAAGATTTGCGAAATGGAATACTCGGGCGCCAACTCGATCTTCATCCGGATCATCCTGGACAAGCGGTACGCGCTGCCCTACCGAGTCGTGGACGCGGTCGTCTTTCACTTCCTGCGCTTCGAGCAGGACAAGCGCGAGCTGCCCACGCTGTGGCACAACGCACTGCTCACCTTCGCCCAGCGCTACAAGAACGACATCTCCTCGGAGCAGCGGGACGCGCTGCTGCAGCTTCTGAAGTAAGTCTTATTGACGTGCCACCCCAGTAACAATGTTAACCTCTGTTGTTTTTTTTGTCTGTTTCAGGAAAAAGTCCCACGCCAAAATCACGCCGGAGATTCGGCGCGAGCTGGTGGCGGCCCGGTGCCGTGACATCGAGGGTGGCGACAGCCTGGTGCACGAAGCCGACATGGAGTACAAGGAGGACACCGACTATGCGCCGATGGAGGACGCCGCGAGTGGGCCGTCCGGAAAGTCTGCGAAGGTTGAGGATGAGGAAATGGAGGATGACGACGACGAAGAAGATGATGATGAAAGTGATGAGGAAGAGTTGTAGGGTGAAAGAGGAAAACAAGTTTGTTTTTCTGTACAATTATGTCTTTATTGCTACATACTGTATTTAGGCAAATACATCTGAGTTACTGTGGATACAAAAACTACACCTTGAATTGAGTTCGTTACACATTTTCCCTAACACTAATAGAGTTGAAAGAAACTGGAATAACTGCGACACAAGCACTGCTGCAAGTAGGAAAAAACAAGCGTTTGCTGTTTTTTAACTTTCGGTTATTCTAAACTGTTTCTATTTTAGTGTGAGCAAAATTTGCGGCTCATTTTCCTGTAATGTTCTTCTGTGAAATTCAACGGACAATTTTCAAACTTGTTTTTGTTCTGCAAATAATTTATTTTAATCTGAATATTATTTTAGTCTTTCCTTTTTAAAATGTTCACAAGAATCTTCAACACATACAAAATACCATATATTTTCTCATATTCATGTAATATTTTTTGTTCAAATTTTCACGGGAATAGAATTACCTACCGGGACTCGCGGACGCGCGCGCACCGGGCCGGACGAATAAGTCGTAGTAGTTGGTAGAGTGAGTGCATTTTCGGACTTATCAATACGCGCTAGAAGTAGTGAGCAGACAAAGAGATATGACTTGTTTTTTTTTTTTGCTTTATTTGCGAAAGAGTGGGCGGCATCGTTTGGTTTGGTTCAAGTTAAACATTTTAGAATTTTTAAGGTTCGGGGGGTAGCAAGATGAAGAAAAACTAAAAATAAAGCAAGCAAATGAGAGAGAGAAAAAACTATCTAATAAAGAATGTGTTTCAATTCTTGGAATTCTTTTGAAAAACATGCAAACAAAATGTGCCGAAATTTTAGTGGAATAATTGGTTTTTGAATAACTTAATTCTCGTTCTCATCATATTTTCAGGATTGCACATCCCAAAAGTGATAACATTTTTTTTTTCGGAGAATCTGGCGCCCCAAAATGATAAAAAA
The DNA here is from genome assembly GCF_015732765.1 of Culex quinquefasciatus. NCBI lineage: Eukaryota > Metazoa > Arthropoda > Insecta > Diptera > Culicidae > Culex > Culex quinquefasciatus. Next base: position 41,894,009 of record NC_051863.1, read on the forward strand.
AAAAAAAACAAAATAAAATAAAAAGTTACCGTAAACCGGGGTGACTTTGATAGGATTTCAATTTGTTTTTAGAATATTTTCCAACAGGTAAGGTTTTTCTCAAGATTATTATTTTTAAAACATGTACTGGGGTAGGCCACACAAAGTCCATGCACTATTTTGGAAAAAAAGTTTTTTCAATAGTGTTTAGAAAAATAGTTACGTTAAAAATTCTTGGTTTTAATTCCGGGGTGACTTTGATAGTCATAGTTTTTCTTGTTAAAATCATATTTAAGATGTTCAAACTTTATTTGTACGTTAAATGTACCATCACTAAAGTAGCTGATATAGTTTGTAAGAAAAAAATCAATGTTTATATTAAGTTAACTAAGTTTATAAGCTTTTAACAAAATACATATGAATTTTAGGTAAAATTGTTAAAAAGTCGGAACTTTGCCTGAAATTTGTTAAAAATAGTTTTGTTTATAAAATTATCGATTTATATTGCATTTTATACTGAATTCGAAGCACGAATCACAAGTTTTTACATTTTACATGAAATTTGTTCAACTGAATTTGCCTATAAATTTGGAGATTTTTTCTAATTGTGTTTCAAAAACACATATTATTTATTTTTTACAAACTTTTTTAACCTTCTCCTAGTGGAAAATTGTCCAAAGCATTCGAAAATGTATTCCGTTTTCCGATTAAAAATCATGGTCATTGGGAAAATCATGACACTTTGAGAAGTTTAAAAAAATGACTTTCATCCACATTTTCTTAACTATAGTTAACTAACTTTATAAACATTTCAAAAATTTATGAAAAGTTCTTCATGAGGTACTTTGAACACTTCTCTACCACGGTCAGTATGTTTCTGAACCATTGCTTACGTATTCCAATTGAGCTCTTCATTTTGCGGAAAAATCGCAAACCTATCAAAGTCACCCCGTTTTACGGTAATCAAAACATCAATTTGATTAGTATTTTTTCAACAAATGTTTATATCTGAGAAAAAGACAAAAATTTACGTTACGTTACGAATGGTGCACGTCCGAAATGTCAAAATCACGCAGTGGTACCAACATTTAAAAAAAATTGTGACAGTAATCCCTTGGGAAACTTTTTTGTAATGTTGGTACCACTGCGTAATTTTCTTCATTTAAAAATCTGGATAGGTCCTATAAATACTGAGAGTCCCAATGCTTTAAGAACATTAAAAAAAACACTCTAGTTTACCTCTATTCAAATTCAAAACAATATGTTTTCCTGTCTTCAAATATTTTTTCATGTTAAATTGAAGTTTTCCCTAGATTATGTCCCTCGGAAAAGTTTGAAAAATGCAATGAGCTATTTGCAAAAAATGTTTTAAAAAATAATTTATTGGAGGGCAAGACGGCCACCTCCTCCGGGGGTTAGACGGCCACCCGTAATTTGTAAATTTTATTTGATATAGGTTATATTTTTGACGGTTTTTTGACTGTTAAGACATATTTGTAGATAAGGAAAAGCATTTTCAATAAAACTATCAATTTTTAATCAAAATGTTTAACACAACATTCTTCCCTGGGATATAGCAAAACTCATTGAAAAGTATGAAATCCTGTCAAACTTTTCAAAAAATTGCTACTTTATAATTGTTCACATAGTTTTGATTTACTTATTTTAATCGAAATACACAAACTAATTATTTTGCATCAAATTGTGTTTGTTTGTAGTGTTGTAGTGTTGTAGTAAAAATTCACAGTTTTTCATAAAATGTGGTCGCAATGATATGAAATTCACTGAGCCAAAATATGTTTTTTTTAATATCATTTTTCTTTACATTTTAAACTTGATTTTTTCAACCAAAATAGTTATGATGTTCAGAGAAGTCTGTTCAGCCAACCATGTAGGTATTTCGGTGAATTTAGCAAAGTTATTAGGTTATTTTTTAGCACTGACCGTCTTACCCCACATGGGTGGCCGTCTTACCCTGCGTATTAGATATATATACTAGGGTGGGTACGGATTTTGAAAAGCTCTCAGATCAAGTTCTGGTTCCCCTCGTAGGGCATACCCAATGGGACTAAATTAGTTGGTCTAAAAACCAATTTTCAATACTTTTCAGCAATTTAATAAAAAATAGTTGAAATCGTATATATTAGGGTGGGTACGGATTTTGAAAAGTTCTCAGATCAAGTTCTGGTGTGGTTCCCCTTGTAGGGCATACCCATATGGACTCTCACACCAAATTTCAACTCATTTGGTTGAAAACTGGCTTGTCTCAAGCGGGTTCAAGTTTACATGGAAATTACTATGGGAAATTTTGAATTTTCGTTCATTCGCTCCTACCTTCCTTGGGAAAACATGTAGAAACTTCTAGGATGGCCAGAAATGAGCGGAATCGTCTGGAGAACAACTTTCTCTAAGAGACCAGGTCGATTCGGTCATGCCCCCCCAGTCACGACGTTCTAGCAGGATTCTAGCAGAATTCTTAGAGAGCTGGATATTCTTAGAGCATTCTAGCAGAAATGTTCCACCGTTCTAGCAGGATTCTGACAGAACCAGCTCTGCTAGAATATTTCGTGACTGGGCCATCGAGCTCAACGGCAATACATCCGGGGTTTTCGGAACCATCGGTTTTCCCCCAGAAAAGCATCAAATTTTTCTTAGCATGCTATGAATGTTTGATGAACACCGCGACGCCACATGTCAAACAGCTACAAATAGTACAGTCAAACCTCTTTTTACGCGACCTCCTTTTGCGCGAAATTTTTTTTACGCGGTTTTTTTTACGCGAAAAATTCAAAATAACGCGGTCCGATTTTAAACTGTCGGAAGTCTTAACCATTATGGTCATATCTTCCTGTTCAACGGGGACCACAATCAGGGTTTTTACCATCAGTAGCTTCGGTATAATCTGCATCATATTAGGATGTTCTGGACAACTAAGAACATCCGGAAGTCACGAATAGAATATCTATCTGTTCAACGGGTGTTTGTACCGGTGTATTCACCATCGATATAGCTTCAGGTAGCTTCAGTGAGCCACGATGGACTCTCTGCGATCTGTTAGAATGTACGAGGTCATCCAGGAACTCCCGGAAGTCATGGCCTGGATATCTACCTGATCAACGGGAGTCTATATGGCTATATTAACCATTGGTATAGCTAGAGGTAGCTTCAGCGGACCACGATGGACACTCTGCGGCAAGTTGGATTGTTTTGGGTCACCCAGGAACTCCCGGAAGTCATGGCCTGGATATCTACCTGATCAACGGGGGTCTGTATGGCTATATTAACCATCGGTATAGCTTCAGGTAGCTTCAGTGAGCCACGATAGACTCTCGCGATGTGTGTACGAGGTCATCCAGGAACTCCCGGAAGTCATGGCCTGGATATCTACCTGATCATCGGGAGTCCATATCGCTATATTAACCATCGGTATAGCTTCAGGTAGCTTCAGCGGACCACGATGGACACTCTGCAGCAAGTTGGATTGTTTTGGGTCACCCAGAAACTCCCGGAAGTCATGGCCTGGATATCTACCTGATCAACGGGGGTCTGTATGGCTATATTAACCATCGGTATAGCTTCAGGTAGCTTCAGTGGACCACGATGGGCACTCTGCGGCGTGTTGGATTGTTTTGGGTCATCCAGGAACACCCGGAAGTTATGACCTGGATATCTAATTGATCAAAGGAGGTCTATATGGGTATATTATCCAGCGGTATACCTGCAAGTAGCTTCAGTGGCCCACGATGGACAATTTGTGACATGTTAGATTGTGTTGAGACATCCAGGAACTCGTCCTCAAATGCGAATGCTAATTCTAATGGGACATTTATGCGTTGATCAGGAAAATATCCAGGCCAGGACTTCCGGGAGTTCCTGGATGGCCCAAAACAATCCAACATGCCACAGAATGCCCATCGTGGTCCACTGAAGCTATCTGAAGTTACACCGATGGTTGATATAACCATACAGACCCCCATTGATCAGGTAGATATCCAGGCCATGACTTCCGGGAGTTCCTGGATGACCTCGTACATTCTAATAGATCGCAGAGAGTCCATCGTGGCTCACTGAAGCTACCTGAAGCTATACCGATGGTTAATTCACCCATACAGATCCCCGTTGATCAGGTAGATATCCAGGCCATGACTTCCGGGAGTTCCTGGATGACCTCGTACATTCTAACAGATCGCAGAGAGTCCATCGTGGCTCACTGAAGCTACCTGAAGCTATACTTACTTTACTTTTACTGCTCGTACAACCTCCGGGTCATGAGCTGTCTCCAGATGCGCTGCCACTGAACTCGGTCTTGGGCTGCTACTCTCCAATTCCGACTCGGAACTCCCACACTTCTCAGATCTTCCTCCACTTGGTCTAACCACCTCGCACGTTGCGCCCCCCTCCGCCGCGTTCCAACCGGCTCCGAATTAAACACCAACTTCACCGGATTGATAGTCTGGTTCGGTTGGCGCGCATCCAGCGCGTCCGGCATTCTTGCGACGTGTCCGGCCCACCGGATTCGGCCAGCCTTGGCGACCTTCCGAATACTTGGCTTGCCGTAGAGTTGCGCCAGCTCGTGGTTCATCCTTCTCCTCCATACAGTGTTCACACGCACGCCGCCAAAGATCGTCCTAAGCACTCGCCGTTCAAAAACTTCAAGCGCTTGCAGGTCCTCCTCGAGCATCGTCCACGTCTCGTGCCCGTAGAGGACGACGGGTCTTATCAGCGTTTCGTACATGGTGCACTTTGTACGCCGGGAAAGATGACCAGGCCGTAGGGTCTTGTGGAGTCCATAGTAGGCACGACTACCGGTGATGATGCGCCTCCGAATTTCTCTGCTGCAGTTGTTGTCCGACGTTACCAACGATCCGAGGTACACAAACTCCTCCACGACCTCGAACTCGTCCCCGTCGATCGTCACGCTCGGTCCTATGCGAGCCCTAAGGGACTCGGTTCCTCCTGCCAGCAGATACTTCGTCTTCGCCACATTCACCTTCAATCCAACCTTATCCGCTTCCCGCTTCAATTCGGTGTACCGCCTGGCCACATCCTCGAACGTTCTGCCGACAATGTCCATGTCGTCGGCGTAGCAGATGAACTGGTTGGACCGGTTGATGATCGTGCCCCGCATGTTGAAGCCCGCCCGCCTCATAACACCTTCAAGCCCAATGTTGAAACAGAGGCCGGAGATACCGTCGCCTTGTCGCAGTCCCTTGCGCGATTCGATCGGGTCGGACATCGCTCCCGAAATCTTCACGCTGCACCGTGCCCCGTCCATCGTCGATTTCACCAGTCTGATCAGCTTCCCGGGAAAGCCGTTCTCGTACATGATCTTCCATAGCTCTTCGCGATCGACCGAGTCGTACGCGGCTTTGAAATCGATGAACAGGTGGTGCGTCGGGATCTGGTACTCGCGACATTTTTGGAGGATTTGGCGCAGCAAAAAGATTTGGTCCGTCGTCGATTTCCCCTCCACGAAACCGGCTTGGTACGTCCCTACGAAATCCTTTGCTCGCTCCGACAGACGACAGAAGATGATCTGAGACAGCACTTTGTAGGCCGCGTTGAGAATAGTGATGGCTCGATAGTTCTCACATTCCAACTTGTCCCCCTTCTTGTAGATCGGGCATATTACTCCCTCTTTCCACTCCTCCGGTAGCTGTTCTGTGTCCCAGACCTTGACTATCAGCCGGTGTAGACAGGCCGCCAGCTTGTCCGGGCCCATCTTGATGAGTTCAGCACCGATACCATCCTTACCCGCTGCTTTGTTGTTCTTCAGCTTCTTGATGGCATCCTTAACCTCCCTCATCGTGGGTGCTGGCTCGTCCTCGCCGTCCACCATACCGCTGACGTCGTTTCCCCGGTCGCCTTGGTACTCCGCCTCTGGGCCGTTCAGGTGCTCGTCGAAGTGCTGCTTCCACCTTTCGATCACCTCACGCTCGTCCGTCAAGATGCCTCCGTCCTTATCCCGGCACATTTCAGCCCGCGGCATGAAGCCAGTCCGGGATTGGCTAAGTTTCTTGTAGAACTTACGCGTTTCGTTGGAGCGATACAGCTGTTCCATGTCCTGGCACTCCAACTCTTCCAGGCGGCGCTTCTTGTCCCGAAAGAGATGGGTTTGCTGTCTTCGCAACTGTTTATACGACTCCTTGTTCCCACGGGTGTTGTGCAGCAGCCACTTGTCCCGCGCTGCTTTCTTCTCGTCCCAAATCGCCTGACATTCCTCGTCGAACCAGCCGTTCCGTCGAACTCGGTCCACGTACCCGATGGCGCTCGATGCCGCTGCGTTGATGGCTGCTTCCATGTGGCTCCAGCAGGCCTCCAGAGGGGCTTCGGCGAGCTCGCCCTCGTCAGGCAACGCAGCATCGAGTTCCCGCGCGTACTGGGTAGCGACCTCCGGATCCTTGAGTCGCTCCAGATTATACCGCTGCGGGCGACGGTACCGGATCTTGTTGACCTCGGACAGGCGTTGGCGCAGCTTTGCCACCACCAGGTAGTGGTCCGAGTCGATGTCCGCGCCACGGTAGGTTCTGACGTCGATTATGTCCGAGAAGTGCCGACCATCGATGAGAACATGGTCGATTTGCGTCTCCGTGTCATTAGGTGATCTCCAGGTGTACTTGTATAGGGGGGTGTGCTGGAAGAAAGTACTACGAATGGCCATGTTTCGGGAGGTAGCGAAATCGATGAGTCGTAGGCCGTTCTCGTTCGTCTGCTGGTGGGCGCTGAACCTCCCAATAACCGGTCTAAACTCCTCCTCCTGGCCAACTTGAGCGTTCAAATCGCCGATGACAATCTTGGCATCGTGTTTTGGACACTTCCTGTACTCGCGGTCAAGAAGCTCGTAGAAAGCGTCCTTGTCATCGGCGTCGCTTCCCATGTGCGGGCTGTGCACGTTGATAATGCTCAGATTGAAGAATCGGCCCTTGATTCTCAACCGGCACATTCTGTCGTTGACTGGCCACCACCCAATCACGCGCTTCGCCATTTCGCCCAGCACGATAAAAGCTGTCCCCAGCTCGTGTGTATCGCCGCCGCTCCAGTACATAGTATAACCCCCGTACTCACGGTGGTCCTTCCCCTTCCAGCACACCTCCTGCAGCGCCACGACTTCGAGGCCGCGGACCCGCAATTCGTTGGAAAGAATGCGTTCGCTCCCATCGAAATTGAGAGACCTGCAGTTCCACGTCCCGAGTTTCCAATCCCTGGATCCCCGAAAATCGGGTCGGCGATTGGATCGGCTCGCATCTGGAGCTCTCTGCACTTGGTTTTTACGGCGGGTGCGTGTAGCCATCACCAACCCCCTGTCTCGCCGGAGGACCGTCGTACCAGGACTGTTTAGAGTCCCACCCTGGCACTGGGACTGTTAGTCAGCCGCCCCTAACCTGGGGAACAGACGCTGTTCCGAGCCGCCCCTAACCTGGGGAACAGACGCTCGAGGGGGTCCTAACTCTATCTGCTGTAAGCCGCCCCTAACCTGGAGAACAGACGCTTACCTCGACGATGGAGCAGGACACCGATTTCCTTGAGCCGCCCCTAACCTGGGGAACAGACGCTCGAAGGGGGGTTGCTCGCCTCTGTAGGAGCCGCCCCTAACCTGGGAACAGCCGCTCACGGGTAGAAGGAGTCGAAACCCCAATTGTTTTGGGCCGCCCCTAACGTGGAGTACAGACGCCCAAAACGGTAATGGAGGAGGGGGGGGGGGGTTATGCGTGCGCCGCGGTGCAAAAAATCACTTCACTTTACACTTTAGATTTTTTCCCAGAATTTCCAAAAACTTTCCGATGCTTTTATTTTGTCGCGCTTTTGCTTCGATCCGACCCACTGTGCACTCTTCGAATTGTCATCCACTCTTCCAAGTAGGTAGTCCAGCACACAGATCTTCGATGACGACGACGACACAACTACACACTATTGTGTGTGGACGGACGATGACGATGACGACGATGTGTACTGGCCACGCGGGGAGCACTTTATTGTCTCTTGTTTGGCCCGAACTGAACCGTGAGGTCGAACAAAAATTTCACCAAAATTTGACGATATCGCGGTCGTCAGGCGCGGACTTCATAGGTCGCCGATTCGCGGCAGGTTCCGGAGTAGATCGACGAAAACAACACGCCGCGATGTGCCGGAAAACCACGGTTTTTCACGGTTTTATTCGGCACGCCGGTCGGAACGCGGGCACCGCACTTGCACACTCACACACCTGAAGCTATACCGATGGTTAATTCACCCATATAGACACCCGTTGATCCGATAGATATCCAGGCCATGACATCCGGGAGTTCCAGGATGACCCAAATCAAACCAACATGCCACAGAGTGTCCATCGTGGTCCACTGAAGCTATCTAAAGCTATACCGATGGTTAATTCACCCATACAGATCCCCGTTGATCAGGTAGATATCTAGGACATGACTTCCGGGAGTTCTTGGATGACCCAAAACAATTCAACATGCTGCAGAGTGTCCACCGTGGTCCACTGAAGCTACCTGAAGCTATACCGCTGGTTAATATGGGCATACAGACCCCCGTTGAACAGGTAGATATCCAGGCAATAATTTCCGGGAGTTCGTGGATGACCCAAAACAATACAACATGCCACAGAATGTCCATCGTGGTCCACTGAAGCTACCTGAAGCTATACCGATGGATAATATAGTCATATAGACCCCGTTGATCAGGTAGATATCCAGGCCATAACTTCCGGGAGTTCTTGGATGACCTAGTACATTCCAACAGATCACAAGGTAACCATCGTAGGTAACGGAAGCTACCTGCAATTATTACGATGGTGGATACACTGGTACACACCCTTGTTGAACAGGTAGATAATCAGTTCATTACTTCCGGAAGTTCTTGGATAACCCAGAACATCCCAACCTGCTGTAAAATATACAGCGCAGGTCACTGAAGCTATTTTGAATAACCTGGAATTACAATATTATTATTAAAAAATATATAATACTTTATAAAACTAAAAAATACTGAAAACTCTTTTTACGCGAGCAATTCAAAATAGCGCGAACTCTTTTTACGCGAAAAATTCAAAATAGCGCGAACTTTTTTTACGCGATTTTTTTTTACGCGAGAACCAAAATTCGCGTAAAAAGAGGTTTGACTGTATCAGGATCACCATAAATGATAATTGTATACACAGCAAAAAATATGTAAATTTACACAGCACGTAATTGCTGTTTCTTATGTAAACTCACTCAATGTAATGTTGGAATATGATGTAATGAGCAAAAAGTAATGGAAATTACTCCGATGTAAATCTAAATCTAATGTAAATCATGAATCTAATGGAAACGTTGAGCATGGAAACTCAAATCTGATGAATTTCTACCCGCGTTCGGCTTCCTGTAAATTCCTATTTAATGTAAATCATATATCCAATGTATTTCTGCCAAACGTTGACTTCAAAACTACCCGAACTAAAAATAGTTATGTTTGGTTCTCTTTCTATCGCTCTCATATTCGCTGGCCCACTGCCTGAGCCTCGACCTGAACAAGTTGATGCTTTAGCCACTCGTTTATAAAATGCGAAGATGGCTCAGTCGGCCGCGGGTAGCAGCAGTAACACCGAACATCCTACCCGTCGTCCGTTCGACTCCAGTCCAGCGTTATTCCACTTGGCTGTCGACGAGAAAGCATCCCCTACCTGTGAAACAACTTTTTAAAATCCGAATTTCCTTTTGCTGCCCGCTTCAATCATTTTAAAATAGAACATAGGCCACACCCTTTTCCTACTGCAATCCAAGTCGAGCTTCTCATTCCCATTGGCCAATCAGAATTAGTTGATTTGAAATAATGTAATTTCCAAAACTAATGTAAATTCCAAAACTAATGTAAATTTTCAAAACTAATGTAAATTTCCAATGAGTCTAATGTAAATTTCCAATGGATCTAATGGAAATATACATCATTTATCATGATACCTTTTGGTACATGATAAATAATGTAAATTTACAGAAATATTTTTTTCTGTGTAGTTCAAAAAGTTGTTCTCCAGACGATTCCGCTCGTTTCTGGCCATCCTAGAAGTTTCTACATGTTTTCCCAAGGAAGGTAGGAGCGAATGAATGAAAATTCAAAATTTCTCATAGTAATTTCCATGTAAACTTGAACCCGCTTGAGACAAGCCAATTTTCAACCAAATGAGCTGAAATTTAGTGTGAGAGCCCATATGGGTATGCCCTACAAGGGGAACCACACCAGAACTTGATCTGAGAACTTTTCAAAATCCGTACCCACCCTAATATATACGATTTCAACTATTTTTTATTAAATTGCTGAAAAGTATTGAAAATTGGTTTTTAGACCAACTAATTTTTGTCATTTCTATAATGGACTACTGCTGCCGTTCTACGCATAATTGTCCCATGTAATTTTTCGACGATTTTGACTTTTTGATATTTTTAAGTTTAGTTTGTCGTATACTTTTAGAAAAACACATAAAATCTAGTACTTTGTTCGGAAACTCATCAAAAACAACACCAAGTCTGTTTGTCCCATTGTTACGCTTCTAGGCATAATTGTACCACCGAGTATTTTCTCTCATAGAATCATTAGTTTAACGAAGCATTATGCCTTGTTTACCTATTGTATAGCAAGAGGATCATAAATAAGAGTGATAAACTACTAACTGGGGCGATTAGGGACATATAGGACGGATAGGAACCCACGGGACAATAATGCGTAGAAACACAGAAATCGGTCGAAAATTTTCAATAGCGTTTTTCTCAGTTGCACTTTTTTGAGCATGGGACAATTATGCGTAGAGCGGCAGTATTGATAGAACAATATGTACGTAATTTGAGATCAAAATATTGATCCTTGCACTGTAACTTGGATTTGGCCCGCACTTTTCTCTCGCACTTTTGACAACAACATTTCCAAAAACTAGGCAACCAGCAGTTGTTTATTTACAATTCCAGTCGCAGTTTCCATCAAACTGGATATTCGCCCGTTAAAATTGCGGTTGACATGTAAGCAACATCGGCTCGCTTTGATCTTTTTTTAAGAAAATAAAAATTTCCCAAGTCGGTTTGACAAGTCGCAATAGTGAGATTGATAGCAATAATTTAGTGCGAAGTCCAAGTTAGTGAGAATTGCGCAATAATCTGTTGTAAAAATTTTATGAGACTTCTCCCTTAGAGTGGCCGTTTTACCCCCAGCTACCCTACTGAGTTCGTCAAAAAATAGAAAAAAAATAAATAATGTTTTTCTTTTAATTTAAAATTTAAAAATTTTAAATGTATGAATTTTGAATTTATTCAATATCAAAATTTTGGAACATCATTTTTTTGGAATTTTCAAATTCGTAAAATTCAGAATTCTCGATTTTAAAATTTTTAAATTGACGAATTTTGAATCTTGATTTTTTTCATTTCGAAAATTTTAATTTTTGAGTATTGTGTTTGATTGATTTTTGAATATTGATTTTTTTCAATTCATTAAATATTTCCCGATTAAATTTTCAAAAAGTTCTATCTGCATAGGAAACCCATGACGGATAGGTTGCTTTGAAAATTTAATCTAGATTTGTGTTTAGAAATTTTAAATTCTCTATATTATGTTTTTTTCATTCAGACTTTTCAGAAATTTTCAGATAGTCAATTTTTGAATACGCTCAACCCCCGGTGGTTGGTCACTTTTTCGTTTGACACTTTTTTAGTTTAGTGCAAAGTCAAACTAAAAAGGTATTAACTGTCACTTATTACACAGCGCTCACGCACACTATCACAATAATCGTTTGGTAGTGTGTGTAAACTCCGTGTAAAAGAGGTGTCAAACTAAAAAGTTCGTTTGACAACAGTTGGTGTCAAACCATCGGGGTTTGAGTGTATTTATTATTTTCCATTTTAAAATTATCAAGTTTTTGAATTTATGATACGCGTTGATATGGTCGCATGACAGCCGCAAAACATTTTTTTGGCTGTTGTCAAGGGTTACCGTGAGCTTTCAGCTGACTTTTTTGGGAACTATTCAAAGCAAACCAAGTTGACAGCCAAATCAACGTATAATTTTACTTTAACCCTCTACAATCCAACCCCGCCTTTAGACGGGCTTCCAGTTTAAAAATCGCCAAAAACCAATTTCAACCAATTTTTGATTTTTAAAAAGCATTGGAATGAGAACTCTCAAAATTTTAGAAAATTTATAGGTTGGAAGTTTTACTTGTTTTATGTGACTATGCCAATTAGTGCGTCCATCCCGGGAATTCCCGGGACAAAATCCGGGATTTTTCCAAAACCGGGAATTCCCGAATCCCGGGATTTTTCATATTTTGTCCCGGGAATTCCCGAAATTGAAAACATATCAAATTTTGGTCTAGAAATTCAGATTTGGTTGTGGAAATTAGTAATCGATAAGCATTTTAAAGCATTAAAATTTTTATTCGGCATATGACAACATTAATTTGGCAGGGAAAATTGTTAAAATTTTTGTTTACAGATCCGCAAAATGCTTTGCGCCTTAGATATTTTCTACTAAATTTTATTTATTTAAAAAAGACTTATTATTATATTCACGTTCATTTATGACTTTAAACTTGAAAAAGCATAATATTTTAAAAATTATTTAACTTTTCATCATAAACCGGCATCTGGAGCAAATCAGGAAAAAGTAACGAATTAAGACAGCTGTTTAAGCTAATTTGTTTTTGAATAATGTTCTGATTGTTTTGATTGATTTCGATTACAACAGGAACAGATCAAAACAATTAGTACACAAATTTCCAAATTTATTGCTCTAAAATCTCCTGTACCTATTCAGACTGTAGTCCCGATTATCCCAAGTTGGTAGTTGATTGGTAGTAACTTAAAGATAATTTTTAAAATATGTTTTTAAATATAAAACATAAAATTCGAAACTTATCCAAAGTGTTGCATTGTCTGGTATAATTTTATTTCTTGTTGTTTTAGAGACTTTCAATGAAATTGTATAAGCTTTTGTAGTTATATTATATAAATAAAAAAATAAAAGAAATATATTCAAAATTCTGGTTCAATTAAATTCCATCAAAGAACACATTTTTTAAATTGTGTTTTACACTATCTAAAGACTGCTGTCCATGTTCAGATTGAAGTGTAGCTTATCACCATTAACAGTTTTGAGCTAATTCTATGATTTAAGCTAGAAAAACGTAACAAATATAATGAAAACATAGATTTTATGACTGCTGCAAAAATTTCCCGGGATCCCGGGAATTCCCGGGATTCAAAAAATATTTTTCCCGTTTCCCGGGAAATTCATAACCCGGGAAAATTGGACGCCCTAATGCCAATGTTTTTTTTAATGTCATGTATTTAGGGGAACGCTTTAGCTGTGTTTTTTTACACTTCCTATATTTTAAGTAAAAAGAAGTGTCCCAGACTATGCCTCTACGCATTTTTCTACAATTCAAATAGTAATGGTGCCATTTTATAGCTGAAAATGTGAAAAACAACAGAAAATTGAAAAGGTGACTGTTAAAACATAAAAAATAGATAGGCAAAATGTAATGATAGGACGCACTGAAACAAGAAAAACATAAAACAAGAGAAGTTTTGCGTAGAACAAAAGTTGCTCAATAGGACCTGCTGAACACGGGAAAAATAAAAAAAAATCGAAAAAAAATATGGGCAGTAGAGGGTTAACTTGCTGATTTTTACGCCGCGGTAGTTCGCCGGCTGTAAATATCCTATCACTCAAGGAGCTATTAGACTACAACAAACAAACTTTTCGACCGTACGGCAGTTTGCCTGCTCTGTTTGTGAGCCTGCATTTTCGTTTGCAGAAACGTCAGCCTGCACACATTTGGCTTTGTTTGCGAGTTTGGCAAACTGTCAAACACAAAAAAGTGCAAGTTGGTTTGTTTGTTTGCCATAGTCGAATAGCTCCTTCACAACGATCGATAAACGTGATTTTATCTCGCAATAAGCAATATAAATTCAAAAATTAACAGATCAGAAATCTGTTTAAAATTTAAAAAAAAAATCTCTGTTTTTTTAATTTTCATGTTGCTTTTGATTTTTTCCATTTTTAATTTTAAATTTTTGAATATTGTTTAGTGTTGAATTTCCACATTCTTAAATACTTATTTGTATTTTTTTTTATTATTTCTAATTGTCTGTATTTTAGAATTCCTGAATATTTAAATTTTCTGATTGTCATTTTTTGAATTTTTTTCCATTTATTTTTTTATTTTTGAGCATTTATATTTTTGACATAGGACTATGTCTTTACTTACTATATTGGGGGGCCAGTTCAGAAATTCGATCCAAAGCGTCACTTTTAAGCGTTAAAAAAGGGGACATTTTGAACGCTTATATCTTTTTTCCCTGTGAATCAATCCAGATGGTTGGACCACCAATCGAAAGAGGAAGATTTCAGCTATTGTTTAACTACATAGATAGTCTGACTAAACATAGTTAAAACACTTAAAACATGCAATCAAAATGAGTAATTTTTCAGTACAAATCGGACAGATGACCAATCAGAGCGAGCGTATGCATTCGAGACCGCGCCCCTTTTGTGCCGTTCTCCGGCTGTGCCGCTATTTAATCAGAAAATTTCGCAAAAGCAAGTCACTTTGGAACGAGCACTCGAACTGTGCACGTCGGGCCGGCGCGGAGCAGCAGCAGCAGCGGCCAATAGAAGAAGAGGACCAGCAACCAGAAGGAAGAACCACCGGCAGCAGAAGGAGGAAATTCGAGCGAAGCGGACGGCGGAAGTCGCTATGATGCGGCGGTTCTCATGAAAAATGGCCAATTCGACAGTGGTGGCCAAAACCAGGAGTGGCCGATGCCCTCGAAGAAGGTTCCCCCGGGGCCTGCGGGGACATTTACAGAAACATACGAGTTGTGGCAATATGGGTATCAAAATTCATGCTTTTTGATACTGAACATAATAATGGCCATTTCGACAGTAGTGGCCACAACCTGGAGTGGCCGGTGCCCTCAAAGAAGGTTCCCCCGGGGCCTGGGGGGACATTTACAGAAACATACGAGTTGTGGCAATATGGGTATCAAAATTCATGCTTTTGATACTGAACATAATAATGGCCATTTCGACAGTAGTGGCCACAACCTGGAGTGGCCGGTGCCCTCAAAGAAGGTTCCCTCGGGGCCCGGGGGGACATTTACAGAACCATACGAGTTGTGGCAATATGGGTATCAAAATTCATGGTTTTTGATACTGAACATAATAATGGCCATTTTGACAGTAGTGGTCACAACCTGGAGTGGCCAGTGCCCTCAAAGAAAGTTCCCCCGGGGCCTGGGGGGACATTTACAGAAACATACTAGTTGTGGCAATATGGGTATCAAAATTCATGGTTTTTTATACTGAACATAATAATGGCCATTTCGACAGTAGTGGCCACAACCTGGAGTGGCCGGTGCCCTCAAAGAAGGTCCCCGGGGCCTGGGGGACATTTACAGAAACATACGAGTTGTGGCAATATGGGTATCAAAATTCATGGTTTTGATACTGAACATAATAATGGCCATTTCGACGGTAGTGGCCACAACCTGGAGTGGCCGGTGCCCTCAAAGAAGGTTCCCCCGGGGCCTGGGGGGACATTTACAGAAACATACGAGTTGTGGCAATATGGGTATCAAAATTCATGGTTTTTGATACTGAACATAATAATGGCCATTTCGACAGTAGTGGCCACAACCTGGAGTGGCCGGTACCCTCAAAGAAGGTTCCTCCGGGGCCTGGGGGGACATTTACAGAAACATACGAGTTGTGGCAATATGGGTATCAAAATTCATGGTTTTTGATACTGAACATAATAATGGCCATTTCGACAGTAGTGGCCACAAACTGGAGTGGCCGGTGCCCTCAAAGAAGGTTCCCCCGGGGCCTGGGGGGACATTTACAGAAACATACGAGTTGTGGCAATATGGGTATCAAAATTCATGGTTTTTGATACTGAACATAATAATGGCCATTTCGACAGTAGTGGCCACAAACTGGAGTGGCCGGTGCCCTCAAAGAAGGTTCCCCCGGGGCCTGGGGGGACATTTACAGAAACATACGAGTTGTGGCAATATGGGTATCAAAATTCATGGTTTTTGATACTGAACATAATAATGGCCATTTCGACAGTAGTGGCCACAACCTGGAGTGGCCGGTGCCCTCAAAGAAGGTTCCTCCGGGGCCTGGGGGGACATTTACAGAAACATACGAGTTGTGGCAATATGGGTATCAAAATTCATGGTTTTTTATACTGAACATAATGGCCATTTCGACAGTAGTGGCCACAACCTGGAGTGGCCGGTGCCCTTAAAGCAGGTTCCCGGGGCCCGGAGGACTTTTACAGAACCATACGAGTTGTGGCATATTGGTATCAAAATTCATGGTTTTGATACTGAACATGAAAATTGACATTTCGACCGTAGTGGCCACAACCTGGAGTTGCCGGTGCCCTCATAGAAGGTTCACCTTGGGAGAACATTTATGACAATTTTGCCGACAAATCTATGAAACAAAATAAAATAATCTTATTTCAGATTTCACTAGCAATCCAAAAACACATTCAAATTGTTTGGTCCTATGTCTTTCGGTTATGTCTCTGACATACCATCTTGAACTTTTTGAAGTAAGTAAAACAACAAATTCAATATTTAAAAAATCAGAAACCTACAAACTGAAAAATTTAAAAAGCGTTGAATTTCTATATTTTTATTTTCAATTTTTGATTTGAATTTTTGATTCTCTCAATGGTTTTTTACGTTACGATATTTTTAAATCCATTTATTTTTAAACAATATTTTTTCATTATTTTTATTCTTAAATTTTAGGTGTTTTGAATTCTCTATTTCTTAAATTTGAATTTTTAAAATATTGAAGTATATTGTTTCAAAATCGGTAAATCATCAGTGTACACGTTTGACAAAAAAGAACTTCGACCTGGTCGCGGAGAAATTGAAGCGAAATAATTTCTGGAGCAACATATGAAAAGGGTGCATAAGCATTTTGACAGCAGTTTCTATTTTGCAAATTCCAAGACAAAAAGTTTCTTTTTAACAAACCACGAGGTGTTGAGACGTAGCTTGGGAGACCTGCTACTGGTTTGAAACTTCGAGTTTTGTGAAAAAGTTTCCTGAAGATTGAGAATAAGCAAAATAGTTCAAAGTGTCAAAATGTTTACTCCAAGAACCCGACGGACGTAGCACAATGCCGCCTGTTGCCAGAAATTCGGCCACGGCTCACCGAACTTCAACCTCCGGCCCCGATGCGTGAAGTGCGTGCCCACTGCCACGACTTGTGAGACAACGCAGAGCAAACCAAGCCGCGCGTAAAGTGCGCCAACTGTGAAGGCAACCATACCGGTAATTACCGCGGATGCAATGCACGGAAAAACTACCAAGAAAATATTTTTAACACTTGACGGATCTTTTCGCACCTCTTCGGCAAAGTTGTTGCCTGGAACACGGACTAATCGGCAAAGGAGTTTTGCGTTCCTTTCGAGCTCCGTGCTAGCCTAATTTAACTGCACTAACAACCAACAAAACAAGACGAATGAACTTAAGGGAAAACGAGAACCGAAATGATTGTGATAATGTGACAAATAAAACTCAAAAAAATATTATTACTCATATTAAATAGCGTTTGTTTTTATTATTGTAATCAGTTACATCCATCATTGTGTTTAATGTGTGTGTTTGTCTGTGTATGTGTGTGTGTTTCACTTTTATAACCGAGAAAAATTATATCCGTTAAATTTATCATATATATTTATTCATGTTAAAGTTGCAGAAACCAACTAATTATTAAACAAATGGAATTCATCTTCACCAGTCAAATCGTTAGACGAAAGTATAGTTTTTAAACAGAAAATCACGTTTTTTTATTCTTTGTGTTTTTTAACCTACTGACCAAATAAGAGTAGAGCAAAGCATTTTAAACGAAGGTTGAAAGAAAAAGTTGAAAAAAAAGAGGACAAGAAAGGATGTGTGCAAGTTAAGTAGCTCACGCCGGATTTGTATTGACGGGGTGCGGATGTGACACTTTGTTTTTAGAATAGTTTTGGACAGTTTGGAAAGCGATGCTACACAGCTACTTTCTTCTAATTTTGTTTGCTTTGCGTGTGTGTGTGTGTAAATTTAATATAAATTTCTCTCCCTTTGTTTCTTGACTAACAACTAAGAAAAAAAGGACGATCGAACATCTTCTCTTCTTTTCTCTTTGCTTCGCTTGATATACACACATTTATATAATTAGCAATGATTAACAATTCGTCTCTTTCTGTTATCTTTTTTGTTTTCGTAACATAATTTGTATCGTTAACGTCTAACTTTAGTCATTGTCCTCGTCCTCGTCCCAGTCGTCGGATTATTCCCGTGTGGAAATTAGTTGTTGTGGTTAAGTGTTTGCAAACATTTTCAATGATTTGCCCTTTTAGTTACTCTTGCCCTATAGCTTAATCGTTACAATGTGGTAGGTCTGAAATTAATTTGTTGTTTGAATGTTTTTTTTTTTTACTCACTAAACAGCGCATTTTCAATGATTGAATGATACTTCTTTTCACTAAACTAAACACAATTCTTCGGCGACTCAAAAGTAAAAAGTAGAATCTAACGAATCTCAAAAAAACTAAGGTAATTTTTTGACGAATAATAGAATAACGAAATGAAGTTGTTTCAAGTGTGTTTTATAACAAGGTTAGAAAACGAAAAATAGAGGTTGCACTGACTAAACAACGATAGTAAGAGTCTAGAGTGATCGTGTAAATACGGTATAAATAAACGGATAAACTTTGAGGAAAAAAAAACTCGATAGTGGAAGAGGAAACAACAACGAAACAAAAAAATAGGGTGCAATTTTCTCGCAAAGGGTAAAAGGGAGAATAGTTTGCTTGGTTGAATTTGTAGTTTGACGACTTTGCCTTCTTTTTTTGTTTTTGGGATCGAATTTCAGTACCTGTTCTGGTTGAACTGCGACTGGACGGTGGCCCGTGCGGCGCCGGCCGCCGCGTCCCGCACGATCTGGTTGCCGAAGAAGCCCGACTGGAACTCCTGGCGGGCCTTGTCCATCGTGATGCGGTTCGTCTCGGTGCCGCTGCGGTAGATGGCGTGGATCTGTACGAAGGGGAAAACAAACCAAAAAATGCTGCTTAAATTTACGAGCAAACATTTGTCACAAAACGTATCTGCTTTTTTTTCAATTCTTGACTGTTTGTTAGCTATTTGTCGCCCCTTACCTTGCTCAGCATAAAGATGTTCCCGGCGGCGCACGCCCCGTACCCGAACGCAATCGCGAGCACAAAGATGCCCACCAGGATGCCGATTCCACCACCGCCAAACTGCGTAATGGCCATAATAATGCCACACGTGCCCGAGCCGGGAAAGCCGATCGTCTGCACGATCGTCACCAGCGTTTGAAAGAAGAAAATGAAGAAGAACATCATAAAGTTGAAGCTCGAGTCGTTCTTGAACGCCTTGTACGCCGGGCGGTACCTGCGAGTAAGAGAAGTTTTGTCAGAGTCGATCATAGAGAAATCAAGCACACCACAGAATCTCACCAGCACAGGAACGAGGCCGGCGTGAACAGGATCGCGTAAAACATGCCCAGCCCAAAGGTGCGAAAGTCCCCGGAGTGGAACAGTATCACCAAGCCGCCGAGGATGTTGACGACCATGACGAGCGCGTAGAACATCCACAGGTAGTACAGGTTCTGCACAATCTTCTGGAACTCGGTCGGGATGTCGATGTTGATGTCGTGGTAGAAACAGGGCTGCACCGGACAGAACGAGGGCAGCGGGGGCCAGTTGTTCGGCCGGCTAGCGTTGGCACTGTTCATCAGCTCCGCCTCGCGGCGTTCCAGCTCCTGCGCTTTCTTCTCCAGCTCGTCTTGGCGCCGCTAGAGGAAGGGGAAGGAATTAGTATGAATCCAATAGAAATCACAATCTTAGAACAGGAAACAACACTAAAACACAAATTTGTAAATCAGAAGTATTTCTACAAAATTGATTACACGTTTGAACAAAAAATTATAGAAAAATAATGCACATAAAACCACAATATTTATTGCGGAAATCAAAACTTTAGCAAGCAACAGATTCAAAGTTACATCATTACGAAAAAAAAACAGCATGACTGCTAAATAAAAAGGAAAGCACAATTTATCTACTAAGTCCTTTTCTTAACAATGCCACTCGCAAGGCACACTATCGCAGAAAAAAATCAAAATAGTCTACCCTAAAGCAGTATTGAATTTCGGTGGCAACACACGTTAAATGGTACATAAAAATAAGTCAGTTTTACTAGCCGGTACATTGAGAAGATCAGTCTTTCGGCGAAAAGGCCGGCACATCGACGAATATGGATAGAAAATATTCTACTTCTCTACTCAACATTTGAGAAATGAGAAAAGATTTCCTGATCGACTTGGTGTCTTCGGCAATGGATTAGGATTATCAGAAAAAAGGTACACGGAAAAAAAATCTCCCTCTTTTTATTTGACTTTTTACCATCAAAAGAAGAATTCAAAAAATACGTATTTTTTTAATTTTCAATTTTTTAGGTTTTTGGGGTGGTACAAAATCTGGTACCAGATGTATAAATTTTAATGGTACTTGATTTATTTTTGTTAAATAATGAAAGTCAAATAAAAAAAATCATGATTTTTATCCGAGTAGGTATCTACTTTTTCAGATAAGTCTTAGTCAAAACCAACTAGGGGAAATTCTCGTATCTTTGGCAGGTTAAGCTCTCGCTCCTAACTCCATCCAATTTGCAGATTTTCACTATTTAAACAACTAGTTTTGCAAAACTTTTGATAGAAACATGCTTGCTCACTTCTTATTCAGCTATTTATCACTCGATTTCAGTTGAAAACGCTTTTAGTTTGCTTTAATTGAATGTCAAAGTTCTGACCTGCCAACATTAGAGGCACGCTGGAATTAGATGCTGTTCCCCTACAACTTTGCCCAAGTCATCAAATCGATCAGAACATCTCTTCTCAAGATACAGATTTTTAAATGCCCATTTTGTTTGACCAGCCCGCAAAATTGTATGGAGACATATAGGGAACAGTTAAGGGGTTACATACATGAAAATCGGCAAAAATGTCAGAGGTTGGTTTGAGCACAAACTCAATTTTTTTTTAATCTGTTTTCAGGACATTATAATATATATTTTCAACTATTAACAAAATAAATTTGAAGATATTTGGTTGTATCATTGCCAAGGTTGCATTGAAGTTAGAATTTTCAAAAAAACGGGTGCCACGATATCTTAACACTGCCTTGACCAAATCGGCTCAAAATTTTGGTGAAGACTCGTTAAACCGGTCCTGTGTGCATGACTAAGGTCGATTATTTTGGATTATTTTAAAAAAGATAAAAATATCTTTATATTTTTCATTTAAAAAACAACCAATTATCGAAAAAAGGAAAGTTTTTGATTTTTATATTTAAAAAATGCTAAATTTCAAAATCGGCCTTTGTCATGCACACGGGATATGTCTTGCAAGTCTTCACCCAAAATTTCAGCCAATTTGGTCTATCCCATCTCGAGATATCGTGGCACCCGTAAATCAAAAATAACGCTCGCAAAGTTTGACAGTTCACTTTGAGCATGGCAAAATTTTCAGCCTAAATCGTCTGTAACTTACTTTAATCATGAAATATCTTCATGAAACTTTCTGGAGTGATTGTAAATAATCTTTTTGCTTTTCAGTTGATTTAATAAATTTTCAGTAATATGAAGCAATTCTTGACCAAAACCGGAAATGGATTTTAATGGTACGGGAAAACACATTTGCCGATTTTTTAATTCATGTTTTTCACAGAAATTCAATTTCTAAACACTTTTATTTTTTATATGTTTTAGGAGACATAAAACCACAACTTTTGAGCCAAAAAAAGCAACAACTTTTGAGCCATTGACATTTTGCCCCCCAAGTTATTATTTAAAAAAAAGTCTTTTTATTTGGAAAAATAAAAAAAAATAGTCGAGTTTTTTTACTTCAGTTTTAAATGTAATATTAAAGTACTTCAAAGTTTTTTTTTTTTTATAAAGTGCACCGTTTTCAAGATATAGAGTTTTGTGAAATGTTCTGATCCTCTCGAAAAACATACCAATTTTTAAAATTTTGGAATCAAGACCTACATTTCTACATTTTTTGCCTCCCTCACCTTACTGAGGAAAGGCTATAAAATCACTCGAAAAACGAAATTCTTAATTTGTCTTCCTAGACCCACCTTCATGTATACTTATCGACTCAGAATTACATTCTGAGCAAATGTCTGTGTGTGTGGTGGGATGTTGACCAAAAAAAAATTGCACTGCATTATCTCGGCACTGGCTAAACCGATTTGGACCGTATCATTCGATCCGTCTTGGGGTCCCATAAGTCGCTTTTGAAAATTATGAAGTTTAGTAAAGTACTTCAAAAGTTATGCTAAAAAACGATTCAAACAAAAGTCCGGAAGATTGTAAAAAGGGTGGTTTTTGTAAGAAACCTCGTCATGTCACTTAAGTGTTATTTATGCACTTTTTTGAGGCCGGATCTCATATATTTCGATGAAAACGTTGTCCGGATGTATCATGCGACCTGTCGATGGATAGGTAATCAAAAGACCTTTCCAACGAGTTCAGTAGATTGCAGATCTGACAACCCTATCAAAAATTATAAGCACATAAGTGCCCTGAATTATGAAGATCTGACTACCCAATCTGATGGTATGAAAAATGAATCAAGTTGATAGAACACTGTAAGGTCCGCCCTTGTGTATCTATTTTGAATAGCATTACCCTCTAAATGTGAGGAAGGCAACAACCACCTAAGGGTGGATTAAGTAACGTTTTTATTTTTGAAAAGGTCCTGCAAAAATTATATTTTTTGCTTTTTGGGTGTTTTTGAACCGCATTGAGTCAGGGCTGTTCGAAAACACCCAAAAGGCAAAATGTAAAAATTTTGTTTATAGGAAATTTAATTTAAAAAAAAGACTCCAGATTTCAAGAAGGTCAAATCTGGAGTATTTTTTTTTTTTCTAATGGTCCAATAAACCAAATTTCCAGTATTTGCTTTTTGGATGTATCACAAATATTCGCAAAATATTTTTTTGTAAAAAAAACCTTTTTGCAGTACTGTACAACGGAATTTCACCAAAAAATATTGTTGGTCGATCTCAATCATTCTAAATATGAGTTTAAACGCAGGAAAATGTAATTTGAAATAATTTTCAGTTCATTAGACTTTTTTTTTAATTAAAATTTTGACGTTTTTTAAAGAAAAAAAAAACGCAAACCCCATGTTTATGACGCTTTTTGACATTTTAGCGACGAATTATCAATAACTATGAATGGTACCTGCCAAATAATATTAGATAATCTTACTCCGATATTAGCACTACACATCAAAGATACATAATCTCGGAACTTTCATTCGGTTGCTCTTCTGATTCTTGAAATTCCAACAACTTTTGACAAAAATTTTCATCACGTGGAAAACAAAAAAGGCATTTTTTGGCTGCCCATCGTTAAGTCTCCGAAGAAAAAAGTGCGAAGCGCTTAATTTTTCATCGAAAACATCAACATTAACAGATCCAAAATATTTCAAAACAATTCACTTCAGCAGCAAAAAATATGTCTCGCTTGAGCTTGAACATCAGGAAGATGCTGTGTCCTATCCCTCGCCTAGACCAGACCAAAATCCATGATAAAGCTGTCAGACCAAGACTGTCAGACCAAAGAGCAAAAAGTAAACAATCTTGGTCTTCGACGTAGGTGCACACAAATCAAGAAAAGAAAATTTGAAAATAGTAGTTTATGCAACAAGTTGCAAAATGAGGATTTTTTCAGCACGAGTCGTACATTTATCCAACGAGGTGCACCGAGTTGGATAAATACGAAGAGTGCTGAAAAAATCAAGTCTTGCAACGAGTTCCATACAAATTTTTTGCAATTCCAAAAAACACACACTGAGTGAAATTTTATGTAAAATTTTCATGTATTTTGTCAATAAATCGTTTAAATCAAAAAAATGTTGAAAAGTGTTACTTTTCGAAACAAGTGCTAAAAAGTTCAACTTTTCAGCACCCATTTGAGTGCTGAAAAGTAGAACTTTTCAGCATTTATTTTGAAAAGTGTTGCTATTCGATTCTGTTATTTTTGGTACAGAAAAGTAGGCTATTTCGTCGCTCAAGAATGACAGGAAAAGTAAGTAGTTTCACGACGGAATTGCAAAAAGAATTTTATTTTTTAAATTTCAGTGACTGGTTTTGGACTGCAAAATTGAATGTACGTCAGAAAATGATTAAACCGTGCGGCGGCCTGTACACCGACAATTAAAAAAGCAGTTAAAAGCCTTATTCTTCCAATTTAATTTTGGATCGCGTTTTCGGTTTACACCTGAACAATCTTGAAATTATTTATACGGATTTGTGATTCCTCTCTTTCCATCATTCCCTTGTTGAACATAGCCTTCTACTTTGTTTATGTTTACAGCTGTAGTGCAGTTGTATTAGTGGGGAGCTTTCGAATATTACGTTACGCATTCTGTCTTTTCAGCACCCAGCTGAAAACTATCAATTTTGGTAAAATTGAAACGAAATTTTTTAACAAGATTTATGTTTGTTCACCTTAAACCTATTTTTGTTAACTTTTTTTTGTTTATTTTGACAGGTGGTTTACCGATCTTAACTTTACCGATTACCGAACTACCGAATTCGGTTTTAAATCAAAACCGATGTAGGTATTGAACACTGTACACACCAAGATTTTTAGACCAAAATCAATAGTTGCGGTTTGAATAGGTGAACCATTTGTCAATAAGTGAAAATTCACCGAAATTCGGTTCTACTGTTACCGAATTTCGTTAAGTATTACCGAATTCTGTTGCTGAAAAAACAGTTAAGTTTCCATCGGTACCATGTAAAATGGACAAAAATTTACCGGAATTGACAATAATACGCTTTACCACGGCATTTCAGTTTACGGATTGTTCAACAGTTTAACAAAATATGAAATTCGGTAAAAAAGATCTAAGTGCGTATAGCATAAAGCATAATCTGCCGCTTCACAGCAAATAAAATAGTAGTCCAGCTGCATGTAAAAGGCCTGGGTGTAAAATAGATTTTGCATTACTTTATGAAATTCTGTGTAATATTACACCCTGAAATATGTAGCCCATCAGTATGGGAAACCTACTTGACCGAAAGCTTATATATACGTTTATCCTTACCATTTTTCATCGGTCTGATGGCCGAGCGGGCTAAGGCGCCAGTCCTTACTGTAGGTGCTGGGTTTGAGTCCCGACGGTTGCAACCTTTTTTTGTGTTTGCAAAAATTGTACATGCAGCGTGTGTCTTTTTTGACAAAGGTGATGTGCATGCTTTTGCATGCGATTTTACCATCGGATTTTTTGCTGTGTTGGATCGGAAATTTTCACAAGGCCTAATAAATCTAATAGCACAAACTTGCCGATAAATTTCCAGCAAATGCAATGCACCATCGAAAAATCAAAGAACGAACCAAACGACACAAAGTGTCGCCTGTTCCGTGACGTGAACCTCCCTCTTCTTATCAGCGACAAATTAGTTCAAACCAATTTATGGGCCTGCTGCTACTGCTTGCTGCTCTTCCTGCTGATTGGTAGGAGCGGCAAACTTTCGCCAAGCGAGAACGCGCTCATTCTGCCTCTGTTACGACCTTCGACGAATACTGTCAACGACGGTGATTTTATTAACGTAAAAGCATTACGATGGTGATGATTCATGTCAGGGAAGTAACAAAACGTTGAATAAGGTTGTTACTAGGTTTAAGTTAGGTTTAACCAAAATAACTGTACTGTTCAAATACTAACTTTTCAGAAGTTCAACATTGTTGGGTTAAAAATTACAGCAAAATAAAATATAAAAATAACGCAACTTTACAAACTGAAAAAGGCTGCTAAAAGCCACTCAAAACTACACACTGAAAACATCAAAGAAACATCCCACTCTTCGAGAGTGGAAGCAAGAGGGATTGGTGCCTACCCGTAACTCCTGTGCAATGAAGACGAGGACGACAATGTGTGGGTGGGCGGTCGTGGGAATGTTTTGATAAACCGCGTGGGTGGAAGCAATTTCCACCCATCGAAAAGGGCGCGCGCGCGCACACACACGCACGTGAATCGCAGGTGGTGAGCACAAGCACGGGAAGAAACAAGTCGGTTAACACGGAGACAAAGAAACATGTGAGTTTAGTCAAATTAATGTGCTTGTTGCAAAGGGAAGATCCGTGGTCCTTACCTGCAGCTCGGCGGTGGAGATCTGTGTCATCGCGGCCGGGCTGGGACCCGCTCCCGGCACGGACGCATTGCTGCTGTACTGGGCCCCGCTCTGGCTGTACGCCGGAACCGTCTGGGACGAGGGCTGCAGGGTGGCCGGCTGCTGGGGCTGGTTGCTTCGGGCGTTGGTCGATTCGCTCGAGAACGGGTCGTAGTCGTCCAGCGTCTGTTGGGCGTTCGCCGAGTTGTTTCGCACGGCCTGGATCGAGGGGTCCTGCGAGGGGAAGATATAAAATATGAGCAATATTTTGGGGTATTCGTTTTAGCGGGACAGGGAAGCCTTATCAGTGAATCATGTCTTGAACCTGGCGCTGTACTCAGATTTTACAAACAAGCTGTGATTTCTATCATATCAACATCGGAAACCATCTTGGCAAGCAGCCCTCAAACGACGGCAACGAGTGGCTCCATCTCCAAGAAATTACTGAAAATTTTAAATCTTAGATACAGTCCCGAATTGATTATCCAAAGCCTCGATTTTCCAAAGGAACTTATGGAAAATCGAATCAAAGGGTGACCACTCAAATCCCATTTTCAAATTCCCGACTTTTTATAGACTTTTCCAAAAAGCTCAAATAATAAGCATTTCTTATCTAAAGCATGATTTCCAGCAAAAAACTCTCTATAAGAAAAGTCAATATCAACCACCGAAAAAGAAATCTAAATTAATTTTAAAAACGTTACTTAATTCACCTTAATTTTTTGAATAGAGACTTATGGAACCCCAAGACGAATCGAATGAGACCAAAACGGTCAAAATCTGTAATGTAATGTGTGAAGGTGCGTCTGAGTGGTTAAATTAAGATGCTCATTTTTCGAGTGATTTTATAGCCTTTCCTCAGTAAGGTGAGGAGGGCAAAAATCCAACTATTGGCATTTTTTGTAAACACAGAAACTGAACAACAAATAAAAAAATACTTCAAAAATGGAAATTCATTAATATAATTCAGCGTAAAAACACAGATAATTAGTCCTCGAAAAAAAATCGAAGGTTCAACAATACTTATAACTAGGCTTAGTGATTTTTCACGCTCGAACATAGCAAATTTCACGGGGACCTCAATTTCAAAACACCAAATTTCACGCAAATTTCGCGGAACTTGAAAGATATTAAAATAACTCTGAAAATCCTATGTTTATATCACAGCAACTATTTGTTATGCTTCATTATTTATTATTCTTCAATAAACTAAAAAAATCTTCACTAAATTTGAATGCGACACAAACAAAAAAATCTCCCAATTTTCAAAAAAAATAATCCTCTTGGTTTATAGATGGGCTCTCTATATATATTTTGAAACAAAATGTAGGGCACGCGTATTCTCATTTACTGAACTGCTCTTTTAATATTCGACTAAAAAAGCTAAAAATTTTTGGCTAATATGCTCCTGTTATATAATTTTGCATTTTATTGAATTTCATATCAAAGCAAGATTTACAAACTTGTAAATGAGTACATTAAATTGAATTTTCTGCTACATTTAGCCCATTAAGGGGTTACATACATGTAAATCGTCAAAAATGTTAGAGGTTGTTATGAGCACACATTTAAACTTTCTTTAAATCTTTTTGCAGGACATTAAAATATACATTTTCATCTATTAACAAAATAAATAAGAAAACATTTGGGTGAACCATTGCCGAGATATAGCAATTTCAAGTTGGCAGTTTCAAAAAACAGGTGTCACGGTATCTCAAGACTGCTTTGACCAAATTAGCTCAAATTTTGGTGAAGAATCGTTAAACCAGTTCTGTGTGCATGGCGAAGGCCCATTTTCAAAAACTTAATTTAAAAAAAAGATAAAAATATTTTTATGTTTTTCATATAAAAATTCGTCAGTTTTTGATTTTTGTATTTTTTTTTTTAAAGCTAAATTTCCAAATCGGGCTTCATCATGCACACGGGATATGTCTTGGGAGTCTTCACCCCGAATTTCAGCCAATTTGGTCCATCCCATCTCGAGATATCGTGGCACCCGCAAATCAACTCGGTATTTAGAGGAAAACGTTCACGAAGTTTCACATTTCGCTTTGCGCATGGTAAAATAGTGAACTTAAATCGTCTCTTACTCAGGTTAGTCACGAAATATCTTCATGAAACTTTCAGGAGTGATTGAAAATCATCTTTTTAGTGAATTTAGTGAACTTTCTGTAATATGAAATTTTATGATTTTCTACATGTATGTAACCCCTTGAACATATTTTTTAACAGTTTAAGCTCACTTTTCAAAAACCTAAATTTAAAATAAATTAGCAAAATTAATATAATTTTTAACAAAATTGAAAATATTATTCTAAATGAGAAAAGAAAACAAAAAAGTAATATTTTTTTAACTTTCACTGGAATCATCCACCCAAATAAACAAATATCGTTAAAATTAAACAGGCCCAAAAAAATTACATGTTTTTAAAATGTGATTCCAAAGATAAAAAATACTCTTCATTTTATTTTGAATAAAACAAATTTCTTTTAAAACTATACCTTTCAAATGAAATCGCAGTAAAATTTTTAATACAGCGAATGAACATATTACTAAATTTAGTTAGTTTCTAAAAATAAATCTAAAATCTGTACATATCTTCAAATGGTTAATATCAACTTGACATAAATATATATTCAAGCTTTTTAGCTGAAAACTATTAAAATTTAATTGAAAAGTCTTTTTGAATGACATATTTACTAAAGTTGTTATTTAAAAAAAAAATTGTGTAAATTGATAAATTTCACGAATTTCACGCCGTCCACGAAATCGTCAAAAATAACTAACCGTATATTAGTAATTAAACCAGGGAATTCACTCGCTCAATTCTACAGTAATTCATAAGATTATTTTTATTCCTTTTTGAGTTTGATAAATTATTTTGAGAAAAATCGTTACATTTTCACACAAACATAAAATTTCACGGGATTTCACGCTGTCCGCGAAATAGTTAAATTTCACTAACCCTACTTATAACTTTCATGTTATTTTTTAAATTGACAAACGTATCGTTTTTGATACTTTGTTTCAACTGGAAATGGCAAAAGATAAAGATAACTGAATTACAAATTTAATTCCTATTTTCCCACTTTTTTAAGCAAAATGTTTGAAGAGACATTTTTTTACACAATTTTGCAATAACTCAAAATTTCCTGGATTATTTTTTTGCAATTTAAAATATTTTTGTCATGTTTTCAAAACATAAAAAAGTTTTTCAATTTTTTCAATTCCGAAAACTGAAAATCAAGCTTTATCTACAGAAGGTAATTTACCCATACTCACAAAAAAGGGCAACAGTTGGAAAAAATATATTTGAAATTACTTAATAAATTTTTTTTTTTTTTTTTTTGGGAGGGTGATCCAGCCGCACATCGTTGATGTCGAAACCTCTAAACTGGGCCCTCGTCCTGTCACGTCCGTCAGTAGTCTTGTCGTACATTACAACTAGAACCAGATCTGCCAATGAATTAGTACACTTCGACCAAATAAACACTGACGCTGTATGGATCTGACTCTAGAATAAATGCACAGTCGGGTGTTATTCATAAGTCCAAAATGTTCAATTATTCATATAAGTCCAAATATTCATTTGCGGATAACTACCTAACTTGAATTGAATACAAGATTTAAAGCAACCTATCCGAAAGCTACTCTTATCTCAAATCCCCGACATTTTAATTATTAACCAAAAAAAACGTTTCTTTTAAAACTTGTCTGGCTTCTTTTTAAAAAAAAAAAAAAAATAACAGTTGATATTTTACAAGTCGTGAATTGAAAAAGAGACGACCATTTGTTCGTCAGAATTCCAGTAGATCCTCGATTCGCAACAATGGTCGATACAATCATAATCCGACAACCGTTAGTTCAACAGATCAACGAATTTAGTCCGATATCATTTCACTATTGATTGATCGAGACTCTATGGAAATTTTGACAAATCAGAATGGTTTTTATGCTACTTGAATGAACATCACCGATTCTGATAGAATTACTAAATTCACTGTTACTAATTTTGTCCCTAAATAACTAAAGGCAAAGTATAAAAAGTTGATATTTATAGTTAAAATCCTAAATTCTACAAACACTATTTTTTTAAACCCGCATCCTAACCTGAAACCCACATTAAGATAGGGAAAAATCACATATGTAGCGGTTCAATGTACAAATGTGATATTTCCACTATCAGAGAACCTCCTTGTCTCGATGACAGCTTACCGGCCATCGATTAAGCCCTGAGACTACGCCAAAGTGGGTTCTCGCAGCATGAAGTGGTGTCCATGTGTAAAAATGGAAGCTTCAGCAATATACTGAACACTTCGATTTTAATTCCACATCGAATCAAATCATACTCTTTGCCAAACAAGCATCAAACCTATGACACTCATTATGACAAAGCCCAGGGAAATTACTTAATAAATTTAAACAATAAAAAATATTTGCAAAAAAAACCATTGCCAAACATAAGTTGGAATATTTTATTTATTTTTCAAAATTTATTTAATATTCAATCTATGTGACAAAATGAAATAGAATCACAACTCTAAGCTCGGCATTATGCTCTATTTCTATTATAGTTTTTCATTAACTTTACTTCTTGTTGATAAACAAAAAAAATAGTAGAGATCATTTGATTCATAAAAAATAAAATTCCAAAATATCTGATAACTGCATCTAATATTGATTAAGATTTTGAATGTCTTAAACAGCTTTTTTATACTCAAATGCATCGAAATAGTGAAAAGAACCTTAAATTTAAAGTAAGTTACTAAAAATTGATGAATTTAATTTGAAAATTGTACAATATATTACAAAATTCAATCCTGAGTTCTGTGAATCTATTTCAGTAAAATTTGAATAGATGATTGTCTATTCTACAAAATAACCTCATTTTGGGCAATAAAAATTAAGACAAAGAAAAAACTTTTTTTTCGTGACTTGATTATCCAAAATGAAATTTCTCCAAGTTCTTCGGATAATCGAGTCTAGAGACTGAATATCATTCTTACATTCCTAAATTCCTAATTTCTTAAAGAACAAAATTTCAAAATTCTTCAATTCTTTCATTTTTAAATTCGTCAAGGCCGTTGCAAATATTTTTAACAGTTAAACAATAACAAACACATTTTGTTTGGCTGACCATTATGTACATTGTCCCGAAGTTTGGATGAAGTTGGTTGCTGGAGATCTGAGTTATAATTACAAATGTTTACAGTAGTATAACTTGTACGTGCGTCAAACGCGTTCTGGCCTGGAATCCCTTTGGCCAATTGTCGCACTTACATGAATTTTCAGGGAGTGACAAGATAGCACGACAAGATTGAAACTTCTTTCTTATGAAAAGTGACAAAAATGCACCGAGATTTTTCGGATTTCGTTGAATATCTCAGGATTGAAATCTAATTTTGGGGATCTGTGAAGGTCAAAAGGTGAGGCATTTTGAGCTGCACAAAATGGCATTCTTAACTCGATTTGGCCCAAAATGCACGTACGACAAGTTAGCACGACGGCGACGAAATAAGAGTTCATCGCCAAAGCTTAACCAATGCAATTTCCCATTAGAAGCCGTTAGCCGTTTGGCTTTTTTTTGCATCGTTTGCCAAAACTAAACACTATTTTAGCTATTAAATTTTCAGTAGATGCATTGGAACATCCCTTATCACCTGGAACAAAACATCCAATTTTGAAAAATGCGAAACGTCCATTTTGCAAAAAGGGTACACGTTTTCTAAACATGTGTCGTTTAAAAAAACAAAAAGGGGTTTGAATATATGACTTTCATGGAACACTGATCATTCATTTTAATAATTTAAAAATTGCATGAATCAAAACTTGTATTTAAGTGGCCTGACGAAACAACCTAAATTTACAATTCCATCCCAACAATGTGAAAAGTGACTGTTAATTGTTTTCAGAGTCTGTTAAAAAAAAATTAAGCTTGGTTTTAAATTATGTTCTTTGTTACTATGTCAAGGAAAAGCTAAAGTTTAATAAATTTACTCCAAATGATGGAAGATAAAGCTCAGTGTGAATCAAAACAATTGCAAATTTATTAGAATAATGACAAAAATTCTAACAAAAGTCATATCAGTTGAACGAATTTGTTTATCAGGTCAGCAGGTTATCAGTTTTGAGTCCCCACCTAATTGACCACTTTCGGTCGCCACCACGCAGGAGGATGATTCATTTCCCTTATAGGAAGCGTTCCCCGTCAACTACCTGAGTTTAAACCTTTTCTAGATTTGATAGCAAGAAACATGATTCACCAATCAATCTCACCGACTAAAATACAAAAATCCCAAAAAGAACCTACCGCAAACGGGTTGTCCACGATCGGCTCGCCGAACGGATTATCATCGAACCCGGACATTATCTGCTTCTCCTGCTAGCGCTACTGATACCGCTGTTTGGGTGCTTCTCTCAAAACTCGACGATTTGACACGAATCGTCCTCCTCCGGCGGCACCGTTATCAGCCCGCTTCCGAGTCGCGACCAAGAAACCTTTCTGGATGATGACTTTGCTGACTTGTTTCTTTCTGACTTTTCTTCGCCTTCGCGAGCTGTCACTTTTCACTTTTGCCCACTTTTTTTCTCCACCCTTCTGGCAAAGGAACCTGCGACACTTTTCACCTGCTTCCCGTGCCGTCAGTACACGTCCGATGGCCACACGCCCACCCTCCGACAAACGATCCGCGGTCCGGTTACGCGTTCCGACTGCTGTTGCCGCACGGCGCGAACGTTTGGGGGCCGAAAATTGCTTCCAGATTCCAGCGCAGACGGCGACACCGAAAAATTTTCACTCCGATCGCTTCGACGACATGACTTTTTCTGAGTGTGTGTGACTTTTCTCCGCTGCTCTCTCTTCCCCACCCACAAACGGGAGAGAAATTCACCACGCCCTCCACCCGCCAGCGTGACAGGTTTGGCGCGACGGGCGCGACGGCCAGTCAGCTGTCAGAGCAATTCACCACGGCGCGCACAGTGGGAAAATCTTGAGGAAAATAAGGTCAACATTTTTCGTCAAGTTTCATTGCAATCGCGTTTTGACAAAGAACTTTGTCCTAAGGTTTCTATACGTGGTGTCAATCCAAAATTTTCGCGAAGCGAAAACGTTACGTGACGAATTCCCCTCTCGGCAAATTTCCCCTCATTTTGGTGCACGCTGGTTGGATGAACGAACGTTTCCCAATCAGTCGATCGAGAGACGTGAGATTGATGTATCTAAAATCTCCCCCACTCCACCTCATAATTTTCGGATCATCGACGAGTTAACAAAACTCGGCTCGGTCGGTCCCGAAAATTCATTCTATTGCTGGACGTCGACGAGGACACATCAGAAGCAGATGGCCTGGTGGCCCGGTAGCAGACGGCCTGGAGGTCCGGGAGCAGATGGCTTGGAGGCAAGGACCAGCTAAGACATGCCAGTCGCGGGAGTCGATCATTGGAACTGGCCACCACCTGGAGTGGCCGGAGGCCCCGCGGATGTTCCGATAAGGGGACATTTGCTGGACCGTAAGAGTTGGGGCAATATGGGTATCAAACTTTATGGTTTTTGATACCGGACATGAAATTTGACATTTTGGCAGTAGTGGCCACAATCTGGAGTGGCCGGAGGCCCCGCGGATGTTCCGATAAGGGGACATTTGCGGAACTATAAGAGTTGGGGCAATATGGGTATCAAACTTTAGGGATTTTGATACTGGACATGAAATTTGACATTTTGGCAGTAGTGGCCACTACCTGGAGTGGCCGGAGGCCCCGGGGATGTTCCGATAAGGGGACATTTGCCGGACCGTAAGAGTTGGGGCAATATGGGTATCAAACTTTATGGTTTTTGATACCGGACATGAAATTTGACATTTTGGCAGTAGTGGCCACAATCTGGAGTGGCCGGAGGCCCCGCGGATGTTCCGATGGGGGGACATTTGCCGAACCGTAAGAGTTGGGGCAATATGGGTATCAAACTTTATGGTTTTTGATACTGGACATGAAATTTGACATTTTGGCAGTAGTGGCCACCACCTGCAGTGGCCGGAGGCCCCGCGGATGTTCCGATAAGGGGACATTTGCTGGACCGTAAGAGTTGGAGCAATATGGGTATCAAACTTTATGGTTTTTGATACCGGACATGAAATTTGACATTTTGGCAGTAGTGGCCACAATCTGGAGTGGCCGGAGGCCCCGGGGATGTTCCGATAAGGGGACATTTGCTGGACCGTAAGAGTTGGGGCAATATGGGTATCAAACTTTATGGTTTTTGATACTGGGCATGAAATTTGACATTTCTGCAGTAGCGGCCACAATCCGGAGTGGCCGGAGGCCCCGCGGATGTTCCAATGGGGGGAAATTTGCCGAACCTTAAGAGTTGGGGCAATATGGGTATCAAACTTTATGGTTTTTGATACCGGACATGAAATTTGACATTTTGGCAGTAGTGGCCACAATCTGGAGTGGCCGGAGGCCCCGCGGATGTTCCGATAAGGGGACATTTGCTGGACCGTAAGAGTTGGGGCAATATGGGTATCAAACTTTATGGTTTTTGATACCGGACATGAAATTTGACATTTTGGCAGTAGTGGCCACAATCTGGAGTGGCCGGAGGCCCCGCGGATGTTCCGATAAGGGGACATTTGCGGAACTATAAGAGTTGGGGCAATATGGGTATCAAACTTTAGGATTTTGATACTGGACATGAAATTTGACATTTTGGCAGTAGTGGCCACTACCTGAGTGGCCGGAGGCCCCGGGATGTTCCGATAAGGGGACATTTGCCGGACCGTAAGAGTTGGGGCAATATGGGTATCAAACTTTATGGTTTTGATACCGGACATGAAATTTGACATTTTGGCAGTAGTGGCCACAATCTGAGTGGCCGGAGGCCCCGCGGATGTTCCGATGGGGGGACATTTGCCGAACCGTAAGAGTTGGGGCAATATGGGTATCAAACTTTATGGTTTTTGATACTGGACATGAAATTTGACATTTTGGCAGTAGTGGCCACCACCTGCAGTGGCCGGAGGCCCCGCGGATGTTCCGATAAGGGGACATTTGCTGGACCGTAAGAGTTGGAGCAATATGGGTATCAAACTTTATGGTTTTTGATACCGGACATGAAATTTGACATTTTGGCAGTAGTGGCCACAATCTGGAGTGGCCGGAGGCCCCGGGGATGTTCCGATAAGGGGACATTTGCTGGACCGTAAGAGTTGGGGCAATATGGGTATCAAACTTTATGGTTTTTGATACTGGGCATGAAATTTGACATTTCTGCAGTAGCGGCCACAATCCGGAGTGGCCGGAGGCCCCGCGGATGTTCCAATGGGGGGAAATTTGCCGAACCGTAAGAGTTGGGGCAATATGGGTATCAAACTTTAGGGATTTTGATACTGGACATGAAATTTGACATTTTGGCAGTAGTGGCCACAATCTGGAGTGGCCGGAGGCCCCGCGGATGTTCCGATGGGGGGACATTTGCCGGACCGTAAGAGTTGGGGCAATATGGGTATCAAACTTTATGGTTTTTGATACTGGGCATGAAATTTGACATTTCGGCAGTAGCGGCCACAATCCGGAGTGGCCGGAGGCCCCGCGGATGTTCCAATGGGGGGAAATTTGCCGAACCGTAAGAGTTGGGGCAATATGGGTATCAAACTTTATGGTTTTTGATACTGGATATGAAATTTGACATTTCGGCAGTAGTGGCCACAATCCGGAGTGGCCGGAGGCCCCGCGGATGTTCCGATGGGGGGACATTTGCCGAACCGTAAGAGTTGGGGCAATATGGGTATCAAACTTTATGGTTTTTGCTACTGGACATGAAATTTGATATTTTGGCAGTAGCGGCCACCACCTGGAGTGTCCGGAGGCCCCGGGGATGTTCCGATGGGGGGACATTTGCCGGACCGTAAGAGTTGGGGCAATATGGGTATCAAACTTTAGGGATTTTGATACTGGACATGAAATTTGACATTTTGGCAGTAGTGGCCACCACCTGCAGTGGCCGGAGGACCCGGGGATGTTCCGATGGGGGGACATTTGCCGGACCGTAAAAGTTGGGGCAATATGGGTATCAAACTTTATGGTTTTTGATACTGGGCATGAAATTTGACATTTTGGCAGTAGTGGCCACCACCTGGAGTGGCCGGAGGCCCCGGGGATATTCCGATAAGGGGACATTTGCTAGACCGTAAGAGTTGGGGCAATATGGGTATCAAACTTTATGGTTTTTGATACTGGACATGAAATTTGACATTTCGGCAGTAGTGACCACAATCCGGAGTGGCCGGAGGCACCGGGGATGTTCCGATGGGAGGACATTTGCCGGACCGTAAGAGTTGGGGCAATATGGGTATCAAACTTTATGGTTTTTGATACTGGGCATGAAATTTGACATTTTGGCAGTAGTGGCCACCACCTGGAGTGGCCGGAGGCCCCGGGGATGTTCCGATAAGGGGACATTTGCTAGACCGTAAGAGTTGGGGCAATATGGGTATCAAACTTTATGGTATTTGATACTGAACATGAAATTTGACATTTCGGCAGTAGTGGGCACAATCCGGAGTGGCCGGAGGCCCCGCAGATGTTCCGATGGGGGGACATTTGCTGGACCGTAAGAGTTGGGGCCATATGGGTATCAAACTTTATGGTTTTTGATACCGGACATGACATTTTGGCAGTAGTGGCCACAATCCGGAGTGGCCGGAGACCCCGCGGATGTTCCGATGGGGGGACATTTGCCGGACCGTAAGAGTTGGGGCAATATGGGTATCAAACTTAATGATTTTTGATACTGGACATAAAAAGTTGCATTTGGCCATTATCTGAAATTAAGCAGTTAAAATATATATTGCTTATTAGGCAGGAAGTAATAAATAGACTACTGCGATGCACATTTTTTTGTGCCACTGTGAAAATCTGTTTCTGGAAATTTAGAATAACTATCTCGTAATCATTAAGAGCCCTGTAAAGCGTAGTTTTTAATGTCTGCTGTTCAAATTTCCTTTACTGCCGCCGATTGCTTGCAACAGCCTTGCAAAAACATTCCCGCATCTTGGTAACTTTCGAGTGGTGAAGGAAAGTAAATTGATTTCACTTCGATTTCTATTTCAGCTCCACTTGCAATTTCCGTCCCCTTAGTTCGATAGGACGGTTATTATAAGGGGGGAATTTGAACCGGACATTCTAATCGAAAATTTCAACAATCATCTTGCAAAGTTCTTTGTCATACTGGTCATGTGTAACATAACCACCTGCACCTTTTTAATCAAAAACAAACATTCAAATTCTAATTAAATTTCTCAAGAGTTCGGAAGCAAGGTCATTGTCCTTAGAAAAATAAGCTTTATCGATTAATTTTAGGACCCATTTCGACGCCAACATTTCAAAAAGCATCATGTACAAACCGTACGTTTTGAGAAAAACGCATTTGAATGTTGAGCATCATTTTTCAATTCTCATTTTGATATAAAAGCAAAAGAAGATGTTCTAATGATAAACAAACGATGGAAACGTTGCTTTTATTGATCAAGTATCATCCATTTTCAATAAAACATTATTTCCATCATTTTTTTCTTCATAAAATTATTTTTTTAGGTCTTTTTCGGTACTGGGACTTGTTTAGGACCGAGTCGTCTTTTGTAATTACATTTTTCTTAAAGGCTATCATGCAAATCGGAAGGAAAGGGGTCAACAAACAGCTTTACGAACAGCAGAACAAAGGAGAGGGAGCGATTACTTGGGGCTTTTCTTCACCCTCTCTGATTTGCTTGCGCTGCCGCTGCTGCCCATTTGATTTTTTTCTTGACCGGTTCCTTCCGAAGTGCGTATACTGCTTAAAGCTAAGAGAAATTATCGAGCTGTCAAATCTGCAACATGGAGTTAAACTTTCTGTGCAGTTGTTGTGAAGTATACCATAGCACTACGAAAAGTTTAACCCCATGTTGCACGCTCACACTCTCACTTTTAATTTCTCGATAGAGGATCTTGCGTGAAAACAATATTTCCATACAAATTTAAAAAAAAGTAAGGAGCGTTACACGGCCCCTCCCCTCATCTGCGTTACGTAATAAAAGAACGCTCCCTTTATAAACGGGCTCTGCTGATGTCAAAGATTTTGTATATGACACATTCTCCGGCAATGTACACCTTAGGATGAAATTTTGAAAAGCGTGTATGAGCTATTTGGATATTTTTCCTCGATTCTAGACTACTTGATGCTTCAAAAATCATGGTTTTCATTAATTGATCATTTGAATATCATTTTGTACAAGTTGGTTAGGTTATGCATCAATTCGTGATAAAATCATCGTTTTAAAACATTTTTCTAAAAACTCCTGGTTTTCAGCGAAATAAAATCCAAAAAATATTCTTTTGATTGCATTTTGTAGGTTTTTAGTTGTACTAAACGGAAATGTCATGGGTTTGCAGTTAATCTTAAGTTAAGTATTTTTTCAAACTAGTGTAAGTTTACCATTTTATTGCGTTGCAACGTCACGAAAAGGGGACATTTGTTTATGTCAACAAAAAACTAAACATTCAATCATTTTGATATTTCGGATGCTCTTTGTACTTGGAAAGAGCTTTCAAATGCAATCTAGAGCGGCTTAATTGGTTGTCTAGATCCAAAGTTACAACAGGTTTAAGTTTGCGTTGCAACGTCACGAAATTTTAAATCATATTGGTCACATGGCAAAAAAGGTGTATGCGTAGTTGGTTGTTGAAGATAAAAGGGTACTAAATATTATATATTTGTTATATAATGTTTCCGAGCATATTTACAGAAGAATTGTACATGGGTCATTCACAAATTCCGTCATTTAAGTTTGATGCAACTCGAAAAAAAAAAGTATTTTATGAAACTTGTTGAACAAATCAAAATAGACCGATGTTCACAAGGAGGAAAAATTCTAAAACTTTCAAAAAAGTAATCACGTGGTTACTGGATGGCCCCTTTATGATAAACTGATTTACGTGAGGGTTCATTCTAATACAACGCAATGATTTTTTTTATCCCACACCCTTATGTAAGTCAAATTACAGTGAAATTCATTGAACAATAAAAATCACGTGATTCGATTGTTTTTTTTCACTCTGTTGTTGGACGAACCCTTACTTAAATAAGTTGTATGCAACGTTTTGTTGTTCACAATTAATTTAATTATTATGTTGCACAGTTAAACAGTTATATTATTTCCTCAAATTTAATTTAAGCACAAAAGTCAACAAAATAAGTTACGTTGTTTGCAGATCACCCCTTAGGGGCCATGAACAAACGATATGGGCACTTTATTTATAAATTCAAAATAAGCCCTCCTGAAAACTTGAAGCTCCTCACCTCCCTTCTAAAACTTCCAGGGAGCGTTCTTGCATTACGTAACAAAACATTTATATTTTTAGACCCCCTCCACCCCCTGGAAATACATTTCCGATACACTTTTTTTTATAAATCCTCGAACCCTCCTCCCTCCCCCTTGATATTACGCCGTTACGTAATGCATGGACGTCCCGTTACATGGATAGAGGACGGTAGAGGGGGGGGGGGAGGGGGTCTAAAAGTCCGATTTTTCGCGTTACGTAATAAAAGAACGCTCCCTTTGGAAAACTTCGTAAATCGTACTGCAACTGTGAAAGCAGAATAGGAGGAGGAGGGGGGGGGGGGTCTAACATGGGCAGGCCAATCAATTCACATGTCCTTGTACTGTCTATTAATGTCTTATAATCAAATCTTGACCTACAGTTGTTCAGCCTAACAAAAACTATGATTTATTTTGAAACTATAATTTCGTGACGTTGCAACGCAACGAAAAACCCTGTTTTCAAAAACAGTGCGTTGCAACGTCACGAAATGTAAGCGGTCTTCAAAAATCGAGTTTTAATTTTTTCGCAAAACCAATGATTGCATTCGATTTGTTGGCCAATTTTACACTGAAAATGGAAGAAGAACTCCAAATTTGCCGTTTAACAGAGCAGAGTTAATGGCGAAACATGAATTGGGTCAGGATTGAGAAAAGTCACGCGTTGCAACGTCACGCTACATATCCCCCTCTCAAAAATAGAATATTCGCTTAAAATAATGTTTCAACATTGTTTCTTATAGGAAATTTAATGTACTTTCCGAATCTGTAATAACATATGTACCTTTTCAATGTAATTTTTGAGTTACAGCCGAAATACTGAAAATAGAAAAGTCAAAGCGTTGCAACGTCACGGCGGAATGTGTCATATAGAGTTATCTACGTGCACATGTATTGCGTGTACGTACACGAAAAAGATTGAGGTTAAATTTTGTACCCGCCAGCAAAACAAATGGGGTGCTAGTGTGAGTGAGCTCGGGCTTAGATAACTCTATAGTAATGATTTAAAATAAAGTAACATATATGTTACTTTATTTTAAATCATTACTAAACTGACTTTACTGAAGTAACCTTTGCTCATTTCTGGTGGAGGGGTAGTTTATTAGGAGTACTTTTAGAACATGCAATAACCCAGAAATGTTGCTGTCGAATTCTGTCACTT
The DNA here is from genome assembly GCF_015732765.1 of Culex quinquefasciatus. Taxonomy (NCBI): domain Eukaryota; kingdom Metazoa; phylum Arthropoda; class Insecta; order Diptera; family Culicidae; genus Culex; species Culex quinquefasciatus. The sequence goes on from NC_051863.1 coordinate 41,934,748, forward strand.
TTTACACGGCGCTCGCCATATAAACACAATGTAATCCATCCTATAATTATCCTATATTAATCCTATAGTTAATATACGGACATTGATATAAACAAACGTTTGGTAATGTGTGTGTGTGTGTGAACTCCGTGTAAAAGGGGTTTCAAACTGTGACCCCGTTTGTTTGACAAGAGTTGGTGTCAAACCAACGGGGTTTGAGTGTTTTTTAAAAATTCTATAAAGTTCATAAGTTTTAAAATTCAAAACAATAAAAAAAAATTGAAATCACAATTGAAATTCCAAAATCAGATTGATTAAAAAAAATGAGAATAATAAAAACTAAAATATTCCATCATTTTCCCTTAAAATTCAAAGAAATTATATTTCAAAAAAATCGAAAATTTTATACAAAGAAATTTAGTAAATTTTGACACATCAATAATTTTTTTTATTCTAAGATTTATGTTTCAAAAATCCTAGGATTAAAAAAATAAAAACAATTCGTACTAGAATAGAATCCGAAGTGCTCGTCAAAATGTCAATCCAGATAATCAAATCACGAAAATATCCTAAAATATCCAGACATGCTCTAATCTAAATCTCTGTTATTTGAGAATTCAAGGACATTTAAGGATTACAAATTTAGGAATAAGGCGTTCTTGTCCCAGCTCAAAAATAATAATTTACACACAACTTTTGCGAGAAAGAAAAAAGCAGATTTCTGATGCAAATAAACCAACTTCTGTGGCACGCACAGGTGTGAATGTGTTAGTAATTTTTTGACTAAAAAGCTATACTTAACGGTACACATCAACCAGACCTTTTGCACCAAGATAAGTGTTACAGACATTTTGGTATCTTACGGGAACAACATAATTTACGACAAAATTTGACTATCTTTACACTCAAATTGTAGCAGGATTGGGTCCGTAAGTTTGACAATTGGGTCCTAAAATGAAACTTAGATTGCTGATATTATTGTTTACAGCGATAAAGCTTATTTTTCTGAGTACAATGACCCTTTGTACGAGCACAAAGAGTTTAAAATGGATTTTTAAATCAATTTTGAAAAATTAACCTCGCGGTCCTTCTTGACAGAAAAGCTCCTACTTGACAGCTTCTTCCAAGGGGACCATAGTTGATCCATCGAAAAAATGTTGTCTTGTCAAAAAAAAATTGCATTAAAATGACAAAAAAGTGATCAGAAATGGTTTTTAATCGTGTTTTTTACCGTTGTACATAAAAATTAACATAGGACTTTAGTACCCAATTCCGGAAAAAGAAGACAACAACTTCCTTGGTTGCTGTGCACCCTTAAGGATTTTTAAATTTAAGAATTTAGGGACATATAAATTTGATTGAATTGAAATTTTGAAATTGGAAATATTGTTTTTACAAATTTTGATTTAAAAAAATATTTTAAATTTTAAAGTTTAGTTTATTTTCATTTTCAGAGCATTTGATTTTATGTTTTCTTTTTAATTTACAAATTCTTATTATGATTGAGTTCTTAATTGCTGGAATGCATCTTTTTTTGAATTATTTAATTTCAAACGCGTTTTTACGATTTCCGTTCCTATAGCCATATTGGAACAGAATAATAATTTTACGTTGGTGATAATTTTTCAATTTGCGCTCTTTTTTAGATCGATTTTTACCAGTTTTGCTCTTGTTTAAATTCTACTTGTACTCTTTAATTTTGTTCAAGCCAAAACAAATCAAAATATCTGTTGATTCATTTAAATTTCGATGATAATCTGCGTCAAATATCGCTTTTTACAACTTTCACGATTGTTGCAAAATCTCTTAAATCTGCAGTACATGCCATTATAACTAAAGAATCATTAATTATAATCATCCAATATTTACAATGATTTTTAATGTCTTGAATTTTTTTTTCATTTTCAGATACAAAAGCTTGAAATTTGAGTTGAGTGCCAAAAAGAGTTTGAAAATAATTCTCGAGCGAGATTCCCAACTTTTTGGCAACAAATCATACGTCGTGATTATTGCATTCGATCGTAATGTTTCGATCGTAATTTCTGGACTCACGATCGAGATTTTTCGATGGTAAGTCGTAATTTGTCGATAGTAGATTGAGATCATTCGATCGTAATTTCTCGATCTGTCATTGACAAATTACGACTGACGATCGAGAAAATCTCGATGTGTTTTAAAAAATTCAAATACTCAAAAAAATTAAAAATTTCAAAAATTCAAAAAATTTAAAAAAAAAATTTAAAAGGTTCAAAAATTTCATTTTTTTTTTTCAAGGAACCTCAAAATTTTCAATTTTTTTGAAAGGTTTCAAAAAAATTTAAAATTAAAAAAACGTTTTTTTTAATTTTTATTTTTTTGTTTTTTAAGTTTTTAACTTTTTTTTAATTTTTGATTTTTTTTTAATTTTTTATGTTTTTGAAATTTTTGGAATTTTTTGGAAATTTTTTAAAATTATCAAAATTTTTAAGACTATTGAAATTTTTGAAATTTTAAAAAAATTTGAAATTTTTAAAATTGTTTAAAATAAAAAAGAAATTCTTTAAGATTTTTTTATTTTGTTTTTTTTTTCAAATTAAAAAAATTAACTTAGATTTTATTTAAATAAAAAAAATCAAAAAAAACTGGTATTACCAGTTACGATCGTAATTTCTCAACAGCAAAATTACGATCGTAATTTCTCGATGGTAAGTCGTAATTTGTCGATAGTAGATCGAGATTTGTCGATGGTAAGTCGTAATCTTACTATCGAGAAATCTCGATCGTAAGTCGAGAAATTATGATCGAAGGCAATAATCACCACGATAAATTCCCGGCTTTCCCTGACTGAAAAGTCCGTCGGACGTCCGTCGTTTGTCGTCCGTGCAATCGTACGACGTCGCACGACAATGTCGCGCGACTTTCGCACGAATGTCAGACGTTTTTGCACCAAAATGTCGTATTTGTCGTACGATCGATAATCGAAATCGCTCGACATTGTCGTACGACATTCGACGGATGTCGCACGGTTTTGTTATTTAGGATGTCGTACCTTTGTCGTGTGCTGTCATTTCGGAATTTTGAGGTTATTTTTAAAATAAAATTCACTTTGTTGAACTTTTGGATTATTTTTATTCATTTTTAATAGTTTGCACTAGTCTGGCACATTGTTTTGAATTATTCACTGTCACTGCAGCCACAGTTTTCCTAATTTCGCTCAATGGCGGCTACTCCGGTTGCCTTCGATTCCGCTGGACTTTCCTAGGTCTGTTAAAAGAAGGAAATACAAACCGACTTCTTTTGGTTCGACGATGGCCAACCGCTGTGGGAAGGGTTCTGTTTGTCTACCCTGCCAATGTTCGAGTGCTGTAATTTGTCCCCCTCCATCGCCTTCACCTGGAGGATATTCTCGACCGAAAGTATCTCCAGGAAGAAGAATGAGTTCTTGATAATGGCGCTTTTGCCATTCCGCTAGAAGTTCAACACCACCAACGCAATTTCATTGTCCTTCTCTACTTGCTGGTCCACGTCCAGCAAAAAGCACTCTGGAACGAATCAAGAATTTTAGAATTTTAAGATACCTATTATGTGTTATATATATTTAGAGTAGTGGCCATGTATTTTATTTTATAGAATTATAGACTTAAAAAGATATTAAGGATTAGAAAATTTAAAAATTTTAGAATGTTAAATTTAAAAAAAGAACCTTCAAAATATATACACTTTCAAACATTTTAAAACTTCTATATTTTAGAATTTTAGAATTTTAGAATTTTAAAATTTTAGAATTTTAGAATTTTAGAATTTTAAAATTTTAGAATTTTAGAATTTTAGAATTTTAGAATGTAGGATTTGAATAATTTAAGATTGTTTTAGTGTACTGATGTACGTAGCCACTTGCTGGAACGGATTGCCGATCGAGGCAAAGACAAAAACAACCCTATTTTCGTTTAAAAGCTGTGTTAAACAACTAGTTTAAGCCCTCCGCATCTAACTTGGATTTTTAGCTTTATTTGGAACCATTTGGTTAGTTTATTTATCTCCGTTTTCTATCTTAAAGTTACCTCCTTAACCTGATAAAAAGTTGTAAACTAACAGGCTCTCGTCACAAATAAACAATCAATTACAATTACAATTTATAAACATTCAAATGTTAATATTACTTATTTTTAATTTTAAACTTTTAGAACTTGACAATGTTAAAATTTAAGAATGTGAAGAATTTGAGGATTGTACAATCTTATAACTGTAGCATTTTAGAAATTAAAGAATTTTTGATTTATGATATATTGGATGTTTAGAATTCTTGAAATTTCGTCATCCAAATCACTCCTGGCACAACTCCGCCAAAAAACACTACTCACCAGTTCCAAATCACCCCTGGCACAACTCCGCCAAAAAACACTACTCACCAGTTCCATTGATAACAATTTTTGGCGGATCAGGATCGCTGCCGGGAGTTTTTTTCGTCCTCCTCCACCTTTTTATTACTTGACGTTTCATTCTCTTCTGCAAGGAGGATTGCTTCCACGATCGCTGACCGGTTACTTGCCCTCCATTTTCCGGCATAGCCCGCCGGGTTCATGACATTTTCCGTCCGCCTTCTAATCCACCCACCGAAATCTGGAACAGCAGAAACTTTGATTAGATCCCTTGCTCATTCCGGCCGTAATCGGATGACGTGGACTAATGGCACTGACCGGATGATAAATGTGATTGCTAGTATTTACAATGACAAGATCGGTGCCATGCCTGGCATCGAACCATGTTTCCACTGCTGGGCCGGTACTCGGCGTATGACATCTGAAAAATAAACAAAGAACAGTGCCCAATGCTCTTGAATTAAAATAGAAAACAACTAACTACTCAAACAAACTTACTTTGTTTTGCTCCTATTTGATTTTGTATTTTTTCAACACTTTTAACTAATTCTTAGATCCAGTCAGAACATGTTTATGCTTGTCAGAGTACTTTCGTCGACATCGCCAAATCGTCAATCTGTCAAAAAAATTGATGCGAAAAAAGATGTCATGCATGTCGAGCGTTTGTCGTCCGTTTGTCGTACTTTCGACCAATCGATATCGAAACGGTAAAATCAAAAGCGTGCGACAACTCGTACGACGTGCGACATTTTTCAAACAGAATTTTTCCCGATTAAGGCAAATTCCCGACATGAGTGGCCACCCTAAATTAGCAATGGTGAATTTAAAATGGCTGTGGTGAATTTACTGATCCTTTAAATTGGCCGTTAATTCTTGACTGGTGGAGAATTTACGTCTTTTTGTCTGTGATTCCACCTACTGTATTATGAAATAAGGCTTAAATCGCTAGTTTTGCAAGTTTTACTCCAGATAGTTTGGTGGTCTGAACAATGACTCAATTTGGAGAAAAAACAACACAAAAAAGCTCCTTGCCATTCGATTTTTCAATTAAAAGCAAGGTTTAATAAAAAATGTAAAAACATAGCAAAAATTTAAAGAATATTTAGGATAAATTGGAGAAAGTAATGTAACTTGACAACACTTTAAAACAAAGATCGAATAATAAATGAATTGTAAATGAGCAAGCAAATTTCTTTAAAAGTTTTGGCAAAGTAAAAAAGCTTTGCAACAACAAAAAGAAATATGTATCAAGTTTTTCTACAAAACATGATAAGTGCAGTTTGACTCACTGGACATTCCTGGTAAAAGCGTACGAAACCAGAATAAGATTTTCTTGGATTTGAACACAAAACAGCAGAACCAAAAGGGACCAAGTTCGGACAACAAAACGAGCCCACTTCGCGTGTTTTTTTTCGTTTAGCATTCTACTCAACCATCATCGTACAGCGCGCGCGCACAGCAGAGGAATATTGGAACTTGCCGGTCACCACCGACCGCGGCACAAACACAAACACGTCCTGGGTTTTTGTTTTTTTTTCTGTTGAAGGTGTTTTCTTAACTCTGTATTTTTGTGTTTATCATTAAGATTAAATTACAAAAAGCGCCAGCCCAGGGCCGCTTCTTTACTTCTTCTCCTTCTTCTGTTTCTTCTCCTTCTTGGCCGCGCTGGCATCGCCACCCTTGGCCGCCTCCGGTTTCCTCTTGGGCGCCTCCTTCTTGGCTCCGGCCGCTCCGTCCTTCTTCACGACCTTCTTCTCCTTCTTGTCGCCGGCGGCAGCCTTCTTGCCGGCCTCGGCCTTCGGCTTGGCGGAGTCGCTCTTCTTGCCGTCGGACTTCTTGGCGGTCTTGGCCTCGTCGCGCTTCTTGGCGGCTTCGGTCACCTTCTTGACTTCCTTCTTGGCCTCCTTCTTGGCGACCTTCTTGGCAGCCTTGACGGCGGCCTTGTCCTTCTCCTTCTCGGAGCCGACCGAGCTGCGCGAGTCACGCATCGACGACAGTCGGGACCGGCGGCGGATACGCTCCTGGCGACGGCGCAGAGCCAGCACCTTCAGGTACTCGGACGCGGCCTCCTTGCGGGACTCAACGCGACGCTTCTTGATGGCAAGACGATGTCTCTTGCGCTGCAGCACCACCGGCGTGATCAGACGCTGGATCTTCGGCGCCTTGGACTTGGCCTTCTTGCCGTCCTTCTCCGGCAGCGGGCGCTTGACCACAAACTGACGCACATCGTCCTCCTTGGTCAGGTTGTACAGCTTGCGGATGTTGGTCGCACGCTTCGGTCCAAGACGACGGGGCACGGTCGTATCGGTCAGTCCGGGAATGTCCTTCTCACCCTTCCTCAGGATGATCAGCGCCAGCGCCGACAGGTTCTGGTCGACGATGCAACCGCGGACCGACTTACGCTTGCGCTCACCGGTACGACGCGGACGGTAGCACGAATGGCCCTTCTTCAGCAGCAGACGGACACGGGCTGAAAGAGATAAAGAGAGCGGACAATCAGTTCACGTCCACCAGTTGCATCGGGGTCACTTACTGTTGGTCAACACTCCCTGCTTCATCGGGAAGCCCTGCTTGTCGTTGCCACCGGCAATCTTGAAGACGTATCCCTTCCAGTCATCTCCGAGATGGTCGGCGCCGATTTCCGCACCCATGCGCTTGTCGTAAAAGTGGCGCAGGATGTGGTCATCCATGACCTCGATGGTCTTCTGGGCCCCCGTAGCGGGAAAAGAAACGTTCAGCTGCCGAAACGAGAAAAACAAAAACCGTCAACAGTGTCAACAATCACCATTTTACATAGAGGTTATTCAAAACAAAAATGTTGAAACCGATCGCGGAAGGCCATGAACACACACTCCTGTTTATAAACCCCGTCGTCACTTCTGTCCCATTTCATCACTCCGGTTCCGGAGATGCATCCTCCCCCGTACCCCTCTTCACGCACAACCCAAAACCAACAACAACTTGGCTCTTTGCCGCACACGCGTTGAACACCGCCCGGGGAATCCGACCGCAGATTTCACCGTCGATTCCACCCTGCCACCACCAAACCCCCAACCAAATCACACACCCGCCACTCGGTTTCAACATTTTGCCTCAATCGAACTCTCGAATCGCCATTTAATGCGGGAATTTTCGCCAAATTCGACCCGTACCTTCATTTTACACGTCTATTTCCATACACTCGCGGAGAGTAAAAAGGCTGTCAAATTGAAGCGCTGCGCCGAAGGAGGTACCAGAATGCCAAACTTCCGTTTTCCGTCTGTCAAAATAAGCGAGTGACAGTTGAGGCGGCGCCGCGTTCGAAAGCTTTTCGAAGATGAGAAAAATAAATGCACGCTGAACGAATGTTGGTTGGAAAAGTTCAGAGAAATTCTGCAACCCGAAAATACCTGCGATACACGCAGAAAAATATTTTGTAGAATCAGCCTGTACGAGGTTTGATTCAACAAAAATTTTGTTGAATATAATCAACGCCGATTTTGCGTTGAAACAAACCTTGATTTTCTCAATTCCACAAAAATCTTTTGTTGTTTTGAAAAAGTTGCTTTGACGTTTAGCGTTGATTCAACAAAAATCTTGATTTTCAAATCAACAAAACGTTTTGTTGATTCAAATACGCCTTATTTTCTACGTGCAATTAAAGTTGATACACGCAGAAAAATAAGGCATATTTGAATCAACAAAACGTTTTGTTGATTTGAAAATCAAGATTTTTGTTGAATCAACGCAACTTTTTCAAAACAACAAAAGATTTTTGTTGAATTGAGAAAATCGAGGGGAACGACAGTAATCCATAGAGCTATAATTCCAACGAATTTTGTAAACTTTCTTCAGTTTAGTTGGATTTCAAACGATTTAATCGATTGTATCAGATTTAATCGACTTTATCGGATTTCAACCAAACACTCAGAAAAATAAGGCATTTTTGAATCAACCAAACGTTTTGTTGATTTGAAAATCATAATTTTTGTTGACTCAACGCTAAACGTCCAACACTCAAAAAAATATTCATGTTGAAGTTACGTGAAAAGCTATATGGTATATTTCCACTAATGTTTTCACATAACTTCTACGAGGTGACGGTAGTAGAAATGAAATTTGTTTTGCCAGATCATTTCACGTTGATTCTACGTGTTCCACACGTAAAAACTAAAAGAATCAACCAATGATTTATACATGTTTATTGTAGTAAACCTTATATGATTTTTTTTAGTTTAAGGCAAGGGGTAGGACAGTGAGTGATTTTGAGAAAATTTGAATAGAATTGAGTAACATTGAGCCACGCACGTTTTTCAGAATTTCTCAATCTTCACCTTGATATTCACAAACGACGTAACAACTTTGACATTGACATTTCAACACTGACAATGACAAATTGCAAAATACAAAAACAGCGGGAGCGTAATTTTTTACAAGACACACAAATTCGACGGAATAAACTGATGGTCCTCGGCGTCGATTCCGTGCCATGAGGTAGGTTGTTTCGGGAGAAGGGCAACCTTCAAAGAACTGAATTGAATAAAACTGGTTTTATTTTCAGATTGCAATGGCAAATACTGGAAGAGATTCATCCAACCCTTTTCCGAAACCGTCTAAAAAGCCCGCGGGCAACCGGCCGAAAAGAAGAAGAAGTAGCCAGCTGCTGCTTCCGGCTCGGGTGAGAAGAAACTGGCCGCCACTGAGAGGAAGTCAGTTTAAGGTGACGTCCGCCAAGGCCAAGATCACTGCGGCCGCCGCCAAGAAGCCAGCCCGAAAAAGACCGCTTCCAGAAAGAGTGCCGCCGGTGCTGATGGATTCGACTAGGGACAATACACAAATGTTGATCAATGCCGTTTGTGAACTCCTAACGGAGCGGGACGAGGAAGCCGTTGGCGCAAATATGCATGTCCGGCGACAGTTCTACCCCGTGCCCGGAGCCCCTGCGCCGAAGCCGCTCACATTTTTTTAAAAAATCGGTAAAGCAAAGGGTATCAAGTAGCGAGCCCGTGTCAAAGGTACGACGAAGTGTTGGACAAATCGGCTACCAGCGGTTCAAGGCCGAAAAGGAGAAGGTTGTGGTGGTAGAGGTGCCTCAAAATGCGGGTAAGCCAAGAACGAAATCGCCCGGATGCGGAACATTGCCCAAGTGAAAACGATCCAAACTCTGCGAACGGGCTTTCCCGGACCGGATGCCGTTTCAACCAGAGAGCTGATAAATGCTGCCAAGGCGTCGACGTCGTCGGTCGGAGATTTCTAGAAGAAGCTGACCAACGAAAAGCAGGTCCGCAGAATCGGCGTGAAGCGAAAGCGCGCAAGGTTAGCAAGGTGCTGAAAAAGAAGCCGCCGGTGACACTGGGGCTGCTGTCCACAAGAAGAAGAGAACTGCCGGAGCAACGTAGGCTGCCGCAAAGAAGGTCGTCGCCACCGTGGGTGAGAAGAAGGCCATCGAGGTCAAGGTGCAGAAGGGTACCGCTAAGATTCGTGTCGTCACTCTGCCAAGGGTCTAGGTATGATTTTGGAGCAAAATAAATAAGTAAACAAAAAAAAACACACAAAAAACGCATTATTCGCTTAGTCTCTGGTAAAAATAAGAAAAAATCGGAGCGACTGCTTCAGATGTCTCCATCCTTCTTCTTGGTCTCGCTGAATTCGCAAGTATTGTGAGCGGTGTGGCAATCCAGCACTGGGGTGTATCCGTTGGAGATCTGACCGGGATGGTTCAGCACGATGACCTGGGCGGTGAGTTCACAGTTCCACGACGCAGTTCCTTGACGGACACGTTCTTCGTGCATTTCGACGGACTTGACTTCAGCGGTCAGGTTGGCCGGGACGAAGACGATGGCGATACCGGGCTTGTTCACACCGGTTCCCGCTCCCGGGGACAGATGCAGGGGCTTGTCGGTGGGGCACTTGCTGTCAGCCTTGCCCTCTTACGCTTGATGGCCCATGCTTGAAACAAGTACATCTTGGTGGACGGTTCCAGCATGTTATCTCCGTGCCATCCGGAGATGGGCACGATAGCGACGACGGCTGGGTTGTAGCCGATCTTTTAGACTTCCTTCTTGATTCCCCAAAACGGGCCTCGTACAACAGGGGCTTGGCTCGATGATCAGCTGTTTGATACCGAGCGTGAAGGCGACAAGGAATTCTCTCGAGAGTGTCCGTTTTTGGAGAAATTTTTGAAATAATACCAGTCTCAAATTCACCGGTACCGGCGGTGACGATCAACACTACACAATCCGTAACAGGCGGAATAGTTTGTTCCGGGTTTCGTTGACTCACTGAACTTTAACATCAGCATCGTGGCGTGAAAATGGTGAAAATATTTCTAATTTATTTGTAAACACGCTCTTCTGTCAAAAGCTGGTTATTTCACAGATTCCGTAACCCGGTGAAAAAAGAATCATGAGGAAGATTGAGTAACTTTGAGCCACATTGAGTAATTTTGTAAAATTGAGTCACTCAGTTACTCTGTGTCCTACCCCTTGGTTTAAGGAGGTTATTTCATTCTTTTTCGAATAAAAATGAGAAAACAAGATTTTTTTTCTTTTATTTAAATTTATTTTATTTATCAATTAAGAATTTACTGCTGAACGATCTCACGGATGCATGCGATGCAACGATCGCGATGCAACGCATAACACTTCTTATCCAACAAAAATGCCACGACGATGATTGACTGCAGTCATGAGTTCTTCTCACCGTCGATCTACGATTCGTCGAGTTATTGGCTGCTCCTAGTATTTAGCGCCACACGCGTGGGCTGATGCCTTGAACTTGTTTTGGCCGGCATGAGAGTGACCGCAAAGCACCCGGTGTAGATGATCGGATCAAAGACGGACAACAGCTCCAATAAGGCTTTCTAGTCAGAAATTTACCAACACATTCAAAGTATGTTTACATGACAGCTGGACGTTTGTTTGCATCAGGTTTCCTATCTCTTTCTAGCAAAAAAAAAATTGTCAGGCGACTTCTAGCTGGGTTTTTTGACTGACTGCCCGATATGTCAGCCAACATACTTCGCAGGGCTGTGACAGCTACAGCTCGATCTTTGTTTGCATCAGGACACTGTGACGAGGAGCTCGTCATTTTTGAGTAAAATTATATTTTTTTCACTGGGCCTAGAAAGCCTTATAGCACTTCTCTAGGACACACTCGGAGATGCCCACGTCCTTGTCCGTAAGTTGGTGTCACCACGGTAGCACCGACCTTGATAGCCATTTCGACTGAAGAAATCGGGATTGCCTTTTAGGGGTCTGTCAGGTCGCTAATGTTAGCTCCGGCCAGAATTTCCACAGGGATAGTAAATTCTTCTTCCAGAGACCGGTTTCTGTAAAGAAACATGAATTAAGCAAAATGAAACATTCTAAACTTAATATTACTTACCAACTTTTACTTTTTTTAAGAAATTTCACGAGCACAGTCCGGCAATATGTCTTCACCGTTCGCCGTAAATTTTCATACTAAAATAATCACGTAGAAATCTGGCGCACTCGAGAAAAAAAGATTCGTTGAAGTTACATTTCAAAACACATAACAGCTACATGAAAAATCCTAGTGGAAAAATACTATATGGTTTATCACAATCTTGTTTATCACGTAACTTCAACGTGATATTTTTTTTTGCCAGTACACTTTCACATTATTTTTACGTGTGTCACGTAAAACGGGCCTAGCGAGGGGAAAATCGGGTTTACGTGATTTTTCACGTAGCATCAACGTGTGGATTATTTTGAGTGAAGCAGCTTTTTCAAAACAACAAAAGACTTTTGTGGAATCGAGAAAATCAAGGTTTTTTGCCTTCCTCACCTTACTGAGGAAAGGCTATAAAATCACTCACTTCAAAAGTAATGCTAAAAAAACGATTTTAACAAAAGTCCGGAATATTGTAAAATGGGTGGTTTTTGTAAGTCATGCTATACATTTTTAGAAAGGTAATAAAGAGACCTTTCCAACGCGTACAAGACATTGAAGACCTGACAACCCTATCAAGAGTTATAAGCACTTAAGTCTTATTTATGCACTTTTTGGACGCCAAATCTCAGATATTTTGATGAAAACGTTGTCCGGATCTACCATGCGACTTGTCGTTGGTAGTGCGTATAAATTTGATAGGGTTGTCAAATCTGCAATCTTTTGAACTCGCTGCAAAGGTCTTTTGATTACCTCTAGCAAAACAATGCCAAAGGGCCGTTGTGGGTTTGTAAACAAAGAGTGTGTCCTGCTTACGTTAAAGAATGTTTACATCTGGCATGAAAGGGACACACTCTTTGTTTACAAACCCACAACGGCCCTTTGGTATTGTTTTGCTAGAGGTAATCAAAAGACCTTTGCAGCGAGTTCAAAAGATTGCAGATTTGACAACCCTATCAAATTTATACGCACTTAGGTGTTATTTATGAACTTTTTAAGAGGCTGGATCTCAGATATTTTGATGAAAACGTTGTCTGGATCTCTGGGCTGGTATGCCGCGTGTCTTTTTCGGGAATACGCGCAATAAAAGTTTTATTAACAATCACAAATTAACAGTGTATTTCAAAACACAATCCCCCAAACGCGCCGCTTCACTTTCGAAAACACCGCGCCGCCTCGCCTCTACCTGTCACTTTTGTGCACTTCCGCTTTCAGACAGCGCGCATTCGTTCTAGTACCTCACGCTTACTCTAGCATTCCTTTCCGGCTGTCATTTACACCAAGGTAAGACGTGATTCCGAGCAGTCTCGTTTTTAATCGCGGAATTTCACCGTTTAAAAATGTTTCGATTCGTTTGGAAATTGCTTCACTTTACTCCAAAAGTGAACATTGTTCCGCGGGTGCTCCGTTGAAACGGGAAAGATCGCTGTAAAGTCCGGAAATTGCGGTTTGTTTTCATCGCCCACTAACTCGGTTCTCTTTTGTTTTCTTGCGCAGGAGGAAACATGGCTCCGAGATACGAAATCTGCGTCGGCCTCAACAAGGGCCACAAGACGACCAAGATAAAGCAGCTGCAGTACCGCGGCGATCGCAAGGTCAAGGGAATCCGCCCATCCCGCACCAAGGGAGTAAGTAGAAATTCGTGTTTGTTGATTTTTCGATCCTGTTGTCACTTGGAGCTTGTTTTAGGTTAGAATTGGGGTAACAGGTTCCAAGTGGCAACTTTCGTTTCAAATGATGAAACCTCCTTAATCCATTCACAGACAGTACGTATTTTCGTGTCAGGCCCCGGACGACCAACATTCTGTTGGCCTGTTCCGGCGGTTCGGCACGCTAAATCGTGCAACATGGTTCAATCTTGGTTCTGATCAAACACAGCCATTGTCCCTCCGAAAGCTCCCATTATGAAATCCGTTACTAATCGCGCGCTTCATTCTCTCCTTCTCTAGATCCAAACCAAGCACACCAAGTTCGTGCGCGATCTGGTCCGCGAGGTCGTTGGCCACGCGCCGTACGAGAAGCGCGGTATGGAGTTGCTGAAGGTGTCCAAGGATAAGCGCGCCCTCAAGTTCCTGAAGCGTCGCCTCGGTACGCACATCCGCGCCAAGAGGAAGCGTGAGGAACTGTCCAACATTCTGGCCCATATGCGTAAGGCCGCCCACAAGTAAGCGGACCGTAATTCGGTTTGTTTTTGTGTGTAAGCATTGCGTATGAAAATATCGATTCATAAGTCTCTGTGAAAAGTACGAAAAAATATAACGCGAAAGGTACGTTGAAAAAAAAAAACCAACGCTTTGGTCTTTGTGGCGAACACTATTTCTTTATCCGAAACAAACCTCAAGATTTGTCCTGTTTCCAGCTCGACTTCGCATTTCCGAAGGAACCAGAGAGGGTGAAGAAAAGCCCCAAGAAATCGCTCCCTCTCCTATGTTCTGCTGTTCGTAAAGCTGTTTCTTGGCCCCTTTCCTTTCAATCTGCATACTAGCCTTTAATTTAATTAACTTCTTACTGAGGAAAGGCTTTGAAATCACTCGAAAATTAACTTCTTAACTTGACCACAGACTGTGATTTGACTACCTAGACCTAGAGAACCTGGCCATCTCAAACCGTTCTCTAATAAGCTCCAGGTTCTCTACCTAGACCAACCTTCACGTACCCATATCGACTTAAGGAGGTATTAGACTACGATAAACAAACAAACCTGAAACTCGCATTTTCTGACAGTTGGTAAGTTTGCCTGCATTTGTTTGCAGAAACGCAGGGTGGCCACTCAAGTCGGGAAATCGGGAAAGTCGGGAATTCGTCAAAATCCGCCAACAATCGGGAATAAGTCGGGAATTTATGATTTTATGCCAAAAAGTCGGGAAAAGTCGGGAATTCTGAGCTTTTCTAACTCTTGAATAAATTTTGTAATATTTTGTACAATTTTCACATTGAATTCACTCATTTCTGCTTTAGTAACTTACTTTAAATTTAAGGTTATTTTCACTATTTCAATATATTTGAGTATGGAAAAGCTGTTTAAGACCTTTAAAATCTTTATGAATATTGGAGTCTTTGACAAAGATTTTCATAATATTTTTTTATGAATCAAAGGATCGCTTTTAATTTTTGTTCACAAAACAATATAAAAATAGAGCGTAATGGCCAGCTTAGAGTTATGATTCTGTTCCATTTTGTCACATAATTGAATATTTGAAACAGGATTCGAACTTGAGTTTGGCAATAGTATTTTTTTGGGTAAATATTTGTAATTGTTTAACTAAATTCATTAAGTAATTAAAAATGTGTTTTTTTTTTCAAATGTTGCCCTTGAATTTTATTTTGTGAGTATGGGTAAATTACCTACCATAGATAAAGCTTGATTTTCAGTTTGCGGAAAACTTAAATATCGAATAAAATCCAAAATTCAAAAAGATTTTTACGTTTTGAAAACATTGAGAAAATATTGAAATTGCAAAAAAAAATAATCCAAGAAATTTTGAGTTCTTGCATAATTATTTAAAAAATTGTCTCTTCAAACAGTCGCTTAAAATAAGTGGGAAAACATAAAATCATATCAAACTGAATTTTCACTGAAAAAAAAACAGTTAAATACTGACCACTAGAAAAATTACACATTGATTAAAAAATTCAATATCAAAAATTATATAATTAAAAAGGGAACTTGGCAAAAACATTTTCTTTTATGAATTCCTTGACATTTTTCTAAATCCTTTGAATGAATAATAACAGCAATTACGTTTTAATCAATCTTTGATTTAAAATGATGATGAAGTTAAAAAAAATATCAAAAACTATACGTTTGCCAATTTAAAAAATACCATGGAAGTTATAAGTATTGTTGAACTTTCGAATATTTTTTTAAAGATTTGTTGTTTAGTTTCTGTATTTTCAAAAAATGCCTTTATTTGGATTTTTTTTAATTCATTGAGATTTTTTTTTCGGTGGTTAATATTAACTTTTCTTATAGAAAGTTTTTTGTATGAAATCATTCTTCAGATAAGAAATGCCTATTATTTGAGCATTCTGGAAAAGTCTGGAAAAAGATCGGGAAAAAGTCGGGAATTTGAAAATGGAATTTGAGTGGTCACCCTGAGAAACGTCAGCCCGCGTACATTTTGCTTTGTTTGCGAGGTTGGCAAACTGTCAAATTCGAAAAAGTGCGAGTTTGTTTTCCATAGTCTAATACCTCTTTCAGAAGCAAATGCTGAGCAAATGTCCTGGGGTCCCATAAAACCCTAGTTATTATTATGAAGTTTTGAAAAGTACTTCAAAAGTTATGCTAAAACAATAAATTTGGTCAAAGTCCGGAAGATTGGAAATTTTAAAGACCTTCTCAATGAGCCCAGAAAATTGAAGATCTATGAAAAAAAATATGGGTACAGTAGTTGTTCGGTAACTGGGCGTTGTTTAACTGGGCTGCTTTTTAACTGGGCGCTCGATAATTGAGCCGTAGCTCAGTTAAAAAGTAGACAAACGTCAAAAACCAAATCAAACTAAAATGACCGAGGGGTTAATGGATGCAAAAATGATATTCAATAAATAAAAAACCTTTTTTCAAACTTTTGTTTAATTTCAAGTTACAATTGGGTATTAAAGCCCTATGTCAATTTTTATGTACCAGTTCTGTTTGAGCCTCCGTGAGTCACAGTCGTTTCGCACTGAAGCTGCTACACAATAGCACCACCGTCCACATTGTTCGCCGATTGAATAGCTACCGCAAGCCGAGAAGAATGACTACGACGGAGGCCACTACTCGTCGGGTGAGACAATATCCAGACGAGGCGACCGGTCCGTTCTTGGTCATTGCGGAAGCTACCGGAGAGGACAATCTACGACCAACAAACCTCTCTAAGACCATCATTGGCATGTACCAGCAGGACTACGTACGTGCCGTAGTTCTGTCCAGGAGACGCATGAAAATTCTTATGAGGACCGGGCAGGCTGCGAATGACCTCGTTGCCACCCGGACAATCAAGAACGTCCAATTTTCGATCCCGCAACGCCTCGTCGAAGTACTGGGAGTTGCACACATTGAGTTGGAGGTTGACGAAGATGACTTGGCGAACGCTACGACGTTCGACAAGGGGAAAATGATGCAGCTCCATAACCCCAAAATTGTCGAGACGCGTCGTATGAGAAAGCGCGTCGACGGTGTTGACAAGATGCTAACCACTGTTGTGGTTACCTTCGAAGGCCAAAAACTACCAACCCATCTCATCATCAACCAGGTGCTGTACCCGGTCAAGGAGTACGTCTACCATACTCGCCAATGCCGCAAATGTTGGCGTATGGGCCATGGGGAAAAAAACTGCAGAGGTAAAGCGCGCTGCAAGAAGTGTGCCCAAGAAATAACAACCACGATTGCTGAGCATGCATGCGAGGTCGCCGTTCCAGTCTGCATTAACTGCAAGGGCAATCACGAAGCGGACGACACCAAAGCTTGTCCGAAAGCTATCAAGCGCAAAGAGGATGACCAAAAACGGAAGGAAGCGCACTCTCAAGGAAAAACGGACTGGTTCTCTACCGCTGGTCTAGCTGAAGAGACCTCGGGCAGTCAACCGGTGAGCACTCTTACTGAGGAAACCATCCCGGCGCCGTCAACCTCGGGAGCACAGTCTAAACCAGCTAAGCGCAAGTGTCTCGACGACAACACTGATGACAGCTCTGAGGAAGAAGAGATCCCGCGACTCACCGTACACATCGAAGAAGGAATCCGTAACGCTATCCAACAGGCCATCAACTCCGATGAGGCCACACTAGCAATCAGCGGCGTGCTGGGGGCGCCGCCTAGCGAGATTCCAGATGACCGACTAGAAGATGCTCTCAAGGCCAGACTGTTTGACATCCTAGCCCAGAGGACCGATGACTACATCGGTACTCTCCGGTTATAATAAACCACCAAGGGCACCCCAGCCCAGGCATTCCCTCTGCAGTTCCTACAGTGGAACTGCAGAGGAGCCTTGAGTAAAAAGGCAAGTATCATCAATTTGATTAATTCTACCCACTCCTCGATCCTATGTATCTGTGAAAGCCACCTGGATTCTGCAGCCAATTTCGACATTCCAGGCTTTCATCTGTTCCGGAAAGATCATCAAAGCAACTCCAGGGGTGTACTCGTAGCTGCTAGAACCGACCTAAATCCCACAACGCTGGACATCCCAACCCCGCAGGAAATAGATGCAGTGGCCTGTCAAGTTCGCTGCCGACTCGGAAAGCTGACGATCGTTTCGGTGTATATTCATCCGAACACGGTCGTGTCGCAAAACACCTTCGAAGACTTCTTCAACAGCATCCCTCAACCGTGCATCCTGGCAGGGGACTGGAACGCTAAAAATCCAGCTTGGGGCGGAGACATTCAGAACCAGCGTGGAACGAACCTTCTGGCGGCTCTGGATGTGTCGAGATTTGTAGTTTTGAACGATGGCAGCTACACACGGTTCGACGCAAATCGTTTACCAAGTGCAATTGACTTGACCATTGCCTCAGCGGACATCAGCTTACTCTTCGAGTGGGCTCCGTTAGATTTCCCCTACGGTAGCGACCATCTTCCGATTACTTTCGGCACGACAACGGAAGTGGTGGAAGAACAGCAACCGGGAATAAACTACAAAAGGCTTGACTGGGAAAAGTTCTCCACGCTGCTGGACGAAACAGTTAAGCTGCTGAGCCCTACAGCAAGTTACGAAGTATTTTTCGAGACGGTGTGGCGAAGCCTAACGGATGCAACACCAACTAAATCGTCCACCCAGGTGAGAAAGCTACCGCAGCCCTACTGGGATACGGAACTGCAAACGGCGCTGGAGGACAGAAGGGACAAGTTCAGAGCATGGCGGAGAAAATTAGACTACGAAAGTTACTGCATCTATACGGATGCAGAGCAACATTTCAAAGTCCTAGTCAACAGGAAGCAACGAGAATCGTGGAGGTCACTTTGTGATTCCTTCGATTCCCAAACGTCTGTCCAGAAACTTTGGCGTCTCGGGCGGCGATACAAGAACCGTGTCACTGGAGCGAATCATCGGTTGCGGGACGAAGTTCAGCTTAACAAGCTACTCGACAAGTTGGCTCCCCCATCGACCAGCAGAGAACCCCTGGAATTCAACCAATGCAACTGCAGCTGTACTACAGCCGGAGCTTATTTCACCACAAACGATCTGGACAGTGCCATCAAGCCGGGGCAAGACACCGCACCGGGCGTGGACGGCATTTGCTACTCGGTTATGCGCAATTTGCCTTTCACTGCAAAAATGAAACTCCTTCGCATATACAATGACATCTTCGACACCGGCCGGATTCCAGAAGCCTGGAAAGTCTTCAAGGTCATACCGATCCTCAAACCCGGTAAACCTCCGTCTGACGCCAGTTCCTTCCGCCCGATCGCACTCGCCTCATGTTTTCGTAAATGTTACGAAAATATGATAAAAGAGAAGATCGAGTGGTACATCGAGAGCAACAAACTTTTTCCTCACGAAATATGCGGTTTTCGGAAAGGGAAAGGTACTCTAGATGCGCTACACATCCTGGTGGACCAAGTTCAGCTGGCGTTGAACAACAATCAGCACGTCATCGCGTGTAGTGTTGATGTTGAAGGCGCTTACGACAACGTACAGATTGAGGTGCTAGTAGCACAGATGCGCCGATTGGGAATCAGCGAGTGCCTCGTCAAGGCTGTGTACAGTCTGTTCAAGGAACGTCTGCTCCACGCGGTTTTGGATGGTAACCCAATTCAACGGGTGACATGGGTTGGACTACCGCAAGGGTCTCCGTTGAGTCCTCTGTGTTTCAACATCGTGATCTTCAGCCTCTTCGGATTCCGTATCGCGGGGGTTTTCTACCTGGATTTTGCAGACGACATAACAGTGGCGTGTCGAGGAGCGAACCTCGACGAAAGCATTCGTAACATCCAGACGGCGATAGACGAAGTGGTATGCAGAATCAACGCATTGGCTCTACGGGTAGCTCCGAGCAAATGTAGTTCCATAATCTTCTCGAGACGAGCAGTTGACGACGATAGGACACCGGTTCTAACCGTCGACGGATCACCTGTACCATATCTGCGAAGCATCAAACTTTGGGGCTGCATCTTACACCAACGCTTTCCTGGCGAAAACATTTTCTTTACGTAAAGCATCGAGCTGCCACCTACACTAATTTCATGCGGTCGGTAGCTGGACAGTCCTGGGGTGCTGATCCGGCGGCCTTGTTGACCATCTTCAAATCCTGCATCAGACCAATCCTGGAGTACGCCTCAATCTTCTTCACCGGTGCACCGCAAGCTGATACGATCATCCTTGATCGCATTCAATGGAGCTGTATCAGGATTGCATTAGGATCTACAAAAACGACACACACGGGTTCTCTAGAAGTGCTGAGTGGACTGATGCCATTGAAACACCGGAGAGAAATGGCGACAATGAAGTTTGTTGAGCGCCGTTTTTCCCTTCTACCATGGCATGAAAGATTTGTCAACACGACCTTGGAAGGGCAATCGTCAACGTGGATTCGACGTAATATCTTGCAGTATCGAGCTTTCAGTGGTTGGTTGAGCACGAGAGACACCCTGCCATGTTTCCAGTTCGACCTAGACACTCGCCGCGTGGCTGTAAAGGTCGACCTTTCTGTTCATCGAGCTATGCAGGAAGGGTTGCATCAACCCGCCAGTGATCGAGTAGAAGCAGAAATCCAACGTAATTATTCTAATGCAACTCTGCTAGCAACGGATGGATCGAAGGACGGAAACGGAGTGGGCTACGCGGTTGTTGACAGCCGCATGCGCACCGTACACAGTACCAAAACGCACAAACTGCTGTCAATTTTCCACGCTGAGTTGCTGGCGCTGCGACAAGCGGTGGAAATTATTGCTGGATCCGGTGCTGGAGAATACGTTGTGCTAACTGACAGCCTGAGCAGCTTGATGAGTCTGTCTAACAGCCGGGTATCCTCCCATCAGCCGAGTGTGTGGTTCGAAATAAAGCGGTTCATCTCCCAGATTTCTGAACGGGGCGCTAATGTCACTTTCATGTGGGTCCCCGCACACCGGGGTGTCCCATTGAATGAGGCAGCAGATCGCGCAGCTAACCAAGCACGGATTACTGGTGGATCAGAAAACTACAATCTTACGAGTCTCGACATTAGTTTCCCAGCACGCAAACGTGCGATGGAGCATTGGCAGTTGGACTGGGATAATGGAACCAAGGGGAGATTCTGCAACAAAATAGTTCCCACTGTGGACACTTCCCCGTGGTTTGCGGATAGAAACTACAACCGGCGGGAAATAGTAGTGCTGTCGAAACTAATTAGCAACCATTCCAGACTTCCTGCGCATCTGTGGAGGAATAACATTGTTGAGGACGCAACGTGCCAATGCGGCGAATCATCTGCTACTCCAGACCACCTGCTGTTCACCTGTGACCTGTACGATGATGATCGACGTGCCCTGTGGAGGGCGATTGTGTCCCAAAAGGAAATCCCGGACTTGGAGCTTGTGTTGAAATCACAAAACGATGTTGTTTTGCGGGCCATCGTGAAGTTTTTTGATGATGCTGCTATCGATCTGTAAAGTGCTGTAGAAGAATCAAAACTTGGCCAACTTATGGCAACAAGAGGCCAGCAACTTAACAAAAAAAAAAAAAAAAAAAATTTTATGTACAACGGTAAAAACACGATTAAAACTGATCAATCATTTCTGATCAATTTTTTTTTTCATTTTAATGCAAAAAAAATTGAATAGACCATTTTTTTTCGTTGGATCAACTATGGTCCCCTAGAAACGAGCTGTCAAGTAGGAGCTTTTCTTTCAAGAAGGACCGCGAGGTTAATTTTTCAAAATTGATTTAAAAATCCATTTTAAACTCTTTGTGGTTATTGTACTCAGAAAAATAAGCTTTATCGCTGTAAACAATAATATCAGCAATCTAAGCTTCATTTTAGGACCCAATTAAAGAAATATGAAAAGTAAGCATTGTAAATAAATTTGAGTAACTTTTATTTTTATATTTTATCTGCAAAATATCCAGAGCAACATTTGAAAGGGGCGGTACGACATGTATCGGTGGTTCCCTCGTTATTTTTTGTTCAAGTTCAGCCCAGTTACCGAACAACTACTGTACTTAAGTGATATTTTAGTACTTTTTGGTTGCCGGAACTCAGATATTTCGATATATAATCAAAAGACCTTTGTTGTTGTTGGATGTAAAGTGATTTGCTTAAATAAGGTTTTCGATATCTTCCATATATTTTTTAATTCATATCTCCTAAACCAGATTTTACACCATGACGCACTGGCTCAAGAGATGTCTTTTTCAAATCAAAATCAAAATATTTGCTCTACAGCATTGTCTTGGCGTCTAGCACAGAATCTTAATGTTAATGGGAAAGATTTTGTGTTAAACTCGAAATGAACTAAGCTAGAGCGAAGATCCTAACAATTATCATTAAATTGTCTGGCAGAAAAATTAAAAATCGAAAACTTTGAAATAATGAAACAGAAATTTAGAAAATCTGAAATTTAGTTGAAATGAGAACTAAAAAAATAGAAAAGAAACTTAATTATACAAATACATAAAAACAAGTTAGGAAATTAAAAATAACAAAATAAAAATACATGAAAAATTCAAGAAATGTAGAATAAAAAACAATATTTAAATATAAAAAATCTTTTTTTTAGTTTTTAAATTTGATATTCGAAACATTGAAAAATAAAAAAAAATCTATGATTAAAAAAATTAAAACTTAAATATTTTAAAACTCGGAAATGTCAAGTTTTGTTTTTTTTAGAATATTAAAAAAACAACATTTAATAAAGCACCATTTGACTGACCGGGATCCGTGGTGTAGGGGCAAGCGTGGCTGCCTCTCACCCAGTCGGCCTGGGTTCGATCCTAAAAGATCCCGGTGGCAAATTTTGAGACGAGATTTGTCTGGCCACGCCTTTCGTCGGACGGGGAAGTAAATGTTGGCTCTGGTCTAACCTAAAAGTTAGGTCGTTAGCTCAATCCATCAGGTGTAGGGGTCGTCTGCCTGGGTTCTATCTCCAGGGTGGCCACTCAAGTTGGGAAAGTCGGAAATTCGCCAAAAACCGCAAAAAAGTCGGGAATTTTGGATTTGTTTGTCAAAAACTTGGGAAAAGTCGGAAATCTCAAGCATACGTGTTTGAAAATTATTTTCTAACTATTGATTTTGTCACATTTTTTACAAATTAAATTCACTAAATTTTTCTTAAGTAATTTACTAGATAATTTATTTCCAATTTAATGTTTCCTGTCTATTTCAGAATGAAAAGGCCATTAAAGACATTAAAAATCCTAATAAATATTAATTGCATTTAACACAGATTTTTACTAATTTTCAATGTATCAAACAAACTTAACGAAAACAAAAACAAAGTAAATTAAAAACTAATAGAAAAATAGAATCTAATTTTAACGATTTTGGCCAGCGTAAAGTTATGATCCATAATTGATTATTTGAAAAAAAAAAAAATGATTCCAATTAGAGTTTGGCAATGGGTTTTCTTAATGGAAAATATTCATTACGTTTTTTCAAACATTGTTTTCAATGGTTTATCTAGAACTTTTTTTGTGAGTATGGCTAGATTTCCAGTTTTGGGAAAACTTAAATATCGAATAAAATCCAATCATTGTTCGTTCTGAATGAAAATATTGAAAAACTTTATTACGTTTTTTAACATGAAAAAAATATTGAAAAAGTAAAAAAAAAGACAGTTTGATTAAAATTATTGCGGATAAGTAGGTTTGTTTAAAAAAAATTCTCTTCGAAAATTTCGCTTTTTTTTCAATTAAAAAATTAAAAACATATTTAACTGTGACAACTGGAAAATCGAAATCGAAATTAACAAAATTTAGAAGGGAACCTGGAATTTTTTTTAATGCAAAAATTCCTAGATATTTATTTAAATTTTTTGAAGTCATGTAATCATGTTTTAAGCGTTCTATGATTTCAAATATAATAAAATTAAGAATAAATGTTTACATTCAATTATCTTTAACTTTTTGCAATTTCGAGTTGAAATGAAGTATCAAAAACTATACGTTTTCCAGTTTTAAAAATTACCATTGAAATTATAAGTATTTTTTTTTGCTTTAAGTTATTTTTCAAAGACTATTATTTGTTTATGTTTCTATTCTGAATCAAAATAATGAGTGCTTTCATTTTTAAAGTATGTTTTAAAAAAAAAAATGTTGGGTTTCTTTTTTTTACAAAAAATGTAATAGTGTGTGTTTTTTTTTAAATTATAGTTTTGATTTTTTGGATGGTTGATGTTAACTTTTTTTTAAATCATTATTTAAATAAAGATTGCTTATTTTTGGGGTTTATGGAAAAGTCCGAGGAAAATCGATAATTTGAAAATGGGATTTGAGTGGTCACCCTGTATCTCGGTGGAGTCGCTAGCAGGCAGTTGGACTCACAATCCAAAGGTCGTCAGTTCGAATCCCCGGGGTGGATGGAAGCTAAGGTGTGAAAAGAGTTTGCAATTTCCTCAACAATCAAGCCTTCAGACACCTAGTTTCGGAGTAGGAATCTCGCAATCAAGAACGTCAAGGCAATGCTGTAGAGCGAATAATTTGAATTTAGATTAAAACAATTGAAAAGTGAAAAGAAATTACATATAACCTCAAAAAATTAAAAAAATAATCAATGGATAAAAAATAAAAAATAATATGTAAAGGAATTTGAATCCAACCTAAAATATCATTCTCAAAATGTCTGATTTTGCAGCGGCGTTTAAGAATTTAAATATAATGTTCAAAAAAAAAAAAAACAAATTTTAGTAATTAAAAAATGTAATAAAATTAATAATTTCATAATGAAAAATGAAATTTAAGAATTAAAGAATAAAATCTAGATTTTTGTGATTTTCGGGTTTTTTGTTCAATGCTGATATTTTGGATTCTTTAATTTTAAAACTTTTTAATGTTTGAATTTGCGTTTGTTTTTTTTGCATTTTTTTCAACTTATTTTCTCCCAAGTGCGCACCGCCACAAGCACTCAAACCGAACTTTCAAGATTTCATTTCCATTTGTTAGTTCAAATTTTCAAATTAAAATCCTTTACCTTAAACTGTTTAAGGAAATAAAACTGAAATCAATTAAATGTAGTTTATAATTTGAATCAATTCGATTTTTGTTTTGTTTTGTGGATATTTAATTAAAAGAAAATAAAAGGTTTTTTCATGGTCGCTAATTTAGGATTTTCAATACGAAAAATAAATTTTCCAAAAAATATAGTTTATAAGTTTTGCCAGAATCCATAAACAAGCTATTAAAAATAAGTTTTTCAAAAAATATAAAATAAATGGTCGCCTGGAAAAGTCAGGGTAAAGTCAGGGAATTTTATATTGAGATTTTAATCGACACCATGTAAAACAAAAAATCAATGCTTCAAAAATTGAAACATTTAAAAAAATATATAAAAACATATTTTAAATATAAAAATTAAATTTTCATCATATAATTACTTACATTTTCCAGCGACAAAAACGACACGTTTTGGCTGATAGGTCGAATATTTGAAATATTTATTCGTTTATTTTTTTTTTGTTTCACCATAAAATGCTGCTGGATTAACAAAGATAAATGTTTATCATAGCTAAAACATGAGTTATTAATTTGTATGAAACCAAAAAGGGTCGAAACTTCGCAATGTCTCACTCCATTGTAACGTCACGGAGTGATCGATGGGGGAAATGAAGAGTTCGACATATAATTATTTTTTTCATCTGAATCTGTAATAATATTTATGTTTTGGAAAGGTTTAAATATCTTACGAGACATCTAAAAAATAATAAAATTAGTGACGTTGCAACGTAGGAATGCGTCCATAATATTTCTGGAAAATTGTTCATTCTGGGGAACGTGATAAAATCCATCTTTAGTCATATAAAAAATGAAGGTGTCTTGAAATCGATCGATTTCTTAGAGAATTGCTTTTCAACAAAGCAATTTATTAAGAAAACCCATGAAAATCTTCTTCTTCATCATATACGTAATAATTGTTTATTATCATTTCTAATACGCATCTACGCGAGATTATTCCTTTTAGTTCAATAAGTTACTTACAATTTAGGTTTAAAATTCAACACATTCACAACACACTTAATTCAACTCGCTCCGCCCGAGCCGATCGCGGCTGATCTCGCTCGTTTGCACCGTTTCGCTCCGGATCACGCTGCCGGCCGCGTTCGTTTCCTCGTACGAGATCAGGACCGGTTTTTCCGTCTTTTCCACCTTCAGGTAGCGCCTCATCACGGTAAAGTCGTCGATGTTTTTGGCCGCCGATGCGGACGACGAACCCGGCGAGTCGCACCGCGGTTCCTGCTTGAGCTGCACCAGCGGCGGCGTTGGACAGGTGGCAGGTGGCGGTGGGGAAGACGGCGAGTGGGGCTCCGAAGAGGATGCTGTCTCCGGGGACTTGCAGCGCTTTCGGCGTGGGTTTGTGAGTCGTGGCGTGGGCAGTTCTTCGCCGGGACGCAGCTCGATCGCGAACTTGGCCTTGGACAGCGGTTGAACCGTTGCAATCTCGTAGCTGGTGAAGGTCTCCGGCTCCCGGTCCTCCTGTTCTTCGTCCTCGGCCAGGTCGTCCGAATCATCATCATCGGTGGAGCTTGGCTTTGGGAGAATCTTCCGTAATTGGCGCGGTCTCGCAGCGGGAGACTTTGCCTGGGGATCCTCGCTCGTTGAGGCCATGTCGTCTTCGATACGCAACCGGAAGATGCCGTCATCGCCAGCTCGGTACACGTTCCGGTTGAAGCCGGGCGGCCGCTTCAGGCGGTGGACCTTTTCCAGGTGTTTGGACAGGTTCGTTCCCGCGCGGTACGTTTTCGTGCAGAGATGGCACGCGTAGACGGACGGACCGTACCCGTAGTGGGCCATGTCCACGTGCTGTAAAGGGGTTGATGGGTTCAAAACAAGATTAGTAGGAAAACCAACACGGGAGGATAGAAGGAATTACCTTTTTCAACGACTTTTGGCACTTGTAGGCCGCGTCGCAGCCGTACTCTTCGCACCGGAACGTCTTACGGTCGTCGTGGGTTATTATGTGCTCGTCGAGATCGGCCTTGGTCACGGTGCTATAAAAAGTAAAAAACAATGAAATTATAAATAAATTTCAAGCTAAGTTTAGTGTTATCAGTACGTAAACCATTTAAAAATAGCAAAAGTACAATTGTAACATTTGTGTCAATCCTTTGATCATTCCAAAAATTGGAGTAAGGGCTCGAACCTGACTTGTTTGAAGAAAAGAGTGAAAATTAAAAACAATGGACAGTGAAAGCAAAATACTATTTATAGAATCAATAGTATAAGGAAGATAGTAATTTTTGAAGTAGATAAAGAAATAAACAAGTGTTAATAAATAGAGGTAACAAACAAGCTTAGATTGTATTAATAGTAGTTTATGCAACAAGTTGCAAAAAGAGGATTTTTTCAGCACGAGTCGTACATTTATCCAACGAGGTTCACCGAGTTGGATAAATACGACGAGTGCTGAAAAAATCAAGTTTTGCAACGAGTTCCATACAACATTTTTTGCAATTCCTAAAAACACCCATTGAGTGAAATTTTAAGTCAAATTTTCATGTATTTTGTCAATAAATCGTTTAAATCAAAAAAATGTTGAAAGTATTACTTTTTAAAACAAGTGCTGAAAAGTTCAACTTTTCAGCACCCATTTCAGTGCTGAAAAGTAGAACTTTTCAGCATTTATTTTGAAAAGTGTTGCTATTCGATTCTGTTATTTTTGGTGCAGAAAAGTAGGCTATTTCGTCGTTCAAGGATGACAGGAAAAGTAAGTAGTTTCACGACGGAATTGCAAAAAAGCAGTTTATAGGGCAGTTGAAAAAAATCAAATAGATAAATACAGAAAAGGCATCATAAACAAAATTGGCCATCGATGCCAAATTCGCAATTCGCAATTTTCAGTGTAAAAACGGACCTTGACCGATCTTATGCACTAGGTTCCCGACGAACACGCACTGCCCTTACACCTACATCTCACCCTTGCTCTGAGTCAGTACGAGCAGCACGCTAGAACACGCTTTGAGTGTTCGTGCCAGGCATGCACACCTTCTTTTCCGGTTACGCATTTTAACTCGGCCGGGGGTGGTACATTACGTAGGGTTTGATGTAAGTATAAGCGCTTAACCATTTAAAGTGTGCCTATAACAACTTTCATTAAAGCAAAAACTGTTTTATTTTTAGTTTGAATTAAAAAATTAGTTGTTATTTTACTGTGTATTGTTTCTCCTGAAATCTTTCCTAGTGTTGAGTCGTGTTTATATGTTGCTATTTCTTTTGTCGCGGTGTTTTGTTACAATTTTTGGTCCTAAGCATTTTATAAAAGTTTTTCAAAAGTACAATAGTAATATTTGTGTTAATCCTTTAACCATTCCATAAATTGAGTAAGGGCTCAAACCTCACTTGTTTGAAAAAAAGGGTGAAGATTGAAAACAATAGACAGTAAAAGAGAATTTATTTTGTAAAAATCAGTATCAATAGTAAGAGAATGATGAGCGTATTTTGAAGAATAAAAATGAGAAGCTAGATGTATTAGATGTAGAATTAGACAATAGTTAATAAATAGAGATACAAAACAAGCTTAGATTAATGATAATTTATAGGACAGATAAAGAATTATTCAAATAAATAAATTCGCAATAAAATCAAAAAAGATTAGGCGAATGATAAATAGACTTGATATTACTAGTACATTAAGGAAAAGTATATTTTTAAGGAAAAAAAAAAACAAAACAAAGTTTGTTACAGCAGTATCAATTGATAGAAAAGAGTGGGGAAGCTTTGAGAGATAAGAGAATCAAAAGTTAGTAAAATTAAAATCAAATGTTGGATATTAAATATAAGAATCAGTGAAGAATTGGGAATCAGAAGAGCAAAATAAAAATAGGAGATAGGTGGTAGCTGAGAATGAAGAGAAGAGAAACCCCGTTGTGCGATGTTTCAGGTACATCCACAGCAGTTGACTCAACATACTGCGAATCAAAACAATACCGTCTACAATCACAAATTGCTTCCCTTTCCCACATTGTCGCGCCCTTTCTTTAGCCGTCTCGACTCTGACCCGCGGTGGTCAAAGGTTTACGATCCGTTTCCACAGGCCACCAGCTAGGTCATCATGAAAACCAAGCCAACGTGGAGGTAAGAAAATAGGACACTCGCAAGGAACCAGAGCTATACTGTACTGATCAAGATAATTCGGATGATCTAACAGAACTACGGATGTAGTTAGTTACGCTCCTTCCAGGATGTTCCTTACGTGGACGTCAACCGAAGAGCACTCAACAAGGTCAGTGCATTGCATGCTCTTAGGTATCAATCCTTGGCCTGCAAAATTGGCCATCGATGCCAAATTAAGGGAAAACAGACAGATGACTCAACATGCTGCGAATCAAAACAATACCGTCTACAATCACAAATTACTTCCCTTTCCCACATTGACGCTTTCTTCTAGCCGTCTCGACTCTGACCCACGCTGGTCAAAGGTTTACGAGCCGTTTCCACAGGCCACCAGCTAGGTTACACCTTGTCATCATGATGACTAAACCAAGCCAACGTGGAGGTAAGAAACTAGAACACTTGCAAGGAACCAGAGCCATACTGCTTTGACAAACAGCACTATGGATGTAGTTGGGTTCCTCGTCTGGGCGTCAACCGACGAGTATCATCAGAATCATGCACCTGCAGCAACGCTCGCAAAGTCTCAGATTATTTTTTTTAGTCGGAGTCGCTTCAATAGCTACCAGACCCCGCAGCTCTGGTTGGTTCGAATGCAATTTAATTTACGAGTCTGCTTTCTATAAGATTAAATATCTTTAAAAAATACTTTGTAAACTTTACTTTCAATCACACTTAAAGAAATACAGATGAAACTTCACCCTGTTTGATTCAATCTGTATTTATCCAAAACCGTAAACAATGTTCGTTTTGCTATAACTTATGCGTACGGCGATTCTTAAAAAACAATTTTCAACAATTATAACTTCACTTTTTCGGTGTAATAATATCCTTACTCAAATTGATTGAATGTTAAAAGTTAGCATCGTTAGTTTACAATGCATATATAAATGAATTTAAAAAATAATAAACCAAAAATGAAATCATTAAAACTGCTCTAAAATTCCTTCAGTGCAAGCACTCTAGTCTTATTCTCGTAAGTCTTCCTCGCTGCCTGCGTACGCCACACCGGAACAATTTCGGCCATCTCCCACTCTGGCACTTCCTTCACCTCCCGCTTCGGACACAGGTACCGCTCCAGATTGCTAATGTCCGCAACCATCGGCAGCGGCTTGACCTCGGTGATGACTTCCTTCTTCAACGCTAGGTCGGGTTTCGACTCCTCGGCAGCCGGCACCTCTCGGCTCTTCAGGAACGACCGCAGCCGGTACTTGCCGTCCGTGGCCGTGTCCTGTTTGTACACGAACCGGTTGTAGCCCGGTTCTCGCTTCAGCTCGTGCACCTTCATCATGTGCTTCGACATAGAGGCGGCCGTTTCGGTGCTTTTGCCGCACACGTGACAAGCGTACACCATCATCGGATAGCCGAGGTGATCCTTGTAGATGTGCTGTGGGGAGGCGACGGAGTTGTAGAAGTGGTTTGTTAGTAGAAGCTGATATTTTCGAAAGGTGGGAAAGACCTACCTTTTGAACGGTGACCTCGTACTTTGATGCCTTAAGGCAGCCCTTATAGGGACACTTAAACTCGGTTTTAGTTTTGTGGCTGAGTAAATGACCTTCAAGATCGTGTATCGAGACCGTTCTGCAAAGGGAAGGGTAGATAAAACAGAACTAAGTTTCTCCTTGCTTGCGGATGTTAACTGACGCGATTTCGTTCAAATTCAGACTCAATTTTAGAAACTGGGGAGTTTTTACACGTCAAGGTGCTTAAGCCAAGGGTTGGAAACTCTTCAAACTATACTTATTATGTTAACCAGTATATTAAAACATTTGTTAGTATACTTATTAATTCCTATCCTTATCTTCAGTACACTGACCAATATATTGAAAGTATATCTTAATATACTTACAATGTCTTATCACTCAGTTAGTATACTTACAAGTATACTAAAATAGCGTTAGTATACCTACTTAACATTCATAAGTAATATTATAGTTTCCAGCCCCTTGGCTTAAGCTTGCTTAAAGTATTCTGAACATCGCTCAGAACATTAACGTTGATGAGTATGATAAAGTTTCGTTCGACCATGATCATATCGGGGGCGAAGGTACTGACCATACCAAAGGAAATGATCCTTGAAGCGGAAGAATATCTGCTTCGCTTCTTCCTTTAATTTTATCAGTAAAACTGAGATTGTAAAGTACTAACTCAACTGAGATTCCGGATATTAAATTTTCCAATATTACAGAAGTTTGAATATCTACAGATCCCAAAATAGCTGCAAGAATTGCTCCCATCAAACTTACCGGTGCTCACACAGATGACACTTGTACGGCTTTTCGTTGATGTGGCGGTACCGGATGTGGCAGGCCAGTGCCTTCTGCGAGGGCCACTTCATCGGGCACTGCGGACATTCGTACCGCTTATTGTGCACGGCCCGGTGGTCCTTCATGAGCTGCGTGGTCGCAAACAGCTTATCACAGTCCGGGCAGGGAATCTCGCGAACTGCAACAAAAAACGGAATGAGAAGTTACTCAAAGATTGTTTCAAACGTGGGAAAAGCTTACGCTGGTAGTCCACCTGGCGTCGGCAGTGCTCGATGTACTTGAGCCGGGACGTGTACACCGATCCACAGTTGTAGCAGCCGATGGTCCGCTCGGTCGAGTGTCTGCGAACGTGCTCGAGCGCAACGCTTCGACGGCAGTACTGCTGGGGGCAGTGCGTCCACTCGCACTTTATAATTTCCTTGGTGGACTTTCTATCCACCGGAAATTGATCCCGTACGTGGTCGTTGACGTGCTGAAAGAACGGAACGACCTTGTTGAACCGCTCGTCGCAGTTGCCCCACTCGCACCGGAACGACGCCTTGTACATCTCGATGTGGTTTCGCCGTCGGCTCTCGTTGTTGCACTTGGGAATGTCGATGCACGTGTTCAGGCTGGCGCCGTACGTTTTGATGCGGCTGTGGTACGCGTGAAAGTGCACGTGACTCTCCAGTTCGGTAGCCGATGACGTACGGAAGTCGCACAGATCCCAGTAACAGACGAGCCCTGTCAGGAAAGTGATTTGATAATGTTGGTTAGATTTTAACGGGAACCAGAACATGTGAATCATTTAAGGACATTTCATCACGATTACGGACGTGAAAATGTACAAATCGCTCATTGAGGCTGAAAGATTTTGGAAGTAATTCGCAATTCGCAATTCGCAATTTTCAGTGTAAGAACGGGCCTTGACCGATCTTATGCACTAGGTTCCCGACGAACACGCACTGCCCTTACACCTACATCTCACCCTTGCTCTGAGTCAGTACGAGCAGCACGCTAGAACACGCTTTGAGTGTTCGTGCCAGGCATGCACACCTTCTTTTCCGGTTACGCATTTTAACTCGGCCGGGGGTGGTACATTACGTAGGGTTTGATGTAAGTATAAGCGCCTAACCATTTATAGTGTGCCTATCAACTTTCATTAAAGCAAAAACTGTTTTATTTTTAGTTTGAATTCAAAAACTAGTTGTTATTTTACTGTGTTTTGTTTTCTCCTGAAATCTTTCCTAGTGTTGAGTCGTGTTTATCTGTTGCTATTTCTTTTGTCGCGGTGTTTTGTTACAACTTTTGGTCCTAAGCATTTTATAAAAGTTTTTCAAAAGTACAATAGTAATATTTGTGTTAATTTTTTGATCACTCCAAAAATTGAGTAAGGGCTCGAACCTCATTTGTTTGAAGAAAAGGGTGAAGATTGAAAACAATGGACAGTGAAAGAAATATACTATTTGAAGAATCAATAGTAAAAGAAAGATAGTAATTTATGAAGTAGATAAAGAAATTAACAATAATTAATAAATAGAGATAACAAACAAGCTTAGATTGTATTGAGGGCAATTTATAGGGCAAATGAAAAATTATTCAAATAGATAAATAAAGAAAAGGCAGATGATAACAAAATTGACATCGCTGCCAAATTAAGGGAAAGCAGAAAGTATGTTACAGCAGCATCAATTGGTAAAATAGAGTGAAAAAGCGTTGAGAAATAAGAGAATCAAATGAGTAAAATCGAAATCAAATGAAGGATAGTAAACAGAAGCCGCGTTAGAAAATCAGTGAAACAAAATAAACAGAAGATAGGTGGTAGCTGAGAATGAAGAGAAGAGAAACCCCGTTGTGCGATGTTTCAGGTACATCCACAGCAGTTGACTCAACATACTGTGAATCAAAACAATACCGTCTACAATCACAAATTACTTCCCTTTCCCACATTGTCGCGCCCCTTTCTTTTAGCCGTCTCGACTTTGACTTTGGTCAAAGGTTTACGATCCGTTTCCACAGGCCACCAGCTAGGTCATCATGAAAACCAAGCCAACGTGGAGGTAAGAAAATAGGACACTTGCAAGGAACCAGAGCTATACTGTCTTGATCAATTAGATCTAACAGGACTACGGACGTAGTCAGTGACGCTCCTTCCAGGATGTTCCTCGCCTGAGCGTCAACTGAAGAGGTATCATCAGCATCATTCGCACTTGGCCTGCTGAAAGATTTTGGAAGTAATTGCAAATATATTGAAACAATGATTGTAACAAGCCGATCGTCCATAAAAGCATAATGAACATCACCTTCACGAAACAAACTATCCATTTAAAACACTTCTTGTTCGTTATCTTCTGAGGATTGTTTACTTCTCAGCGACGTTGTGTCTAGATATTTCAGGTCTCTGTGCACAACTTTCTCGCAACATTAAACCCAATTTTAGGATCTTTTTAAAACTGTTTAAAGATGACAAGTTTTGTCCGATTGAGACACATCGTTTTCATTTCATTACTGTTCCAGACATCCGGAAGTGGTTACGTAGCGTTTGCCTTCAGAGCAACAAATATACAAGGATTTTCAGGAACACAAACTCCAATTATACCTTCCGACTCAACGGCTTCCGCTAGGTAACGCTGCGCGTGTCCCTCAACGTGCTTCGTGTACTCGAGGTCGTCGTTGCTCTCGAACTCGCAGCGCTCCCACTCGCAGTCAAACAGGACTGAGTTCTGGATTTGTTTCTCAGTCAAATCCTTGAGTTGGTCCCGAAGTGGACGACGCAGGGCCTAACATTAAAAAAAGAAAGTTAATTTAACAAAACAAAGCAGCTTCGATTACTCAGCATACATTCGAGGTCAGCTGGGCCACCTCGTCGTGGTCGTGATCCTGCAGTGGTTCCGGTACGGTCGATTCCGGCTCCTCCTGTCGCACCACCCACTGGCGACACTTGTCCTCCCATTCACTCCCGGTGCCATCGTCACCACCGCCATCCGAGTCGGCCTCGCCCTGCTGGCCTTGCGTGGCCAGCGGATCACTTTCCGGTTCCTCGACAATTGCGAGTTCGACCTCGGTCGGTTCCGCCTTTTCCTCCTCCTTTTCCTCGTGAGGCGGTTGCTCTTCTCTCGGCTGCTTTTCCGCCGAAGAGGCTTGCTTGACCGGGGAGGTCAACTTCCGCTTGCGACCCATGATGGGGACTCGGAGAACCTTCTCGCAACCGACACGAACGCGGAGAAAAGAAAGCGCCACCGACCACTTGACTCGTCGACGCGGGTGTCGATTCTAAACCGAGCCTGTCGAAGTTGGCCAACGTAAACAAGCCGTTAAACGAATGTCGGCTCACATCTCTCTTTGCTGGGGTCGCGCTTTGAAAAGGAGGTTGCAGTCATGACGTAACAAATTATTTCCCAAAAAAAAAATAAGAAAAAACATATGGCTGTTTTCAAATATTCTAATTTGTATCAAAAAAAATTCAATAATCCTATTAACACCTAACTAATGTATAAAAGTGTTACCAAATTCAAGGTTCTCATTGATATTTTGATTTTAAAAACTTTAAAAAAATATAGTAATCCACAAACGTAACGTAATTTTCGATTGAACCTCATTTGACATTTCCAAACCCAAATCGCGCTTGTTTTTGTGAGAGCTTTCGCGTGTTTACGTTTGCAACTTCGCGTTTCTCGAAAACGTTCGTTTTGGTTTGAAATTTTTACAGGATAAACTTCTCAAAAAACTTTTAATTCTGTGAAATTTGTGCTTTTGTTTACCGTCGATGGCCGTGATAACAGTGGACAATTATTTGCTGTGCTGCCGGATGTGCCTGGAGTTGGACAAGCACGAGCTGTTCCAGAACATTTTCAGCACCAAGCTGGAGGGAAGTGAAATAACTCTCCAGCTGGCGCTGGAGAAGACGACGGGTATCAAGGTAAGTGTCTTGGATTTTTTAGTATTTAATGCAAAAAATTAAATTATTAACAAAAAAACGGTTAACACCGACTTGTCCAACTTTTTTTTTATGTTACTACATAATTTAAGGGGTTACATCTTGGAAAATAAAAACATTGTACAGTCAAGACCTTGGTCAAGACTCGATTATCCGAAGGCAATGAACCACCTAAATTTGACTAAAATTACTCGATTTTTATGTAAAAAGCAAGAAAATAAAAAAACCGAAAATATTTTTTTTTGTTCGTGACATGGATGGATTATGTAATCGCAAAATAATCATTTGCGCTCGCGAACCATCTTCACCCGCGAAATAGAGAGGAGGCGAATCACGCAAAAGAAAATCGCTCCCGAAATTCTCCAAGAAAATCAATCTGCTGATGATTTTTTGTGAGTTTTCTTTGTTCGCCAAAACTAAAATCATTTATTTCACTTTGTGTACACACATTGCCCATCTACAAAATGTGACAAGTCATTTTTCGAAGTATAGAGTTATCTACGTGCGCATGTATTGCGTGTACGTACACGAAAAAGATTGAGGTTAAATTTTGTACCCGCCAGCAAAACAAATGGGGTGCTAGTGTGCGTGAGCTCGGGCTTAGATAACTCTATGACGTTACACTTGCAAGTGTAGTAGTGACACATATGTTCCGCCGAATAATCAAGATGGTGATTTTTTGAATTCCTTTTGCCGATCTTTCGTGCGCGAGAGAGGAGAGCCATGCTCATTTCGGATTTTTTCTCTTGATGAACATTCAAAGATTTTCTCTTGATGATGATTATCCCATCGCTGGTTTGTGAGTTGATTATCCAAAGTCCCATACAAACCTTCGGATTATCGAACTTCGGATAATCGTATCTGGACTAAATATGAAAGTTAGATTTAAAAGATTTTATTGAACTTTAATTTGAAATTTATATGTAACATTTTAAAGATAAAACAATGGAAAAATAATCAGATATATTATTTATTTGCACAAATAATAAAAAACATCGAATCTATGCAAGGAACATTTCGTTTCATGTCAAATAAAATAAAAGTTCATACATCTAGGTGAAAATGTGTCGTTTTGAAGAAAATCCAATTAAAAGTCATTCCATATCAATCGTACGCAAACAAAGCAAAAATTAAATCAACATTTTCTGATAAAACTCAAATTCGGTGGGGCCGTTGATACCACTAAAACAAGTATGAATCTTGATTTTAATTATTTCTTCGCGAAATTTGTGAAAACCTTCATTTTTAAACTGCAATATCTCCGGAACAACAAAGCGTAGAAGTTTGAGCAAAGACTCACTGTAAAGAAAATTGGACGTAGAGCAACAATTATTAAAATATGTTTTTAGGTTATTTTACTAGATTTTTTTTAACCAACTAAAAATATGGTAGAAAATGCTAGACATTTTTAATCTTCAGCAACGCTGTACCAGCAAAAATTTAATTATTCTGATTCTTGATTCTTTAAAGAAAATACCCATAAAAATATAAATTACTTAAAATAGTATCTCGATAAAACAATTCGCATCCTCCTCTCAAACCCAAACCTTACAGTGCTCCTTCGACGATGAGCTCCCATCGCACATTTGTTCGAGCTGCCAGCTCCGGCTGCAGGATGCGCACAACTTCATGCTGCAGGGCTGCGTGAATCAGGACTTGCTAAAGACGCTCAAGATCGCGGCAGCTATGAGAGCTACTGCAGAACAATGCACGCCAATTAAGGTAGACCCCGGCGAGCAGGATGACGTTGTAAACGTAACTTTTGATAGAGGAGATAGCTTCCGCGTCGAGTATCTGGACGATGACAGTTTGCATGAAGACACCGTTGAAGATGATTGCGACGATTCAAAGGAGCAGAACGACTTTGGGAACGATTCTGAGGAACAGCTGGAGGAAGACTCGGACGAGTCGTCGCACATTGTGTTTGATGAGCCGACGGATGCTGTGGATTTCATCTTGCAAAACTTCAAGGACGTGAGCAAACAGCACTCGCCGACGAAAGCGAAAAAAGCACCGCCCATTGTTTCGCAAAGACACGAGTGCGAAGTGTGCCACAAGACGTTCCAGCGGAAATCAAATCTGGTTGACCATCTAAGGTTGCACGCTAACGTGAAGCTCTTCTCTTGCAATTACTGCGACGCAGCGTTCGTTCAGTCTGGTAACCTCAAGAGCCATATCCGAACTCACACTCAGGAGAAACCGTTCACGTGCAGCGATTGCGGGAAGGCTTTCAGTCAGTCCAGTGCGCTGAAAACGCACATGAGGTAATTGGAAACAAGTTTTACGTTTCCAATGGAACTAATAACCTAATTGTACCTTGCAGATCTCATACCAACACGCGAGACTACATTTGTGACATTTGCCAAAAGGGCTTCACCAACAAGTCGGACCTGACGAAGCATAAAATCACCCACTCGGATCTGCGGTACTATCAGTGCGTCCAGTGTACCGACCGGTACTTTGCCCAGAAGGTGCATCTCAAAAAACATCTCAAATCGCAACACTCCGAAGAAGACGAGGAAGACCTGCTGAGGCGTGGCACGTTGAAGGAGGGTGTACACCTGAGCGATGTGAAGCCGCCGACTAGTGGGTCGATTTTTATTCGGACCAGATATACTCCAAATGAGTAACAGTGATGGTCAGTGAAGTTGGATGAGTTTTAAACTGGAATTTGAATAACAATAAAAAGCAACAATTTATATTTGGAATAGTTAAGAAATATATGTTACTACTTTTTAAGAAACCGAAACGTTGAAATTATTTTCTTTAAATATTGTCACCGTCCATACTAGTCCTAAACCAAATAACCTGAAAACATTATGATTAAATTTTTTTTTAAATTATAAAAGATTAAAAATCAAAGATTAAAAAAAGAACAACATACATCGATAAAAGGCATATCGGAGAACAAAGGGCTTTTGTTAATTTGATTTGGTTAACCGCGCTGGATTTACTTGAAATAATTCGAACTGTCAAAAATCCACCAAAGCATCTACCACATTGATCGCACAAAAATCTGTGGTAGAAAAGTATCCACCGATAGAT
This sequence comes from Culex quinquefasciatus, assembly GCF_015732765.1. Lineage (NCBI taxonomy): Eukaryota > Metazoa > Arthropoda > Insecta > Diptera > Culicidae > Culex > Culex quinquefasciatus. The sequence continues at coordinate 41,972,918 of NC_051863.1, forward strand.
GCTTTGGTGGATTTTTGACAGTTCGTTTTATTTTAAGAAAATCCACCGTGGTTAACCAAATCAAATTAACAAAAGCCCTCAATTTTTGACTAGATTTTTGATCATTTTTTTTTTATTTTCATCCAACAAGTTCATCCAACATGCCGACATTTTGTGATGGACTTATTTTTGCTCCAAATGATTGCTATTCTACAAAGTTGTTCATTAGTAAAATATCTACAAGTGATTGATACATGATCATAGTACAATCCTTTACTGATAGGCAAAAAAATCAAAAAAGCTTTGCGGAGGTCCATTGGCAACTACCGTACGTACGTAGTTGACTTCACCATTTTGATCAGCTTCCTGGGAAAGCCGTTCTCGTACATGACCTTACATAGCTCTTCGCGATCGAACGAGTCGTACTCGGCTTTGAAATCGTTGAACAGATGATGCATCGGAATCTGACACTCGCGAAATTTTTGGAGGACTTGGCATAGCAAAAAAGATTTGGTAGATTTCCCCTCCACATCACCGGCTTGGTACGTACCTTGGTACGTACCAACGAAATCTTTATCCTCACTAAAGTCAAGTGTTCATCGAAATTTCACCAAAAAATGTTGTAAAGGAGTCTAAACATCATAAAATCGATTATCAAATCACGAAAATGCATATCAACATGTTTGTAGTTGATTTTATCTTTATTTCAGTAATTAATTAGAAATTCTTCTCTTCAATTTCTTCGTTTAAATAAAAAAACACTCAAAGTAAAAAGTATCCTTTTTTCAAGTTTACCCGTCATCACCCTTTAAAAGGGTATCGAAAATGTACTGAATTTGACATACCCTTTTAAAAGGGTGACGCCGGGTGAACTTTAAAAAAAGGATAGAAAGTATCCTTTTTGAGGATTGAAAGTACCCTTTTGAGGGATACTTTGAGTGTACATATACATAGGGGGCAAAACGTGGGCAAAACTAAACTTTCAACTTTGCTAAAGAAAAGTCCTAAAAAGAATGAGCATTTAATTTTAATTTCTAAACCACAACGCTGCACGTAGCCCCTTAAAACGGCCAAATCGACCAAATTGAAAAGAGATGTGAGCCGTGTTGGAACTGTGACGATGTAAACAAAACGAGCTTTTGCGAAAGCTTCCCCCGTACTGACAGATGTTGATGTCAGACCGGAGTGCTTCGGTCAGCAGAAATTCATTCAGAACTGGAACACAACACCGCGCTCTTCGTCGCGCGCGAGTAGGTCGCGGAAATTCTTTGTGTGCGATAAGTGTGTGTTATCAAACCAAAACTTTGCTATCAACTCGAGAGTGTCTGCTGTGTGTGAGTCAATGAACGCGCGTCTCGCAGCTGCTTGGGGGAGGATTCCAAAAACAACAGCCGCCCAAAGATAATAGCGCAATGTTTACGACGTCGCTGACGCTGCAACTGCTGCTGGCCGTCGGAATCTGCCACGGCACGGAATCGATCGAACTGGAACGCAAGGTGACTAATGGTGGCGATGTTTCGTAATCGTGTCTTAATCGAGGGCACAAAGGGCTGAATCGATGACGCATTAACATGGTTTTGTGCTCCTTTTTCCCAGTTGACCGCCCGGTTGAACCCGCACTGCCCGGAGGACGTGTGCACCCCGAACGGGACCGATGTGACCGTGATCCACATCCGGGCCGATTCGGCCAAGGACACCATCCATTACGTGTGGGATTTCACCGGCAAGCCGACGATTCTGGTGGCGCTGACGGACAAAAGCGCCACGTTGGACATACAGTGGGACGACTTCCTTGGTGGGAAGCCAGAGTCGGTTCGGTTCAGCAAGCAGCCCGTCTATACGTTTATGACGGTCATTAACAGGGTGCGTTAATTTATGCGGTTATCGGTTGGAATTAATTGTAAGCGTTATATCGATTGAATTTTGCAGATATTCCAGTTCGATGACATCGGGGATACGGGAACCATGACGAACCAGTCGAAGGCTTTTGTGTATGACCCGCATACTTTCGCTTGGAATCGGACGCTGCTGTGGGCCAGCGAGCGGGATGTGATGCTAGCGATCAACGCTAAAAACGATTTTCTGTTCAAGGTAGGTGATTGGTCAGTAGTCCGGATCAAAACATATTAAAAATGCTCAAATTTAAATTTTATGAGATTGCCCCAAAGAGTACTCAAAATGGGTCCTTCAGTCCAAATTTCAACCCATTTGGTTGAAAACTGGCTTGCCTTGGGAAAAAAATAAAAAAAAAGCTAAAAATTGAAATTACAGGGCACGGTGTTAACATTTGAATGAGTGTTTTAAAATGCATCATACACTTGTGGGACCATCCATAAACCACGTGGACACTGTAGGGGGTATGGCGATTGTCCACGATCCATACAAAAAGTTTTTGTATGGACAATTGTCCACGAGGGGGGGGGGGCGGATTTCCAAAAAAAATATTATTGCGCGAAAAAAAATTTTGGCGGTGCTGTACATTGAAATTTCATAAAAGTTCAAAATATTTTTAAACGAGTCCTGTTATATATGATTATCAATGCGGAAAAAGGCATTTAAGATTGTTCTCAGTTGATTAGAATTCAATTTCCATTAAAATTTTGATATTTTTTTGAAAAAAAATTTTTTGCCCCTGATTTTTTGGACCAATTTTGAAGGGGGGCGACATAAACTTTAACAAATATTTGCAACGGCCAATTCAAGAAATTAAAATTTAAAACTCGTAAATTAAAAAAAAATATTTATGGAAAAAATAAATAATGCTACATTTAAAAATAAAGGAATTCTTGACTCGGTTTAGGGTTTTTCGTAAGGAATCTTTATTTTGCGTCTTGCTCGCTTGAGTGTTCGCAACTGAATGAACTAGAAGCTGGCCTGTCGATCGCACCTCAGCTTTCGCAAAGCTTGCTTCGCTACACCCCCTCTCGATCGTGCAAACCTAGTTGTCCGTGAAGGTCTTCACGTTAGTCCAGGATCCAGCAAGCTTCCCATCAGCAACATGGTCCCGGATACGTAAACGCCCTCCGAGATCTCCTCGAAGAACAGTCAGCCAGAACGCCTCGGCTTTGTAGGTAGATGTGGCCAACGTTGTAAGCGTTTCACCGAACTCCGATGTCCAGTCCGTTTCTTCAATTCCGGTTCCGAGGGTCAGCTTCACCTTTCTTCGCGGCCAATGTTTGTTGATCTTCATGTCTAGGTAGGAATAGACTTTACCACAGCCTGCCAACTTCAATGTCTGGATCATCGTTTCCCGGTCACCTATAATCAGCAGATCGTCAACGTACAGCACAAGGACAGCATCATTCCCCCTCTTGTTGAACCGATCGTCTTTCCAGTGCCTTGAAGACAGCTTCAACTCGTACAACGACTGAGGAAGTTGACATGCTATCCATCGTTCTGCTTGCACGCCGTCCGGAACGACCTCGAAAATAGTCTGTTGCAGCTTCCCGCGCAAGCCACTCTGTTGACCGCCAACAGCCAGCTTCATCCGAAAAAAGTCCAGCTTCGCTACCCGTTTGACCGTCTCGCGATAGTCAAGGCCGGTCTCACACTGGAATTGTTCCACAACGAGCTTTGCCTTGCAGCGTACAGGAGCACCGCCTTCGTACTCATCAACTCGGACTACCCATTTCGACTTCTTTGGCTTGACACGAACCAGACTCTTCTTCAGTTCGTCCGTTTCTATAGCGTTACGAGTTTCGTTATCGCTACCAGGTGGATCTGCAAGGTAGAATTTCTGAACAGCGCAGTGTGCTCCAAAGGTCGAAACATCCAGGAACTTACCTGGGAGTCTGCGCTCCCTATCGCTGCGCCTAGTATTTGACTCTAAGCAGCCGTCACCTCTTTGTTGCGATGGGAGCCCCCCAGGATTGTCCTGTTCCGCACCCAACTGTCCGACGTCGTCCGCGTCGCCATCCGCAGGTCCTACGCCTCTAGCAACGTCGCAGAGTCCATCTCCATCCGTGCTGTCCTCGATCAGAGGTATTTCAACCTCAGCCGCATCCAGACTCACCGGAACATCATCTGCTTCGTACTGATCCCCCTCTGGCTCACCGTAGTGAGCTTGCACCAACAACGGGGGTTCGGATTGGGCGTCTCCATGCTTGTTGAGAATATTCCCGGTCATCGATGACTCTTGGCTTTTAAGGTCCAGCTGTTTCCTCTGTTGACTTGATCTGTCACACACTGACAGCTTAAGCAACCCATCCACATGCGGGTGCACGCGTTCCTCTAGCCGAACAACAGGTTCAGGTCGGCCCTTGAACGACTCACGGGTTTGCTTGCCCATCACGGCAGTACACAGGTTCGCTGTACCTCCCAACATATTTACCTCGAGCTCCAGTTCATAGAGGTTGTTTCGTAGATATGCCTCTGCAATCACAACACCGTTGAACTTCATGACCGCCTTCTCACGTCCATGGCTGCCGGTAAACAGAACGTCAACGCCAGCCTTCGACAGCTTCTTCACAGACAGCAGGTTCCCACGTAGCTCCGGCAGGAAAACGACTTGTTTCATCTCCACAGGAACTCCCGCCATAGTGACGCCCTCCAGCACACCTTCGTAAGATCCGGTCAACGAGACGCCATCCTTGGCGACTTCCACAACAAACGGCTGCTTCAACTTGTGGACGGCCTTCAAACAGGCCAGGTTGTTCACCAGGTGGTCACTGCACCCGGAATCCACGTAGAATACCACCTTGGTTGAATCTGCTCCCGATTTGGCATGGTTTGCAACGAACGACACAGGTGTCCCATTGATAACCGCGTTCGCTTCGCCTTCAGGCAACTTCACCCGGCAGTCCTTGACCATATGACCCTTCATGCCGCACCGATGGCACTTACCGTTGAACTTCCTCTTCTGTCCAACAAACGCCGCAGTCGTAACTTCCGACGACTCTTCCATACGGTTGATCCGCTTGGCCTCCTCAGCAAGCAACCGTTGTTTACACAAATCCAGGGAGATTTCCTTCTCGTCCAGGTTCTCCAACGCAGTAACCAGAGGGTCGAAACTCTCCGGCAGTGACAGGAATAACTGGGCAATTAGGTCACCCTCCTCCAACTTTGCTCCGACGGACTTGAGCTGCCGAACGAGGTCATCGAAGCTCTGGAAGTGGCTCCGCATCCCGGTCCCTTCTTTCATCCGCAATCTGGCCAGCTGCATCCGGATGATGGTCTGACTAGCCACGGACTTCTTCAAGAAGTGGCCCTCCAGTGCTTGCCACATCAGCTTCGTCGTCTCCTTACCCTTGACAATCCCGAGGCATTCTTCGGATATGAATCCAACAAGCTGCGTCTTGGCCTTCCGGTCTAACTTAAGAAACTTCTCGCGATCTTGATTTCCAGCTGCAGCAGCAGGAACGTCGGCCGTGAAAACTTCTGCCAACTCCGCCCCTTCAAAGTGCAGCTGCACGCGATAGCTCCAGTTTTCAAAATTCTGGCCGGTCAGCAGCGGGATTCCGTCCTTCATAGTGCCCATAACCTAAAGGAATTCTTGACTCGGTTTAGGGTTTTTCGTAAGGAATCTTTATTTTGCGTCTTGCTCGCTTGAGTGTTCGCAACTGAATGAACTAGAAGCTGGCCTGTCGATCGCACCTCAACTTTCTCAAAGCTTGCTTCGCTACAAAAAAAATACTAGAACTTATTATTAAAAAAATATTACAAAATTTAAGAGTTCTAAACAAATCTGAAAAATTTAGGAATTCGTTCCAAACTTAAAATATGACCCAACAAAATGTTTGATTTTCTTGAGGCATTCAAGCATTAAACAATAAAGATTAAAAATTTGATCACTTGATAATTTCAAAATTTAAGAAATTAAGAGTTTAAGACCATCAGAATTTTAGCTAAATATTTTTTTTTAATTTGATTCAAAAAATAATTAAGATATTTATCAATTAAGTAAATTTTAAATTAAGAAAATTATAGAATTTTTATATTTTAGAATTTTTAGTTACCGATAATTGTTTATTTTTTTCCGTTTTTACAATTTTCGATTCCGTCATCTGGGGCAAATTGGAAGAGTTGTTTTAGCAACAAGTTGTTACTGCACAATATTTGCTTTTTTACTGGTTTCGGATAATACAGAAACAGAACAACCGAAGTAGTGCATCGTTTTCCAAATTCCATTAAAAAAAAGGTGCAGGTGGTTATGTCTCTACATGACCAATAAGACAAAGAACTTTGTACAAAACTCTGAAAAATTATTCTATTTTTATTTGTATTTTTTTTTAATTCTTTCCCAATTTATTTAATCCTGAATAATTAATTCTAATTTGATGTTTTTAGGCAAACTTATGGGAAATTGGACGAGCTTTCCGGTAAAAATATTGTCGAGACTGAATAATCTAGTCTGTCATATAGAAATTGCCAAAAACCACCAAAAAACCATTTTTTCACATTTTATTTTTTTTAAACCGCTGTATCTTCCCAAGGATTGGACAAAGGACAATGGTCAATGAGGAGACTTTTATGTAAAATTGTCTGGCAAATCAATTCTCACTATCAGTTTTTAAAAAATTTTACGTTTAGACTACTTTTCAAAAAAACAGTTTTGGTAAATGATTTTTGTATTTTTTAGGAGATACATACCATCCTGAATTTTTCGTCAGTCTTTTTGTAACATGTTAGGCTATTTCCTCAAAAATTTTGAACGAAAAAAATCGTGACATCACCTTAAAATTTGACTTTTAGTCTTAAAAGTCAAAAAAATCTCATAGAAGTGGCGTGTATTTTTATTTCAGTGTGTTGTTTTCAGAAAGCCCGTCCAATTTCCTACAAGTTTGTCTTTGACCACTTTTTGATACGAAGCAACGGTTTCGAGATACAGTAATTTTTAAATTGCAAAATCAAAAATATTTAAATAACTTACGCCCTTCTCAAATGTTATTTTCGAGTACAATTGGCTTCATATACACAAAAATTGCTTATTTAGGCCTAGGATAACATGTGTACAAAGTTTCATTGAAATCGGAGAGGGTCGGGTACAAAAGTACCAGCAAATTTCCTGATTTGAGCTGAAATTGCTCTTTCATCAACATTTTCTTAACTAAAGTTAACTAACTTTTTAAACTTTTCAAAATTTTATGAAAAAGTTCTTCTTGAAGTACTTTGAACACTTCTCTACCACGGTCAGTATGATTCTAAACCATTCCGTACGTATTTTAATTGTACTCTTCATTTTGCGGAAAAATCGCGAACCTACCAAAGTCACCCCGTTTTACGGTACGTTGTTTTTCTTAAAAAATGCGTAAAGGCAAACTTCTTTTTACTTTAAATATAGGAAATGTTAGTAAAAATCTGGGTGCTGAATAGTGGTTCGCAAAACGGCCTCAACTTTGAACTGTCAAAGTGGAACAAATTTACTGTTCGCCAAAAGTAGAAAGTATTGTTATCGTTCATTTTTTTCTAGGATCAGAAAGAGCTGCGGGATTCCAAAATCAGCCAGGGAATTTATCTGCGATAACGCAGAATGACACTCTCGCCGCAGTTCGTCGTCACTCGTAAAAAGAAAAACATCTTCTAACCGTTCGAAACTTGTAAATACACACAGTTTTACTCTAATCTAATCTCTAATCTAACCCTAGCGCAGCCAGTCTTTCGAGGGCATCCTGGAGAATGCCTTAGGTTGATTGACGCCTAGCATCTTCTTGTCATTATCAACATTTGCAGTGCGCCATTGCATTAACATGCATTGAAACATCACAAACGTCGAAGCGGCCAGGCCAACTGCGTAAAGTTAACCGCAAAGATGATTCGTTGAATTGGATTGAGTATGAGCACGAGTGTTCACACAGCAATTCATTTCTGAATCTACAGGGGAGGAAGAAACGTGGGGATCCCCCGCTCACGTTCCTGTTTGTTTGGGTAATTAATCGTTGGGAGCACCATGCTAAGAAGTTTTGGTGCTCCGGGACCCTCGAGGATGGGACATCGAATTTCCGCGAATGCCCTGGACACTATTTGCCGTGGTTATAGCGCCACAACTCGCTCATTTGTAAATACACACAGTTTTACAGCAAAAAAGTCAAAAACTAGACAAAATGAAACACACTGATTATAAAACAGCTCATTTACAAGTTAAAAAAAAGTCATGCTTGTGCTTGAACAGCCTACCTAGAGGTGGGCAAAAAAAGAGCGAGCCGCTCAAAGAGCCGGTTCATTAAAAAGAGCGAACGAACCATGGCTCACAAAAAAAGAACCGCGGTTCTTTTTTAAACTCCGGTCTTTTGAAAGCATCGTTCCAAGATGGAATTATTTTTAAACGTGTTATAAATATTATTTATTGAATTTGCAACAAATTCTAATGTTAAATTTGTTTTTGAGAATTGAAAATACAATTTCAAATATTTCAATGCTGATAAAAAAATAATCCAAACATTTTCCTTTGGTGTACTTTTTCAAGTATTTTAGGAAAATAATCGGCAGGTTAAAAAAAGTGTCCGTAGCAACTTTTACATTGATATATATTGAAAGACTCATTGATGTCAATAAGTCAATATTTGAGTTTTCAAGCTTATATTTTCAGTTTTCAACTTTTTTTATTCCAAAAGTAAATGATTTTCTAAACGAAAATGAAGGAACTTTTCATGGTACTGATCGTACATAAAAGTATTACCTGAATACAAATTTGAGCAATTCAAAATGCTTAACTTGTAAATTATCACGAAACTTAGAGCTTTTGCCTCTAGCCCGAATAAACTTGAGCGTTGTAGACTTTATCGATCAAATCAGATTGTAGAAAAGAGTGAACAGAATATTTTCTCTAATAAAAATATCAGCATTAGTCCAATTTCGGCAGAAATAAACGCAATTTTAAAATTAATAGCAATTTCTCCAAAATCCTACATTTTAGTTTGGATGCCATTCAAGTTTTCGAACGTTTAGGTTCGAGTAGAAATGTTGACATAGAGACCGCCAAGGACTTCGGCGTTCAAGGGTATCATCTTGTTTTGAGTTGATTTGTTTCATATAATTTATTTATTTCCAATGTGAAATAGGTTTAAAAATCACAACATTCTTTAAAAATATCCTTTTTGCAATTCCGTCTTGAAACTACTTACTTTTCCTGTCATTCTTGAACGACGAAATAGCCTACTTTTCTGTACCAAAAATAACAGAATCGAATAGCAACACTTTTCAAAATAAATGCTGAAAAGTTCTACTTTTCAGCACTCAAATGGGTGCTGAAAAGTTGAACTTTTCAGCACTTGTTTTGAAAAGTAACACTTTTCAAATTTTTTTTGATTTAAACGATTTATCGACAAAATACATGAATATTTGACATAAAATTTCACTCAGTGTGTGTTTTTTGGAATTGCAAAAAATGTTGTATGGAACTCGTTGCAAAACTTGATTTTTTCAGCACTCTTCGTATTTATCCAACTCGGTGAACCTCGTTGGATAAATGTACGACTCGTGCTGAAAAAATCCTCTTTTTGCAACTTGTTGCATAAACTACTATTTCACACATATTTTGAAAAAGAGCGAAAGAGCCGTCCAAAAGAGCGGCTCTTTTTAATGAGCGAACGAAAATGAGCGGCTCTTAAAAAAGAGCGGTTTTGCCCACCTCTAGCCTACATAGAAAAAATATGTGAATTTACTCGACACGGAAAAAAATGAATCACATGTAAACTCAGTTGATGTAAACTTGAGATTCGACGTAAACGGTTGAATAACACATAAAATCAGGTTTTTACGTATATTTGGTTGCAAATTTACATCAAATTGCATTTAAATTTAAATGTTTAACGACGTGCAAAAGTGTTACATCAAAAATGATGTAACATTCGGAATTTTTTTTGTGTGTGTAGATGTAAACAAAGTGGGATCATTCGAAAATCACGTTACGCATTTTCTCTATTCATCACCCTGGTTCTCGGTACAACTATTTTTTTGAGTGAATAGTAAGGATGTCTAGAACTCGATTTTCTCAAATCTGTAATTTTTGCGATCAAAAACATCGTCCAACTTTATTATGTCTTGGCGTAGTCACACCCAGCCGGAAGTCTTTGAGAAACGGTGAAAAAAGAAAGAACTCGTTTACGCGAACAAAAATGTATTTAGCTCTTCAACTGACACGAGTGGAATGATCCCGAATGCGAAAAAAGGCACGCAAAATGATGTTTCTACGCTGTCACAGTTGGCAGCACTAATCGGGTAAAGCCCAAGATAATAAACATTAGGTGAGCATTGTCTACTTCTGACACTCCTCCTCAATGCACACTGCAATCTCAGCAGACCCTCCGCCGGGTTCACTGATCTCCTCCTCAGCTGGACCTTTGTCACGTTCGCAGAACTCCTCCTGCATCATGGCGTCACAGGCGTCGAACCATTCATCGAGATCCTCAGCTTCTTGAACCTTCCCGACGTCCATTCCGATCGCATCCGTTGCAACCGAGGTCTGCACCTTCATGCACCTTGTTATCTCTGTTAGCTTATGTGGTTGCTCTCGAAGCCGCAGTTCGTAAAGGCTTCCGATTCTATCACCCATAAGCTCCGTTCTTCCATTCACGTTCAGGACTTCGCACGATAGTGCTCCGAACTTGACCACAAATCCTTTAGCGACCAGTCGACTGACCGATAACAGTCCTCCATCCAGACCCGGAACAAACAGAACATTTTCCAGCGTTACCTTCACTCTCTTGCCACAACCATCTTCTCCGAAAATCACACCGCTACCAATCCCGACGACCTTTGTTACATTGCCATTCGCTAGCGTTACGAACGATTTCACGTTGGCATCCAGCGACGAGAAAAACGAGCGATCGTTGGTCATATGGCGAGTCGCTCCACTATCAATCACCCAACGACCAGGAATCAATCCTTCCGCAAGTAAACACAAGTCACGATCCTCACTATCTGCACCAAGCGCCTTCACTTTTGGTACCTCCTTCTTCTTCCTGATTTTCACACTGTCCCAATCGCTGTTTCCGGTACCTTTCTGTGCCAGCCATCTTTCGCAGTTGTATTTGAAATGGCCTGGTTCTCCGCAGTAGTAACACAACTTCACCGATCTGCCGCTAGCAACTTCCATCTTCATCGCTACTTCCTGCTTGAGCTCCTCCTCTTCGCCTCGATCCTTACGTTGGTTGTACTCCTCCAAGAGCCTGGATTTCACCATCACCAGCGTCCAATCAGCATCGATCTGGCACTGAAGAGTCTGCACCAGGCTGCGGTACGACGGAGGCACACTACGAAAGACCATCGCGATCTGCAGCATTTCATCGATTTTCTGGCCTGCCGCTGCGAGCTTGTCCAAGAGATCCTCCATGAAGGCGAGATGGCTCGACATATCTCCTCCTTCATCCATATTTGCACTGCACAACATCACCAGATAGTGCATTATAGTCGACATAGTGGCCTTCTCGTGGTGTTCCTTAAGTGCATGCCACATTGCCCTTGCACTTTCTGCGTCCTTCACGACCTTGAACTGGCTTTCCTCCAGGAATAGTCCAATTTTCGCACGTGCCTTCTTATCCCGCCGCTGCCACGCCGGCGTCACCGGCTCTGGCTTCGCTTGGCTGACCACTTCCCACAAATCGAGGTCCTCCAAAAACCATTCCATCCTTTGCCTCCAGGATCCCCAGTTGGTTTTGTTCAATTTTGGGAAGCTAACCGGCACGCCGTCCGCCATTTTGATTGCCACGCAACGTCGTCGAAGCAACTCTTCCAGCACTAATGAAAAACACTCCGCGGATTATTTCTTTCGCAAGTCACTTTTCAACTCCGTTCTCCTGCTGGGCCCATAACCTCTTGGCGTAGTCACACCCAGCCGGAAGTCTTTGAGAAACGGTGAAAAAAGAAAGAACTCGTTTACGCGAACAAAAATGTATTTAGCTCTTCAACTGACACGAGTGGAATGATCCCGAATGCGAAAAAAGGCACGCAAAACGATGTTTCTACGCTGTCACAGTTGGCAGCACTAATCGGGTAAAGCCCAAGATAATAAACATTAGGTGAGCATTGTCTACTTCTGACATTATGCGCGTTGAAAAAAGTTGCCTTAAATCTAGACATTCTTGGTTGTCTCATGCTACCGCACTCCTGGATAGTAGCCAAAAAAACATTTTTTTTTGTAAGTGCATCAAGAACAATTTAAATAACTTATTTTCCATCATCCAAGTGCATAATATTGTGTAGTGTTTTTTTTAAATGCCCAATAAACCAAATTTGAACCGTGAAGAAGTTCAGTAACTTGAATAGATTGACCAGTTAACACCCTATTTGTAACCAAAGGAACTTTTGCAATACAGCGTTACTTTCTCTCCCCCCCCCCAGTTGAACGCCTTCTCGATGCGCGACCACGGCCTAGACTTTCCCCACCTGCTGCACTCGTCCAACTCGACCCAGGTGGACATCGTGTTCAACAACGTAAGCTCCAAGTTTGACCGGCCTCGGTTCGCGCTGGAGCTTCTTTTTGTCGTGTCGGAGCAAGCCGTCGCCGGGTCGGACTTTGAGATCACCAAGCGCAAAAGCCTGGACGACGAGCACACGCCGGGCATTTTCGAAATCATCGACGTGCTGTCGCCTGGGGCGTTCAAGTTTTCCGCCGGTGGGTTCATCGAGTACAGGCCCGTGTCGTACACCCATCCGGAGCGAGACGTGTCCACCTCGACGGAGACGCACCAGAGCGAACCGCAGACGGTGGAGTCGCCGGCGAACGCGTTGAACTCTACGCTCGCGTACGCCATCTACGGGCAGGAGCTGGACCGGCTGCTGGTTCAGGGCATGAACATCTCGTTCGGGTTCAGCGGCGATGGGTTCTACACGAAGACGAACTACACCACGATGACGTTCCAGGTGGGCGTCGGAATGCCCCCGGTTGAGCAGCTGTCGGCGTTTGTGTTGATTGTGGCTGGGATCGGAATCGGCGTTCCGTTGGTTATGCTGGTCTTTGGCGGAGGGTACGTTTGTTTGCGAAAGATGCGGGCCCGGGGTGGAACCAACGTTTGACCGATTGCCAGCCGCTGCCATCTGTATTTTTAGCAAGAATTATGTTTTATTTCTCATTTAGGCTTAAGTGGTTGACTGCGTAGGGGAGCGTAAAGAAACGATTGTTAAGCTTTTTGTAGGAAATCCAACAATATCAATGCCTGAACTGTAAGCGAAGTAAAGTAATCCAATTGTGATAGCAGAATGTATGATCGTTGGGCAAAATAGTATAATAAAGTTTAATTTTCTAGGCAAATATAAGCCACCCATGTTTCATTCATGATGAGAAAATTACCCTCCGATGGGCGGATATCGATCTGTGTACGCATGCAATTACTGCGAATTTTCTCCAAGTCTAAACAAATGAGCAGCCGGGTTGACCTGCTCGCTTCATAATCAATAGCTATGATTGCACTCTGCTGCTGTCAATCGTCACGCGGCAAATCATCCATCGGAGCTATATAAACATGCTTCATTCATTCATTAAATGTCGTAAAAAAACTAACAATGAGTGTTCGCGCATTTCTTCCGCTGGCGATGCTCGCCCTGCTGCAAGTATTCTTCAATCCTGTACAAAGTGTAATTAGTTCAAATTCACGCTCCACGCGACAAATTTTTTTAATCAAAAATGCTCCTCTCACACCTGCCAGAAAACGACCATGGAGCAGTTGCAGAAAACGGGCGAAATTATGCGCACCGTGTGTCTCGGGAAGTCGAGGGCATCGCTGGACCAGGTGGAGGCGCTCTCCCGGCGGGAGGAACAGCTTCCGGAAGGAAAGGAGATCATGTGCTACGCAAACTGTGTGCTCGAGATGATGCAGGCGGTAGGTTTTGATTTGTTCAACACTTAAAATAATCAAAGTTGTCCTTTTTGTAAGGAACCAGCAGAGTGGCCCGCAGGCTTAGCATTTAAGCTGCTTTGTACTGCTGTTTTGTATTATGCTTTATGCACTTTTTTTAAATAACATTATTAGCGGGTTGATGATCTGGAAAGTGCGGAAGTTCGTCAAGAACAAAAGTGCATCAAGAAAAATTCTAGAGTTTTATTTGAATAGGTATTATAAAAATATGAAACACAATAGGACCTTTAAAAAAACTCTAGAATTTGAAGCAATTATTTTTCCTCATCCAAGTAGTACAAAATACCGAATTATCACTTCCAAAAACTTCGGTAATTTGATAATAGACTGACCAATGACAACTAAAATCGTTTTTTTTTGCTTAATATAACTACCTAATAGGTACCTACCGCCATTTCAATATATTTTTCGAATATTTTTAAACTGGCCTCAAGATTTTTACACGAACTGGTGTTGACTAAACAGGATGTCAGAAAAAGGTCGAAAGGACAAAAGATCGAAAGTGACAAAAAGGGAAAAAGTCCTAATTCAAATAATATGGATGATTTTTGCGAGTTCAAAAATGGTCTGTGGTTTTTCAATATTTCTAACATGAGCTACTGCAGTTCTAATCTAATCTAATCTAATCAAACCCTGCGCTAAGATTTTTTTTTTTTTTTTTTTTTTTTTTTAATTTATATTTATTCAAATTTCTTTTCCATGTACATTCATTCAGTTAAAATATTATTGAGTGTCCAATCACAAACGATGACTTTTCACCTCAATTTTAAATACTAGCAACTTTCGCTATTCAGTGATTTCAAATGTAGGAGGTCCTACATGTACAAAAGGGAAAAGGGATACCTTAAAACTAACTTATAAACTATATAAAGAGCGGATCAATGCAGCTGAAGACTGCAATGATTTTTGTCGAAATGCATCAATTATCTTATTGGACATAACATCCAAAGTGTCAACTTCGGCTAATTGATGAAGTTCACTGGTGCTGAACCAGGGAGGAAGTTTCAGAATCATTTTCAGAATTTTGTTCTGAATCCTCTGAAGTTTTTTCTTCCTGGTTAAGCAACAGCTTGTCCAGATCGGCACAGCATAAAGCATGGCAGGTCTGAAAATTTGTTTATAAATTAACAGTTTATTCTTGAGACAAAGTCTAGAATTCCTGTTTATAAGTGGATACAAACATTTAATATATTTGTTACATTTAACCTGGATACTTTCAATGTGATCCTTGTAAGTAAGGTTTTGTCAAAAGCAAGTCCAAGATATTTCACTTGATCCTCCCACTTTAAATTTACCTCATTCATCTTTATAATGTGATGACTTTTTGGTTTAAGAAAATCAGCCCTTGTTTTGTGAGGGAAAATAATAAGTTGAGTTTTTGCAGCATTTGGAGTAATTTTCCATTCTTTCAAATAAGAATTGAAAATATCCAAGCTTTTTTGTAATCTTCTTGTGATGACACGAAGGCTTCTACCCTTGGCGGAGATGCTTGTGTCATCAGCAAAAAGTGATTTCTGACATCCTGGGGGCAAATCAGGCAAGTCAGAAGTAAAAATATTGTATAAAATTGGACCCAAAATGCTTCCCTGAGGGACGCCAGCACGTACAGGTAGTTGATCAGATTTGCTATTCTGATAACATACCTGCAGAGTACGATCCGTCAAATAATTTTGAATAATTTTCACGATATAAATCGGAAAATTAAACCTTTTTAATTTCGCAATCAAACCTTTATGCCAAACACTGTCAAATGCTTTTTCTATGTCTAGAAGAGCAGCGCCAGTAGAATAGCCCTCAGATTTGTTGCTCCGAATTAAATTTGAAACTCTCAACAACTGATGAGTAGTTGAATGCCCAAGGCGAAAACCAAACTGCTCATCAGCGAAAATTGAATTTTCATTAATGTGCGTCATCATTCTATTAAGAATTATTCTTTCGAATAATTTACTAATAGATGAAAGCAAACTAATGGGCCGATAGCTTGAGGCTTCAGCAGGATTTTATCCGGTTTCAAAATCGGAATTACTTTGGCATTTTTCCAACTACTGGGAAAATATGCCAAATCAAAACATTTGTTGAAAATTTTGACCAAGCTACTTAAAGTTGCTTCTGGTAATTTTTAATTAAAATGTAAAAATGCCATCCTCACCAGGGGCTTTCATATTTTTAAATTTTTGATAATAGATTTTATTTCATTCAGATCCGTATTAAAAACTTCATCTGATGAAAATTCTTGTTCAACAATATTCTGAAATTCTATTGAAATTTGATTTTCAATAGGACTCAAAACATTCAAGTTGAAATTATGAGCACTCTCAAACTGCTGAGCAAGTTTTTGAGCTTTTTCCCCATTAGTTAATAGAATATTATCACCATCTTTTAAAGAAGGGATGGGTTTTGAGGTTTCTTAAGAACCTTTGAAAGTTTCCAAAAAGGTTTGGAATAAGGTTTAATTTGTTCGACATCTCTTGCGAACTTTTCATTTCGCAGGAGAGTGAATCTGTGGTCAATAACCTTTTGCAAATCTTTTGAATTCGCTTCAGTGCAGGATCACGAGAACGTTGATACTGTCTTCGGCGAACATTTTCAGACGAATCAGAAGCTGAAGATCGTCATCAATAATGGGAGAATCAAATTTGACTTGGACTTTAGGAATAGCAATATTCCTAGCATCCAAAATTGCATTAGTTAAAGATTCCAAGGCTGAATCAATATCAGCTTTGGTTTCTAAAACAAAATCATGATTTAAATTATTCTCAATATGATGCTGATACCTGTCCCAATTAGCTTTGTGGTAATTAAACACAGAACTATTGGGTCTGGTAACTGCTTCATGAGAAAGTGAAAAAGTTACTGGGAGGTGATCAGAATCAAAATCAGCATGAGTCACTAAAGGACCACAATACTGACTTTGATTTGTCAAAACCAAATCAATTGTTGATGGATTTCTAACAGAAGAAAAGCAAGTTGGCCCATTCGGGTATAATACCGAATAAAGACCAGAAGTGCAATCTCTGAATAGAATTTTACCGTTGGAATTTACTTTTGAATTATTCCAAGATTGGTGTTTTGCATTAAAATCACCGATGATCAAAAATCGAGATCTATGCCGAGTAAGTTTATTCAAATCCCCTTTGAAATAATTTTTATTTTCCCCAGTGCATTGGAAAGGCAAATATGCAGCTGCAATCATAATTTTCCCAAAAGAAGTTTCAAGTTCAATGCCCAAACTTTCAATAACTTTTAACTTAAAGTCACGTAACGTGCTATAAGTCATACTACGGTGGATAACTATTGCAACTCCACCGCCATTTCGATTCATTCGGTTATTAGTTATAACTTTATAATCTGGATCACTTTTCAAATAAGTGCCAGTTTTTAAAAATGTTTCGGTTATAACAGCAACATGCACGTTATGAACTCGTAAAAGTTGAAAAATTCATTTTCTTTCGCTTTTAAAGAGCGAGCATTAAAATTCATAATATTGATGGAATTACTTAGATCCATGATTAAACTTCAGGGTAAGAACAACATCATTCGCAAATTTTAATCCAATCTGGATTGCTTCCATCATGGATGTAGCATTACTCATTGTTTGAATCAAACCAAACAGTGAGTTTTGCAAAAAGTCATTTTTCAAACGTAACATCGCCGAGATCAGAAGATCCCAAAGCGTTGCCAGCAGAAAAATTTTCAAATGAGATTTGAGGTACCTGCCCAATTTCAGAAAGATTGGTAGAGGATTTAAAATTCGTGGATGAACCCGAACCCGAAACGACGTTAGCATAAGAAATGCCATTGTTGATACCTAACTTTTCCACGGTAGGGGTATTTCTAGAATTGTTCGAGTGAGACAGCACGAACGTTTGATTTAAAGATCCAGGTACAACCTGACTTTGAGAAAATTTCGGTTTGGATTTCGGCTGATGCTTAGCACGAGAATCCAAAACCTTTTTTCTGATGGGGCAATCCCAAAAATTTGATTTGTGATTTCCACCACAATTTGCACATTTAAATTGGGTGACTTCTTTCACGGGACAATTGTCCTTGTCGTGAGAAGAATCCCCGCAAACCATGCATTTTGGAACCATGGCGCAATGATCAGTACCGTGACCGAATGCCTGGCAACGCCGGCACTGGGTCAGATTCTGGCCATTACCGCCATGTTTCTTAAAATGCTCCCACTTTACCCGTACATGGAACAAAAACTGAACTTTGTCCAAAAGTTTCAAATTGTTGATTTCATTTCTGTTGAAATGAATCAGATAAAATTGTGAAGTCAAACCAAAGCGAGAAATATTCCCGTTTGATTTTTTCTTCATTGGTATTACTTGGGATGGGGCAAAGCCAAGCAACACCTTAAGTTCGTTTTTGATCTCATCCACCGACAAGTCGTTGGAGAGACCTTTCAAGACCGCCTTGAATGGCCGAGCATTCTTGGTCTCATACGTGTAGAAATTGTGTTTGTGGTTTTCAAATAACCAACAAAAGTTTGGTGATCTTGTAAAGATTCCGTCAACAAGCGACATTCTCCTCTTCGACCAAGCTGGAACGAAACCTTCAAATTGCAAGTTTCCTTGCAATTCTTCAGTTGCGTTCGAAAGCTGGCCAAATCGGAGACGGAAGTCACAACAATTGGCGGAGCCTTTACTCGTTTCTCGACGGCAGAAGGCTCAGTACGAGGAGAAGGTTCCTTGTCATCAGTTTCGGATAAAACACCGAAACTGTTTGTCAATGGAATTGGAGGATTGACCTCACATTCAGAATCAGAATCAGACCTCAGAAGAGGCTGTTTTCTTTTCTGTTTCCGTTAGCCGGTTTAGCGTTCAAACGCTTCACCGACGTAACGACCAAATCTTCAGAAGATTTGCGTTTACCTTTGTTTTGACGCATTTTGCAAGCAAAGTTCTCTTAAAAAGATGGCTTCGTTTGTAAAATACAACAAAATTTCAGGCGGGGTTAGTCTTGAAAAGACTGTTTAGAATTTTGGAAAATAACTCAGGTAGTCTTTAAAAAGACTGTGAATTTTGTTTTGAAATAACTCTGAGCTTAGGTAGTAAAAAAATACCGCAGCTCTAGTGTCCGTTCACCGACCCTGCGCTAAGATGTTACCCGTTACTCAGCTGTCAAAAATCGAGAGACATGCCATTGTATCCCAGTCACGGCGTTCTCACAGGATTCTTATAGAATTCTAGCAGGGCGAAAATATTCTTACTAGAACTATGCCATCATCGCGCTAGAACTTTGCGAGAATTCTCAAAGAATTCTAGCTCAAATGCAATAACCGGTTCTAGCAGAAGCGGCGAAATCAAACGGTTATGTTAGAATCCTGCTAGAATTTTGCTAGAACTATTCTGACAGGCCTTCTGCTAGAATTCTGTAAGAATTTTGCTGGAATGGAGCGGAGAGCATTTTTTCTAGAATCCTGCTAGAATTTTGTTAGAATATGTCAGATTTATTTTCTGCTAGAATTGTTGTAGTAAAATAAAACAATAACTGTACATAACTTAGTTAACATTTATTTTATTATTTATATATGTACACTAGTCATTTTTTTCATTTCATCACACCACAGCTTCATATTTTTCCTCTTCCTAGCGGTCTATCTGGTTTTCTCGAATGAAGGCAATCCTGATTCTGCCTTCATATCTGGGAAGTCTATTTGGGGTTGAAATCCGGCCATTTTCCTGCTTGCAACGCAACACCATCGAAAACCTGTGACAAAAAAGAAAAAAAAATATTTTGTTAATTGTTTTCGCAAAGTTTCCCAAGAGGTGGAAGTTAAATTTCTGTCAGTAAGCGCCCAAGACGGTTCCTTTAAATAATTTCACGAAAATCCTTGTAGAAGAACATAACCTAGGAAACTGGAGTTTACGCATTACGCGGTGTTATTCCCGGATTATCCGTTGAATTATTTTAGACCTTAGAAATCTTTTATACTCTCCAGTTCCTGGGTGTTTCTTAAATACCATTTTCACAATTTCATCAACTTACCTTGTTCCAGAATAATGTGGCACGAAAAAAAAAACCGTCCGTCTTTTAGAAAAAAACCTCCGAAAGAAAGAAAGAGAAGAAAGATGACCGGTGAAAACACGATCAACCACGAGGTTTGCGAAAATGACGTCATTTTCGACAGATATTTTTCCTGCTAGAACATTCTAGCAAAATTCTAACAGAAATCTGACAGATTTCGCCCTGTAAGAGTTTTCTAGCAAAATTCTAACAAAATTCTTACAGATTTCGCTCTGTGAGAATTTTCCGGTAAAATTCTTAGAGGATTCCGGCAGGCCTGCTAGAATAATTCTAGCAGGGTTCTAGCAGAACCAACTCTGCTAGAAATTTCCGTGACCGAGATGGGACATTCCGCACACTCAAACAGTGCACGAGCCACAACAAACTTCCAAAGAGTCATGCTTATGCAACATTTGCTGAACTTTCCGAACAAATACTTTGAAAAGTACACAATTTAGTTTTAAGCCTTATCTACACTCAAACTTACGCAAACTCTTGCGGAAACAATCATCAAGTTGATCCAAAAGTTAGTCGAGTATCGACCATCGGTTGCAGCGATCCCTTTCTGACATCGAAGTAACAAAGTAAACAGGGGCAAAAATGACCGATGCAACAATCTGCGATTTGCCATTGTAGATTCATCGACATTTGATGATGGGTGAAACCCCCGAAAAAATGGTAAAAACTGACTAATTCATCAGTTAACTTTTTTTGTAGGATTATGACAACTCGTGAAGAATACATTCAAACCCTTTATCTTTGTACATCGAAATATTTGATTTTGTCTTTGCCACAACTTTGTAGAACATTGGTACAATCAAACCCCAATGGTTTGACACCAACTGTCAAACAAACGGGGTATTTTTGACACCTCTTTTACACGGAGTTCACACACACTGCCAAACGATTGTTGTGATAGTGTGCGTGAGCGCTGAGTAAAAAGTGACAGTTCGTCACTTTTTAGTTTGACTTTGACCAACCAACGGGGTACAAACTAAAAAGGTGTCAAACGAAAAAGTGATAGGGGGTTGAGTGTACACTTTAAAATATAACCCTGCAGTGTTACAAAAATGCATGATTGAAACATGAAAATTTTCTGTTCTTATAAAAAATAACCTCGGTGGGTTCTGACGATTTTGGAAACATTTCTGGAGTTTTTTTTGAAAAGGTCAAATAAACGAAATTTTAAGTTTTTGCTTTTTGGGTGTTTTTTTAATACCCCTGACTCAAGGCGGTTTCAAAAACACCCAAAAAGCAAAAACTGGAAATTTGGTTTATTGGACCTTTTTTTAAAAAAAACTCCAGATTTCAATGTTTACGAATTCAAAAACATAGAGTTACCGGATATGCTAACAACATTTCTCTCTGTGCACCTTTCTTCGGCAACGTGGCGATTAAATTGTTTGTGTCGTTCTGGAAATATTTTTTTTTTTTGTAATATCACCAAAAATCCAATTTTTTGGACCACTCTATAAGTGGAAATAAGTTGAACTTTTAGGCACTTGTATCAAAAACAATTTTTTTGTTCAGTATTTTCTGTTTTGAACGATGAATCTACTTAACGCATGGATGTTTGGCATAATATTCCATTCAAAAAGTGTTTTCCAGAATTGAACATGAGCATGAGAGACCACCCATGGTTGCTCCTCCGTTGCTGAACAGAACCGTAATATCTTTTCAGCACTACTGATTATAGGCTTCGACGATCGAGTGGTGTTTCCCTTATCAACAGCATGTATGAATGCGCCGAAAAGATAAAACACCATGATTACTAAAGCTTGGTAACGCGAATTGGTAACAGTCATTGGCCACCAACGGTGCCCGCCATGTCAGTTTGTAGATCTCGATTTTAATGCATGCATCCATGGAAGGGAATGTTAGTTAGCCCAGGTTGCTACTAGGGCAGCTGGTTTACCCTGTGCTTACTCCCCACGAGCGCCAGGAACCTGAAAATGTGTTAGTAGGATAGGGTGTTTGGTCAGGATTCATCATAAAATATGATGATGCGACCCAAAATCATAGTGTTTGTTGAACGGTATTTTGTATTATTCTCAAGGCTAGCAATCGGATGCTCCGGATTAGACATTTCCCGTTTATCGGTTGTTAAATTTTAATGAAATGGTTTAATCTTAGACAACCGGCTGTGCACATATAGAACCAAAATCATTTGTAATTAAAGAATGAAGGATTAAACAGTGTAACTATTCCCTAGAGATGATTTTACGAGATTTAAAAGATTGATGTTTAGTGAGGTACTGATTAACGGTGCAAACGGCGAGTTATGATGTTTATCGAGCTGACATGGTATGATAGGGTTTTGTTGTTGGGTGCTGAAGTTGAACTGTATGGCACTGTGTGTGTGTGTATGTGCAACCAACCAAACGGGACCACGCGGTCGCTTCTTACAAATTGAGTTGTTTCCATGTATTTTAGATTTTGAATCTTATACATGCAAATAACTCGCATAGGCATTTGGCAGGTGTTAGCTCTGCCGAGCTTCGGTGACCCATTTCTACGCAGGCTAGCCGTGCGCGAGGTACTTCAGTTTGAATCGACAAGCCCCGCCCTAAAGAACGTTTGCATCAATCGGATTCAAACGTTATTTAGCACTTCCGAGTCCTTGTCAAATGGACAAAGACCCAGCACGTATCGAGCGACTTTGATGTTTCGTTCATGTTTAGAGTTTCAAAAATTCATATTTCCTGATCTTTCTCGTTTGGAGCAGATGGGAATCGAACCCAGGATCATTCGCTTACAAAGCGAACACCGTAACCAGTCAGTCACGGCTGCTCCATAAGTTGAACTGTATGGCACTCGTATCGAAATCAAGACTTTTCAATATTGTTCTGATTTGAACGTTGAATTGAACAATTGAAAAATAATTGTTTTCAGTTGATTACATCTCTGTTTTGATAAAAAAGAAATTAGAAAAAATAAATTAAAGCAAAATGCACTCTTTAAAACATTGCACATGGCTTTACTTTTATTTTGAAATATAGATGCGGAAAGGAAAGGTGATAGTGGATAGTGCGATCAAACAGATCGACATGATGCTCCCGGAGGATATCGCTGAGCCAACGGTAAAGGCCTTCAACATGTGCAGAAACTCTGGTTGGTTTAAGTTTTGAGGTTAAATTTAGTTGAAGTGCAATCGAGTTTTGGAACTATTTTCTTTTCCAGCGGATGGTATCAAAAATAACTGTGAAGCTGCGTATGCCTTTCTGAAGTGTAATAGGGATAATAATCCCAAGTTTTTCTTTGCGTAAGCTTCGGTTGTTGCGAAATGGTGGCCCTGTCGTGATATTGTGATTTGTTTGAAACCAATAAACATGTTATTTTATCAATCGCAAACTTTTATTTCGCCTTTGAGGTGCACACAATAAGTCTAAGAGCCAAACTTATCAAATTAATATCACATTTATGTATCAACTATCATGGTAGGGTTGTCCGTTGTTCGTTTGCGTTAGGTCAGTTCATGAAATTCAGCTAGGGGAAAATAAACTTTGGATTGTTTTGATAAAAGCAGTTCAACAGGACGTACGCCGACTCGCAGTGATCTTTGACGCCCTGAGCTACATCCTTGCAGGCCTCCAGTCCGTTTCGAAAGTCCGGCTTGAAGTCGTCCGGAAGCAGGGTATCGATTTGCTTGAGCGATTTCTCATAGCTGATCTTGCCTCGTTTGGTCTGGAAGGACAAGTTGACAAATTTAAATAAATCCAGCTGTAATTAAGGTCAAATCTTACAGCTTGCATCATGTCTAGCAGACAGCTGACGTAGCATTTGAAGTTCTTTTCGTTGGGAAACACTCCTTTCTTTGCTTCTTCCAGGATATCTGATGGGATCAAAATCAGGGTTAAAACCTCATTAATCCGTTCAAAGCTATTAGCGCCTACCATCGGACATCTTATGCTTCGGTTGGCAAACATTTCGAAACATTCGGGCCGTCTTTTCCATCTGTTCCTTAGTCACTCCCTGTGGGGGGGCAATAAAAAAAGGAGATGCAACAGGTCAACCCAATCAAAAGCCCTCTTTTTCTCCCCTTCAAACGACAACACCTACGCAATCATGTCCGCAGAACTTGGCGTACCAAATAAGAACCGTCAGCAGTAGGGTGGCCCAACTGTCGCACTTCATGTCGTCACGCTATATCACGTTTTCACGAGGGAGGTCTTCATTTCTTGTTTGGTTGGTGGGTGCGGTGCGGTCGGCTCACTTTTGCTCACTTCAACAAGTCATCGCTCCACCACCACCCTCTGTGAACTTTACAGAAAGACACGTGGGTTTATGTTAGGGAAAATTGAAGCGAGGGTGAATCCCTCGCGTTTTTTTTGGCGGATGATTTACGAGATTTGGGTTGTGTTCACTTTTATTGGTTCCACTTGAGATTGATTGTCGAGCTGGGACTGAAGTGCACCCTCGAAGGGAGTGTTGGTTTTATATCTACCCCATCTGCGGTGAGGGATAATTAGAGGTTTTTGTTAATCGGGAAGTGATTTCCTGTGTGTTTTAGAATTGTGTTAATTGGTGATTTCCTCGTGATTAGCCAGGTGTTAACTGGTATCGATATTGGATGTGCATTTAAAAGTTTTGGATTGCAAAATTATTAAGGGGTTACATACATGTGAGAAATCACAAAATTTCATATTACAGGAAATTTTTTTAATCCGCTGAAAAGATGATTTTCAATCAGTCCTAAAAGTTTCATGAAGATATTTCATGATTAATGTAAGGTATGCACATGGGATGGACCAAATTGGCTGAAATTTAAGGTGAAGACTCTCAAGACATATCCCGAGCTACAGGGTGGAATCGAAAATTGTTTTTTTCAGCAACACATTTTTTGGGTCCCTTTTTAGGGTCCCAAACAACCTCCCAAAATTTGGGAGCAATTGGTTAAGCCCACGATTGGCGCAAAGCGAATGAAATTTGTATAGAAATTACTACACTGAAAAAAACCAATTCTCGAAATCGTGAATTAAATTCACGAATGCGAGAACCACGAAGGAATATATTCACGTTTATAGTGCAAATGCACCATACTCATGAATAAATTCCTTCGTGGTTATCACATTCGTGAACTTAATTCACGATTACGAGAATTGATTTTTTTCTGTGTATGGGGAGAAACTTGCATTTTCACATTTTTAATTTTACAAAATTCATGATTTATTGTTTCATTAAACTAACACCGTAGAAGTTTAGCCCTGAATGTCCTGAACAACTCTCCCGAAGACAGTACGGTGCTAACCTGCTTCTAACAAAAGTTACAGATCGTTCAAGAGAGACATTTCGATATACTCGGTAAAAATCATACTTTCTGCCAACACTGCCGAGTCAAACGGAATCTTTTGCAAACAATTATATATTTGATGATTTGGGGTGCAACTTTACTAAATAATGTATTCTGAACACTTCTTTACGTCGATTTTAAGTAAGGTTTATCAAAATATAAGAACATACATGTCTATTTTTAATTTCATGGTTCCTTAGGCAATGTTGGCAGAATATTTGAGTATCATTGATTGTTTCAAAACACGACTATTGAAAACTCTATATCTTTTTTATGACGCACTTAAGCACCATACTTTCTTCAGGAGAGTTGTTCAGGACATCCAGGGCTACACTGCTAAGGTGTTGGTTTGATAGAATAATAAAACATGAATTTTGTAAATTAAAAAATATGAATTCCATACAAATTTCATTCGCTGTGCGCCAATCGTGGGCTTAACCAATCGCTACCAAATTTTGGGGGGTTGTTTGGGACCCTAAAAGGGACCCAAAAAATGTGTTGCTGATTCGATTTTAATCATTTTCAATTTTCCCATATAACTAGATTCTACCCTAATATCCCGTGTGCATGACGAAGCCTGATTTTAACATTTTGTTTTTTAAGAAACACAAAAATCAAAAAACTGACGATTCATTATATAAAAAACCTAAACATATTTTATCTTTTTTTAAAAACCCGATTCAATATCACCTGAGGTGAAATAGAGCCTTTCTTACAAAATGATGAAACTCCGACAAATATATTGGTGCAATTATTTTTTTTCGGAAACATAATGATACCACCCAGTGAGAATTTGACCTAAAGCTTCGAATCTTTTTTTTTTAATTTTAGGGGTACATTATGGGTCGCAAGATAATTATATTTAATTAAGAAAAACATATTGGATTGACATTATTAGAAAAAAAGGGTACTCAGCCTTTCATGTTAGTCTATGATTAACTTAAAAAATATGTATCGATATTGCACTTTGTCGATCAATTATGAAAAGTCATAAAGAACACTGTCACGCGCAGCGTAAAACGCGCAAAAATAAATGCGCAAGCGTTTATGCTTCGACTTGACGACTTGTCGATCTTGCGAGCGAGAATGAGCTGGGACTTTGAATTTGATGTTCAATATATGATTCTGTATAAAACCAAAAATTTAATAGGAAAAATAGGGTAAAAATAAGACGTAAAACACTAATATGGAAATAAATTTTGGAAAAGCTTCACATTTTGGGCCCAAGCAGTTTATGGCGCATGTTTTCGAATGGCTTTTTGTTTGAAACTGAATTCTTTTAATTTAAAAGTGTTATCTATAAAATAGTCCACAAAATACCTTTACCGGTCGAAAATTGTGAAACGAAAAATAAAATGTTCGTCTCCGACCCCACGGCTACAAATCTGAAACATAAAAATTGTGGGTTTTACGAGCGGTTTTCCAATGATGGAAGACACAAATTTTTAACAGCGGATACAGACATCGCACAAGTGTGTCAGAAAAAGAGCTCTCAAAAATCAGGCTTTGAGTTCCGGGTTTCGGACCAAAATTCAATTGAAAGAGCGCATCAAAACCTTCAAATTACACATATGATATTTTTTTTCTGGGACGATTCCTCGCCGTGCGTGAATTTTTTAAGATTTCTGAGAAAAGCGTGTTTCCAAAAGCAAACCTTAAACCTTTCTTTTGTAAGAAAGGCAAAAACATTTTGAAAATCAGTTTTTGTCATGCACAGGGCCAGTTTAACGATCCTTCACCAAAATTTGGAGCCTTTTTGGTCAAAGCAGAAACTGCTAACTTAAAACAGCTATATCTCGGCAATGATACAACCAAATGTCCTCAAATTTGTTTTGTTAATAGATGCACCCAGAACTGGGCATCGGCATACGAGAGGATAAAGAGTACGATTCGGTAGTAAAATGGTACTGTGTGCGGACGGAGAGGATAAATCCCGAAATTACCGAGAGTACTTTACTCATGGTTCATTTTCCAAAAAAGTTCATCAATCAAAAAAAAAGTACCGGTACCGAGACTCGAACCCAAGACCTTCGGCATATTAAACCGTGCCTTTGCCGTATGGGCCACCATGGTTCGGTGACTAAGTGGCGGTCGTTTGTCCATATAAGCCACTCATAGGATGAACTGTTCCAATGAACGAATGAACACGCGAGAGGACTATACGACAGACGGTGGGTCGGTTCCACGGTTGGTTCCGATTCCAATGGCAGAACTTCAAGCGCCAAATCATGCGGCAGCATCAGCAACGACGCACCACAAGCGCAACGACAGAGATCAAAAAACTGGTTGCTTCTGTCGAAGATTCCTCCTCCACCGAAATCTCGATACCCTTGGTCACGAAAACACCAGTAGTGGTCGCTGAAATAGAAAAAAAAAACAATTCAAATCTACTAGAATTGGTCCCCATGATGGGGGTGAGGCAATAGGTATGTCCTCGCTAGGCTACCGCTCATATGACCCTGGCCAAGACTGCCCCAATCTTGCCCAGCAAAGCCTGGATTGGGGATCACCGTTAGAATTCCTGAATTCCATCATAATTGTTTTGTTTTCATTTGCTGCCTCACGCGTGCTCACGCTCAACTTAAAAATATACACACTGAGAAAAGCCGGGCGAGCTGTCACGACAGCAGCGCCATCAGCGCATGGTGAGTGGATGCCGAAACAAAATTGCATTTGAAATAACTGTTTTAAAAGGACGATGGTTCGGCACTCGAGTGTCCCGTCTGTTTGTCTGTGACTATACTCTCGCAATATAGCACTTCCCTCACGTTTCTTTTCGTGAGGACTATCCCCTCGTTCTTTAACGTTGGGTGAGAAAATATAAATTTTAATACCCTGAATACAGATTTATAAAATGTTTAAATGTCTGCTTGTACCAACCTCTGACATTTTTGCCGATTTACATGTATGTAACCCCTTAATTGAACAATAAAAGCCCACATTTCAACAAACCACAGAAACTAATTTTTTTGTACACTCTAGAAAAAAAAAAAAAAATTCATCCTGTTGAAAAAAAAATACGGTGGTGCTTTTACTTCTTGATATGAACTAAAGTCTTTTTCTATTGCTAGATGGCATTGACATCTAAATTCGTTTCTAGAAATTTTGTTTGATAGTAATTAGATTTTCTCAAAAATCATATTTTTTTTAAATGTATAACTATTATATGGTACCAGATTTTGCACTATCATAAAATCTTGCGCAAAAGATGTTGGTTTATCTCTTAAAACATAACTAAAAATTTTGAAAAATTGGAAAATACGTATTTTAGGAAATCAACTAAGTGATAAATAGTCAACTGAAACAATCCGGATTTGTTTTCATGTACCTATTTTTATAATATGTCCCTGTCCTGCCCCTGTTCGCTTAAATGTCCCTTATGCAATTTCTGCAATTTGAGAAATTTCACGAATACAATCATTTCACTGAAATTTCAATGAACAGTGATCTCACACATGCTCTTTTTATTCTTTTGTTGAGTTTGTTTTGCAAATTACCTTGATTTATTGCTTTCATTTTGGGAAAGTTCGCCAGATGGGACTAGGCTATAGTTATGAGCATTTCTTATTTCTCATTGGAAACGTCTTGCAACTAAGTAAAATCAAGATATCCTAGCTAATATCGAAAAAATCGTAAACTAGATGAGTGAACCTATTGCTTTCAAATGTTGCTCCAGAAATAGAGCCTATTCCATTATGAATCTTAAAATCAACAAAAATACATATGGGACATTTATGCGAACAGCGGTAAGGCCATAACCTACAACTTTGCATAAGTCACCAAATTGATCCGAAAAACCATTCTAAAGATAGAGATTTTCACTTGCCCATTTTGTATGACCAGCCCGAAAAGTTGTATGGAGCTTTGTATGGAAAAACTAATTATGCAAAATGGTTAATTTGACAAAAATCAAAATAAAAGGAAGAATCCGAAGTGAAATTTTGCCAAGGCCTTCGGATAATCGAGTCTGGACTGTAATCGATCTTTGATGCTTTTGATGCTTTTGTCACCACATCAATACTTGTCGCGGAAGATTCTTTTCAGAATTTCCGAGTTCTATTGTAAATGCAGTCGTTTTTTGAAATGTAGTTTCCAAGTAATTGATATATCGCGATTGCCAGCCCGATGACTCGCAACTAGATGTTGCACTACATGTAATTACCTGTTCATCGCTTTGTCAGCTCTAGGAACCATGACCGAACATAAACGTTGAGTGTTGACTAGAGATGACAGTACGTTTTCACCATTTAATCATCGATCTGGAGGGTTATTGTTATAAATGCTACCCATTCGATACGGTTCAATATCAGTTGTGTTTTTATCGTAGTAGGAAGGTAACAGCAATTGCAGTGAAGTATGCGATATCTAGTGATTTTAGCCATCGGCTCATACGTATCCATAACAGGGTTGGACCACGTGTCTGGTACGATGACCGTTGAAGACATGAGCCGAGTCGCCAAAGTGATGCGAAACATTTGTCAACCAAAGTTCGGGATTCCGGAAGGTTAAAAGTACTGGAATAACATTTTTGGACGATTTAATTATGAGTGCTTCCTTCAGATGTTGCTTCCGCTGCTTCCAAAGGAGTATTTCCGGACACACCGGAGTTTAAGGTAAACGATTGAAGGATGGACTTTCTTTGCTTTACCTAAAGACCGCTTTATTTTGCGATTGTTATCCGAGCATTCGTTGGTGAAGGTTGTCTGAATCAACATGACTCGTCGCGTCCCGGCGCAAAACGCCGGCAATATTGCCCTACCTGCGGCTCAAGCAGGCAAAAAAGTGGGAATTTCCAAAAGGAAGGTTGAGGCCTCAACTGATGGCCAAAAACCGGGGATTTCCAAAAGGAAGGTGCTTTTGGAAGTGACATCGAACAGCAAAAAGACGAAAAAGAGCGACGGTACTGTACCGATGGATGAGGAGGAGGAGAACTCTTCATCGCACGAGGAGCAGCTTTTGAAGAACAACAAGTTTGCTGGACTGCCTGACGAGGACCAGGTAGCGGAAGCAAAGGAGAATGAAGTGAAACAGCGAAAGGAGAAACTGCCTCCTTTTTATGTGCGGCAATCAGCAGCAACGATCGACTTTCGAGCGGGGCTGGTTGAACTCATCAAGTCTGGGAAAGTCCTAGGCAACATTCGTCTGTGTCAGGACGGATTTAAGGTGCTGGTGCAATCCAGGCAGCACTATCAACTGGTCAAGGATTACTTGACCGAAAACGAGGCGGAGTACTTTACCCATGATGTCGTCATGGATAAGCCGTTCAAAATCGTCGTCAGAGGTCTGTACGACATGCCAGTGGAGGAATTAGCTGCCGAGCTAAAAGTTTTGAAACTGGATGTGTTGGCCGTGCACAAAATGAGCCGACGCAACAAAGACATCAAGTACCGTGACCAGCTCTACCTGCTGCATTTGGCTAAGGGATCGACGACGCTTCCTGAGCTGAAGGCAATTCGAGCGGTTTTCAACATTATCGTGTCGTGGGAGCGATACCGACCAGTGCATCGTGACGTCACACAATGCTTCAACTGCCTGGGTTTCGGGCACGGAGGTAAGAACTGCCACCTGAAGCGTCGTTGCGCCAAATGTGGTACCGATGCGCACATCACATCCCAGTGCATCCAAGATTCGCTGGTGAAGTGCCTCAACTGCAACGGTGAGCATTCGTCAACCGACCGAAAGTGCCCCAAGAGAGCTGAGTTCGTGAAAATTCGGCAGCAAGCATCGACGAAGAATCAGCCTCAGCGTCGTAGAACTCCTCCAGCCCTGGTGGAGCAAAATTTTCCACCTCTTCAACCGCGACGCCAGGTCCCGAACTTGGCACCGTTGCCGTTGGATCCCAGGAAGAGAGCTGAGATGAATCATCCACGGCCGGGTTCCAGCCAGGAGCCGAGACCGCCACCACCGGGCTTCAGCCAGGAGCCAAGACCAACCCAAGAACCAGCAGTTGAGGAAAATGGTAATGATCTTTACACCTCAACCGAACTCCTCAATATTTTCAAACAGATGTCCGCTGCACTGCGTGGATGCAAAACCAAGACCCAGCAGATTGAAGTGCTGACCTCGTTCGTCATCCAGTATGGATCGTAGGTCCCTCAAGCTGCTGAATTGGAACGCTTGCTCCATTAGGAGGAAGAACTTAGAGCTGGTGGATTTTCTTCGCGAGAAGGAGATCGACGTAGCTGCCATCACGGAAACTCATCTGAAGCCCGGTGAAAAAGTTTATCTGCAAAACTACAAGATCGCGACGCAGCTCGACAGGACCACCTCTGGAGGAGGAGGTGTGCTTGTCGCTGTTCATCGTGATCTCAAGCCACGCCGGCTGCCACACTTTAAGCTGGACATCATCGAGGCCGTTGGGGTGGAAATTCCCACTTCTGTTGGCCCAGTACTCTTCATTGCTGCATACTGCCCACGTCAGGTGAATTCCAGAGATGGTTCAGCAGCAAAACTGAAGAGCGATATCCAGAAGCTGACACGGCGGAGCGCAAAGTACATCATCGCTGGTGACCTCAACGCGAAGCATGAAGTTTGGGGCAACAGCAGGAGGAATCGGAACGGAGTGATTCTGCACAACGATCTGCAAAACGGATACTACAACGTTGTGAGTCCGGATCGTCCAACGAGGGTGGCTCGGTCTGGGAATCACTCAATCATCGACTTCTTCATTACCAATATGGCTGAGAACGTGGCTCATCCTGAGGTGTTTGAAGAGTTGAGTTCTGATCACTATCCGGTGGTTGTGGAGGTTGGAGCTTCCGTTACTCCGCAGCGGCAACCAACCCGGAAAGATTACCACAACGTTGACTGGCAGCAGTTTCAGCAAGTGGTCGACAGCAACATCGACTATGATCAACACCCGGAAACTTCTGCCGATATTGATCGTTCGCTGGAGGTGATCCAGCAGGCTATCAACCAAGCAGAGGCTGCCAACGTTCGGGAGGTTCCTGTTAATTTTAAGGTAACTGATATTGACGTAGATACTAAACACTTGATTAGACTTAGGAATGTTTATAGGAGACAATATCAACGGACTGGGGACTATGACAAAAGATTTCAGTTAACAATTTGAACAAAATCATACAAGACCGACTTGACAATATCAGAAATCAAGAATTTTCAAAACATGTAAGCCAGCTTGGGAATTATTCAAAACCATTTTGGAAACTTTCAAAAGTTCTTAAAAACAAACCAAAGCCTATTCCTCCTCTTATTGTTGAGGATTCTCCTTTGATTACATCCGAGGAAAAGGCAAATGCACTTGGGCTTCATTTTGTTAGTTCTCATAATCTTGGCGCTTCCATGACCAGCCGTAAAGAAACATCAGTTGCCAATAGTATTTCAACAATTAATAACTCTACCTTTGAATTTCCTGCAGATTCCCATGTTTCTGGTGAGGAAGTCAAAGTTGCAGTAAACAAATGAAAAATATGAAAGCTCCAGGCTTTGATAACATTTTAATCTAGTGTTGAAAAAACAGAGTGATCAGTTCTTTCAACATCTAGCCAATATTTTCAATAAATGTTTGCAACTTGGTTACTTCCCCACCAATTGGAAACTGGGCAAAGTCATACCAATTTTGAAGCCTCAAAAGATCCAACATCGCCAACAAGTTATCGTCCCATTAGTCTTTTGAGTAGTCTGTCCAAACTCTTTGAGAAGGTCATCTATTCAAGGCTTTTGGATTTTACCAACGATAATAATATAATTTTGAACGAGCAGTTTGGCTTCCGAAAGGGACATAATACTGCTCATCAGCTTACGAGAGTAACTAAAATCATCAAGCAGAACAAGCTTGAGTCTAAATCAACTGCTATGGCTTTGTTGGATGTTGAGAAGGCTTTTGACAATGTTTGGCATGATGGTTTGATACATAAACTGTATTTATACGGTTTTCCAATGTATCTTATCAAAATTATCCAGCACTATCTTTCGGAGAGATCGTTCAAGGTTTTTCTGAATGGGATTGCTTCTGGATTATTCAACATTGATGCTGGGGTTCCCCAAGGAAGTATTCTTGGCCCACTTCTGTACAATATTTTTACATCTGATTTGCCTACTCTTCCTGGTAATGGTGTGTTGTCACTTTTTGCTGATGACACTGCCGTTATTTATAAGGGTAAAATAACCAGATATTTAGTTGGCCGTCTTCAGAAGGGTCTTGACGTTCTTTCCGAATACTTTGGCGACTGGAAAATTCGCATAAATGCAGCCAAAACTCAAACCATCATTTTTCCACTTTCCAAATCGGCCAGATTTGCCCCAAAAGATGATGTTTTGATAAAAATGAATGATGTTTCGATACCCTGGTCAAAGGAAGTTGTCTATTTAGGTCTCATACTTGACTCGAAACTATTGTTTCGGCAGCATGTAGACAAAATATTGAACAAGTGCAGCATTCTCATCAGGTGTTTGTATCCTTTAATTAACAGAAAATCAAAGCTATCTTTGAAAAATAAGTTAGCAGTTTACAAACAAATAATTTACCCCGTTATTGAGTATGCAGTACCTGTTTGGGAGTGTTGCGCTAGAACTCATAAATTGAAGCTCCAGCGTGTCCAAAACAAGGTACTCAAAATGGTTTTGAATGTTCCTGGCTGGACAAGATCAAGTGAGGTTCATGAATTAGCAGAAGTAAAAATGTTGGATCAGAAGATTCAAGAAAAATGTTTGAAATTCAGGGAAAAATGTGCTATATCTGAATACCCCTTGATTCAAGGATTGGTTTAGTTTATGGTAAGTTTAAGTTAGTTTTAGGTTAGGTTATGTTTTCTTAACATTTTTTTCCTCATTGTACCTAGTGTTACAAAAATGATAAATCATATACTTTCCAAGTTATAAAAATGAACAGTGTTTAAATCACGAAAAGCAAACTAAAGCTGAAGAGCCACAGCTGACCACTTATTATGTAAACCAAATGTAATTATTATAAGATTGATTCAATAAAGTATATTTAATTCAAAAAAAAAAACCGCTTTATTTTGCTGCAGTGCTACGCTTCCTGTTTAATGGATCTAACACAAACTGTGAGAAATTTGAGGAAATTTAATCGAATTTAAGTTGATGAAACTATTTTTCTTAGTCGAAAAAAGGCAAGCTCAACTACGACGCTGCGTATGCTCAGGTTCAGCTTCTCCCCGAGGAATACAAGGAACCGTTCCGAATCGGGCTGGATTCGTGCAGGTATGCCGCCGACGGAATCGAAGACAAGTGCGAAGTTGCCTACGTGCTGTTGACCTGCTTCTTCAAAGCAACGCCCAAGTTCTTTTTCCCGTAGGGAATCGGTGCATGAAGGCGTAGTTTAAGGATGTTTTTAAAATTATAGAGATGTGCTTGCAGTAGGTTTTCTTTTGAATATTTTGTTGAAAGTGGCCTTGATTCGAGTTTGGGAAACTTCCAAGGCAAACGCAAGTGTTCCCAAGCTGCATCCGAACGTCAGAATGAGGTAAGCTCCCAAGAAGTGCGAAACCGTTAGCTTGATAACCTCATCGTCACCACCGACTTTGCGAGCGTTCCAAATGTTCTGTTGTACCGTCGTTAGTAGATATCGATTAGCCGTCTGTAATGCGGGAAAGTGAGATTTTGAGCTGATCCTTGGAACGATATTCTTACCCGCAATTCCCAGAAGTCCTGCATGCCGGATTGTTTGACCGTCATTATCATGTCGTTGTACGGCTCTTTGAAGGGGCAGGTTTTGGTCACCAGGTGAGCAACAGTTTCCCAGTACAGGTCGTCCTTCAGCAGCTGCAGCATGCTAGATGCTTCTAGATCGACAAACTCGGCCGGAACAAAGTGCTCGAACTCGGTCCGCTCGCCACAGTATCCGAGATCGTGCGTCTTGCTGTGCCTTACGAGGTAGTCCTCGTCAACGACCAAGTAGTTTTTGACGAGAGTTTTGACGTACGGCTGGAACAGTTACAAATCTGAAGAGTATTAAATAGGATTAGCTGGATGAAATTATACCTGTGTAGCGTACAGGATAGAGAAGATCCACGAAAGGGCTCTTCCCGCGTACGGCATTCCACTATCGGCAAGATCCATGGTAGTGTCAATGGGTTTCTCGTACTGAGGTATGGTCATAACACCGGCCAATCCTCCACCGTAGCTATTGCCCACCATAAATCCAGCAAACAAAAGCGATGTGAACAGAAAAACAGACGACACCATATCCGTCCGCATACGGGCACTTTGCTCCATGTAGAACCCGATCATGGTCAGCAGGGAATCGCTCAGCGTGACTGGCATCTCGTTCTGAGGTTGCAGCAGCTTGTAGCGACCTCCCTCGATCAACCAGACTGCCACGGTGGCAACAATGAAAGTGATCAATACCGCGATCCACAGGGATGCCGTAAATGAAAGGAAAGGAGTCCGCCAAGGTGCCAGGAGTCGTGGTTTTGGAACGAGTACAGTGATTCCGGATCGACTCACGTGATGAGTATAACTTGCGTAATCGTACGGTTTTCGCCTAAAATAAAAATGAATTGTTGAAATCTTGCTTCAACATTTAATTTAAGTCAGCGATACCAGAAGTAGATGGCAGCTACCGCTATATCAGCACGCCGTTCAACGACTGCTCCCAGCAAACCCGTTCCGGTGCGGTTGTCAAAGACTTCACCCCAGAATGCGGACTCGTCTAAAATGTTTACCTTTTTACCGTGGTCCTTATACCCAGCAAGACTACAACCTTACCAAACGACGCCTCGATGGTGCAGTTGTGAATTCGGCAAAATTCCAAAATTAGAGTAGGTTCGGTACCGTCCAGAAACAGCGGCAAGTCTTCCTTCATAAAGTTGGGGTCATAGCGAGCATTGGCCTTCTCGGGGGTCTTGAATTGTAAACGGTTAGAACATTTGTTTCTTGAGCTTCTTTGCGAAGCTTACCGATTGTTCATAGTAAGCATAAGGTGGATACATCAAAGTGCTCAACCGTATCGGGAATCCTTGCATGTCTTTGAACTTGTCCGGAAAGTAGTCCGGCGGTTCGATGGGAACGATTTCAACATTCCACGAACCTCGAGTTCCATTGTTGAAGATATTGGTAGTGTAGAACTTGATCGACTCAGTCCCCTCATCTGGACAGACAAAAACGACTTCCGGCAGTTCCAGAATATTCCGATGACTTTTCAGCATGTTGAGCTTGGTAACATCTGCCGATTCCATCACGCCGATCAGCCTCTTTCCGGAGGCACGTTGGTTGGACTGATCGTGTACGAAAACAAACGAATCCAGGAACGGAGCGAACGCCGCTTCGGACACTACGAAGGCTTGGCATGCGGCGTCCACCGCTTGCAAGAACGTCTCGTTGAACTCGGAATCCACGGTGATCGTGATCAGTGGGATGGGCGCGTTGAGGTGGAGATCGTCATCGTGATCTTTGATGAGGCACACGGTGTAGTACTGGGACATGAACGTCACCGCCAGGTAGTTGATTGCGGTGATGACGGAGTAGTTTTGGGTGGAATGAACTGCTAGTAGGTCCATGGTTAAGGTTGCGAAGAGCCGCCACTAGAATGCGTCTTGTGCAGCTTTGTGCGTAGCTTTTATTGGGAAGTTGACAATTGGATGGTAATTTAAAACTTTCCACGCGATTAACATTGAACTGGTTTGATTAATGCAGTTAATTCTATTTTGATGCGTAGTTGTGAGTCTTTGTACTGCATAATAATTTTATTAAATATGATGACGTGCGTTTCCTTATATCCCTGACTTAACTATGTTCTCGAAGTTGTTAGAAGAAGGACATTAATTTTCTAGAGAAGTCAAAAAATTCCACAGCTTTTCCTCCAATTATGTGTAACTTGACAATGACAGTTTCTTGCATGAACCATATTAAATCTGTGACATAGAATGACAGTGACCTTGGTGAACTACCGCTTATTAAATGTAATTAAAGTGTGTAGCATTGATGTTACAATGTGTAAAAGATTTGAGAGAAATCTTTCAAATATTCATGTCACGGTCATATTGACCCTTCGTTTGAATAATTGTCTTGAATTTCCACTAAATCGAGAATGCAGTGCCTCTAGTACAAATGCAACCGTTGCTAAGCCACATCCAATTGCCAAAATAAGGTAAGCTCCCAAGAAGTGTGAAACGGTAAGCGCTATAACTTCATCGTCACCACCGGCTTGGCGGGCGCCCATGATGTTCTTCTGCACCGTAGTCTGCAGGTAGCGATTCACGGTCTGGGAAGAAATAGTTCAACCGTAGGAATACCTGAATCTGTATGGAATTCCACTCTTACCTGCAGCTCCCAGTAGTGCTGAACGCCCGTCTGCTTCACTTTCATGATCAGATCGTTGAACGGTTGCTTGAAGGGGCAGGTTTTTGTCACCAGCGCCGCTACGGTTTCCCAGTACAGGTTATCCTTGAGCTTCTGCAGCATGGTGGACGCTTCCACGTCAACGAACGAGGACGGCACAAAGTGGCCGTACTCAGACTGCTCCACGCAGAATCCCACGTCGTGTGTTTTGCTGTGATCGACCAGGTAGTCCTCGTCGACGATTCGGTAGTTTTTGACCAGAGTTTGGACATGGGGCTGAAAATGTACGGAAATGCTCTTCTTATCATTGAGTAGGATACCACGTGTAATTGAACAACCTGAGTTGAGTAAAGAATTGAATATATCCACGACAAGGCTACTCCTACGAACGGAAGCCCGCTTGCCGCCAGATCCTTCGTAGTGTCGATGGGTTTCTCGTACTGCTTCACAGTCATTACCCCGGCTAAACCTCCACCGTAGCTGTTGCCTACCATGAATCCGGCAAATAGAAGCGACGTGAACAGAAAGATACACGACACCATGTCGGTACGCATGCGGGCACTTTGCTCCATGTAGAAGCCGATCATCGTCAACAGGGAATCGCTCATCGTGATTGGCGTTTCGTTCGGAGGCTGTAGAAGCTTGTAGCGACCTCCCTCGATCAACCACACTGCCACGGTAGCAACAATAAATGTTACGAAGACTGCGATCCACAGTGATCCGGTGAAGGACAGAAAAGGAGTCCGCCAAGGAGCCAGAAGTCGTGGCTTTGGAACCAAAACGGTGATCCCAGATCGGCTCATCTGGTGGGTGTAGGTTCCGTAGTCGTATGCTCTTCTCCTGGATTAAGACAGATTTAAATATCGATCTGATTAATTTAACATAGAATTACCAATAGTAGACAGCAGCCACGGCTATATCAGCTCGTCGTTCAATCACTGCTCCCAGAAGACCCGTTCCAGTGCGATTTTCAAAGACTTCACCCCAGTACGCTGTCTCATCTGGAAAGAGCGTTATCAATCCCAATGCCATTACTTTGATTTACGGTTGAACCGTAACCCACCGAAAGACCCCTCCACGGTACAATTGTGTATCCGGCAAAACTCCAGTATTAATATGGGCTCGGTTCCATCCATGAATAAGGGTAGATCTTCCTTCATATATTTGGGATCGTAGCGAGCATTTGCCTTTTCGGTAGTCTTAAATTAAACATGTCATATCTTTCAAAGAACTCACATAGAAAACTCTTAAAACATACCGACTGTTCATAGTGTACAAACGGAGGGTACGAGCAGGCGATCACTCGGATCGGATACCCCTGCATGTTCCGGAACTTGTCCGGGAAGTAGTCCGGAGGCGTGATCGGAACAATTTTGACGTTCCACGTACTCCGAGAGCCATTGTTGGAGATGTCGGTAGTGTGGTACTCGATCGAACCGTTCGGCTCATCCGGGCAAACGAAAAGTACCTCCGGTACCTCCAGAATATTCGGATGATCCGTCAGCTGCTCGAGCTTAACTCGGTCAGTTGAATCCATAACGACAATGAACTTCTTACCCGGCGAGCGCTGGTCCGAGCGATCGTGCACGAAAACGAACAAGTCCAAGAACAAAATGAAGGCCTTTTCGGATACTATAAACGCTTGACAGGCGCCGTCCACTCCCTGTTGGAACGTCGCGTTGAATTCCGAGTCCACGGTGATGATGAGCACCGGTATGGACTCGCTGAGAAGGAGGTCCTCATTGGGCACTTTGATTATGCACACTGCAAAGTACTCGGAGAAGAACGTTAGTGCAAGAATGTTTACTATGGTCAAACCTTGCACAATTGTCGAGTTGGGGAACGCATCAACTGCAAGAAGATCCATTGAAGGGCTGGTAAGGATATCAAATGACGATCTTGCAATGTTTTGCCTTTTGTTGCGTTATTGTTTTTATCCAGCTCTCAATTATGAGTTAATAATAAATGAATTTAAGGGACTGGCTTCAATTTATGTAATACAAACCGGCTGGAACAATCTGTAGAGAAGCATATCTTTGTGTGCGGTATTTCTGATTACCTACTAGTTTTAGTAACAAATTGCTTTGTATGGGTTATTTAAATAATTTTGTGTCAAATTAATATCAAAGAACTTTTCCTGGATTAATTAATGGGAATGAAATTAAAATTTGAACCGCATTAATGTTCATTGTGTTTCATCATATGGGAATCTGATTGATTGAGCCAATCTCAGGATAATCATTTTGAATTATGAAACAATCCGGTGAGACTTAACAATGACTAATTTATTTCATAGAAGGCAAAGATTTTAATGATCGCTTCGTTTGCGGGACAGGGCGAAATAGTAACTTCATACACACAAAAAAGGGAAGCAACATCATCTGACAAGATTGATAGTATATGCGTCATCTAAAGTAAAAAAACATTACTTTATCCACCTTAAGGTGGTTAGTGCCTTCCTCGCAATATAAGTGAATACACTACACAGCCTCAACAAAGTGTATAAATATCTCTTATTTTTATCAAAATATCTGAGATCCGGCCTCAAAAATTGTATTAAAAACACTAGAGTACTTAAAACTTTTGATAAGGTTCTCAGATCTTCAATCATTTGGGCTTGTCTGAAAGGTCCTTTGATTACCTATCTAACGATGGGTCGCATGATAGATCCGGACAACTTTTTCATCAAAATATTTGAGATCCGCCCTCAAAAAAGTGTATAAATAACACTTAAGCGCTCATAACTTTTGATGGGGTTGTCAGATCTTCAACCTTTTCAACGCGTTGGAAAGGTCTTCCAAATACCTTTCCAAAAATGTATAGCATGACGGGTTCTCTTACAAAAACCACCCTTTTTACAATCTTCCGAAATTGAGCTAAAATAGTTTTTTCAGCATAACTTTTGAAGTACTTTTCTAAACTTCATGATATTAACTAGGGTCTTGTGGGACCCCAAGACGGATCGAATGAGACCAAAACGGTCCAAATCGGTTAAGCCAGTCCGGAGATAATCGAGTGCATATTTTTCGGTGCACGGACTCACATCCAGACACACGCACAGACATTTGTTCGATAGGTATATGTGAAGGTGGGTCTACGAGGTCGAATAAAGAAGTTCATTTTTCGAGTGATTTTATAGCCTTTCCTCATTGATGTGAGGAAAGCAAAACGACAACTTTATTTTTGATGTCCATTTACCGACTGAAACTTGAGAAAGTGTAAGTTAAATAGTAGTTTATTCAACAAGTTGCAAAAAG
Source organism: Culex quinquefasciatus (assembly GCF_015732765.1). NCBI lineage: Eukaryota > Metazoa > Arthropoda > Insecta > Diptera > Culicidae > Culex > Culex quinquefasciatus. The sequence goes on from NC_051863.1 coordinate 42,013,507, forward strand.
AAGATTTTTTCAGCACGAGTCGTACATTTTTTTTTTCGATAATGGTTTTGAAAAGTTCAACTTTTAAGCACCCATTTCAGCGCTGCAAAATAGATTTTTTCAGCACTGGTTTTGAAAGGTATTAATTTTCCATTCTGTTATTTTTTGTAGGAAAAAATAGTCCGTTTCGTTTCTCCATAAGAACAGGAAAAGCTGACAGTTTCACAGCGGAATTGCAAAAAAGTATCATTTTTTCTATGAAGAGTATCAGGCCGCATTTACAAAGCGGATTCAGTGGCTATTTCTTAACTTAATGTTAACATTTTAAGTTGAATGTTAACATTCCATAGGTCGCCTTACCTAAGGTGTCGTGATAAGGTATTGCTTGTGACGATACACGGAATCGGTTGCTGCGTATGAAACGGAATTGAGTTGACTGGCCGATTTTCTGCACTTCTTTTGCACAAGCGATTCCAAGAAGAAGATAAACAAAAACAAAACAATCAGCATGACAAGTCTTTGATTTGGGAGTACGAACAGTGAATACAATTTAAAAAGTTCAAGAATTGTGTCTATTTATTTGATGATTTAAACTTGTAGTGTACAAATGTTTCAAATACAAACACAGCTGTACCAAACGTAGATCCAAACCCAAGAATCATGAATGCACCCAAAAAGTGCGACACTGTCAAAACTTCCGCCTCACCCTCGGTCTCCATCTGTCTGCTGTACAGTAGGTTGCGCTGAATTTTGGTGTTCATGTATCGGACTACGGTCTGTGAAACAAAGTAGTATATAGTAATTTATCATTATAGCTTCAAAAGAATCAACCAACCTGTGCCTCCCAGTAGTACTGAATGCCTGACTGGTCAACCCTCATGATAAGATCGTTCAAGCGCTCTTTGAAGGGCCAAGTTTTGGTAATGGCTGCGATGCAGGTCTGCCAGAACAGATCATCCTTCAGCAGTTGCAACAGCAGGGAAGATTCCTCGTCCAAAAAGTCAACCGGACTAAAGTGGTCGAATTCGCTGCGCTCGCCGACGTAGCCGAGATCACGTTTGGTCCGGTGTTCAATCAATTCCTCAGTGTCTAATATTCTGTAGTTTTCAACAAGTGTTTGGAGGTGGGGCTAGAATAAGTTTTGTTTTTTAAACGTTATATTAATTAAATAGAATGCTCACCTGCGTTGAAGTCATGATGGAAAGTATCCAATTCACAGCAGTTGCAGCCCACAGCATTCCACTCGCAGCCAAATCATACGTGGTATCAATCGGTTTTTCATACTGAGGGATTGTCATGGTACTTGCCAGTCCGGCTCCGTACATGTTGCCGATCATGAATCCAGCGAAAAGTAACGTCGAATAGAGGAATATGCTGGACATCAAATCGTTATGCATGTCCGAACCTTGCTCCATGAAGAATCCGGTGAGGACCAGCACAGAGTCGCTGAATGTTTTAGCTTGACCGTTGGATCCGGTCACACGAACTCGAATGCCATCGCTGATCCAGACTGCGAAGATTCCCAGACAGAACGCTGCCCCAACGGCAAGCCAAAGCATGCTGCTAAACGACAGCAAAGGAGTTCGCCATGGTGCGAGTAATTGCGGTTTGGGGACAAGCACGGTGATACCGGATCTACTCAAGGGTGCGGTATACGTAACGAATCTATATGGCTCTTCCCTAGAAGTATAAAATTATTATTTTTAAGGAGAAAGAAGATCGTCAATTCAATCCTACCAGCAATAGATGGCAGCCACGGCATAGTCGGCCTCTCGTCTAAGTACCGCTCCAAGCATTCCGGTGCCCGTGTGGTTCTCGAAGACCTCTCCCCAAAGCTCATCCTCATCTGAAGGATCATTGAAAGTAATTTCGTGATAGCGTTTCTATTAAAAATCATACCGAAAAAGGCCTCAATGGTGCAGTTGTATAATCGACAAAATTCCACCAGTATCAAAGGTTCTTGGCCATCAACCAGCAGTGGAGTGTCGGGCGTCCCGTACTGTGGGTCGTAACGAGCATTGGCCTTATCGAGCGTCTAACGAAAGAAACAACTTTACATTCAGAACGTTCAGGAAAGTTCAAATCGTACCGTTTCCTCATAATACGAGAAGGGAGGGTAATCCAAGGTACGCATCCGAATCGGTACACCTTTGAAGTCGGCACCCTTTTCAGGAAAGTAGTTTTCATCCGTCACAGGAACTATTCGGGTGATCTTTGATCCTCTTGAACCGTCGCTGAACGTTTCGGTTGTAAACAGCTGGACATCCGAGTTCCTTTCGCGCAACAACACCACGAATAATACATCTGGTAGTTCGGTTATAGCTGAATGGTTGCAAATTCGTTCAATCGAGTCAAAGTTTTCCACTACTGCGACCAGCTTCTTGCTGGAGGTTCGTTGTTCTGAAAGCTCGTGAACTTCAAAAAAGGCATCCAAAAATCCAAAGATTGCAGATTCCCCTTGGACGATAAAGGCCTGGCATCCACCGTCAACGCCATTTTGGAAATGATGCAAAAACTGCTGATCCTCTGTGATGACCATTGAGGGACTTTCCACGTTGAAAAATACATCGAAATCAACCGGTTGAATTATGCAGAAGCAGTAATAAGCTGAGAAATGTGACAGTATTAAATTATTGAAAAAGTTCGCAACATAGGAATAATCTGAAGTATCAAAATGTTGGAAAAAGCTTGATGTGTTCATTGTAGAATCGAAACTGAAGGTATGCGGAAGGAAATCTTTTGAAAGTAGTCGAGTACGTTGGCATTAATGCACATTTGATTGCGTGCTCGTTTTGATCATTCTGATTTTATCGGTCAACGTAAATGTTCTCATTGATATTATCGGTGTGTCACCAATAAACAGATGTGCCTTTGTGGATATGAATACCTGGAAATGTATACTTAAATCAGATCTCAAGTTTTTTTCTATTTGTCTTTGGTTTGATTATTTATTTTGAAGTGCCATGACCGCTCAATGTATTTATTACAAAATACACAGCATTTTTATAAACATAGATTTCAATAATGTTTGTAACACGTGCCAAAGAACCTTGTTTTTTTTTAAATATATATTGAATTGTGACAACATGACTAAGCAAATCGCTGAGAATGTAATTTAATATTTAACAATAACATGTGTAGCACGTGTCAAGAGTCTATCTTTTTTATACAACTAAATCTTGAAGATTAATAACATGACAGAGCAATTCTCGGATATCAAGCAATTATTACACAAAGTGTGTGTGCGTGTGTGTGTGCAACCAACCAAACGGAACCACGCGGTCGCTTCTTACAAATTGAGTTGTTTCCATGTATTTTAGATTTACATTCTATACATGCAAATAACTCGCATAGGCATTTAGATGGTGTTAGCTCTGCCGAGCTTCGGTGACCCATTTCTACGCTGGCTAGCCGAGCGCGAGGTACCTCAGCTTGAATCGACAAGCCCCGCCCTGAAGAACGTTTGCATCAATCGGATTCAAACGTTATTTAGAACTTCCGGACCCTTGTCAAATGGACAAAGACCCAGCACGTATTTAGTTGGTAGTAACAATATTCTTATTCCAGTCATAGCTCACCAAGCCGTAGTGGCATTTTTGCTTACCAACCCAAACGACGGGGAATTGAACCCCGACTCGAGCAACTTTGAATTTTCGTTCATGTTCAGAGCTTCAAGAATTTATATTTCCTTAAATTTCTCGTTGGGAGCAGATGGGAATCAAACCCATGACCATTCGCTTACAAAGCGAACGACGTAACCAGTCAGCCACGGCCGCTCCTTTATAGTAATAATTTGGTGTGGTTGTCTTGAATGTCGTGTGTGTATGTCAGAATATATGAAAGAATGGATGTCTCATAAATAGAACGAGCTCACCAGTTAACTTCTCTTCAAACGTCTTCAGGGGGCTTGTAACAACAGCGGACACCAGATTTGCTATGGTAAGCACGCGGCGAAATATGCCAGTTACCGCTTGGGCTGCTTCTGCTTGCCTCCGTCGTCCTCCTTTTCCATCTCTTAGGGAACTTGCCACGAAAAACGCTGCCGGCGCACTAATCCGTGCCCCGACGGGGACCGTTCATGCTGTGACCGAGGGCTGCCTAACTTTCTGCGCTCTCAAACTCGGGCCAGGTCTCACATGCTTCCGGTTCCGGTCGAACCCATCACCACCCTGGCCTACCGGGTTTTTTGACGGCCGCCCTGGAACGAGCACACGTCCTTGATTGAACCGTCCTCCTCCAGCACCGCGATCCATCCAGGCCGGATGTGAGAAAACCACTTCACTTCCCGACGACTTAAACACAAAATTAACTTTTTCTTCAGACCCGAAATTCCAAAATTGGGAAAAATGACGCAGAGCGAAAAAAAAGTTCAACCTCGCGCACCGGTTGCTGCGATCAATCTCTATCAAGCAATTATTACACAAAGATTGAAAAATGATATCGTTGCCGAATTTTTTGCCAAATCTGTTAAGGTTCCCCCTTAATTTATTTTCCAAAAATGGGGGGGGGGGGGATGTCTGGAATAGATTTTTTTCATTGAAAAAAAAAAAAAAAGTGAAATCAATTGCAAACTGTTTAGAATACAGAGCACCACTTACACCGACCAACAAAATTTCTGCGCAGGCTCAAATCGAGAGGAAGCATAAAGCTTGGGGTCCCCAGAAATACGTGAACTTTGATTGTTTCAAAAATATTTAGACAGGGCCGAATGGTTTTTCTCCAAAGCTAATATGGAGAATTAATGCTGTTCGCTACTCCCACATATTGCATGCAATGTTTGCTTGTATGCAACATGCTGATAAGATGGGTTTGGACACAAATTTCATAGAAAATCAGGATCCTGCTTCAAAAAAGTACATAAATATCACATAAGTAGTCATAACTTGAGACAGGGTTCCCGGATCTTTAATGTTTTAGACTCGATAAAAAGGTCTTGCGATTACCTAACCAACTATGTGTCGCATGATGGATCTGGACATAGTACACATCTGGAGTTTTTTTTAAAAGGTCCAATAAACCAAGTTTTCAGTTTTTGCTTTTTGGGTGTTTTTTAATACCCCTGACTCAAGGCGGTTTCAAAAACACCCAAAAAACAAAAATTGGAAATTTGGTTTATTGGACCATTTAAAAAAAAAACTCCAGACATGAATATAAGTGAGATCCGGCTTCTAAAAAGTACAATAATTTAACACAAAGTAGTTTTACACGTAGCATTTATTCTTGCTGTCATAAAAGCTAGTGTCAGACACCAACTCAACAGATATTGTTCATTTTTTCATGGTAAATTTCGATGAGAGTAATTCCGCGAACAAAAATAGAAATCCAGAAACGTGCCCCAAAGTAAGGAGGAAAAATGCACCCAGAAAATGTGACACAGTTAGAATTTCAGCTTCACTGTCCGTGCCGAAAAGATGCCCCCTTAGAATGTTCCGCTGGAGGTTTGTACCCAGATATCTGTTCACTGCCTAAAAGTAATCAAAAACTTTTTTTTTGCATGAGAGAAATAATAGCTGACCGGACTAACCCGAAGTTCCCAGAAGTGTTGGACGCCCGACTGGCGGATTTCCATGATGAGGTCGTTGAGCCGAGATTTGAAGGGGCACGTCTTGGACACGTACGCGGTACAGCTTTGCCAGAGCAGATCTTTCGACAGCAGTCTTTTTTGCCTGGAAGTTTCCTCGTCGAGAAATTCCGTCGGTACAAAGTGTCCAAACTCGCTGTGTTCTCCGACGAAACCAAAATCGCGAGTTTTTGCTAGTTGTTTCAGGTGGTCCAGATCTTCTACGCGGTAGTTTTTCACCAGTGTTTGCAGGTAGGACTGGAAAGCACAATTTAAAATGTAATTTAAGCGTTAATGATGTACTCATCTAAAAGTTCTTACTTCGCTGGCTAACGTAAATGAGTTCACCCAGGCTACTACTTCAGCTCCCCAAAGCATACCACTGTCCGCTAGGTCTTTGGGGGTTTCGATGGACTTTTCGTACAGGGGAATTGTCATCACACAGGCTAGTCCAGCTCCGTACTTGTTACTAACCATGTATCCCGCAAAAAGTAACGATGTGTACAGAAAGATACACGCTATCAAATCGTTGTGCATCGAAGCATTTTGTTCCATAAAGAATCCGGTTATGGTGAGTACGGAGTCGCTGAATGTTTTAGATCTTCCGCTGCTTTGAGTGACCATTTTGTGACGGATTTTTTCCACCAGCCAAACAGAACCGACTCCAATGCAAAATACCACCGATACAGCAATCCACAGATGACTAGTGAAGGACAGAAAAGGTGTTTGCCATGGAGGCAGCATCTGCGGGCTTGGTACGAGCACGTTGACCCCAGAACGACTGAGTTGGAACGTGTAGGTCAATAGCTTGTATGGTTCAACCCTGCAGGTGTTAATCTCACATTGGTATGCGACTAAATGACCTGCATCAAATTACAAACTTACCAGTAGTAGAGTGCACCTACAACAAAATCTGCTTGGCGATTCGCAACAGCTCCTATTGCTCCTGTGGCTGTTCCGTTTTCGAGTACGGTTCCCCAGTCATCTAGAAAATTGCAAAATCATATACACTCAAACCATATGATGAACTTCAAAATTGATGCAAATTACCTGGATATACTTGAATTGAACAGTTATACTTTTGGCAAAATTCCACCAAAACCAAGCTTTCGTGACCATCTAACATTATAGGCACATTTTGATCACTGTAATCGATATCGTATTGGGCATTAGCCAGCTCCGGAATCTGTAAAATTCAAGTAAAAATTCTTTTTTAAGCTTTGGTTCCCATGATAAAACTCACCGTTTGCTCGTAATACGTGTAAGGGGGATACATCATCGCACGGTATCGCATTGGGATGCCATTCAAATTTCTAGATTTATCGGGGAAGTAGTCAGGAGGGATAATCGCACGTGGTTCGACTACCGATGGTCCTCTAGAACCGCCACCTACAATGTGTGTTGTGTAGAGTTGCATGGAACTGTTCGCGTTTTCAAGAATTATCAAAATATCTGGAATATCTAAAACTGGTATGAATAAAAGGGATGTCACTCTAGGCAACTTTTAACCTTTGATAGAGGAGTGAGAAAATAAAAGTTCAAAAGTTTTCAAGTCGTCAGAGTTAAGAACGGATATTAACTTTTTGCCGGAAAAACGTTGATCAGCGGAATCGTGCACGGGTAGAAACGAGTCTAGAAACGGTTCTATGGCTTTCCCATAGACGATGAACGCCTGACATCCGGTGTCTATGCCCAGCCGGAAAATTGTGTTGAAATCTTGATCCATCGTAATGATAACTGACGGAATAATCACATTCTGATAAAGAGGTTCGTCTTTGGTTTTGATGATACAAGTTCCATGAAATTCATTGAAGAAAATGTTCACAACATAGTTCAGAAGCAAAGACAACGATGAATTTGTCAAATTATGAGTCACTTGGTTTAGTGTCTCCATGGTGTGTGAGAAGCTACCAGCTATTCACAAGAGGAGTGATTGATAAATGATCGATGGAAAGTTTCCGCTCACTGCTTTGATGACGGGTTTAGACTGCTGTTTTAACTGCTTGTTTGCAATCTCGTGAAAATAATGATTATTTTTCATTCAGTGTTACTGCGGGCCATTCGATATATTACGATGCCGCTCTGCTATGCTAAATAAAAAAACCAGCTTAATACAAGAGAACACAGAAGCTTTAGTAGTTTACTCGTCGATTGTCGTAAAACTCTGTCAATGCTTCATAAGTTGTCTTCAAGTCAATAATTAGCTCTTATTTTTATTTTTTCCATTTGCTTTATTTTTTTTCATGCACTTCTGTTTCATTGTTTACTCTAATTTTAAATAGTGCTGTTATACAACTCGGATCAATTGAACATACAATTATTATGTCTTAATTATGGTAAACCCATCTGTTAGGTGATTTTGGTAAGTTATAGAGCAGCTGTTGTTGTTTGTTGATTTTATTTATAATAATAGTAATAATACTCTCCTATACATCATACGAGATGTAATCGTACAATGTTTTGAATTTTGTCAATTTTGAACAGGGCATTTTTAAACTTTTTTTTATATTGGGGTAATTCTCCACCAACTCACACAGCAGTTGCCCCGACCCCTCTTCGATTTGTGTGAAAATTTGTCCTAAAGGGGAAATATGTAAAAGACGCCCGATTTGGTGGCGTACTCAAAATATAAAAAAACGTATGAAAATAGAAGTCTAATCAACTGAAAACAATATAAAATGCTTTTTCTGCGATGATAATCATATTAAGCATGTTGGTTTGTTTAAAAAAAAAAGATTTTTATGGAATTCCAACGTACAGCACCGCCAAAATTTTAAGAGCCATATTTTCGCTAAGGAGCAATTCTCTACGAAATCGGTCTTTTTTCTTCAATTTTAATTTTTGTATTTTTTAATCCGACTGAAACTTTTTTGGTGCCTTCGGTATGCCCAAAGAAGCCATTTTGCATCATTAGTTTGTCCATATAATTTTCCATACAAATTTGGCAGCTGTCCATACAAAAATGATGTATGAAAATTCAAAAATCTGTATCTTTTGAAGGAATTTTTTGATCGATTTGGTGTCTTCGGCAAAGTTGTAGGTATGGATACGGACTACACTGGAAAAAAATAATACACGGTAAAAAAAATTTGGTGATTTTTTTATTTAACTTTTTGTCACTAAAACTTGATTTACAAAAAAACACTATTTTTAATTTTTTGATATGTTTTAGATGACATAAAATGCCAACTTTTCAGAAATTTCCAGGTTGTGCAAAAAATCATTGACCGAGTTATGATTTTTTTAATCAATACTGATTTTTTCAAAAAATCGAAATTTTGGTCGTAAAAATTTTTCAACTTCATTTTCGATGTAAAATCAAATTTGCAATAAAAAGTACTGTAGTGAAATTTTGATAAAGTGCACCGTTTTCAAGTTATAGCCATATTTAAGTGACTTTTTGAAAATAGTCGCAGTTTTTCATTTTTAAAATTAGTGCACATGTTTGCCCAGTTTTGAAAAAATATTTTGAAAAGCTGAGAAAATTCTCTATATTTTGCTTATTCGGACTTTGTTGATACGACCTTTAGTTGCTGAGATATTGCAATGCAAAGGTTTAAAAACAGGAAAATTGATGTTTTCTAAGTTTCACCCAAACAACCCACCATTTTTTATCTTCAATATCTTAGCAACTAATGGTCCAATTTTCAATGTTAATATATGAAACATTTGTGAAATTTTCCGATCTTTTTGAAAAAAATATTTTCGGAATTTTCAAATCAAGACTAACATTTCAAAAAGGCCAAACATTCAATATTATGCCCTTTTAAAATGTTAGTCTTGATTTGAAAATTTTGAAAATATTTTTTTCAAAAAGATCGGAAAATTTCACAATTGTTTCATATATTAACATTGAAAATCGGACCATTAGTTGCTAAGATATTGAAGATAGAAAATGGTGGGTTGTTTGGGTGAAACTTAGAAAACATCAATTTTCCTGTTTTTAAACCTTTGCATTGCAATATCTCAGCAACTAAAGGTCGTATCAACAAAGTCCGAATAAGCAAAATATAGAGAATTTTCTCAGCTTTTCAAAAATATTTTTTTCAAAACTGGGCAAACATGTGCACTAATTTTAAAAATGAAAACTGCGACTATTTTCAAAAAATCACTTAAATATGGCTATAACTTGAAAACGGTGCACTTTATCAAAATTTCACTACAGTACTTTTTATTGCAAATTTGATTTTACATCAAAAATGAAGTTAAAAATTTTACGACCAAAATTTCGATTTTTGAAAAATCAGTATTGATTAAAAAATCATAACTCGGTCAATGATTTTTGCACAACCTGAAATTTCTGAAAAGTTGGCATTTTATGTCCTCTAAAACATATCAAAAATTAAAAAATTAAAAATAGTGTTTTTGTAAATCAAGTTTTAGTGACAAAAGTTAAATAAAAAAATCACCAAATTTTTTTACCGTGTATCTTTTTTCAGTGTAGTCCATATCCATACCTACAACTTTGCCGAAGACACCAAATCGATCAAAAAATTCCTTCAAAAGATACAGATTTTTGAATTTTCATACATCATTTTTGTATGGACAGCTGCCAAATTTGTATGGAAAATTATATGGACAAACTAATGATGCAAAATGGCTTCTTTGGGCATACCGAAGGCACCAAAAAAAAATTCAGTCGGATTAAAAAATACAAAAAATATCGAATGACCGAAATCCTAGAGAACTGCTCTAAGGGGCACGGCTTTGTTCTAGAAGTCGTATCGATGAGCTCCAATTTTGATGAAACTTTCAGCGTTTGTTGGTCTACACAAAAGATGAACTCATGCCAATTATGAGCCCTCTACGATGCGGGGAAGTGAGGTAAAATATCAATTCAAAATTTTGCAAAAATGTTCAAAAAAAAAAAAAAAAATAGGCCTAATTTTTAATTAATACGTAAACCTGCTCGCTTGGTTTCATTTGAAAGGTTTTTACATGCACTACAACTTCGACTTTGAATGACATCTGTCGGATACTTACTTCCAGAGATATTTACTAATTACTGAAAAGTCGTGATTTTTTTCAAAATTGTCGTATCTTTCTCAAAAACGTAGATACCACCATACCCTATGTGGCGAAATTGAGGCATGGCTTGTACTCCAAGTCTGCAATAAAAACTTTTTGGTACCTCCGATTGTGGTAAAAAAATCAATAATTCTTTGAAAATCATTTTTTATTAATAAAATTTTACAATTCCACCAAACCCAAAACAATGTTTCTATATGAAATTGTTCTTGTTGAGTCTCAATTTTATCACCGAATATGTTTTATACGCTGGAGATGTTGTATATGGCATATTTTGATACAAGACTTTGCGCAAAACATCAGTTTTCATTCAAAAAAACCATTTTTTTTAGGACTGGGGTGCTGAAAGTTTTTGAATGCAACTTTGAAGCTCAAATGAGCTTACGGGCTAAATGTATAAAATTGGTTATTGAAAAAATAAATTACGCTATTTTAATTTAGAATTCTAAAAAGTTCATCGATCACTTGATTTTTTTTAAATTTCTGTAATTTTTTTGGAAATTTTTGGTATTTGAAAAAATAATAGAAAACAGAAAATGAAAGTTGTCATTCAGTTTTGTTGATTTTATTGTTTTAGGTATTTGAAATAAGGTATTTAGTTAAATGTTCTTGTGTTTTTTGCAATTTTAGAGTTTTTTTTAAATATTTTGAATTCTGAACAGTTTATGTAATGGCGTAAATTTATCTTTCAATCAATTGTAACGTTTTGGACGTGATATTCCAACAATTTGACTCTGGCTATGGTCGAGGGGAGGCAAAAAAAGTTAAAAGAAATTTAAAAAGTGAAATTACAAGTCAGAATTTGAAAAAAAATCAGTGAAAAAATGGTTAGAAAATGTATTGTACACGCGTTCAGTTGATTTGCAATCATTCTTTTTAAAAATTTCTCAATAATCTCTTTTCGAACGCATTGCTATGAAAACTTCAGCAGCAGTGAATATTTTGCCCGTTAATTCCCCAAGACTAAACAATTCCAACATGTACTGCTTCATATAGGGGTCAAAGCGTTGAGTTTCCCGATTACTAATACACCAAACTTTGCTATAATATAAAATACTGGATTCATTAAAACTTGTGATGTCACCTGCTTCTCTTGATTTTGTCAATGCTAATGGTTGATTCAACAAAAATGTCTGCTGAAAGTTTATACATCTCATCCTGCATCGGATACAAACGTTTACATAGTTTGATTGTTATTTCATCTGTTTTTTTGGCGTTCATTTTGTGATCATCTTTGCGACCTAGCGGTCATAATGAGAAATGACATTAACATCCATTTTCAATTCAATTTTACTCATTTTTATTTTCTCACCTTCTCCTATATTAAAGTATCTCCAAAAAGTCATAAATGGGGATTTAAATTCAATGTAACAACAGCAATAAAGATAATAGTTTTAAAAAAAGTTTCAGCTTGCATTCACAAACATTTTTTTATTTTTTTCAATACAGTTATTGGAATTAGTTTGGCATACAAGCTGAAATATATGTCAAATTATTTCATATTTAATATCTCTAGCGTGTAAAACATATTCGGTTATAAAATTGAGACTCAACAAGAACAATTTCATATAGAAACATTGTTTTGGGTTTGGTGGAATTGTAAAATTTTATTAATAAAAAATGATTTTCAAAGAATTATTGATTTTTTTACCACAATCGGAGGTATCAAAAAGTTTTTATTGCAGACTTGGAGTACAAGCCATGCCTCAATTTCGCCACATAGGGTATGGTGGTATCTACGTTTTTGAGAAAGATACGACAATTTTGAAAAAAATCACGACTTTTCAGTAATTAGTAAATATCTCTGGAAGTAAGTATCCGACAGATGTCATTCAAAGTCGAAGTTGTAGTGCATGTAAAAACCTTTCAAATGAAACCAAGCGAGCAGGTTTACGTATTATCAAACTTGAGTTATGAGCATTTTAAAAATTAGGCCTATTTTTTTTTAAACATTTTTGCAAAATTTTGAATTGATATTTTACCTCACTTCCCCGCATCGTAGAAGGCTCATAATTGGCATGAGTTCATCTTTTGTGTAGACCAACAAACGCTGAAAGTTTCATCAAAATCGGAGCTCATCGATGCGAGCAGCGTGCCCCTTAGCAAAAATCTGGCTCTTAAGTTTCACAAAAAATAAAATTTTCGTCAATACTTGGATATTTTGGAAACTAATGATGGAACCCCCCCCCCCCTCGACTTTGGTCAGAGTTGAGGGACATAATTTTGAAAAAAAATTGCAACGGCCTTACTCAACTGTAAAACTTTCTGGAACATGTAATTTTTAAGCAAATTGAATGTACTTTTCGAATCTATATTAACCAAGGGTCATTTTTTCATTTGGAACAAAATTTTTCATTTTACAATTTCGCTAGACAATTGCAAAAAAATGATTTACAAACATAAGTGGATTGCTTGTAATCACTACTTTATCGACTTAATTTTGCTGGGCGAGATAGGACGCCGTCTAATTTTAGACGATGACTCAGCACTTTTCCACTCTTGCACCTCAAAAAACCAGGTGGCAGCACGATGTAACGCCACGTCCCTATGATCGACGACGGACAAATTTTCGCGATAATTTTTTTTGCAATTGGGTACTAAAGCCCTATGTCAATTTTTATGTACAACGTTAAAAAACACGATAAAAAACCATTTCTGACCACTTTTTTTTTCATTTAAATGCAATTTTTTTTGACAAGACAACATTTTTTCGATGGATTAACTATGGTCCCCTTGGAACGAGCTGTCAAGTAGGAGCTTTTCTGTCAAGAAGGACCGCGAGGTTAATTTTTCAAAATTGATTTAAAAATCCATTTTAAACTCTTTGTGGTCGTACAAAGGGTCATTGTACTTAGAAAAATAAGCTTTATCGCTGTAAACAATAATATCAGCAATCTAAGCTTCATTTTAGGACCCAATTGTCTGCTCAACAACATTGTAGAATAATATTACACTCTAGAAAATAACCCTGCAAAGTTTGAAAAAACACGAAATTATAAAATGAAAATTTTTGTTCTACATGAAAAAACGATCCTTCTGGGTTCATATAGATTTGAAAAGTAAATAAAATTTCCCTTTAAATGACAAGTTACAATTTTTTAACAGTTGAGTAACGGTAAATGGCAAAGTTTTTAAAACTTTTTAAGTGTTTTTTTTGATGAAAAATATGTTTTTTTTTTCGGAATTTAAAATATAAAAGTCCCTCTGACATCAAATTTCCATCTCATCATCATTTAATTTTTCATTTCATTTAATTTCATTTAATTTTATTAGGTTGCTTTAACAATTACATTGGTGCAGTTGTTATCCTGAGCTGAGATATGGACTACCTTTCAACAGCTGATTTGTTCAAAATGGGGGGAGAGTTTACTGGTGCTAAGGAGAACGAATTGGACAGAGAAGGAAAAAAATTGCAAAAATAACCTTCGAAATAGCTTATATCATCATCATCATTTCAGACTGGAAATTATTGAAAAACGTGTTTTTTTCATGTCCATTAATGGAAGGGGTCGTACCGCCCCTCCGTCACGAGATATCAAAAAATGGAACTCGGATTCGTGAGCAGGGACAAAAGTTACCCTGATGACAAAGTTTCACGCAAATCGAAGAGGGGTCGGGGCAATTGCTGTGTGAGTTGTTGCGGAATGACCCATTATTTTGTTTGATTTTTTTTGTAACATTTGTTAGATGAAAACATATCTATGGTCTTTTACGTACATGCGCACCGTCACGAAAAAAAAAATAATGTAATGTTATTATTGTTATTTTTTTGTTCCATAGAACCTACTGTAGGTACATTAGTTAAAAGTTATGTGTATGTTATGTAAATTGTTAGGAAAACATTGCGTTATTACAAATCTTATACATACTACAGTCGACTCTCTGGCTGTCGATCTTCTCGATATCAATAATTCTCCATCTATCGATGAATTCTTCAGTCCCTTCAATCTGCATACTTCAGTTATCTTCATTCCTCTATATTTTCCCTTGCTTGAAGGATCTCTTCCTCGACGGTCCCTTGGATTCTGTTTGCTTTAAAAATCTCTTCCGGTTGTCAATTATTTCACTTTCTCGTGGCTTGCATAGACATTTTTCTTGGCGAAACGATGCTTTGAAGGGTGTTTGACATTAGTTTGTTTTTGTTTGATCGACGTTGCCATGATTCTCTCCCATAGCTGGGTATCAAGAAAAAAATATTTTCAATCGAATCTTCATTTTGCATCGTTATGTAAACTGATGATTCTCTTCCTCGACGGCCCCTTGGATATTGACAACCACACGGATAGAAATCCGGTCCGCAATACCGAAACCAAATTGTGTTGAAATCGAGAACATCGTTTGTTTTCGATTTTGTTTCATATGTTTTCAAAAACGACAACATTTTCATCACTTTCGAAACATTTTGTTTTCGAAAACGTTCCTCGATTTCCTCAAAGTTTTTTCAAGCGTAACAACTGTCAAACGCAACCCAATTCCACACGGACGACTGTGAGTGCGACAGTTTGTTTATGTTTGTTTTTTTTTCGAGTGCTGGCCAAAAACTTGGTGCGCGTTGGAACCGGTGGCGAAAGTACCTGCCCTGCCCTCCAGAGATTGTTCCGTCGACACTGAAGCCTGCTGTTCCGGCGATTCCGGAGGGCCCCGGGGCGATCGCGATGACCGCAAGGAAGGCTCATGCAAGGACCGACCGACCGAACGCAGCTGGCCGGTGTATCGGACAAGAAGGAAATGTCGGTGCTGAAGCTAGCGGCGTTGAGTTTAGCGGAGCCCGGCCCGTAGGTAGGTTACTCTTAAGCCAAAGTGGACACGGACAGCGGAATCGAAAGAGGACGGATTCGGGCTTCGCACCACGAGTAGCGTCCAATGCCATCAAATCGTGCTTCCAAAAAGTGTAGTAAATTTGGCGACGCTACCTCTTCCAGATGGCAGATCGCGCAGATCTGCTTACACAGAACCACGCTGACCCGCCGAATTCATCACGAGGCGAGACGTTCCACGAAGCTGCGCCTCCTCCTCCTCCTCCTCCTCCTCCTCCTCCTCCTCCTCCTCCTCCTCCTCCTCCTCCTCCTCCTCCTCCTCCTCCTCCTCCTCCTCCTCCTCCTCCTCCTCCTCCTCCTCAAACTCACCCACCACCGGAAACCGAGGATGATGTGGTTGTGCAGCGGGAGGAAATCATCAACGAGCGAATAGGCTGGCTAGTAATCTGATTTAGATACGTCCCTGAGAAGCTAGGTAAAATTTGAATGAAAAAAATCTCCCAAAATTCGTAATCGATCGATCTAATCGACCTTCATTCGCCACAGGCTCCGACACCGACCTCTTCCACCAGAATTGAACCACGACGACGGGCCGGGCGGCCAACATCATCCGCGTACCAGTCTGGGTTGTTGGACAATAAGGCGCATCTACCGAACTCGAGCTCCGTCGGCATCCTGGAAGCGATCTCGGTCAAGCTCTTCGGTCGTGCGGAAGGCGCTGAAAACCCACACTCACTTTGTTACACTCTACCACCACAAAACACTTCTAAATTTCTTTAATTCTATTCTAATTCTATTCTAATTTCTAATATTCTATAATCACAAATTCCTAAAATTCTCTAAACCTAAATATCGGAAATTCTTAATTATAAGATTCTTAAATTCTATAATTTCAATATTCTTAAATCCTTAAAACCCTAAATGGTTAAATTCTAAAATTTTAAAATTCAAAGATACTAAAATTCTAAAATACTT
This sequence comes from Culex quinquefasciatus, assembly GCF_015732765.1. Taxonomy (NCBI): domain Eukaryota; kingdom Metazoa; phylum Arthropoda; class Insecta; order Diptera; family Culicidae; genus Culex; species Culex quinquefasciatus. Next base: position 42,029,806 of record NC_051863.1, read on the forward strand.
AAATTCTTTTTTTAATTCTAAATTCCTAAGTTCTAGAAATTTCAAAATTCTTAAATCATAACATTAAATTGTAAAATTCTGAAATCCATAAATAATTAAATTCTGAAATTCTAAAATCATAAAATACTACAATTCTTAAATTCTCAATTTCTAAAATTCAAAAAAAAAATAATTCTAAAATTCAAGAATTCTAAAATATTAAAATTCTAAAATTCTAAAATTCTAAGATTCTAAAATTCTAAAATTCTAAAATTCTAAAATTCTAAAATTCTAAAATTCTAAAATTCTAAAATTCTAAAATTCTAAAATTCTAAAATTCTAAAATTCTAAAATTCTAAAATTCTAAAATTCTAAAATTCTAAAATTCTAAAATTTAAAATTTAAAATTCTAAAATTCTAAAATTCTAAAATTTAAAATTCTAAAATTCTAAAATTCTAAAATTCTAAAATTCTAAAATTCTAAAATTCTAAAATTCTAAAATTCTAAAATTTAAAATTCTAAAATTCTAAAATTTAAAATTCTAAAATTTAAAATTTAAAATTCTAAAATTCTAAAATTCTAAAATTCTAAAATTCTAAAATTCTAAAATTCTAAAATTCTAAAATTCTAAAATTCTAAAATTCTAAAATTCTAAAATTCTAATCTTCTAAAATTCTAATCTTCTAAAATTCTAAAATTCTAAAATTCTAAAATTCTAAAATTCTAAAATTTTAAAATTCTAAAATTCTAAAATTCTAAAATTCTAAAATTCTAAAATTCTAAAATTCTAAAATTCTAAAATTCTAAAATTCTAAAATTCTAAAATTCTAAAATTCTAAAATTTAAAATTTAAAATTCTAAAATTCTAAAATTTAAAATTTAAAATTCTAAAATTCTAAAATTCTAAAATTTAAAATTCTAAAATTTAAAATTCTAAAATTCTAAAATTTAAAATTCTAAAATTTAAAATTCTAAAATTCTAAAATTCTAAAATTCTAAAATTTAAAATTCTAAAATTCTAAAATTCTAAAATTCTAAAATTCTAAAATTTAAAATTTAAAATTCTAAAATTCTAAAATTTAAAATTTAAAATTTAAAAATCTAAAATTCTAAAATTTAAAATTTAAAATTCTAAAATTTAAAATTCTAAAATTTAAAATTTAAAATTCTAAAATTTAAAATTCTAAAATTCTAAAATTCTAAAATTCTAAAATTCTAAAATTCTAAAAATCTAAAATTCTAAAATTCTAAAATTCTAAAATTCTAAAATTCTAAAATTCTAAAATTCTAAAATTCTAAAATTCTAAAAATCAAAAATTCTAAAATTCTAATATTCTAAAATTCTAAAATTCTAAAATTCTAAAAATCAAAAATTCTAAAATTCTAATATTCTAAAATTCTAAAATTCTAAAATTCTAAAATTCTAAAATTCTAAAATTCTAAAATTCTAAAATTCTAAAATTCTAAAATTCTAAAATTCTTAAATTCTTAAATTCTTAAATTCTTAAATTCTTAAATTTAAATTCTTAAATTTAAAATTTAAAATTTAAAATTCTAAAATTTAAAATTTAAAATTCTAAAATTTAAAATTCTAAAATTTAAAATTCTAAAATTTAAAATTCTAAAATTTAAAATTTAAAATTTAAAATTCTAAAATTCTAAAATTTAAAATTTAAAATTCTAAAATTCTAAAATTCTAAAATTTAAAATTTAAAATTTAAAATTTAAAATTCTAAAATTCTAAAATTCTAAAATTTAAAATTCTAAAATTCTAAAATTTAAAATTCTAAAATTCTAAAATTTAAAATTTAAAATTCTAAAATTTAAAATTTAAAATTTTAAAATTCTAAAATTCTAAAATTCTAAAATTCTAAAATTTAAAATTCTAAAATTCTAAAATTCTAAAATTCTAAAATTCTAAAATTCTAAAATTCTAAAATTCTAAAATTTAAAATTCTAAAATTTAAAATTCTAAAATTCTAAAATTTAAAATTCTAAAATTCTAAAATTCTAAAATTCTAAAATTCTAAAATTCTAAAATTTAAAATTTAAAATTCTAAAATTCTAAAATTTAAAATTCTAAAATTTAAAATTCTAAAATTCTAAAATTTAAAATTCTAAAATTCTAAAATTCTAAAATTTAAAATTATAAAATTCTAAAATTCTAAAATTCTAAAATTCTAAAATTCTAAAATTTAAAATCTAAAATTCTAAAATTCTAAAATTCTAAAATTCTAAAATTCTAAAATTCTAAAATTCTAAAATTCTAAAAATCAAAAATTCTAAAATTCTAATATTCTAAAATTCTAAAATTCTAAAATTCTAAAATTCTAAAATTCTAAAATTCTAAAATTCTAAAATTCTTAAATTCTTAAATTCTTAAATTCTTAAATTCTTAAATTCTTAAATTCTTAAATTCTTAAATTCTTAAATTCTTAAATTCTTAAATTCTTAAATTCTTAAATTCTTAAATTCTTAAATTCTTAAATTCTAAAATTCTAAAATTCGAAAATTCGAAAATTCGAAAATTCGAAAATTCGAAAATTCGAAAATTCGAAAATTCGACAATTCGAAAATTCAAAAATTCAAAAATTGAAAAATTCAAAAATTCAAAAAATTAAAAATTTAAAAATTGTAAAATTTAAAAATTCCTATTTTCTTAAATTCCTAAATTCTCAAATTCCTAAATTCCTGAATTCTTAAATTCTAAATTACTAAATTCTAAATTCCTAAATTCCTAAATTCCTAAATCCTAAATTCCTAAATTCCTAAATTCCTAAATTCTAAATTCTAAATTCCTAAATTCCTAAATTCCTAAATTCCTAAATTCCTAAATTCCTAAATTCCTAAATTCCTAAATTCCTAAATTCCTAAATTCCTAAATTCTGAATTCTTAAATTCCTAAATTACTAAATTCCTAAATTCCTAATCTCCCAAATTCCTAAATTCCCAAATTCTCAATTCCTAAATTCCTTGATTCCTTAATTCTCAAATTAATAAATTTCTTAATTCATAAATTCCCAAGTTCTCAAATTCCCATATTCTTAAATTCCCGAATTCCCAAATTCTTAAATTCCCAAATTCCCAAATTTCCAAATTCTTAAATTCCAAATTTTCTAATTCCCAAATTCCTTAATTCCAAAATTCCTAAATTCCCAAATTCCCAAATTTATTAATTCCCAAATTCCCAAATTCCTTAATTCCCAAATTCTTAAATTCCCAAATTCTTAAATTCCCAAATTCCTAAATGCCCAAATCCTTAAATTTCCAAATTCGCTGGTTCTTAAATTCCAAAATTCTTAAATTCCCAAATTCTCAAATTCCCAAAATCCCAAATTCCCAAATTCTTAAATTCCCAATTTCCCAAATTCCCATATTCTTAAATTCCCAAATTTCCAAATTCCGTAATTCTCAAATTCCCAAAATTCCCAAATTCTTAAATTCCCACATTCCCACATTCCCAAATTAACAAGGTCACTAATTCCAACATTCCCAAATTAACAAATTCCCAAATTCTCAAATCCCCAAATTCTTCAATTCCCAAATTCCTAATTTCTTATATTCCTAAATTCTCAAATTCCTTAATTCTTAAATTCCCAAATTCTTTAATTCCCAAATGCCCAAATTCCTAAATTCTCAAATTCCTAAATTCCCAAATTTTTACATTCCCAAATTCTTAAATTCCCATATTCCTAAATTCTCAAATTCCTTAATTCCCAAATTCTCAAATTCTTAAATTCCCAAATTCTTAAATTCCCAAATTCTTAAATTCCCAAATTCACAAATTCCCAAAGTTTCAAATTCCAAAATTCTCAAATTCCCAAATTCCTAAATTCTCAAATTCCTGAATTCCCAAATTCACAAATTCTCAAATCCCCAAATTCTTTAATTCCCAAATTCCCAATTTCCTTAATTCATAAATTCTCAAATTCCTAAATTCCTAAGTTCCAAAATTCCCAAATTCTTAAATTCCCAAATGCCCAAATTCCCAAATTATAAAATTCTCAAATAACCAAAATCCCAAATTCCCAAATTCACAAATTTCCAAATTCCCAAATTCTTAAATTATTAAATTCCCAAATTCACAAATTTCCAAATACCCAAATTCTTAAATTCCCAAATTTCCAAATTCTCAAATTCCTAAATTCATAATTTCTTAAATTCCTAATTTCCAAATTCTTAAATTTCTAAATTTCTAAATTTCCAAATTCTCAAATTCCCAAATTCCTAAATTCCTAAATTCTCAATTTCCTAAATTCCCAAATCCCCAAATTCTTCAATTCCCAAATCCCAAATTCACAAATTTCCAAATTCCCAAATCCCCAAATTCTTCAATTCTCTAATTCCCAAATTCCTAAATTCTCAAATTCCTAAATTCATAAATTCATAAATTCATAAATTCCTAAATTCTTAAATTCCTAAATTCCTACATTCCTAAATTCTTAAATTCCCAAATTCCCAAATTCCCAAATTCCTATATTCCCAAATTCTCAAGTTCCCAAATTCCCAAATTCCCAAATTCCCAAATTCCCAAATTCCCAAATTCCCAAATTCCCAAAATCCCAAAATCCCAAATTCCTAAATTCACAAATTCCCAAATTCTCAAATTCTTAAATTCCTAAATTCCTAAGTTCCCAAATTCCCAAATGCCCAAATTCTCAAATTCCCAAAATCCCAAATTCCCAAATTTTCAAATTACCAAATTCCCAAATTTCCAAATTCCCAAAATCCCAAATTCCCAAATTCTTAAATTCTCAAATTCCTAAATTCCCAAATTCCCAAATGACAAATTCTCAAATTCCCAAAATCCCAAATTACCAAATTCCTTAATTTCTAAATCTCCAAATCCTAAATTTTCTAATTCCGATATTCCCAAATTTCTAAAATAACATAATATCAAGTTCCTAAAATCACAAATTCCTAATTTTGATTCAGGATTCCCAGATTCAGAAAATCCCAAATTCTCAAAACTCCACATTCTTTAATCCCCAGATTCCCATATTTCCTGATTGTCAAAAAACTAATTTCTTGTTTTTCCATATTCCAAACAAACACACACACACACACACACACACACACACACACACACACACACACACACACACACACACTCACACACAAAGATAAGTTTATTAATGAATGATGTATTTTTTGCTTCAATAAATAAAAAAAACGAATCAACTGTTTTACTGAACCAAAAGAAATATCCAACGGTCAATTCAAAAACCAAAACCAACGGTCAATTCAAAACCGATTAAACCGTTCGGGGTGGCTGCGTGCTTTTTGTTTTGAGCCAGGCGTACCCAATCGTCACGCTTCAGAATCGAGAACATTGTTGTCGATTTCAATGCAAATGTTACCGGACGACTGGTCGACAACATTCTGAAACGAATTTCAGAACGAATCGAGAACAATGTTGTCGATTTCCCGGACAGGATTTCTATCCGTGCAGAGAGTCGACTGTACTTAAACCATGAATCTTAAACAAAAAGTTTTAATCCTTTCCTATCAATGTGTATTAGATCTTGCAAAAACTATGTTTTGCCGACGACCATTCACTGTAAACCTGCAGACGCATAACTCTAAAATGAAAACAATTAATCCAACAAAATATCCAGACGACAGGATTAAAAAAGCTCCCAAAAAATGTGACACCGTGAGTGCTTCAATTTCATCGCCTGCACCAGATTTTCGTGCACTCAAAACGTTTTGTTGGAGGCGTACATCCAAGTATCGGTTCACTGCCTTGAATGGAAAATATTGTTAGAAAATCCACAACGGATTTGTAGACATTTTAGCAAGGGGTAGGACAGAGAGAAACTGAGTGACTCAATTTCTCAAAGTTACTCAATCTTACTCAATGTTACTCAATTTTTCTCCTGAGTAATTGGAAGCCAGGTTACGGAATTTGTGGATAGATGTTTTGACAGATCAGCGTGATAGCAAAAAATTATTTCATCCCAAGAGGCTGCCGCATTTTTTTTTCGATTTGGTTTTTGCTGCGAAAAAAATGTTCCGGATTGTGATGCGGAAGGTGGAAGATTTCTCCGTTGCCGCACGTGATCATTTACAACGAAGTGGTTTTTGGTTTGCTGGCCTAGCCAAGCTTCACGCTCTTTGAATGTCACCGTACGACCGTTCCGTCAAGCTGCTGACCTCGTCGTGCCAAAGTGACCTAGCACCATTTTTGGAATCCCATCAGAATGGGCGGACGAGGAAGACCCTCGGGATCCCCTTACTACGACTCGAATATGGCGGTTGTTCCGCGGCGGATGCCGTGCTTCCGGATATCGAAGTGGCAATCATTTTGAAAGGGGTCCTCAGCCGCCTGGATGAGTCAAGGATCTGTTTTCTTATGTCGTTCGCGTTCTTATCATGGTGGCCAGAACCTGAGACGGGCTGCTTATAGTATCAAACATTCTCCCAGTAAGTGGCCTAAGTCGGAGGGGAATAGTGGGATGAAAAAAAAAGAAACTGAACAAAACTTTATTGATGAATGATTTTGCTAGTGGAGGTTGATGTTTGGGTAAAGCTGCAGAAGAACGGTCATTGCTGGATTGAGTCATCGTCAAATGTCCTCTTGGCTCAGCTTTTTGTAGTCGTTCTCGGGAAGGTGTTCGTAATGGCCTTCCTTTCGGAAACCGGTTCCACAAAATCTAATCCGCACCATCATCGCCCTCCTCGATCCGATCGTGGCCAGCACCGATCGGGCCACCTGACAGCCAGTCCAGTTTTTCAAGACCCCTCTGTTTAGGGGAGAAAAATTGGTAAATTTTAGAAATGGGCAGAAATTTGCATTGTTTTCACTACGTTTGGCCGGATTGTTCCGTATTGTCTACCATTTCTTTTTGGCTTTGAAGTTAGATCCACCTCACCGTACACTCGGAATGCCAGCTGTTCATCTGGGGGTCCGACCGAATCTGGCCAGAAAATCTAGTAGATCATTTCTCGCGTCTAGATATTTATCCTTCCGCTTGGCCGGCCGGCAGTCCATCGTGTCAGCCCGTTTCCAGTTATTTCTGTTGAGGATTCGATTCGCTTGGTCGCGAAAAATTCCTTTTTGCGGTCTTAATGTCGATCAGGACCTTTCCGGTCATTGCCACGAGGCACTTTTTGACTTGGCCTCGTTTTTCTTTCATATTATTTTTCCTTCCCGTTCGTCTGGCCATAATTAATGCTATCATTACTTCCGGTGATGACTTCGGCGCGTTCAAGGAGCGGTTTGTGCTGGGTGGATTCCGGCCAGCAGAGCTTTCAGCACTTCCTGAGGTGGAGTCATCGCCATAAATCCAAACTTTACGCGTATCACCTGCAACAAATCATTACGAACGTATCCCGTTCAAGAAATCGTTGATTTCAGGTTGGTCGAAACGGGATAAAATGCTTCGTACCGCGCACGAAATTTCTCATCGATTCCACGTCCACAAATCGACGATCACATCGGCAACCGTAATCCTGGCTACCGTGTCGTATTGTACACCTTTGTTTCGCAAGATCAAAGTATGTCCATGTCGATCGGAGATGTTTGCTGGACCGGGGTTTGACCACGTTCCGATTGTTGATGGCGTCATTTTCTATAAATCTTCTATAAATCAAATTGCCTTCCGGGGGTAGTTTAAGCGACCTGTCTGAATTATTCTACCATTCTACTGGCCGTCGCCCAAAACTGTTCAGGATTGCTTCCGGAACCATCCTTCCCAATGAATCGGCCTTTGCATCCGCCGAATCTAACGGAATTTTCAATAATTGAACCTATCTTTCTGATTCGTTGGGGTTTTTCAGCTTCAAGTTGATTTTGTTTTGCATTATTTATCAACGTCAGTTGTCTCGCTTTCAAATGTCAGTGTCAAAATTTGTTACGTCGGTTGTGAACTCACATTAAGATTGAGAAATTCTGAGTGGCTCAATGTTACTCAATTCTATTCAAGATTTCTCAAAATGACTCACTGTCCTACCCCTTGCATTTTAGCTAACCCTTAGCTCCCAGTAGTATTGAATACCCGACTGTCGTATGTTCATGATGAGATCATTCAAGCGGGGTTTGAACGGGCAAGTTTTGGAAACAAAAGCAGTGCAACTTTGCCAGAGTATGTCGTTTGCAAGCAATTTCTTCTGGCGAGATGTTTCCTTATCGAGGAAATCAGTCGGACCAAAGTGGCCAAATTCAGTGCGTTCTCCAACGAAGCCGAATTCTCGAGTTTTCGCCCGTTGCACAAGTTGCTCCAGGTCCATCACGCGGTAATTTTTCACCAACGTCTGTTGGTATGGCTGATGGAGGAAGAGTAATTGAAAATAGGTATCTCTATAAAAAAAAATAAAAAAATAGTTCATCACATACTTCGGTACCTGCAATAAGTGAGTTTATCCAGACCAAGGAGTCTGCTCCCCAAAGCATTCCACTGTCAGCCAACGCTTCCGGTGTATCGATAGAGCCTTCGTATTGAGGAATCGTCATCACACTGGACAGTCCGGCACCGTACAGGTTGCTTACCATGAATCCGGCAAACAGTAGCGAGGTGTACAAAAAAACGCAAGCCGCCAGGTCATTTCTCATGGACGCGTTCTGCTCCATGAAGAATCCAATGATGGTTAGAACCGAGTCGCTGAAGGACTTTGGTTGTTCGCTGCCAGCAGGGACAAGTTTGAGACGATTTTTTTCCACTAACCAAACTGACACAGCTCCAACGGCAAACGCCACCATAACAGCAATCCATAAATGTTCTGAAAACGAAAGGAAAGGTGTTCGCCACGGTGGAAGTATTTGAGGTCTGGGTACAACGACGGTTACACCAGAACGACTTAGTTGAGCCGTGTAGGTTAACAGATTGTATGGTTCGATCCTGAGAAAAAGATAAAATAAATTCAACACATTTTCTAAAATTAAATAACACTTAATGCGGTACCAATAGTAAAGTGCTCCTACAAGAAAGTCTGCATGACGTTTTGCTACTGCCCCAATCGCCCCAGTTGATGTACCATTTTCCTCAGCATTACCCCAATCATCTTAAAGCAGGCTCATTAGTTAATATTGGTCGAATTTGGGGCATAGTTCTTACCTGGATACGCCTCGATAGAGCAGTTATGTCGCTGACAAAACTCAACTAGAATAAGACTTTCGTGGCCATCTAATTGGACCGGAATGTCCTCCTCAGAGTAGTCCTTATCATAACGAGCGTTTGCCTGCTCCGGAGTCTGAAAAAAAAACGAATATAATAAGAGCATATACACCATCTATATGTCGATAACATACCGTTTCCGAGTAGTATGTAAAAGGTAAGTATTTTATTGCACGGTAGCGCATTGGAGTGCCGTTTAGATTTTTAGATTTTTCGGGAAAGTAGTCAGAAGATGAAATTTTGAGAGGTTCTACAATTTTGGATCCGCGCGAACCGTTGCTAAAAATGTACGTTGTGTACAGCTCCATGGGATGATGTTGACTCTGGAGGATTATCAAAATATCTGGAATGTCTAAACTATTTCTCTCAGTCATGTTATCTAATGTGTTTCTGATCGTTCTTACCTTTTGTAGCCTCATGGGCGAATAAATACTCAAAAGTGTCGAAATCGCCCGAATCGATCACAGCAATAAGCTTCTTGCCGGAAAATCGCTGATCAGCTGAATCGTGAACAGGCAGGAATGAGTCCAGAAATGGCGTCACGGATTTTCCATACACGATGAACGCCTGACATCCGATGTCTATACCGTTTCTGAAGTTATTTTCAAAATTTCGATCAAATGCGATTATCACCGATGGGATATCCACATGTTGGTGGAGATATTCATTATCATTTGTAACTATACAAGTACAATGGAATTCTACGAAGAATTTAAGAACAATAATGTTAATAAATGCAGCCAATGATGCATTGTTAACATTTGATTCTGCTATGTTAAAAGCGTCCATTGTTCTGAAGATAATCACAAAAACTAAACCAGACAAATTGTGGATCAATGTCATGCAGCCGCTATGAAATGTTTGCAATAACTTGTTTGCACATGTAATGGCTCTATTAACAGTTCGTTTGTAACTTAACAAACACAGTTATCTTGGAGACGTTTTGCTGGCTCACCATTACTTGAACCTTGAACGATGTTTGGTTGTTTTGGCATTACATATATTGAAAATCTTGAAGGGTTCGTGAATTCAATATTGTAAAACTTCTCTGACCCAGCTTCACATACCTTTTGACTTAAGAAATCTCAAATTGAACAATTTCCTTTTTTCTGTGTGTGTGAATCATAAACGTAGTTTATGCAATAAGTTGCAAAAAGAAGATTTTATAAGCAAACTATTTTTGAATGGAATTTTATGTCAACTCATTGTTCAATTACAAAAAAATATTGATTTATTTATTGATACTAGTGCTCAAAAGCAGACATGTATTGGCGCTGCGTGCTATTTTAACAGATAGCACTGCGCTTTCGAACATAGCACACGCACGCCAGCAAAAATGGTAACTAGGTTGGTTTTTCATTTATTGATTTGAAATCTACTGTTACCGTTATCTAGAATGCGATTAAACAAACAACAATCACTTTCATCTGTAAATTTGGTTAAGTGTTAGTGTTTGTGGCAAGTAAGCAAAAGATCCACGGTTCTGAACCCTCCAAGGTATACTTTTTTTTCCTTTAGTTCAAACGTTACATTTTTCTTAATCATCGCAGATGAATGCCCTGGAATAAAAATGGTGAACTGCAAAAATTGTGAAAGTGGTCACTGTGAATGTACCCAAAAAGCGGGTCATGATGTTCTCGACTTAACAGGACGTTGCCTTGTTTTTAATAGAAAGGTTGCAGAATTTTAATTTTGAAACTTTGAAGATTTTACGGCCTTCCAAGTCTTTGTCTATGGAAGTATCTCGAAAAAGTCTTTTGCAGTTACAACAGTTCGCGGTGGCTATAGACCAAATTGTTTCGGAACTTTTATTCGATTAAAAAAATCGTATGAGTGCTGAATGGGAGTGCTAAATAAAAGCACTAGCACTGGGCAGCAATAGCAAGCTCTGCACTTGGTGTCAGTGCTAAATTTAAAGTGCCAAATGTACAACTTTTCAGCACCCATTTCAGTGCGAAAAGTAGAACTTTTTTTGGTTTCACCGTTTGAGAATGGCAGGAAAAGTAAGAAGTTTCACGACAGATTTGCAAAAAGATTATTTGTAGTTGGATTTCATTTTTTTATTCTACTTTTTTCAAAGTATATGATTTTTTTCTGTTAGTATAATTATTATAAATAACGTCATGATTTGAATTCCCGAACGCTTCGAAACCCGGACAGCTCATCTCAATTATTTTGATATAATGTTGCAAAATAAGTGTCAAAACTGTATTATTTGTTGAATTCAAACATCAACTTCCATTTCAAATTGGTTTGGATGCTGTAGTCAATGCCAAAACAATTAAATTAATTAAAAATATCAGTTTACCAAAAATGAGAAACATTTCACTGAAATATTTCAGAGGCCTGCGAAGCACCGGGAAGGCAAAGCAGAAAGTTATGGTTCTGATTACCTTAAATTCTAGTAAAATTCTATACAAGGTATCGATTGTTTTGATGTTAACAGCTTATTTGAGACCTAAAGAATGCCATTCACTAAAATTTCAATCCAAATTTGTGCGATTTGTAAGAAAAAACGAGTGTCCGGAATTCGAATCTGCTTCTATTAGTGTTCTGGATTCGAAGCATATAAAGTCATTAAATTTTAAAATTCTAATGAAAAATTGTTAGAAAAGACATATTTTGCATGATTTCTCTTAAAATTGAGTGTTTATACTATTTCCTAATGATATTTATACATTTACAACTTATTGCATGTTTTTTTGCCAGCTAATACAAAAATAATTGGCTACTAAGTGTCCGGCTTTCGAATCATGACGTTACACTTAAAAGAATGAATAATTTTGAGAATGTTGATTTTTATGCTCTCACTTTTATGTAAATTGTTTCAAGTACAAACACAATGCTTCCACCAACAAATCCTGTCCCTAGAATCAAAAATGCTCCGACAAAATGCAGCACCGTCAGGCGCGTTGCCTCTTCTTCAGTGTTTGTTTGCCTTCCATTTAAAATGTTTTTCTCGTGAGTCATGTTGAGATATTTGCTCGAAGCCTGTCACAAATTGTAGCACTGATTATTATAACTATTTTTAACTTGTTAAACGACATATATTTACCATTAACTCCCAATAAAATTGAACGCCCGATTGGCGAATGTTCATAATCAGCTCGTCCAAGCGAGGCTTGAATGGGCACGTTTTTGAAACGAGTGCGACACAGGTTTCCCACGATAGATCGTCCTTGAGTAATCTGAGCATTTGGGAAGATTCTTCGTCCAGATAATCTACCGGTACAAAGTGGCCGAACTCTGTCCGTTCTCCGACGAATCCAAAGTTTCCTGATTTGGCGTTCTTCACAAGGGTTTCCTGCTCGACTACTTGGTAATTGTTGACTATCACTTTGAGGTACTCCTTGAAACGATATTGGAGTGATTATTTTCAATGTCAATCATGTGATTGTTTTGTAATGTACCTCAGTAGCTTTCCATATCGCAAATATCCAGGCAATTGCCGTCCCACCCCAGGGTAGCCCACTGGTAGCAAGATCGTATGTTGTATCGATCGATATCCCGTACTGCGGGATGGTCATGACCGCCGCTAGACCAGCATTGTACATGTTACCAATCATAAATCCAGCGAATAACATCGAAACAAACAACACGGTACTCGATGCCAGATCCCGCCGTCGCGTGTCTACACCTTGTTCTATGAATAAACCAATCAATAAGAGGGCAGCATCGCTTACTGACACAGGATTTTGAGAAGAGTTTCCCAAGATTTTGATGCGTGCTTTTTCGACAAACCAAGTAAAGAATACTCCCACGACGAATGAAACTGCTACCGCTATCCAGAGTAGAAGTGGAAATGACAAAAAGGGTGTTTTCCATGGAGCAAGAATGATTGGCTTCGGCACGACTACAGTGAGACCGGATCTGCTGAGAGGAACTGTAAATGTGCTAAATTTGTATGGGCCTAACCTGAAAGAAGGCAGTTATTTAAAAAATAAATTTAGTTAAAAAGGATTGTCCAAGCAAACCAATAGTAGATGGCGCCCACTGCGATATCGGCTTTATGCATTGCAACGGCTCCTAACGATCCAGTGCCAGTTTGATCTTCAAACACTTCTCCCCACGAGTCGTTATCTTTAATCATGGCTCAACTTATTATTTGAAATACTTTTAAAATATACTTAAGATCATACCGTACACAACTTTAATCGAACAGTTGTATTTGTGACAAAATTCAACAAGAAACAGAGACTCTTGACCGTCGACGACCATTGGTGTGACTTCAGAAGCATCACTGGAAGTATACCAGGCATTCGCTTTTTCCTTGGTCTGTGAGGGAACAATCTTGTACTATTATAAATGAATGCCCTGCTTTCGATAACTCACTGAATTCCCGTAAAACGAAAACGGAGGATATAGAACAGGACTGAACCGAACAGCTCTTTGTTCTAAGTTTCTGGATTTATCTGGAAAGTAGTTGGGAGCAGAAACTGGAACTATTCCTATTTCAGGCAAATCTTTGTATCCATTGCTAAATATGCGTGTAGTATACAACTCAATGTTGCTGACGTTTTGTGATGTAATGATAAGTACATCCGTTAAGTCTAAACACGTTGTTAAAATTTTAAAAGTATTCAATTTAAGTTAGCTCTTTCATTACCATTCATAGCGGGATGCTGGCATAGACGATTGGTGGTTTCAGCATCTAGGCTATCCAGTACAGCAATAAGCTTTTTCCCAGTAAATCGTTGGTCGGAAATATCGTGAATGGGAATGAATGCATCCAAAAACGTCCAAATCGATTGATTTTGAACGATGAATGCTTGACATCCCGCATCGATTCCTCGCTGAAAATTCTCCTTGAAGTCGATATCAACCGTTATAATCGCGACTGGCGTAGGAATGTTTAGATTCAGGCTTTGGTTTTTCGATTTTATTACGCAAACGCAAAAATATTCCGCCATGAATGCCAAAACGATGTTCTGAATAAGCGTTGTCAGTGCTGAGTCTGAGACACTTGTGCCGAGCTGCTGTTGAAATAGTTCCATTATACGCGACGAATGACTGTAACGAGTAGGTTTTATTTCTATTTTATATTAGCTGATCAATGCCAAAATTGATTGCCAATCACTGCAAAAATATTAGCACGTGTTTTGTACGAGTCAGCACGTGCTCAGATTCTGTAGGGTAGATTCTTCTATAACGGGTTCTTTCTATTGAGTCATTTTGATAAGTCTAAAAGCGAAGCTACTCACCGCGGCCTAAATTGACTTGATGAGTATCAATGTACATCATAATTGCAATAACATGTAGATCCTTCCATATAAAACTCGCTTATTTAAAATAGATGTGATGTGTGTACTCTATCCAATCAATGTAACTGAGCACAGCAATCGATCTAATATAGAAGGCAGTATAGAAAATTACCTATTTTTCCATGACGTTGTCCTAAATCTTCGTTGAAATCGAGCAAATTTAAATTATACACTTTCATTGTACCACAAGCTGAACCTTTCAATCTGGACTTCTAAGGAAGGCAACTTTTAAAAGGTTAATCATGTATAAATTTTATTAATATCAAAATCCGAAAAAGAAATGTTTTCACATACAAATTGCCATAAGAAATTGAATCGCTTTGCGCCAAGTAAAGACTAAACCAATCGTTGCCAAACTTTGGGGAGTTATTCGGGACTAAATTTGGACAATTTTTCACTCCATGTGTTTCACTTCATGTGTCAGTATTCGCGTTCAAAAAATAAATGTATTTACTATTTCAACCACGAACACAACACTGCCAATGACAAATCCAGATAAAAGTATCAGAAAAGCTCCCAGAAAGTGGAACACAGTCAGCTGTTTAGCTTTTTTTTCGTTGTTGGTTTGTCTTCCATTCAAAATATTTTTCTCGTGAGCCATATTTAGATATTTGTTGGAAGCCTACAAATCAAACTTGTTTTAATTTGAACATTAAAGCATTTCAGAACTATTTTACCATCAATTCCCAGTAGAACTGAACTCCAGACTGGCGGACGTTCATTATGAGATCGTTCAGACGAGGCTTTATTGGGCTTGTTTTCGAAACAACTGCCGCGCAGTTTTCCCAGGACAGATCACTTTTGAGCAGTCTTAGCATTTGGGAAGATTCCTCGTCCAGATAATCGATCGGGACAAAGTGACCAAATTCGGTGCGTTCACCAACGAATCCAAAGTTTCCGAATTTTGCGTATCTTGTCAAGGTTTCCGGTTCAACAACTTGATAATTGCTGACGATAGTTTTAAGGTAGGCCTGTGTGCAATGTGTGTGTTTATATAAGTGATTTTTTTTAACCATTTCAATTTTAGAAATATACCTCACTAGCAGTTGATATTGCGAATATCCAAGCAATTGCCGTACCACCCCAAGGAAGTCCGCTAGCAGCGAGATCCTGAGCAGTGTTGATTGATTTCGCGTACTGAGGGATGGTCATAATGCTTGCAAGGCCAGCGGTGTAAATGTTTCCAATCATAAATCCAGCGAATAACATCGAAACAAAAAGTACTGTACCGGAGGCTAGTTCACGTGGCCGAGTGTTTATTCCTTGCTCCATGAAAAGTCCAATCAACATAATAGCTGCATCAGTGACTGATTGCACATTCCTTGTGAGATTCCCTACAAGTTTTATCTGAGCCTTTCCGAGAAACCAAATAAAGAAAAGACCCACGACGAATGACGCTGCTACTGCCACCCAAAGTAATCCGGAAAAGGACAAGAATGGAGTTTTCCATGGAGCAAGAATGCCAGGTTTCGGAACGACTACGGTGAGGCCAGACCTACTCAGAGAAACTGTAAATGTAGTAAAATTGTAAGGGTCCAGGCTAGAACAGAATTAATCGATAATTGAAAGGGAAAACCATTACAAATCTCAGCGCATTATACCAGTAATAGATGGCACCGAGAGCAATATCGGCTTTATGCATGGCTACCGCACCTAACGAGCCTGTGCCGGTTTGATTTTCAAACACTTCTCCCCACATGTCATCATCTACAAAACCAAAACGTAAACTTGTAAGCTGTTAAAACTTTTGACTCTTTCTTACCATAGAGAACTTCAACCGTACAATTATGTTTGCGACAAAATTCTACAAGTATGAGAGATTCTTGTCCATCTATGAACATTGGGACTACATCTGTACCGTCTGGTAATCTGGACCAGGCATTTGCCTTCTCAACAGTCTGAAAGTGCACATCACATACTTCGTTGATTGATTTGTGTATTTACTTGATTATAACATACCGTTCTTTCATAATAGGAATAGGGAGGATACATGACTGTATGAAATCGTACTGGTATGCCATCTAAACTTTCGAATTTGTCCGGGAAATAGTTTGGAGGAGAAATCGGCACTAGTTCTGTATTGAATGGCCCGTTGCTCAAAACACGGGTGGTGTAGAACTCAATGGAATTGTTGCTTTGCAATACGATAAAAAGTACCTCGGGCAAATCTAAAACATACATTCAGAAATATGAAAAAAAAACATGTTAAATGGTTTACCTCTCATGGCATAATGTTGACATAGACGTTCTGTGGTTTGCACATCGAGTCCATCCAGCAACACGATAAGCTTCTTTCCTGAAAATCTTTGGTCGGAAAAATCATGAACCGCAGTGAATGAGTCCAGAAACGGCCAAACTGATTCATTTTCAACGATGAACGCCTGACATCCGGCATCAACTCCTCGCTGAAAGTTACTTGCAAAATTGCCGTCAACCAGGATGGATAACGATGGCGTGGGGATGTGAAGTGTTAATTTGTCATGTTTAGATCTTATTATGCAAACGCTGAAATACTCAGTCATAAAAGCTAACACTACACTGTTAATCAGAGATGATAACGCGGATTCGGCGGCATTTGAAGGAAGTAAACCTTGAAGTGACTCCATTGCACTTACTGTGGAAAAATCATCAGTGGAATTTAGATCACTATCCCATTATATGTATGTTTATGTGACAAATAATTCATTATTGTTTAGTATATTATAATAAACTGACATTCAATTGCCTTATCGAAGCGATCGATAAACCCTTGAAGTCTGATTTTGCATAAAAATGTGGTAATGAACGTTTTATGTTCACAACGCCACTTAAATCACAATAAAATCAAGTGTATAATTCAAACTGTTACAAAGGTCACCTTGTGAAAACAAAAACAAAATTGAATAGTGTCTAATTTATGATTTTTAACCGCTCCGTTCTGAAAGGGATAAATTGATTGAAACCATAGTGAATGAAATAATTTCGAAATTGAAGAACGAATGACTCAGCATTTTTTTTTATTTTATGAATTATTAGGATGGTACAAATTTTATTTAAAGTTTTTGTCACCTCCCCCTTTAAAGTTGACCCGAAAAACAGGGGACAAAACAATATTTTTTCAAAAGTTTCAAAAATTCAAGTGCAATCGCATTCCCCTGCGTTTAATAGTAGTTTAGCAACAAGTTGCAAAAAGAAGATTTATTCAGCACGAGTTGTTCATTTATCCAACGAGTTTTACCTAGTTGGATAAATACGACGAGTGCTGAAAAAAAAAACAAGTTTTACAACGAGTTGCTTACAATATTTTTTGAATTTCCGAAAAACTCTTGAATGAAATTTTATGTCAAACTTTCATGTGTTTAGTCAATTCACAGTTCAAATAAAAAAAAAAATTGAAAAATTTTACTTTTCGATACTAGTGTTGAAAAGTTCAACTTTGGTATGGTATTGAGAAGTATTAATTTTCCATTTTCCTGTCATTCTTGAACGCCGAAATAGCCTACTTTTCTGTACCAAAAATAACAGAATCGAATAGCAACACTTTCCAAAATAAATGCTGAAAAGTAACACTTTTCAACATTTTTTTTATTTAAAAAAAATTTTGACTTAAAATTTCACTCAATGGGTGTTTTTCGGAATTGCAAAAATTATTGTACGAAGCCGAGCAACAAAAACTTAGAAAAATATTTGCATCGGCTTTAATGAAAAATAATTAGATGGATAAGTTATTTATCATCCTCGTCGCTGCAATGCTTTTGTTACATAAATCTAAAAGAGCTTATGAAAAAGTTATCTGGAATTGTGTGTAAATCAATCATTCGTGAAAAAATTAGACACCTTTTACAAAACTTCATATGGTCAAGTACACTAATATGTTCATTCAAAGGCAAAACACGAAATTTAAAATGGATGGTTTATGGATGGTCCTGAAAGTATAGTAACCAGGGCCGTGTACAAGGGGGGGGTTTTAGGGGTTTAACCCCCCCCTGGCAAATTAAGTTAGTTACACCCCATGGGCCCCTCGGCCCGAAGGGCCGATTTTTTTTAGCTATGTTGCTAAAATGCCAAAGAGATTTTTTTTTCAAATCGATATGAAAAATTTGACTGGAGGCGCCCTAATGACTATAACATTTTTATGAAAATTATGAAAATTTAACTGGAGGCGCCCCTAACACTTATATTTTTTCAATACGAATATGCAATATAAAAATTTGACTGAAGGCGCCCCTACGACTTTAAAAAATCATGCAAATTGTCGATATGAAAAATTTGACTGGAGGCGCCCTAACGATTAAAACATTTTCATGAAAATTATGAAAATTTAACTGGAGGCGTCCCTAAGACTTATTTTTTTTTCAATACGAATATGCAATATAAAAAATTGACTGGAAGCGCCCCTACGACTTAAAAAAATCATGCAAATTCTCGAAATGAAATATTGAATGGAGGTGCCCCTACGACTTTAAAAAAATCATATTAATTTTATTATAATTGACTGGAGGCGCCCTTATGACTTGAAAAAACCATGAAAATTCTCGATATAAAAAATTTGACTGGAGGCGCCCCTATGACTACCACATTTTTATGAAAATTTAACTGAACGCGCCCCTTAGACTTAATTTCTTTCAATACGAATATGCAATATAAAAATTTGACTGGAGGCGCCCCTACGACTTTAAAAAAAATCATACAAATTTTGTTATGAAAATTTGACTGGAGGCGCCCTTATTACTTAAAAAAATCATGCAAATTAAATATAGGCGCCCCTACGACTTTAAAAAATCATACAAATTTTGTTATGAAAATTTGACTGGAGGCACCCTTATGACTTTAAAAAATCTTGCAAATTGTCGATATGAAAAATTTGACTGCAGGCGCCCCTATGACCTAATTTTTTAAAACATATTCTCAACATTAAAGATTTGACTGGAGGCGTCCCTTAGAATTAAAAAAATCATGCGAATTCTTGATATGAAAAATTGACTGAAAGCGCCCCTATGAATTATTTTTTTTAAATACAAATTCCCAATGTAAAAATATGACTGAAGACGCCCCTGCGACTTTAAAGGCATATGCTCGATATGGCAACTTGAATTGAGGCGCCCTTATGACTTAAAAAAATCATACAAATTCTTATTATGAAAATTTAACTGGTGCCGCCCCTACGACTTAATTTTTTTAAACAAATTCTCAATATTAAAAATTTGACAGGAGGCGACTTAAAAAATCATGAAAATTTTCGCTATGAAAAATTTAATGAATGCGTCCCTACGACTTTGAAAAAAATCATACAATTTCTTATTATGAAAAAATGACTGGAGGCGCCCTATGGCTTAAACATTTTTATGAAAATTCTCGATATGAAAATTGAATTGAAGGCGCCCCTACGACCTAACAAAATCATGCAAATTCTCGATATGAAAAATTGATTGGAGGCTCCACTACGACTTTAAAAAAATCATACAAATTTTATTATGAAAATTTCATTGGAGGCGCCCTTATGACTTAAAAAATCATGCAAATTCTCGATATGAAAAATTTGACTGGAGGCGTCCCTTTGACTTAAACATTTTTATGAAAATCATGAAAATTTAACTGGAGGCCTACGACTTAATTTTTTTAAAATAAAAGTTCACAATATAGAAACTTGACTGGAGGTGCCCTTTTAACTTAAAAATATCATGCAAATTCTCCATATGAAATATTGAATGGAGGCGCCCCTACGACATTAAAAAAACATATTAATTATATTTTAAAAAATGACTGGAGGCGCCCTTATGACTTGAAAAAAACATGAAAATTCTCGATATTAAAATTTGGTTGCAGGCGCCTCTATGACAAAAACATTTTTATGAAAATTCTTGATATGAAAATTGAATTGGAGGCGCCCCTACGACTTAAAAAAATCATGCAAATTCACGATATAAAAAATTGAATGGAGGCTTCCCTACGACTTCAAAAAATTCATGAAAAATTTTATTGGAGGCGCCCCTATGACTAAATTTTTTTTATGAAAATTATGAAAATTTTACTGGAGGCGCCCCTACGATTTAATTTTTTCCAATTCAAATTCTCAATATAAAATTTTGACTGGAGACGCCCTAACGACTTAAAAAAATCAGGCCAACTTTCGATATGAAAAAATGAATGGAGGCGCTCTTTTGACTCAAAAAAAAAATCATACAAATTCTTATTATGAAAATGTGACCTATGATAATTATGAATGAAACATTTTTATGAAAATTCTCAATACGAAAATTTAACTGGAGGCGCCACTACGACCTAATTTTTTTTAAACATATTCTCAACATTTAAAATTTGACTGGAGGCGCCCTACGACTTAAAAATATCATGCAAATTTTGGATATGAAAAATTGACTGAAGCACCCTATGAATTATTTTTTTAAATATGTATTTAAAAAAATAATGTTAATGTAAAAATATGACTGAAGACGCCTCTACGACTTTAAAGGCATATTCTCGATATGGCAACTTGGATTGAGGCGCCCTTATGACTTAAAAAATCATACAAATTCTTATTATGAAAATTCAACTTGTGACTTAAATTTTTAGAACAAATTTTCAATACCAAAAATTTGACAGAAGGCGCCCCTACGACTTAAACAATCATGAAAATTTTCGCTATGAAAAATTTAATGGATGCGTGACTATGACTTTAAAAAAATCATACAAATTTTTTATGAAAATTTGACTGGAGGCGCCCTTATGACTAAAAAAAAATCATGCAAATTCTCGATATGAACATTTTGATTTGAGGCGCCCCTACGACTTAAAAAATCATGCAAATTCTCGATATGGAAAATGGAATGGGGGCGCCCCTATGACGTAAACATTTTTATGTAAATTCTCAATATGTAAGTTTTACTGGAGGCGCCCTTATGAGTGGGGAAAAATTGGTAAAATTATTGAAAAAAAAAGATGATTAATCGGTGCCCAAAGCAGCTTAAAAATGATAGCAATATTTTAAAAATAAGATTTTACTGGAAACGCTATTATGACAAAATTAAAACATTCAACAAAAAATAGTTTGACTATCGACGCCCCTCTAGCAACATAAAGACTGTTTAATAAGAGCAAAACAAAGTTTGGCGTACGGTAACATAAAAAAATAAAAATTCTGTTTAGCGTTCTAGCTACAACAATTTTTTGCGCCGGTTGGCAAACTTTGTTTGACTAATTTTGAATAGTCTTTATAGCTTGAGGAGCGCCGATAGTCAAATAATTTTATCAACAAAACGCCGCTGGTAAAATCCTATTTTTAAAATATTTATCTTTGATCTTTTTTTATGTTGCTCTACTTTTTTCATTTTTTTTATTTTGTCATGAGGCCACCTCTAGTGAAATTTTATTTTCAAAAAGGTAGTCAAATTGTTTTATTTAAAAAAAATATTTCATCTCAAGGCGCAACTTTTTATCATTTTGCCTTCCTCACTGAGGTAAGGCTATAATCCTGCTCTAAAAATGAACTTTGTATAAAAACGTCGTAGACCCACCTTCATGTATACATATCGACTCAGAATCGAAAACTGAGCAAATGTCTGTGTGTATGTGTGTGTGTATGTGTGTGTGTATGTATGTATGTGACCAACAAACTAGCTCATGTTTCTCGGCACTGGCTGAACCGATTTGACCCGAACCTGTTGCATTCGACTTGGTTAAGGGTCCCATAGATCGAGTTTTATAAAGATTGAAGTTTCGATAAGTAGTTCAATAAGTAGTATAAAAATGTGTTTTCACATACATCTGGATCTCACTTAAATGTATGTAAACTATGTCCGGATCCACCATCCGACCCATCGTTGGATAGGTTATCAAAAAATCTTTTCAACGAGTCCAAAACATTGAAGATCTGGCAACCCTGTCTCGAGATATGGCCATTTAAGTGATATTTATGCACTTTTTGGAAGCCGGATCTCACTTAAATGTATGTAAACTATGTCCGGATCCACCATCCGACCCATCGTTGGTTAGGTTATCAAAAGACCTTTCCAACAAGTCCAAAACATTGAAGATCTGGCAACCCTGTCTCGAGATATGGCCATTTAAGTGATATTTATGTACTTTTTTGAAGCCGGATCTCACTTAAATGTATGTAAACTATGTCCGGATCCACCATCCGACCCATCGTTGGATAGGTTATCAAAAAATCTTTCCAACGAGTCCAAAACATTGAAGATCTGGCAACCCTGTTTCGAGATATGTCCACTTAAGTGATATTTATGCACTTTTTGGAAGCCGGATCTCACTTAAATGTATGTAAACTATGTCCGGATCCACCATCCGACCCATCGTTGGTTAGGTTATCAAAAGACCTTTCCAACAAGTCCAAAACATTGAAGATCTGGCAACCCTGTCTCGAGATATGGCCATTTAAGTGATATTTATGTACTTTTTTGAAGCCGGATCTCACTTAAATGTATGTAAACTATGTCCGGATCCACCATCCGACACATTGTTGATTAGGTTATCAAAAGACCTTTCCAACGAGTCCAAAACATTGAATATCTGGCAACCCTGTCTCGAGATATGGCCATTTAAGTGATATTTATGTACTTTTTGGAAGCCGGATCTTACTTAAATGTATGTAAACTATGTCCGGATCCACCATCCGACCCATCCTTGGTTAGGTTATCAAAAGACCTTTCCAACGAGTCCAAAACATTGAAGATCTGGCAACCCTGTCTCGAGATATGTCCATTAAGTGATATTTATGTACTTTCTTAATCCGGATCTAAAAATAGATGAAATTTGTGTACAACCCCATCAAATCAGCAATTGTTGGTAATGAGTGAGGAAGGCTCCAACCACATAGGTGGATTAAGTTAGTTTTTATGTTGCTTTAGCTAACTTTTTTTGATTATTTTTTTTACGTGTTGTGAAACTTTCTTTGAAATCTAATTTTCAAAATATTTTCATCATTTCTATGGTGCTATTCAGGCGTTGATAGTATTTTTTTTAATATGTTAATTATTTTATCATTTTTTAAATTTTGTTTATGAGAGAGGTGCCTTTTCGGAACATTTTCTGGGGTAAATCGAAATATATCTTTGTTTCCTGTAGCAACTTTGTTACTTTTTATCGATTTTCTAGGACGTTTCTTCAGAAAAGTCAAGGAATCGATAGAAATATATTCAAAATTATCTTTTTTAATTTTTTATACTCAAAAAATCTGTTACAAATGTTTGACCCAAAAATGAAGTTTCTTATCTTATTTTTCAGATTTTCAGAAAATTCCGTCCAAAGATACAAAATTTCATACGTTTACATACCCATTCCAGCCCTCAAAATTGTATGGAGACTTGCATGAAAAAACAAATGATGCAAAATTGCTTCTTTTGACATAGGGAATGCAAAGAAAAGTCGATTGAAAACCAGTAGTTTCCGAGTTATGATCAGTTGAACACTTTCAGTTTATCCAGCTACAACCCAACCCCACCTCTAGGCGGGGTTCGATCTAATAATTCGCCAAAAATCTTTTTTTTTACCAATTTTCGACCTTTAAAAAGAATTGGAAAGGTGAACTCTTAAAATTTGATTTTTTTAGGGTTGAACGTGTGACTTGTTTTATTTGACTTTACCAATGTTTGAAAAAATGAAAATTTTTCTTGGCTGTGTTTTTCACTAATATTTTCTGTACTTTTTTTCTATTATTTCAGACTATACCTCTAAGCATTTTTTAACAATTTAAATGATAATGGTTTGTTCTAGAGTAAAAAAAATAAAAACATACAAAAAAATAATGAAAAATATGCTGTAAAAACTTGACAAATTAGGTGCTAGAATAGGCCAAATACTACCAAAAACAAATATCAACTAAACAAGATAAATGCAAATATAAAAACTATTAATGAAACAAAAACAACAAAAAACAAGAGACGTAAACTTTTTCGTAGAACAAAAGTTGCTCAAAATGACAAGGGAAAAATTTAAAAAAAATTGGGCAGCAAAGGGTTAACTCTTAGAAAAAATCAAGTTCATCGATTTGATTTCTTTGAGATTGTGTATCTCAGAAACAAATTGCTCGATTTGAAAGTTTCAGAGAGAAAATTGTACAAAATTTTCTTGAAAAGAAACCAAAATAAATTGAAAATGCAGTCCTAAAATTAGCTTTAACCTGAAAACGGTACATTTTGTTAACAAAATTGCTTCAACAATTTTTGTCCACTTTTACGTTTTTTTTTCTTAAAAAAAATCATATCTCCTAAACTAGATGAATAATATGACCGGCCCCAGAATTGTATGGACATTTGTATAGAAAAACGAATTATGCAATTGTGCTTCTTTTGACATATGGAATGCATGGTGCATGGCAAAGTTTCATCCAAATCAAAAAAATGAAAAGCTAAAAATCGTGAAAAAAATTTGCGAAATCGTAGAGAACTACTCTTAATATTAAAAAAAAAACTTATGAAAACTTGTTTTGAGCAATTACCGCTACACTTGTTCACTAAAACCCCGTTTTACGCTCCACAAGTGAACGGCCCATGCCTCTTCCGATTTACGCCAAAACTCTCATTTGCGCAAAAATCTCAAATTCGCTCAAACTCCGAATTAACGCCCCCCCTTCATGGTGCTATTCAACACGATTTGCAGCACCAATTCAAAAAGTGTAGTCTCTTGTTGCACCAATGTAAAATATATAAAAAACGAAGTTGACTTTATATCTGTCACCCGGGACTAGACCAACCACTGTCATCCTTTTAACTACAAGGACTTCGCCGCCCTGTTTGAGTAAGGCACAGAGCGACGGCGCCGGATACCCATATTTACACTTAGAATTTTAGAGCGTCCGCCGCGGGATTCGAACCAGCAAAATATATGTAAAATATACCAAAGTATTATTTATTGAGTTTAAAGATTGACTGTTAGCGCCCTTTCGCAATCTAAACAAGCACCCCATGCGCCCCTTTCGAGAAAACCCTCCCCTTTCGAAAATCCTGTGCACGGCCCTGATAGTAACCGATGCAGCTTTATTTTATTCTAATCTAAATATATTGTTATTGAACTTAAGAGGTTCTCATGCTTTTCGTATTCCCCTTCGCGCTTATTTATCAAGAACTTCATTCCTCCCTCATATAAATTAAAAAAATGCAGATGGAATGCTTATTACCAGATTTATGTTTTTATTATCGCAAGATAAAATCATAAAATGTTCATTTTCAGTTTTTATAACAATCCAAACAATGCAACTTTTTTTTTTTTAAATTTGTCTAAATATAGCAATAACTTTTTTAACGTTCCACAACTTTTCCATTTTATGAAACAATTATCCAATACTCAAAAAAATAAAGAACGCCCACAATAAAACGAATAAAAACTCATTGATGCTGAAAGAGTACGTCAACTGGGGTGAATCAGAACTACTGTCTGGTTTGAACACCTGCCTCATTTCGCCAAAAAAATATTTGGTGCGAAATGAAGAAAAGTTATTTAATTGAAGATAGGGTTTATTTTGGAAATTAATTCGTAGAACCTATAAAATCCTTCTACCAAGAGATATCGATAAATGGACCCCGGCCTAGCGATCCCGTTGAAAAGAATAAAAATAAAAATAAAACTCAGGTTCATGATCTGATGTCAATTTGTGCAGAAATTATGTATTTGTGCCTTTATTAATCACACTACGTATCATGCCTTATTCACTACAAAACATAGCAGTAACAGCTAAGACAAGATGTGATTTCCGTTTTTCAGACTTCTGCCACCACCCACAATGCGTGGGTGCGTTCTCGGCACGTTTTCACTCCACTTTCTTTTTCCTCCCACATCCTTAAGCTTCCTAAGTTTTACAATTAGAGACTAGAAATTACATTCCTTGGTTACGAATGTGTGTTTGTGTTAATGTTAATGGCTTGGACGGACTAAACACTGGTTGAGAAAGGCACCAACGAATGCACATTGGTTTCCAATTTTTACGGTTGAAAACGCATAAAAAATAAACTTCAAACGCAACATCTGTCGTGTTACGCGATTTACAAGAATCCATGCTCGTTCAGGAACTCGTCGCTAATCTCCTGCTCGTTGATGTTGATCAGATTGCCAAAGTCCTGCTCGTCAAAGGTGCCCATGTCGGGAAGGAAGTAGGGGATGGTTTCGACGATCACGTTCGGCCCGGTCTGGATTGATTGCTGGCCGCTGGTGCCGAAGAATGGCACGATGATGTCGTCGTTGGCGGGCTGCGGGATCTCGTTGTCGGAGAATATCTACGAGAAAAGAGATGGATTAGAGCTTATCAGACTTGGGAGGTGCTTCTCGCTACTCACTTCGTCAACGTTGAGACTGGTGAAAATGTTTGAGCCATTGTCGGCGTTGATGATCGAGTCAAAGTTGATGCTGCAGTTCTCCACCAGCGTGCTGGTCTTGATCAGTTGATCCTCGTTGATGGCAAAAACCGGAGATTCGTTAACAGCCGACGTATGATCTGCCACGGGAGAAGCACTTTCAGATTCAGAAGAATCCAATGCTTCAATGGTTATGTTTTGTATGATCTGATCATCAATTACGATCGGTTCGGCACTGGTGGCTGTATAGTGGATCACTTCTGCCTGACTGTTGTTGTTGTTATTTGTGTCGATCGCGCGCCCTTTTGGTTCATCAACCGTATCAAAAGTGCTGGCATCACTTCTGCGAGACCTGTTCCGACTGCGGATTGAAGAACCGGCCGAGTTGCCCTTGTTCCGGTGGCGAACCCGAACCCGCTTTCGTTCACTTTTGGACACATCCATCGACAGCTCCCAGTATCCACCCTTTCCCTTTTCGTCTTTGGCTCGTGAAACTTTGGTAAAGTAAAAGCTCAACGAAAGGTTGTGCCGAATTGAGTTCTGAAAAGAGATAGAGATGATGAATTACGTTGAACTAAAGGATTAACAAGCAAGCCTACATTCCAGTTCTTGTGCACTTTGTAGTAGGAAAACTTCTCCTGTATCCACTTGCAGATCTGCTTCAGCGTCATACGTCCTTGTTCCAGCATGGCCATCGCAATGATCTGGGCATAGTTGAAGGGTGGTTTCTCGCCAGAACTTGCGACCGATGTGTACTGATCCTTGCGCTTGTCGTACGTCTCACGACTCCTGAAAACCAAAAAAAAAAGTTGTTTTGCAATCCGTAATAAAGCAATCGATCCCAACGACTTACCTTCGCACTTGCGCAATGAACTTGTTGAACCGTGCCGTTGGCAAATCCGTCTGCGGAACATCCGAAGGTGTCAGGTTGGTGATGTTCTTCAGCTCGGTTAGCCAGGAAAGGTTCGTCAGTTCCGGTTCGGAATCGTCGTCCACTTCCATGTCATCCCCTTCGTAGTCCTGGTCCGGGATGCTCCCCACGCTGGTATTGGCCATGGACTCGTTGGCGACGCTGGCATTGCTGCTGCTGCTGGCACTGTTGGTGTCCTCGCCGTGGTGCGCCAGCAGCAGGTCGGATCCCGTTCCGGCGTCCGAACCCGGCGATGCCAACCCCGTTTCGGACGGCACTGTTTCGACGTTGATGGACACGGCGCCATTCAGATCGAGCACGCCCTCGGGCAGGGTGGTTGTGCTAGCCGCCGTGAACGGAATCGAGTTGTGGCCGTTCAGGACATAGTTGTAGGCTGGAGGGTTAAAGGGGGATCGTGTTTGCATTAGTTCTTGTAAATCGTTTTTGCGAAATCGAGAACTTCGACATCAATTGATTGTTTATTAATGTAACCCAAGTTAATTGATTTCATATGAACTTGTTTGTGTGTTTTCAAGTTAGCTATCGCCCAACAATTTCAGGTTTTATTTGAATGGATTTGCATTATTGTTATTTTAAATTGTCAGTTTCGTATATTTTTTAAAGGACGTAGGCAGGGTTGTTAAAATATCAAAGTATCAGCTCTCAGCAACTACAATTATCTCGCCTGAATATTCATGCCTCAAATACAACTGCTCTTCTCTCTTCATTGAAACTCTCAGCGCCGAACATAGCCGAACACGTTTTCGTGTTTACCCACTCGCGATTGACATTTTCCTTTTCTCTCTCATTCCCGCTTCCACGATCATGCTACCGCAACAGCGTTTAACCACAAAAGCCGCCACAAAACCAATTTCGCAAACGCAGTTTAACAGGACGTCATGCGTGGTCGGCTCCTAATTGCCATCTCGCGTTCTCTCATTGCAGTTTTCGGAGAGATTGAGAGACTCAGCGGTGAGAGCGCATAGTCTAGAAAAAGGGGAGGAGTGATAGAGAGAGAATGACATCGCTGGGAATCACGAGACACAAGAAGAGATCTCACAAGCTACAGTGACGGCCGCTATACTCTCGGATATTTTTGGTGCAGAGATAATCTATTGATAGCTTTTTTATCACTCATTTGCAACACTGGACGTAGGTTTTAAATGAATCCACAAATTTGTCCATTGACTCTCTAAATATAAGTTACATCGTCATGTTTAAATGTTTTTTGATAATTCGCATTTTTTTAATAATAATAAATTTCTGTCATTTGTGTCATAGAACTAACAAAGCTAAATTTGAAAACTGGTAAAATTCAATCATATAAACAAATCTAGACTTTTTTCGATTAGGTCCATTTTTTAAAACTAATCTTTATTTTTTTTAAAAATTATTTCTTTTTTTTGTCTTTGGGTAATTATCTACCAACTCTTCGATTTGCGTGAAACTGTATCCTAAATAGTGTTAGAAAAAGGAAACGCAAAAAGTAACCTTAAAAAAAAATTTTTTTTCGTAAAATCGCGATAACTCGTGATGGTTGTAAGCGTATTCCTTTTATTTATATATAAAAAATTATGTAACTATCTGCTATACAACCCTTCAAAGTTACAAAATATACAAAAAAATTAAATGAACATTTTAAAGGGGTCAAACCACCCCTCCGTCACGGTTCAAAAGGTAGTTCAAAAAACTGACCTCGGATCCATGATCAGGGACAAAAGTTATGGCCTATCTACAATCACTTAACTTAGAAAATTTCACTTAGCTTAGGAGTTAGAATCAATGGAAATGAATCTGATCTTCTACAATGAAAAGGAATAAAATTAGAAACTTGACGTATGGTTTGGAAAATTTCAAAATCTACGGTAAGTTGACGTTTCCATATCAAAGGTAAACAAACAACTGCATAGCAACGTATATCAGCCCAGCAAATTTTCTAAGTTGATTGTGGATGACGGCCGTAAGTTGTGTACATTTTCTAAGTTTTACTTTACTTAACTATGCTAAGCTAAGTGATTGTAGATAGGCCATTACCATTAAGGATAAAGTTTCACGCAAATCGAAAAGGGGTCGGGCAACTGCTGAGTGAGTTGGCGGAGAATGACCCCTATCAAAGTGAACGATTTATTAAGTAAAATTTTTGGGTAAATTCGAGACAAGCTAAAATTACCTAAAATGTGTGAACTATTTGAAAAATATTGAAATTTTAGTTTTCATTAAATAATACCATTTAAGTACCAAGCAAAATTCAAGTTAAGCTAACCTTTTTAAAATATTTTCTCAACATAGTTGAAATACTTTTCATTGATCAGTTGTTGAAAGGTAGTGCATATCTGAGCTCATAATTGTAGTTGTATACAAATAATGCTTAAACAAAGAAATAAATTAAATAAATTGATTAGTTTTTTTTAAATAGTAACATTGTTTCATTTTAGTCAACTTCAAAAGATTGACAATTAGTGTGAGGACAGAAAACAGAGCTTTCAAAAAGACGTTGTTCAGTTCACTTGAATTCTGAAATTGGAACAGCAGCCCTTTTCGTTTTTAGAGAAAATATTTGCACTAGCGAAAAAATTAAGGTAATGTGGTCAATGCTCGAACGTACTTAGAATGACATTTATATTGTTCAAAATTAAACATTTTAATTTTTGATATAAGCTTGATTGGTGCTGTTAAATTTGTGCCATATGTTTGAAATTGGATTAAAAAATCCCCAATACGAGCTTTTACCTTAGCCGATGTGAACCTTCTTCGAATTCGCAATCCAAATATTAGTTTTCTGGTTGGTCCGCCATGTTGCAACAGGTTTCAAGCTTGCTTATAAAAGGTAGGTTCACAAAGCCATAATTTCATAGGTTTCAAGATGGACTCCCGAGCAATAGCTTCCTCTGGTGATCTATTAGAAAGTGGGCTTCAAGCTTTGATTGCACACATTTGTAAGTGTTCCGCTGTACAAGATTTTGAAACGACTAATTAAAATTGTCTCCAAAGATTCAACGTACATGCTGGAGATTTACGCGACATGCCTGCTGTTGAGCAAGAATCGCACGGCCTTCATACGCCAGTTCGCACTGTTTCCCAACTATCCGTTGGCGACGATGTCGCCGGAAGGGCACAAACCGGAACAGTTGACCGAGTTCATCGATCTGGGCTGTCACGCGTTCGTTATGGACCAGGACGTGTTGGAAACGTTTCTGGATGTGTACATTCGTAGCCACGATTTGGCCATGTTTCGTAATCCGAACAAAACAATCATTGTGCTGCGGGATTCTGACTCTGCGATTGATCGGGCTGTCCTTTTTGATATGTTCCATCGCCATCCGGCGATGAGGGAGATTGTGAATATGTTGATTTTGCTACCGAAGGACGATAGAGTGGACTTGTGGACTCATAGATATGTTTCGACATCGGAGAGGGGACGAGAGATGATTCTTCTGGATAGCTACTTGTTATCTAATGGAACTTTTGTCTTTGGTAACCATTTGTTCCCCAACAAACTGCTAAATATGGAACGGAGAACGTTCCGGTTGGCAAGCTTCCGGCTTATTCCACATTTCATTGTAAAGCCAACCGATGATCCGTATCCGTTGGCTACCTTTCACAGACAAAACGTTACAATCGACGGAATGGGTGGTTTGCTGATGGCAGAATTTTGTATTAAGTTTAACTGCACATGGGATGTATCGATAGGTGAGTCCGGCGAACAGTTGGAACCTGAAGAGCATTAGCCCTGTATAATTTCAGATCAACTTGGTGAGTGGGGAACAATCTACGAGAATTGGACTGGAAACGGAATCGTTGGGACGTTGGCCGAACGTCGTGCGGACGTTGGAATAGGTTCGTTGCTGTCTTGGTGGACTAGCCATCAATATCTGGGTTTTACAGCGGTGCTGCGCAAGGTTGGGATTGGTTGCTTTGTTCCTCGACCTCAGTAAGTGATCTTGATGAAGGTTTTTGAACAGCGAGTATGATTTAAACCCATAATTTGCAGTTTGATCCCCACGTGGAAAACAGTCGCGCTGGTGTTTAGTCCTACTGTCTGGATTTGCAGCGTCCTGAGTGTGGTGTGTTGCATTGCAATGTACGATCTGATTTCCAGGTACGATCCATCTCCGGAGGCCGAGCATAGAAGTTTGGGCTGGAACGCGGTCAATGTTGTGGCCATGTTTCTGTTCAACGGTGCCAAGATTTTGTATGGTTCGTTGTCCGAGTGTGTCCTATCGATTGCCCTGATTGCGTTCACCATCAATTTTGGGAACATCTTCATCGGAAAGAATGCAAGCTTGCAAGCCTTTCCACTGTTCGATCCACCCATAGATACCATCGAAGATATGGCCAAAGCGGGCATGATCTGGTCCCACACCCATGAGGCGTGGGCACATTCGGTGCGGAAAACTTCTAATGTAAGTACTAATTATGCAGTTAATAATAGCACTTCTCAAAGCAAAATCCCAACGTTACAGCCCTATTTGATGCAGGTTGCCACTAACTATCGCATTCACCCAATTCCCGAGTTGAACGTGTTAGCAGACCAAGGCAAGGTCGGGTTTGCCGTTAGTAAGATGAACTACGGTCACTTCATGATCGGTGATTTCATAACAGCCAAAAACGTAATGCTCTATCGCATGATGACGGAGGATCTCTACTTCGATTGGGAGGTCTCCAAGGTCACCAAAACCTGGCCCCTCAAGGACCTGCTCTCGGATATGATACTGCGCTTCAACGACGGAGGTCTGCGCGAGTTTCAGGAGCCGGTTCAGGCCAAACGCCACATGGACTACGGGGTGCAGATCAAAATCTTTCACTCGCAGGACCGCGAGGAGGTGCCACCCCACGCGATGGGCTGCGAAGACTTGCTGGCGCCCTTCATTGTGCTGGGGGCGGGAGTTGTGGTGGCACTGGTGACATTCGTTGGCGAGATGACCTGGAGCTGGGTTGAGAGCAGGATGCCCAAGAACTTGAAGTGGGTCGTGTTCAAGTGAGATGTTACGTGAGCTTGGGTTTGAATTGTGGCTGAAGATGTGGCTTATGCTTTAAAGCTTAATGAAGAAAGCTTTGCTTCTTGCTTTTAGAATCTACGTTCAAATATATTTGTATGCTGATGAAATAGATGATTTCTCTCCTTGAGGGCCGCGGACATTTTTTTAAGTTTGAGATCTCCCCTTAACCCATGTGGACCAATGAACAATTATTTGGATATTTTTGACTAGTTTCGGATTTGATTTACACATTTGTAACAGGTCGTATCGAGGTGCTCCGATTTGGATGAAACTTTCAGCGTTTGTTTGTCTATACATGAGATGAACTCATGCCAAATATGAGCCCTCTTCGACAAAGAGATGTAGGGTAAAACGGGCATTGAAGTTTGAGGTCCAAAAAACATAAAAAATCTTAAAATTGCTCGCATTTCAGTAAAACTTCATTATTTCCAACTATCTTAGATGCATTCGACAGATCTTTTGAAGCACTTCAAAATGAGCCATAGACATCCAGGATTGGTTTAACTTTTTCTCATAGCTTTTGCAAATTACTGTTAAAAATGGATTTTTTTAAAACCTTAATATCTTTTTGCAACTGCCTCCAACACCCATACTTCCATAAGTCAAAAGTTGGGGAATTTCATGGACTATAAGCCTACGGTAATAACTTTTTGGCCAATCGTAGTTTTTGTCATAGTTTTTCGATTTTTCTATTACAAACTTTTTACAACGTTAGTTTTTGCCCTGTAGGCTCCCATAGCGGCACTTTTTGGTCTCAATTTTGTGATATTCGGAATCCTAGGAAAATTTCACGTTAGATATAATTATTGAAGTTGTAAATTTGTTTTAAAAATAATTAAATAAAACATTTTTGAAAAAAGAAATAGATTTTATTTACTCTGTGGTCAATACGTCAAATGCTGTATCAAGTAGGCGAAAACCTGTTTTACCCCTAATCCAACAAATTGTTAAAAAATATTTTTTGCAATTCCGACGTGAAACTACTTACTTTTCCTGTCATTCTTGAACGACGAAATAGCCTACTTTTCTGTACCAAAAATAACAGAATCGAATAGCAACACTTTTCAATAGTCCATGAAATTCCCTAACTTTTGACCTATGGAAGTATGGGTGCTGGAGGCTGTTGCAAAAAGATATTAAGGTTTTAAAAAAATCCATTTTTAACGATAATTTGCAAAAGCTATGAGAAAAAGTTGAACCAATCCTAAATGTCTATGGCTCATTTTGAAGTGCTTCAAAAGATCTGTCGAATGCATTTAAGAGAGTTGGAAATGATGAAGTTTTACTGAAATGCGAGCAATTTTAAGATTTTTTTTATGTTTTTTGGACCTCAAACTTCAATGCCCGTTTTACCCCACTTCCATTTGTCGTAGAGGGCTCATATTTGGCATGAGTTCATCTCATGTATAGACAAACAAACGCTGAAAGTTTCATCCAAATCGATACGACCTCTAAAACAAACCGAGCAATATTTACAAATACTGCCTCTTGAGCTTTTATGTGCTCTAAAACTGATGTCCCTATTCTTACTGTAGTCCCAGTTTTGCCCCTGTTTATGTTAATTTTATAAATTTTGATGTTTTAGCAGCAGTAGCGATTGGTTTGGGAACAATATTTCCATAATAAATTCATAAATGCTTAGATAAAACGGTGGCGCCGCGTGGTGGTAGCTGCCCTGTTTATTACACTGTGAAATTATCCATGGCTAATCCAAAGAACTAAAAGGTGGCAACAGAAATGTCCGTCCAAAGGGGTGCTGCAAAAACTTATTATTTTTTATCAAATTTTCGAGCAAATCAGCAACAATTTACAAGTTTGATTGTCAAACTACACTTAAAAATTTGTTTTGTCATTCATTTTTGCAAAACCGCATGTTTTTAACAAAAGTACCGTAAAACGGGGTGACTTTGATAGTCGGGGTGACTTTGATAGGTTCGCGATTTTTCCGCAAAATGAAGAGTATAATTAAAATACTTACGGAATTGTTTAGAATCATTCTGACTATGGTAGAGAAGTGTTCAAAGAACCTCAAAAAGAACTTTTCTTAAAATTTTGGAAACTTTAAAAAGTTAGTTAACTGTAGTTAAGAAAATGTTGATGAAAGTAATTATTTTAAACTTCTCAAAGTGTCATGGTTTTCTCAATGAACATGATTTTGAATCGGAAAACGGAATGCATTTTAGGATTTTTTGGACAATTTTCCACTAGGAGAAGGTTAAATAAGTTTGTAAATAATAAATAATATGTGTTTTTGAAACACAATTTAAAAAAATCTCCAAATTTATAGGCAATTTCAGTTGAACAAATTTCATGTAAAATGCGAAAACTTGTGATTAGTGCTTCGAATTCAGTATAATTTTATAAACAAAACTAGTTTTTACAAATTTCAGGCAAAATTCCGACTTTTTAACAATTTTACCTAAAATTTATATTTATTTTGTTAAAAAGCTTATAAACTTAAACATCTAAATACAAACATTTTTTTTTCTTAAAAACAATACCAGCAACTTCAGTGATGGTACATTTAACGTACACATAAAGTTTGAACATCTTAAATATGATTTTAACAACAAAAACTATGACTATCAAAGTCACCCCGGAATTTAAACTAAGAATTTTTAACGTAACTATTTTTCTAAACTCTATTGAAAAAACTTTTTTTTTCCAAAATAGTGCATGGACTTTGTGTGGCCTGCCCCAGTACATGTTTTAAAAATAATAATCTTGAGTAAAACCTTACCTGTTGAAAAATATTCAAAAAACAAATTGCAATCCTATCAAAGTCACCCCGGTTTACGGTACCAAAAATATTCGTTACACAAATTTTTACTGTGTAGGCACCAACCACCTAAATGTGGATTAAGTAACGTTTTCAACCTACAATTTATCAAATTATCTACTGTGAAGATTTTTCTTCGTTCTTCATCCAGTTTTATGACAATGCGAAGTAATTTGTTCTATTGATTGTTACAATATTGCAAGTCAAGCAGACATCAAGCAAAAAAGAAGTAATATGAATTCATCACCACCATTTTCAAATTGTACAATATTGATGGATTAATGGCAATGAATTAATGATGACAATATAGAAAAGTTATAGTTTTTCCATATTGTACTATAATAGTACCACTTATTGTTATCTGGCTTTCTTGACAATTTCACTCAACGGAATGACCTCATAAAACTGATGTGTAAAATGTTTTAGGTCATCCAAAATTAACAATACTATTGTTTATTCCAAAGTAATTTGGCAACCTCACTTTCTCTCACTCATCATCATTAAATAATTACTGTTTCCTTCCAAGAACCGAATCCTTTTTTTCCAATTATGCAAATCACGGTGCCCAAGCGCTATTACGCAGTGCGAAAGCTTTTCTCTTTGTCTCTCCGTCCGTGCCAGCAGCCAAACTTACTGTTCAGGTCGTTGTTGTAGAGGATGATTGTCCCGGGAAATTTGAGCAGATTGTTGAGCAGCCCATCATCCTCCAGTTGCGTCATCGTGGCCCAATGGGGAGGCCCCCCTGAGGCGGACGCTGAACCCGACTGGGGTCTTCTTGTGCTTTTTCCCCCTTGGATTTCTTCTTCTTTTTCGCTGGGTTTGGTGCAGTCTGCGATTTAGGTTACTGGACTGGGGTTTGAACTTTTCTGGACCATCGGACGGAGGTTTGGTTCACTGTTTCAAAGTTTTTAGGTTTGAGCTTTCATTTAATTATTGAGCCAAAAGGCTGATGTCACTTTAAAAACAATTTTTCTTGTGAAGGTGGCTGATCAATTATTCAGACACAGAAAGACACAACATGGTTCCATGTTCTAGTTTTTTCACTCTTCCGGAAGTGGAGCGTAACATTTTGAACTTTTTCCGTTACAAACAGCTCATAAGTTGGTGTGTATCCCGAAATTTGATGAAAAATCAACACTTTTAGCTA
Organism: Culex quinquefasciatus; assembly: GCF_015732765.1. Lineage (NCBI taxonomy): Eukaryota > Metazoa > Arthropoda > Insecta > Diptera > Culicidae > Culex > Culex quinquefasciatus. The sequence continues at coordinate 42,066,280 of NC_051863.1, forward strand.
GATTTAATCCTTTTGAAAACTGCACGTCCAGTTGACCAACGTCGTCCTGGTGTCCACCATCTTTTGTTCTGCGTCGTTGGGGACTTTTGGAGAGAAGAACGCTGACCGAGGACGCCTGTGCTCACGAGCTGGACACCTCAGCTCTCCAACTGGACAACTGGCTGTTCTCTCGCACGGTTCTCCGCGAGACACTACCGAGAGTTACTACAATAGAGAGCGCAAAAAGGTCCTCGTTGACCAATCCTGTACGTACAGGACTTGCGGCGTGAGTAAGCCCGGACAACTGGAACAAAGTGGACGGCCAGGTAAGTGAGCAAACGGCGGCGTAGAAAGGGATACTGTCAACAGCGAGCGGCGTTCAGGCCGAGAGGAGCTCGCCAGCAAGGACCCTTGCACGTGAGAAGGGTAGAACAAGTGAAGCGTGCAGTAAGGAAGTGACGCCGCGGCTGTGCCTATACGCAAGTATATAAGCCGCGAGGTCGCGAGGTGGACGGGCTGACGTCAGGCATGTGTTTGCCCAGGGAGGAATTTTCTATGCCGTTGGTAGCTTTTATGTATTCTAACCCTCAAGTGTCCAAGCGATTTAAGTTGGACTCCAAGTTGTTTCTACATTACTTGTGTAAGGTTGATTTGCATTCTGACTTAAAGTATGGTTGAAATACCTTATTTTGATTATTTATCCAAAACTTAAATAAAACTTCCTTCACCATTTAGCTCTACAAAAGATCAACATCCAGAAAGTGAGACCCCAGTCCCTCCTACACCCGTGATGAACATCGATTGGCCACGTACGAGCGGGCTCATCACAGGTGCATTCGAGCGAATCGATGTGTTTCTCTGGCTGGATTGTTCTGTGAGTAGCAGACGGAATACGTCCGTAAGCTGTGTGGGGATAGGACGTCCGAATTTGTACATAAGGCAATTTAATGACGATTTATACTTTTTTTTCTCCACCAGAACGGTGCGATGTGTAATACAAGCAACGAAAGGTTGCGACACGGTTTTTCCTACCTTTCTTCTGTGTGTTGCATAAATACATGCAACATATGCTTGAGTTTTGATGAACTTTAAAGTTTTCGAGTTTTTTAAGCAACCATATGGTTGGCGATGTCTCAGGGAAGGAAACGAAGATTCTCAAGAATTTGAATTTTAAATGTCTTTGGAAACATAAGGTGGCAATTTGCGTTTAGCATCCGTTAGTTGGAAAGGAATATGAAATTTTATTCAGTTTTGTGCATTTTTTTTAGAGATTTGCGATTTTTTCATGGATGAACGATGTTGACAAGATCGTTTAAGGGAGGGAAGTTGCAGGGAAAAAAATATTTACTTGTAGTTGTATAATATTTTGACATGCAGTCAAGCTTTTAGTTGATCTTCACACTTATTATTACTATTATAGCCGCTTTTGGTGCAATCAGAGGCAAGATCAGAAAAAAATTCTATAAATTTAAAATTTTCCGGAATTTCCCGGACTCATTCAAAGGGTTTTTTCCGGAATTGTAAAAATGATAATGAACCCAAACAACAACCCTTTTTCTAAAGTCGATATCTCAGCAACTAATGGTCCGATTTTCAATGTCAAAATATGAAAAATTTGTGAAATTTTTCGATCTTTTCGAAAAAAATATTTTCAAAATTTTTAAACCAAGACTCACATTTTAAAACGGCGTAATATTGAATGTTGCCAAATTTGTATGGAAAATTATATGGACAAACTAATTATGCAAAATGGCTTCTTATGGCATACCAAAGGCATTAAAAAGTTTCAGTCGGATTAAAAAATACAAAAAAATCGAGATTGGTTTAGTCTACGGTTTAGTTTAAGTTAGTTTTAGGTTAGGTTATGTTTTCTTCACAATTTTTTTTCTCTTCATTGTACCTAGTGTTACAAAAATGATAAATCATATACTTTTAAAGTTATAAAAATGAACAGTGTTTAACTTACGAAAAGCAAACTAAAGCTGAAGAGCCACAGCTGACCACTTATAATGTAAACTAAATGTCATTATTATAAGAAAGATTCAATAAAGTATATTTAACTCAAAAAAAAAAAAATTCAAAAAAAAAATCGAATGACCGAAATTTGTGAGAACTGCTCTAAATGCAACTTAATGTAAAACTAGATTTTTTTCAGCACTCTCGATTTATCGTCGTATTTATTAGATTAGAACGCGGTGTTATTCGTTGACTTGTTGACTATTTTTCAGCATCCATTTGAGTGCTGAATGACCGAGCCACGTAGCCGCGTAAACGGTAGATCGGAATTCAAATCCCGGTTCAGACCAACGCTATCGTTTCTGTTTTGGGTTCAATGCTTAGTAATGGGAAGGTAGTGTATAGTCACAAGCTGGACCTTATCATAAAAATTAGGTAAGGTTTTCATTAACCTTAACATGTAAACTAGGGCGTCCAATTTTCCGGGAAAAGGGAAAAATATTTTCTAAATCCGGGAAAATCTTAGTTTTTATTGCATTTGTAATGTTTTTCATGCTTAAACTCATAAAATTACCACGAAACTATTAATTGGTTATAATTTACATTTCAATCTTAACAAGGATAGAAGTTTTTCGATAGCTTAACAGTAACAAAAAAAGTTCTTTGTTCTGCTTTGGATTTTAAATATACCACAGTTTTTAATCCAACGTGATTCAAATTGAATAAGTGTCTACTGTATATTTTTGTTTATTTATTATTTAATATGACATGACTGGAAAAGCTTAATAAATTTCGTTTAAAATGTAATCAAAAATACGTCAACAAATAAAATGATGCCAGTCAATGTAAAAATTCAGGAATGTTTAAAATTTCATGTTTTTTATTACAAATATTTTAAAAATTATCTTTGAGTCACTGCCACCAACTGGAAAAAATAGGGACCATAGTCTGAATAGGTACAGGAGATTTTAGAGCGATAAATTTGGAAATTGGGGTACTACTTTTTTTATTCTGTTATTGTTTTTACCGACATCAATAAAAAAAAATAGAAACATCATGCAACGAATTCGGCTCAAAAGCTGTCTTAATTATTTTTTTAATGAAAAATAATTAAATATAACAATTCATTTTTTTAGTACATTTATATAATACTCAATCTATAAAAAAATATATATAAAATTGACTAATAAATATTTAAAGCGCCAAACATTTTGCGGATCTGTAAACAAAATTTATTTTTTTTTTCTCATAACTAAAATTTATGCTGATATATGCTAAATAAAAATTTAAATGCGATTTATAGAGGAGCTATCAGACTATATGTTTGACAGTTTTCCACGCTTGCGAAATTGTTTGTAGGAAACTCGCAAACAAGGCAAATGTATGCAGGCTTAAGTTTTTGCAAACAAATGCAGGCAAAGAAACATAGCAAGCAAACTGCCAAACTGTCAAAGAGTTTGTTTTTTGTTTGTCGTAGTCTAATAACTCCTTAAGTTTTAACTGTCCATCTGTTTTCACAACCTAAGCTGAATTTCCAGACCAAACACGTTTTTTTTAATCCCGGAATTCGAGAATTCCCGCTTTTGGAAAAATCCCGGGAATTTTGTCCCGGGAATTTTGTTCCATGAATTTTGTCCCGGGAATTCCCGAGATGGACGCACTAGTGTTAACATTAAGTTAAGAAATAGCCACAGAGTCCGCTTTGTAAATTTGGCCCCGATACTCTTCATGGGTCATGGGAATAACGAGTTTCTTCACTTATTTTTGAGTGCTTGCTCATCAGAATGATTTAATTCTAGGGTTTTATTTGAAAATGTCTTATAAACATACGGAGCTTATAGAGTCTTAAAACAATATTCTAGTCTTTATAAAGATTTCATGAGCCCAAAACTGCCCACCATTGAAAAAACGACTAATATCCACTTTTGGCAAAAACGAGATCTTAGCACCAGGTGGTAGAGGATGTTCCAACGCATCTTCTGGAACTCGAATTTCACTGAAATAGTGTTTAGACTTGGCTGCCGATGCGAAAAACCAAACGGCTAATATGCCACTCTTATGGGAAATTTCCTTGACGGAGATTTTGTGATAAACACTAAAACGCGTTTTTCTCGGAATACTAGCCGAATTTTCAATTATGGACAGAAAACTGCACCACACACAACATTACAGCAGAGAAAGTTTGAAATCAATTATGTTTCGTGTACACGCTGCGAATCACCTAGCAGTGTTGTTTGGACTCATGTGAAAGCTACCGTGCAGTTGAACTTTTCACCAATGCGTTGGTTGTAACGTTGCACGTAACGAAATTATTAGTTGAAAAGACATTGCCAAAACTATTCTCAACTTCTTACCCTATACGTAGAGGGAAAACGATACAAACAAAGGTAAAAAAGGACATGTGTGTGCCGCAATTACGGACAGTCCACCACCGAGCGTTGATCCTGGGCTCCTGCAACGGAACGGAATGGACACAAAATGTTGCAGGTGTCTTGTGGGAATGAGAAAAAAAAACGAGGGGGAGAAAAAGCAGAATAATAAATGTCCCACAACTTGCACGTGGAGGGACCGGCTATCTGATTCTCAATCGGTTCAGTGGTGCGAGGGTTGTTGAATGGCCCTTCTTTTGAAAGTTTCTGGTCAGCAGGACACAGCATAGTGGCAATGATAATTTTATGTGCCACTTTAGAAGCCCGCCAGTTATGTATAAAGTGGAGGTGTTTACTTATCAATCGCCTCGCGTACCTGTCCCAGGATAGGCGTTCAGTATGGATTTGGTGCTTGTCGGATACGTTTGGGAAAACATGTTTGCTCACGAATTTGATTTGGACTGTTTTTTTTTTGCTGAGTAATGGAAAACTTGTATTTTTGTAGGAATACTTTGCCTTGAGCACCTTGCTAAGGAAGAGAAGCCATGGAATTAGGATCTGTTGGATTTCATCTCACCGCACACAGACCCAGCTAGGACGGGTGAGGGGGCGTATCCGGACATGCGCACATATGCTGACAAAATTAACACTTGGCGTGCCTTGTTCCATTTTTGAATATTCGACAAAAATTAAAATTTATTTTGTTTAAACTTTATCATCGCAAAAACAGCTATTATTATAAAACATTATTGAAATTTAATCAGCTACAAAATTGCGTGATGATAATTTATTTATTCGGTTCTATAAAAGTAATTTATTTATTCGGTTCTCAAATAAATGTAAATTTCAAACGTAATAAAAAGTCCATGTTGGCATAAATTTCCCATACTTGTACAGCACGCAGGCTGTTAAAAACGCAATACAAGTTTGCCCCACACATAAGGCTACCTTTTGGTGAAAAAACTGGTTTTAACACATTTTCCGGGGTGGTATACCTGTGCAACAATTTCAAATCTAATTTCAACAGTAAAATAGATGTTGTGATTGGATTCATGTTTTCACGCACTTCACTGCCCATGTTCGCATAAATGTCCCATATGCAAAAATAACAAGCTGAAAACGCGTTGAAAGAGCACACGATAACTCAAAAGCGATGAAAATGCATGTGGGACATTTTTGCGATCAGGGGCAGTTCAATCAGCTAAAATGCACCTCAAATCCACCTCCAAACACCCTAAATTTCTCCAGGAACTATTTTTTCAAAGCTCATATCCTGATAAATTTCCCGTCAAATGCAACTGGGTAGATAGAAATCGGTCAATTCGCAAGGATACAGCATTGAGAATTTGCGTGACGTCACAACGCAAGGAAAAAAAACCTTTTAGTAAAAGGCTGCATGTAACGTCCCGAAATGTAAAGCATTTTTCTCAATTATTGATGATGGCAATATAATCATCAGTCAATTTTATGTTTTTTTTATTTATGATGTTTGAATAAGCAGAATCAAAGCCTTTTCAATAAAATATTCTCCCCCTTTGTAATGTTTCATATGCGCTCGTAGGACAGGACAGTTGATTATTATGGCAAATTTTACGCACTTCCAAAATATGTAAAAATATTAAGGCGCTTCCTCAATAAATCAAACATTTTCTACCAATGTGTCAACCCTTGAGAAATCCACCGAATATCATGATATTTACAATACTACTATTTTATTTGCTTATTTTTTATTTAATACTTATTTATTTATTATTTATTATTTATCTATTATTTATTTGATAATTGTTTATTATTTATTTATTTTTATCTATTACTTACTTATTTCGTCTGTGCTTGGGTATTTTGAAAACAAGTCCAGTGTTTTTTTAAAGGTCCTATAAGCTATTGTCTTTTATATGTTTACCTAACCAATTAAAAAAAAATCTCTAGAAGTGAATGTAAATCAACTGGGCTGGTGTATAATGCATTTTACTTATTTTTTCAAATGTTTTTGTGCCTGACTTTAACCAGAGTCGAGGGACATAAACTTAAAAAAAATATTTGCAACGGCCTATGTAATTTTGCATACTTTATGTAATAATAAGTATGCAGTAATTGTTGTGTTGTTCCAGACATTGAAGGTTTAAGAGTAGAAATTAGTTTTTCCTTGGAAACTTTGTGTAATGGTCATTTAAAAACAATAAGTTATTTTTTTACAAAATATTCATCAAATATTACCGTTAAAACATTTGAAAATCCGTGATCAAAAATACATACGTTGGGAAGTCGTCTCTATTTTTCCAGTATTTTTGCATGCCTAGACTCATAATCAAAAAATGTTTTTTTTTATTTTGTTGTTCGCCCGATTTTGGAAATATTATGAAGGGGAGGGGGACAAAAACTTCAAATGAAATTTGCGTTGGCCAACATTTGACAAAAGATTTCTGGTAAATAAAAAAAGATTAGTATAACAGTGAGTTGTTCATGATTAGAGTTTTAGCAAAATCAGCATGCCGACAGTGTGCATGGAATTTAAAATTGGTAGCTTTTGACTAAACTGAATACGTTTTTTCAGCAATGTAATAAGATGCGATCCTATTTTGTTCAGATTCATTACAAATATAATTATTTTAAAAGTATAACCTTATTGATAATGGCACGTGTTTTGGGTAAACATTTGCTTTGATGATTGTTGCTGTTTGAACGCCACGTTTCAATTTGCATTATAAAGCATAACCGTCTCATGGGCCAACTTTGCCTATTTGCGTTTGCAGGAAAACACAAACATGTAAATATCTAGACCAACCCCTCATAACGATACCAAAGATGGTCGTTCCCAATTTGCAAAACAAACAATTGTTTTGCATTTTTTTACCGCAAATCCTTTAAAATGGTGCGTGGTCAGCATCAAAGTCAAAAAAAGGTTCAAGATGGACAATTCAACGGAAATTCTCTCGTGGGAGCCCATGGAAACATCTTTGCAAAGTTTGGTTGCTCATATTTGTAAGTGTCCGACTTGAAATTATCCCAAAAATAATTGTAATTTTTACAGTTTCAACCTACATGTTGGAGTTGTACGCAACTTGTCTATTACTAAGCAAGAACATGAATGCTTTCATAAGAAAATTTGCAGCTTTTCCGAACCACCCACTGGTGTCGATTGAGATAGAAATTGACTCGGAAGCACCTTTCAATCCGGAAAAGTTAACGGAAGTGATCAATCTGGGCTGTCACGCGTTCATAATGGATGAGGAGTTGGCCGGAATCTTTCTCGATGCATTCATTCGCAGCCATGACTTGGCCATGTTTCGCAATCCGAACAAAACGGTCATTGTGCTGCGGGATCCGCAGGCTGAAGTGGATGGTGCGGTATTTTTGGAGGATATCTGCAGACATCCAGCGTTGAGAGATATTGTGCGATTTCTGGTGGTTAATCCAGCCGGGGACAGGATTAACCTGTGGACTCATCGATACGTGTCCTCAGTAGAGGAAGCAAAGGAGTTGGTCTTTCTGGACAGCTTTTATCTGGTGAATGGATCCTTTGCGCTTGGGAATGAGTTGTTCCCAGATAAAACAACTAATTTGGCGCGAAAGTTGTTCAAACTAGCGAGTTTTCGACTGATTCCTCATTTCATATATACGCCGATTGAGGGCAGTCAATGGTTGGCCACATATAAGAACCAAACTGTCAAAGTCGATGGAATGGGTGGGTTAGTGGCGGTTGAGTTTTGCATGAAGTTCAACTGCACTTGGGATTTGTCAATTGGTAAGCTTAGAATCTTAGGTGGTAATAATGTTATAAAATAGAAATTTTGCTGTAGATCAAGCCGGTGAATGGGGAAGGGTCTATGACAACTGGACGGGGGATGGAATTATGGGAGCCGTTGCCGAACGTCGAGCAGATGTTGGGATAGGATCTCTGCTAACCTGGGTCAGTGCTCATCGATTCTTTGGCTTCACGGCCACGATTCGTAAGGTTGGAATCGGCTGTTTCGTTCCAAGACCACGGTAAGTGGAGTCATTTTTGAAAACCATTTCTATAGTAACTAAACTTCTAAACTTTTAGGATGATCCCATCGTGGCAAACCGTTGCACTGGCGTTCAGTCCGAGTGTCTGGCTTTGCAGTGTTCTTAGTGTGGCTTGCTGTATCGGGATGTACAGCTTTCTTTCACACCATGATCCATCTCCTAACGCCGAACGCAGAAGTTTTGGCTGGAACGCCATGAATGTGGTGGCCATTTTTCTGTTCAACGGGGCCAAGATTCTGTACGGATCCATGTCGGAATGTATACTTTCGATTGCACTGGTTGCGTTCACCATTAACCTTGGAAATATTTTCATCGGGAAGAACGCCAGTTTGAGGGCATTTCCACTGTTTGAGCCACCGATTGATACCGTGGAGGACATAGCCAACAAGGATTTGATTTGGGTTCAAACCCACGAAGCTTGGGTTCACTCGTTGTTGCTGACGCAGAATGTAAGATAATGCATCAAGGAAGAAGTGATTTTTAACTAATTTTATTCTTAAATTACAGCCCTACTTAATGAAGGTTGCTGAAAACTTTAGGATTCATTCGATTCCAGAGATGAATGAATTGGCTGACCAAGGTGAGGTTGGGTTTGCCGTGAGCAAGCTAAACTACGGACATTTTATGATTGGAACCTTTATAACTTTGAAAAACGTCATGCAGTACCGGATGATGTCGGAAGATCTTTACTTTGAGTACGAAGTGTCGATGACTACCAAGACGTGGCCTTTGAAGGACATGTTGTCGGATTTGATTTTGAGAATTGTGGCGTCCGGCGTTCGTGCGTACCAGGAAGCGGTCGTTGCCAAACGGTACATGGACTATGGGGTACAGATCAAGATCTTTCACTCGCAGGACCAGGAGGGAAGTTTGCCGCATCCCATGAGATGTGAGGACTTGCTGGCTGCTTTTATGGTTTTGGGGGCTGGAATTTTGCTGTCGGTTGTTGCTTTCTTGGGAGAAATTTTAAGGGTGAGGTATGAGAAATATGCGATTTCCTTGAAAGAACCTGTTGTAATTTGATTGAACTCCTCAGGTTTGAGGATAGTTTTGTGACGATATATTTAAAAATTCATTTTGTATTACATTGTAGTATTGTTTGATAATGGGTTAGAAATTTGCACCTACCTTTAAAAAGAAAACATTTTTGAAGTAGTTAGTCAATGTTTATCCTAAATAGCACTATTGTTCTGTTGATACGTTTTTGTTTACTTTATATTAATATAAGTGTTGGAAAAATCATCGATGAAGGTAATCACATCAATCCTGATGGAACCATTTTGCACCGTGCAGCTTGCCAACCGCTATCTCCATTACGAAGATCATAAATCCGCTAGCCAATCCGAAGGCCAGCAGAAGAAATGCACCAACCAGATGCGAGGGTTGCAAAATCGTCGGTCCGCTACTCTCCTGGTGGCGCGAAGTAGCGATGGTCAGCTGGACCTTGTTGTCTGCGTATTTCGATACCACCTATAAAGCAAATTGAGAATTGCGTGTACGTGTATTTCGTGGAGCATGCGCATTGAAGGCCATCCCAAACCTGCAGTTCCCAGTAGCGCTGGATGCCACTTTCAAACACGCGCAATATCAACCCATCCAAATGGTCCATCATGGGCCACGTTTTGGTGGACATCGCGACACAGTTCTCCCAGTAAATGTCCTCAATCATCAGGTGAAAATAGTGCGAAACTTCGCGATCGATGTACTCGCCGATGGCGAAATGACCATACGGAAGCCGTTCGACGCTGTAGGCCAAGTCCTGTTGAATGGCGTGCCGGTGGAGCACTTCCTTAGGATGTGTTTCAAAGTTTTGCAGCAATTTCAGGATGGTCGGCTGGGTTGCCATCAGTATCGAAAAGATCCAAGCGTCGTGTGTTGATGCCCAATGCAGGTCATTGTTGGCCAGATCGAGTAAGGTATCAATCGGTTTTTGGTAACGGGGAATTGTCATCACACTGGATAGCCCTCCGGAGTAGACATTCCCTAGCATCATCCCAACGAACAGGACCGAGCCAATAAGCACCATTTGAGAGATATACTTGTTTCGATTGATCCGAAGAAGCACAGTTTGCAGAATGAACATGCTACCAATAATCATAAAGGATTCACAGATATCAACTTGTATATCCTGCAATGTATCACATTTAGTTTTTAATAAACAGCACATCTTAAGGCTTACCTGTGTTAAGACGATTTTATTCACCATGAAATTGATAAACAGTGCAAAGATGCTTGCCAGAACAAACGTAACCGCAACAGCCGCCCACAAGTTGGGCGTAAACGGTAAGATCGGTGTCATCCAGGAACTCAGCAACTTTGGCTTGGGCGTTATACATGTTACCCCCGTCCGTGAAATCGGTTTCGACAGCGTCAAAAACGTAAACTCGTGATACCACGAATACAGTGCGCCTACACCAATGTCGGCACGCCGTTCAACGACCGCCCCAATAATACCGTTTCCGGTGCGGTTGTCAAATATTTCACCCCACTCGCCGGCCTCATCCAGCGATATTTCCAGGCTACAGTTGAAGGTATCACAAAACAGTGAGAATATTCTCGACTCAGTACCGTCCACTTGAAGACTTGCTTCGTGTTCGAAATATGCATTTGAATCTGAACTGATGTTTACCTCGTTCCAAAATGTATACGGAGAGTAGTTGAAAATTGCTAGCCTCAAGAATCGTCCCTGCAGATTCAACAGTTTGTCTGGAAACAGCTCATTTCCATACAGAAACGTTCCCAAAGAAGGAACGAAGCTGTCCAAGAGGATAACCTCCTGTTGAGTATCTCTGCCCGTGAACTTGTTCGTGACAACATCTATGCGATCATCTTCTACTTGAACAATTACCAGCAGTTGGGGAATGTCGTGCACGACAACGTGCTCGAAAATCGGCTCAACTTTGAAGTATTCCGAGTCGTAATCTAGCGCAATAATGACCTTCTTGTTAGCAAAACGTTGAACGGTTCGATCGTGTAGATACCAGAAGCCTTCGAAAAATGGCAACCAAGAATCTTCTGTTAAAATAAACGATTGGCAGCCATTCTCGATGCTGGACAGGAGGTCTTCACTGTTAGCTTTCTCTATATCGATCCAGATGACTGGTTGAGACAACTCGAAGTTTAGCTCGAAATCAATATCGTTTGTATTGCTGATAAAGCAGGTACAGTAGAGATCGTTGAAATACTGTGGAACTGAATGATGTGTTTAATAAAGTTTTCAAGCATGCAAAAACATATAATTACTTATCAAACTTAATATGGTCGAAACTGCCAGGAAGTTACTTTCACCTGTTGTATTCCAAGAGCTGATACTAACGTTGAACATTTTGACTTTAAGCGATCGGAAACATTGCGAACCACCTTTTATAACCATTAAACTAACCTTTCAAAACCAATTACAAGGCGCTTTGCTGCACTTGAAGTGATAAATGTTGCACAATAGTTTCAATTTCATGCCACCAACTATTCACAGCTAGACCAACCAATAATGATACCATTAGGGTAATGACTCTCTTGTAATTCGATCCTGTTGACGCCAATTTGAAAGAAATCCTTTGTGCAAACAGTTTTGCTGTCGACAACTTGGTCAGTCAATTACACTGTTCTGCTCTGAATTTCATTTCACATTTTCATTGATACGTGCTTGACAGGAACATGAAAACTAGCCATTGGTAGAAGAAAAAATCATAAAGTATTTTAAACTGTTTGGCCTAAAATATGTGTATCGAATGTTTTGCGTCTTATTCGAAGGTTTTTTTTTACATTTTTTTACCTTCTCTGTTCAATTCGTTCTCCTACCAGTAAGCTCTCTCCCCACTTCGAAAAAATTAGCTGTTGAAAGGTAATCCATACGAGGATATGTAACTTTTTGAGGCATATTTGTCACTAATGCGGTCATAATCAACATCAGTGACGAGTTAGTCTGTTCTGAGTCGATATGTATACGTCAAGAGAGGTGCAATGAAGAATTTCATTTTTCGAGTGGTGGGGCCTTTCTTCAACAAGGTGGGGAAAGCTAAAATGTCTGCTTCTTTCGCTGAATACGTGAGCGTTTTGTTTGCGTTTATTCTTCATACTAAGATGACTAAGGTCCATACAAAGATCGAACAAAAAAATGATAGCTTCGGATTTCAAGACAACGTTTATGGATGATCCTTGTGTAGTTTAAATTTAAGAAAGCTTTATTTTTGCGTTTTGGTGTGTTGCAATTTTAAGACACAGTTTTACATAATTAGTTTTTATCTTCCCTTGTACCATTTGAAAATATCATTCTTTTTCTCCCAAAGAACTTCAACGCCAAACACTAAACATGCTATAGTAGCACCTACCAAAAAGAGATTCAGGTATCCTTTTATGTTCTGAAACTTTGATACTATTCGATGTACTTGTACTCTATCAGTTGAATGGGCGATAACGTTTTGGACGCGGTGGTTCAGATACTGTTGAGCTACTATCAACTCTTCGTAACGTTGCAAGTTTGCCTCTACGATGCGCATGATATACTCATTGAGCGCGTCGTACATGGGCCACGTTTTGGTTGTCCAGACTAGTTCGTACTCCCAGTACAGGTCCTCTTGCATCAATCGATACAGCGCAACGTTGTCAGTGTTTATCCAGTTACCAACCATGTAGTGTCCGTAGGCAAGGAAAGCTATTGCAAGACTTTCATCGCCTTCGTTGGCAATTTGCTCAAGTTTGGAAACATCTGGGGCACGAAAAGTTTGCAAAAGTTGCCGGAGTGAAGGCTTCAAGGGTGCAAAATTAGCTAATTGATTTTAAACGATCATTGTAATCATGGTTTACCTTTTCGGATGAAAGAATTGAATATTTCCAGGCTTCGTGCGGGGCATTCCAGGGTAATCCACTGGCCGCCAAATGGTCAACGGTGTCGATGGATGCAGCATACGCAGGGTTGGTTCTCATACTGACGGCTTTTGCCAGGTACATGTTTGTTACAAGGAACAGAAAGGTGATGAGCGAGAAGGAAAATATCGTTTCGGAAGTTGACCGAACACGAAGATTGGCCGGTTGCAGCAAAAGTCCTCCAATAACTTGAAAAGGTATGGGAAGCAAATTATGTAGTACATTGTTAAGTTTCAGTAGCACGTGAGTAAAAACTATGATGGCGACAATAGTAACCAGTAGTAATATCCAAACTTGTGGCTTATAAATCCGTATTGCAAGTGTCCAGGATGGTAAGAGCCTGAGAAAAAAGAAAATTTAATTGGAAGACATACTTATCCTAATGTTTAAGAATGACAACCTTGGCTGTGGCGTTAAACAGGTCACGCTAATCGGTTGCATGGGACTTGTAAAACTGAAGAACGGGTGAAGATGGTACCATCCTGCTATACCTCCAATTGCAACGTCAACCTGCCTGTTTAACAGCGATCCAGTTATGCCATCGGCCGTTTTATTTCCGTACAATTTACCGTACTGGGCTTCTTGCTCTGCAAGCAAATAGAAAACTAACAACATCAACTTTTTCAGAGTCATTCTTTTGTACATACTTATAGTAAGTTCCCAAGTACAGTTAAAAGCTTCACAAAATCCTTCGACTAATCTACCATCCAAACCGTCAATAAAATATGTTTTGTTGTTTAGTACTGATCGGCCATTTTCCCGGGGGATTAGTTGTATAAATGGAATTACTTCAAACGTTGCAAGTTTTATCACACGATTATCCAGGTGTGCTTTGTTCGATAAAAACATTTCACTGCTATCCATAGACATGGTTTCGTTTCGTATCCATTCGCAAATTTGTTTCCATTTTCGTTGTCCGTCGATTTTTAAAAGACAGACTGATTCGTTAGCGGATAAAATCGCAAACACATCTCTTATTTCGTGGAGAGATGGGTGTAGTAGAATTTCTTCCAATTCCAACTCGTTTTTTATATCTGTTATAATCAGCACTTTGTTAGGATTTCTTATCATAGCTGCATCATGTGCCATGGTAAAAGAATCGAGAAATGTAAAAGCCACTGCTTGATCTATTAAAAATATAGAGCAACCTTGCTCTATAGCAGGTACTAGTAGTGTGTTCAAAGTTTCATTCGATTTGCTCATATTGATCAGAATGCTAGGAAGGTTGGTCTGGAATGCATCATATTTAAACAATTGACAAATAGTATAGCTACCAAGAGGTAGTAAAGCATCTGCAAATTTTTGTTTAATTAAATTAGGTTAGCTGAAACTGCGGGAGTGTGCTTACAGATGTAATTTATTAACAACTCAACGGATTCTCCACTTTGATTTAAATCCTCTTCAACCTCCATTTCTTCCGAACTACTCGTACCACGAAGAGTAACAATTGAAAGAACCAGTAATTATAGCTGAACATTCGTGACCTAATGAGCCAATACTACAATAATTGCTTTCCGTAAATGTTTGTTGTACGATTTTATAAACTCATTAAATTAATGAAAACATTGCGTAGTGTTTACAACATTCTTATCAACTGCACATCGTCTGGCTCCTCTTCAGATGTGTGCATCCCCTATGTGCAATTAGAAGTATTAACATTGAAAAGCCTAATTGATTAACATGATAAAATTACTAATTCAGCAAATTCTTAGGGGGTGTCGGGATTGGTGGAATGTGTTTAAAGAGTGACAGCTAAATAAATACTTTTTGGCCCATACCTTTGTCTAATATCATTTCCAAAATTAAGTGTTATTGCCAAATATGAGCTAAATTGACTAAGGTTCAGGAGCAGCTTCAGAAATATCTTTGACTGCATTGGTGATTGATTAGATAAGGAAATTAGTTTTACATAAAAACTTTACATCGTATCCCTGATAACTTTTGTGGTTAAACATGGGTCGTTTTGTGGTCTTCAACAGAGGTGTCATAAGAATCTCATACTTGACATAGCCAAAGTTGACAGCTCTTTATCCCTTCATATATTTTTGAATTTCAGCAACACAAACTTCTACGCTCTACTGAATCTTAAACGATTTTGCTCGAAATATGTCCGAGCCACATAGTCTAGTACTAACGCTTATGTCTCGTAAGCGGTGGTTCACGACACCTTAGGGAAGGCGACCTATGGAATTATTTAATTTTAATTAAAATTTGGGAAAATCTGTATATCTACATGTTTTTCATAAGATCGGTTTTTCTGTATAAACAGTGTCTGTATGACCTAATCACTTAAAAAATCTGTCTAATAGAGTTATCTACGTGCGCATGTATTGCGTATACGTACACGAAAAAGATTGAGGTTAAATTTTGTACCGACCAGCAAAACAAATGGTGTGCAAGTGTGCGTGAGCGCGGGCTTAGATAACTCTATACAGATAAATCTGTATTTCTCGGGTGAGTTTTCAAAAAGCCGTAAGAGCCACTGTGACCTCTGACATTAGTTTTCGTTTTTCTCGAAAATGAAACAAAATTTCATTTATATCAAGTATGGGGCACTTGAAGAACGTGTAGATGAACAATCTCGAGCATTTTTGATATTGGTTTTTCGTAAGTAGGTCGAATACCGATGCAAAAAGGACTTTGTTTACCAATGGCTCTTACGGCTTTTTGAAAAATAAAAACAAGGAGTTGGCCCTAGTTTTAATGTCATGTTGCCACCCTGACATGTTATGGTGAAACGACATTTTTTGTGTGAAATCTACTGTTGGTTATAATAAAATCTTTTGAATTTATATATTTATATATTATAGTTCAGCGCAGTAAACCTGTCTTTTCAATGTTTAAGAAAGTCTACACAAATATTCTACTCTTCTAGTAACCGTTGTCTTCCTAGCAAAACGAACAATTATTTCCAAAGCATAAACTACAATTGCAATAAGGTATCCTATGCCCAAAATGATTAGTCCCCCCGTGATGTCTTCTACCACGAATGGCTTCAACTCGTTCGGTGGATGATCCCGGGAGTGCGCAATAGAAGTTTCCACCCAGTAGTCCATGTAGTTGTACACTTCGTTCAACTCAACGTACTGATACAGACAGGCATCCCGGATCCACATGGTCAAATAGTCGAACCGATCCAGCATCGGCCACGTCTTTGTGGCGTATCCGGTGTCGTACTCAAAGTATATAAACTCAGTCATAAGCCGGTAGTTTTCTACGTTCTCAGCGGTGACCCAGTTACCGACCATGTAGTGACCGTAGTTGAGTTCGGCCATGACCAGCGCCTCGGAGCCTTCGTTGGCTTTGGTGTGCAGGTCGGGAATCGGTGCCACGCGAAATGTGGTCAGGATTTTCTTGACGTAGGGCTGTTGAATGAGTAGAAACATGAGTAGGTGATCCGGAAGGGACTGTTCAAAGAGTTACATTTTCGGTGCCAACCAGGGCATACATCCAGGCCTCGTGAGGTGCGTTCCATGGGATTTCACTGACGGCAAGATCGTAGATGGTATCGATAGGCGGCTGGAAGATGGGAAACGCCAGAATGCTATGAATCTTGCTTATGTAGATCGATGCAACAAGAAGGCAGAAGCTGAGCAAAGCGACTACAAAGATGACATCGGTTGGTCGATTCCTTCGCAGTGGTGCTGGTAACAATAGTAATGATGCTAGGACGCTTAAGAAGCACCACGATAGATCCTTGGATTGAGTTGTTGGGTCATTTGGGTTCATAACTTTTGGTATGACGTACAACAGTAATGAACAAAGGATGAAGGTAGCGATCAGAACGAACCAGACGGGTTTGGAGAACATGAGAAAGATAATGGTCCAAGAAGGAATCAGCCTGCAAAAAATAATTTAGAGAGGTCAACATTTTCAGGCCTCTTTTTTGAATCCTACTCGGGTTTTGGAGCTAAGCTGGTAACTCCAATCCATTGAATTGGTGTTGAAAAACTAAAATATTTAAACAGTTGAAACCAGCCACCAACAGCGCCGATTGCAAAGTCCACTTTGCGCTCAACCAAAGCTCCAATCATTCCATTTCCGGTGTGATTCTCAAACACCTGTCCGTACTGCCAGTACTGGTCTGGAGATGCAAGTGAATCTATAGTTCCTTTAATACTTTGTATTATTGATACACATACCCACCGAGAGATCCCACGTGCAGTTATACCACTGACAGAACTGAACCAAAATGTGTCCGTCCAACCCGTCGATCGTGTACGTTTGGTTCAGATATTGCACGATGCCGTCGTCCGTCTTGCGCATCATTGCCCACGGAAGCAAGTAGAACGTTGCCACCTTCATTGTTTTACCCTTCAAGTCGTCGAATTTGTTCGGCTCCGTTGAGAAATGTGTCATTTTTTGGATAGTATTTATCCAGCAGTAAGAATTCAAAACATTCCGGTGGATTACCGACCCAACGATGTGTTATCAGGTCGAAGGAATTGTCCACAGTGACGACAAGTAGAAGATTTGCTATTTCTAGAATTGCGGGATGGTTTTGGATATCGTCGAGCAGCTGCTTTTGGTTAGATCCAGTGCATCCGACGGAAACGATCAGGTATTTCACCGGGTTTCGAAACAAACATTCATCGTGGGCTGGGATGAACAAATCAAGAAAATTGAGTACAGATCCTTCATCGGTTACAAACACAGTGCTTCCCAAGTTGATGGCATCAATCAAAGTGCTGTTGGCACTTTTATCATCGAAGTTTACGACAGTCATTGGCAAAGCGGTTTGTATCGCTGGTAACGGAGTGTTGTGGATGTTCGCTTGGATAACTCTACACACGGTATAGACTCCAAAAAAATACGTGTACACTGGAAAGATATCAATGAGTTTAGTCATTCGCACCCTTTCGTAATATTTGTATTACATTTTTGAAAGTCGTTTAGTTACTTGGGTGATATTGTGAGTTGAACAAATCTAATAGCTTCATAAAATTTTAAACTGGAATGTGCTTCAAATGTGATTTTTTATTGATAATAGTCATCAAGTCATTGTAGCATTAGCATAAGGTCTTCATAAAAAATTAACCGTTTGGTTTATCAATTTCATTTTAAAAATATTGCATTACGATCATGTTTGACACGGGCTTTCCATTTTGCGGCTAGTCTTTTGACTAGACGTTTTCTTTCAAAATATTTGAAGATAAACTCAAAGATAAACGAAACAAAGGCCATGAAGTACCCCACTCCAATGATAATCAAACCACTCTCGATATCTCCAACCTTAAACGGTTTAAGCTCACTCTTTTGCCGATCTCTGGAATGTTTGATAGAAATTTGCACCCTGTAGTCCATGTAGCGGAAAACGTCCACCAACTCCACGTACTGGAATAGACAAACATCGCGCATCCAACCGGTTAGATCATCAAAGTTCGGCAGCAATGGCCAAGTTTTGGTGGCATATGCTGTGTCATACTCAAAATACAGGTACTCGGACATCATTCGGTAGTTTTCAATGTTCTCAGCCGTGAACCAAGATCCTACCATGAAATTTCCGTTGTGAAGCGCGGCCATACAAAGTGGTTCGTTGCCTTCGTCAGCTAAAGTCTTTAGGGCTGGTATCGGGGCCACGTGAAATGCCGACAAAATCATTTTCATGTACGGCTAAAATGAGGCTTGCTTTTAGTAGGGACTTAATGTGGATTTTACACAGGCATTACATCTTGAGATTGGCTAATCATGTAGGTCCACACTTCGTGCGGGGCATTCCATCTTAAATTGCTTAATGCCAAGTCCTTAACAGTGTCCACCGGAGGTTGGAACACCGGAAATGCTCGAATGCTGTGGGTTTGGCCTATGTATACATATCCGACAATGAGGGTAAATATGTGCAGAGTGATGGAAACGATAACTTCCGAAGCTCGGCTACGTCGGGAAACAGATGGTAGCAACAAAAAACCGGCAAATACATTCAACAAGTTCCATGTGATGCCCTTCTTATTACGGGCGGAGTTGCGGCCAATTTCAGTTGGTAGAAGATATAAAAAGGTAGAATAAAATATGTATGTCACTATTACCAAAGTCCACACTGGTCCGGAGAACATCAGAAATATAATCTTCCAGGCCGGTATCAATCTGCAATGGAATCACTGTAACTGATCCTTTCCTTTAACTAACGTTAAGCACATACTTGGGTTTTGGAGTCAGAGTGGTAATCCCGATCCACTGAATGGAAATCGAGAAGCTGAAGTATTTGAATAGTTGAAACCAGCTACCCATTGCTGCTAGGGCAAAATCTACCTTTCGTGCGACCAAGGCCCCGGTCATTCCATTTCCGGTCCGATTCTCAAACACTTGTCCATACTGCCAGTATTGATCTAGAATCGTTTCTTAGCTGAGTTTATTCAAACTCACATACTCCACGTAGCAACAAGTTTATGAAATCTACAAGAGCTCTTTAATTCAGCATAGTAGTGTAGACCGCGTCAGAATAAAATTTGCTTAAACCTTCTGTAAGGGTTCGGTAAAGTATTTGACGAGGGTTCCATCCTGCCACAGTTCAAACTGCCATGCTGTAGATACATATCTTAAAGAGCTCAAGTAGAACTTCTCTTGCTTTCTGCTACTGATGAGTGTCGATGCCACTTACCAACTGATAAATCCCAAGTGCAGTTGAATCGTATACAAAACTGTACCAGCATGTACCCGTCGATCCCATCTATAGTGTACGATTGATTCAGATACCGTACGACTCCATCATCTTTTTGACGCATCATGATCCAAGGGAGCAGATAGAATGCCGCAAGCCGGATTGTCTTACCCATCAGATTGTTCATCTTGTCCGGAAACAGGTCATTGCCATCAACGAATGTGCCACTGTCCGGTTGATAGGTATCCAAATGTAGCAACTCCAATGCCTCCGGGGGATCCCCAACCCAACGATGTGTAATTAATTCAAACACTTTACCATTCGGGACGACGATTAGCAAATTCGCAATCTCAAGAATTGTTGGATGCAATTTTATTTTCTCCAGTAGATCACTAGCTTCAGCACCGACAGAGTTAATCGTAATTATAAGACATTTTCCAGGATTTCTAAACATTGCATAGTCATGAAACGGAATAAACTTGTCGAGAAAACTTAGGGCAGCGTCTTCATCAACAACGAAAACAGTGCTTCCAAGTTCGATTGCCTGGAACAGTGGGTTGTCTTGAATTGCGGGCGTATGTTCGAGATGGATTACCGTGAAGGGAAGCTCGGTTTGAACGTGCGTTGAACGTTTCGTAAAATTGTGCTGGGCCATCACTCTGCATAGAGTAAAAATTCCCACAAAATAGGTTGATACTGGAATTACACATGAACCGCCACGTACCGTTAGTTTTTTCTCAATACATTTTTTTCATTTAATAAGCCACAAAAGAATAAGAAGCACCTTTGTTTTTTTACGGCTGAAAAAAATACCAGAAATGGATTGACTAGACTGAAAAACACAGTTTCTGGTTTTTTGTATCTTTCTTATAATTATACTTAGACTACCACCAACTCGTCTAATTAAAAAAATGCAAAACAGTCACTAAATTAATTGTTAAAAAGGGAATTTAAATGCTAAGATCACAGAACACGTGATTTACGGCTTCTATTGCATCTGCTGTTTTGATAATTTTACTAGATTTTATTACGAGTGAATCTTTTGATTTTGATTGATTTTTTTATTACCGGCAATTCCAAGTCAAACAGGAAGACCATCCACAAACCACGTGGACTCTTTTTGGAAATCTAAACCCCCTCCCCCTCGTGGACAACTGTTCATACAAAAAAAACTTTTTTGTATGCGTGGTCAATCGCCATACCCCCCCCCCCCTAAAGTGTCCACGTGGTTTATGGATGGTCCCAAATTGAAAGTGCTTCGATCTGGCTCAAATTTGGCACGGGAGTTCCCTGGCTGAAAAAAATGGAATCTCGGTTTTTCGCAAAAAGGACATTTAAAAAAAAACGGAATGGCTGAATCAAAAGAATGCCGCGTTCCAAAAGAATGTTTATTACTTGGGCTTTTAAGAAAAAATATGTTGAGGTTCAAATAAAAAACTTGCTGAATATTTGAAAAGGTCCTATAATAATTAAATTTGCTTATTTTAAAGTCTTGAATCGCTGTAACTGAAAAAAACCCGATTCAACCTCTCTGCTAAGAGTTTCCTATGCTGGTATGGTTAGGTGCTAGTTATGTTAGATAACAATATGGTTTTAGAGTATATCAATTCGAAATTATACTCTCGTTTGTGTGACATGCATATTTTTTTTATTATTTTTTATTAATTTGTTGTACTGTGCAATCTCTCTTTATCGATATTGAGGGACCGTCGAGAGCAGGAGATATCAAATTATAGAACGAAAATTCAAAGCATTATATTTCCAGGGACTAAAAAGTTAATTTGCAGATATTGATATCAAGAAGTTTAACAGCCAGTGAGTTGAGTGGTGTTCATATTTTAAATTACATAATTGAACTATTTTTTTATGAAAACGTTTAAACAAAAAATCTGAGAGGCCACAAAAATCATGTTGGTAGGATTCTGTCTGCTTAAACTTTAGCTATTCTCAAATATTACACAGATTAATCTTGCTAGAAAACAATGGAAAAGTATATTCTGTCTATGGAACAGCTTGGCTAAATTTCGGTCCAAATTAAGCTAAAGGTTTACCATCCTTAGGAGGGTGCTAGTCCAAAAGAAGCACATTGCAAATTTTCTAAGTCGCTAAATTGTACTGTGTCCTATTTCATTGCCAGACAACTAATAGAATTATATCACACTCTGTGAAAGTATATGTTATTTTTCATACTAAAAATATTTTTGCAATAAAATAATAGAAAAAAAACGAGCGGAATCGTTTTAAATCATTACCTTTTATTTATAAATTATTTCACTCTTTTAACGAGCAATATCCTACTAAAAGGGTTCAAATTGCAGTGCAGTGAAACAAAAAAAAAAACAGTTTTTTTGCGAGTTGAACAACTTACAAATTTCTGACAACAGCGTTTCCTGGCTGGTTAGGAAAACCAACTCCGAAGTAACTTTTTCCAAGGCTTCCATTATTTTGATCACTTTTTCACTTGTTCAGAAATACTTCTAGCAGTTCCGGCTACCTCTCGGTGGCATTTATAGTGGCAAGTGGTAGCATTTTTGTTGTTATTTGGGAAACATTTTGTGTAAATTTTCACATCGATTTCCCCGTGTTGACCGGCGGATCGTCAACAGATTCGATGTTGACAATTTTTTTGAACTAGTCAAGATGTTGGTGGGTCCGAAGAAAATGTGCAGTATTTCTTCCTTGTGCAAGCAGCTGTGTTGATACCAAACAGTGGTTTGCTCGGTGACCTTTTTCTCTAATCCAATATTGGAGTGCTAAACTTAGCGTGATGTTTCTTGAATCATTGCTGCTGGACTACTGAACGGAATTTTATGGTAAACTTTTCCACGAGAAAAACGACCACCGAGGCCATGGTTCCTACTCCATGAATGAAGAATCCTCCCATCAGGTGCATCACCCCTAGTGCATGGGGTGCATTCGGTGCACGCAAATGAGAATTTAAAAGGGTAGTTTGTACAACATAATTGCTGTGTTTGTAGATGACTTGCAGTTCCTGGAAGTAACGCAGGCCGGCCTCGTATGTACGCATGATCAACTCGTCAAACTGGTCCATCAGGGGCCAAGTTTTGGTGGCCATCGCAACTTCGTACTCGTAGTACAGGTCCTGCCTCATAAGTCTGTATTGGTGGACATTTTCCACTGTTATCCAGCTTCCCAGCATGAGATGACCATTTTGCAGACGACCTATGGCCAACCCAATGCCACCTTCATTTGCCATTTGAAGTAATTCTGGAGGTTGGTATACCTTAAAGTTGGATATCAAATTTTGAATTGTGGGCTGAAAAAAGATGATACTGAATTATGTATTTTGTTCCATTGAAAAATTATAGAAAAAATCAGACATTTTCCGACAGTTTCAGCGAGGAAATCCACGCCTCGTGAGCTTGAAGCCAGGTGATGTCACTTTCCGCAAGCTGATCGATGGTATCTATTGGATTTTTATAGGGTGGAATAGTTCTAAAACTAGCATTTTTGCTGGTGTAGATGTTGCAGAGGTTGAGCGCGAACAGCAACAGCGCCAAAGATAGGATGACTTCAGACGGACTACGTGTACGGACGTGAGTTGATTGTAACATGAATATCGACAGGACGTTGAGTACATTCCAGACTAGACTACGATATTTAGCTTGATCATTGCTAGTGCGAGCTATGGCGAAATATACAGTAACTGCTAGACCAAACGTAATCAAAATCAAAAACCAAGTGGTATCCGTGAAAACCAAGACCATAGTTTTCCAAGGCATGATCATCCTGAAAATTATTCGTTAAACCTTTGCAAAAAAACAAAGAATTACAATACGTACTCTGGTTTAGGCGTAAGGCAGGTTACGCCTCCTCTAAGAAAAGCCTTTGAGAATCTCAAATGTTTGATGCTATGAAACCAACTGCTCATAGCACATGCCCCAACATCAGCCTTTCGTTCAATCACACTTCCCATCACCCCATTGCCTGTTTTGTTTTCATGGATGGTTCCCCACATGTTGACTTCATCTGTAAAGGTTCATTATAACACAATACTGCGTGAGCTCCTTACCTGTAGCTTTACCGAGAATCAATTCGACGGTGCAGTTCAGCCGTTTACAAAATTCAACAACAAACAATCCGTCCAGACCATCCAATGTGTATGTTTTGTTTGAATGACGAATAATCGGAAATGTAACATCATTTGTTTCCTCAAAAATTATGTGAGGAATGACGTTGAAGGTGGCAAATCGAATACTTTTTCCAAAAAGGTTAGTTGATTCCCCGGAAAGGCTTAATACGTCCTCGAGTGATGGAACATTTAACAGGTCAAACCGTTTCCAAAGTGGCAGATCAAAGCCTTGCTTTTTAGAAATCCAGCGTTTTTTACGAAGATTAATCGTATGGTTTAGCTCATTGGGTTCGAAAACCAACAAATTTTTTATCTCATCCAACGCGTAATGCACTGCTACTTGGTTCAAACTTTCTGGTCGGTAAGGATCAAGCAGAAGCAAGACTGTTTTGTTGGTATATCTGTACGTTGCTTGATCATGTGCGTGGACAAAGCGATCCAGAAAAGCTTCGACAAACTCTTGCTCAACAACAAACACGTTGCAGCCCAGTTCGATTCCCATCAGCAATTGATCATCTTCGCTGGTGGAATCCAAAGTGAGCAGAATGGAAGGACCTGGCGTTCGGCTCAAAAGAGAACTTTTATTGCTGGAAATTCGACAAACGGTGAATAATTCTACTACGTAGAAAACCACTGCAAAATAAAAAAAAATCATCAGTGAAGTTCTAGAAAATGTAAACATTAACATTTACGAATATGATTAATGAGCCCTTCGTAGGAATTGTAAAATTTGGATTGCGCACTAATGATCCTGTGAGTTTCATTTAGTGACTGCATTGTGCGTAGATCAAGTAAATACTAACAATACTGCTTAGTCACGGCTTGAGCTGAAAGTGAGGAGAGCGTGATATGTGCTATGATACTCATTCGGATAATGAATTTGCATTGTAATTAAAAAGGGGTTATACCCTGCCAACGCACACGAAATCAGAAACAGTTGTCGCCAGCCCTCTGCAATTTTCGTGGAACTTAGTCTTGATGGGTAATCTTAGTCCCTAAGGCCCATTTGTCGATGTCTCGTGGCGGAAGAACAGTACCACCCTTTAAAGTCCGTTTTGGCATGTAAAATAATATTTAAAAACAATCAAAAGTTCAAAAACAGTTTCGAAACCATGGCACCATCTTATCGCAAGTCGATTTTGGCCAAAACTAGCTAAAACTGGTCGGACACCAAATTTTGACAAAATAATTAAATTTGCGCTGAAATGATGTCTCAAAGCGAATGCTTTCAATGAAAACGGGAATATTCAAGCAATGTCAAAAATCCAGAAGACCTCAACTTGGTATTAAAATGGTTTTATTTTGTGGTATTATTTTACCCTTGGAATAACATGGTTTGATGTTGTTGTGCCCTTCTACATACAAAACTTTGGTATGATTTCATGGTATTTTACCATTTATGACTGGGCAACCAAGGGCACATTTTGGTCGGTGGTATTTGCACAAGTAATACCAAAATTTGGTATTTCCGTGTTACCGTAATCTGGGGTGAATCGGGACTACAGTCTGAATAGGGACAGCAGTTTTTAGAGCACTTAAAGCTTTTAAATTTGGAAATGGATGTACACATATTGTTGGCCAGAGTCTGTTCTAACCGAAACCAACCAGAAAAATCAAAATATTGTGCTCTAACATGGTTAAAACTGCTGTCCCAATTCGCCCCATGTGTCCCGATTGACCCCAGTTTACGGTATTTACCCCTGCTTAAAAACATAAATATCTAATTAGCAAAAACTTTGGCCCAATCAAAAAAGCAATGAAATTTTTAAAAAGTTGTTTAAATTCGTACAAATCCGTACCATGCAAAAAATTCCGTACAAAAATTCCGGCCTGTTAAAAATCCTCGGAGAGGATCGAAAATCTGTACGGTAAGGAAAAAATCCGTAGAGTTGGGAGCCTTAGCTATATGTAATCCGTAAACGAAATCTTACAAAAGTTCTTGTCAATTGAATTTAAATAAAGTGCTGGTTTACTGTTTGAATGTCTCAATAAAATAATTAATAAAAATAAATAACAACCCCGAGCAGTGTCGTACAGCACAGACCGGAACAAAATCATTTTCGGTGATAGCAGACGACATTGCTTGTTTCCCCACGTTATTACAACGAGATGTCGTTATTACAAAACTGAAAGGTAATTAAGCTGACTCACTCTTATCTCATTGCCCGGTTCGAATGTCATCAAACTGGCTCAACATCACGGGCTTAAACCAAATCTGCGATACCTTCAGCTAAGCAACATAAGAGAGGGCAAATTAAAAATGTAAAAAAATGCACTTTCACCCCATTTGCCCCTATTTTACTCATACGTTATCCACGGACTTAACCTACACCCACTTGAGTAAAAAAAAGCTCAGCTTTAAATTGAATGACCCATGGTCATGCAATTGGTAATCGGACGCATGAATAATTATAGGAAATGTGATCACACTTACATGATTGAATAGCGGAGCGCTTTATAAACACCGATGGCTTGTGGGAGTCGACCACAGTGTACAGGGAATTGTCCCACTGGATGGGCAGCTGGGACAGCGAAGATGAATCGCTTGCAAGTGGCGTTGTTTTTGACGGTTTTCGTACTTGCACACGTTCAGGTAAATTTGTTTGAAAACTTAAATGGATAAAATTGAACAAAAACCCCAAATATCTTTAAAGGCCGATGAGGCTTCAGACAAAGAGCAGGCCAAGGAGCAGGCGAAACAGATGCTCCGCAGCATGACCCAGAAGTGCAAGGAAGCCGAGGGGGCGTCCGACGATGACGTAGAAGCCATGATAGATGACGTCATGCCGGAAAGCCAGGTGCAGAAATGCTTTCACTCGTGCGTGCAGCAACAGTTTGGCGTTTCCGACGGGCAAAAGTTTCTCCAGCAGGGCTTTCTGGAGATCATGCTGATGGCCGTGGGAAATGACGAGCAACAGCAGGGACACGCCAAAGAGGTCGCGGAGGAGTGTGACGGTGTGGCGAACGAGAACCGGTGCCAGCTGGCCGTGGACATCATGACCTGCGTCAAACAGGGCATGGAAAAACGGGGCATGAAGGTGGATCGGTGAGAAGAGCATTCGTTGTTGATGTGTGATGACCCTGGCATGTACTAATTGACTTTATAAAAATGAATCACGAGCATTTAAATGGATTGATTGCCGCAATAAATTATATTACACCGTATTACACTTTGCATTGTGCTTAAATTTTACTACACGCAAAAAAATCAGGCCTGTTTGTATCAACAAAATAGTTTGTTGTTTTAACTTGTCGATTGTTTATTATAGCAAATCCCACCTCATAATCTATCTATTTTATATCTATCTATCAAAATGGGACGGGCTTATGAACACGATATAACGTAACACGATTGTGACGTCATTTGCAAACGATATTTTTTCATGGTTGATTTATCAATTATACAATACTGTTTACACTAAGTGTAGTACAAGTCTTGTAATGATTTTGTCAATTGGCATAATAGACCACACACCCACTTCAATTTTGTAAAGCAATTTCTTTCAAAGCCAAAAATATTACCTGGGCTATTTCTGAGCCAATATTTATACATGCAAACCTGCAATTGCCAAACAAGTTAATTAAAATAACGTGTTACTGGTGACGTGACCTGAGAGCACCTGCTGCTAGTTCACATAAGATTTCAACAAACAGATTTGAAATTTGAATGATCTGGAACCTAATTTCTATTTATATGCATTAAACAATGCATTCTGATTAATCTGCGAATCCATTTTGACACACTTTTGTTAATAATTTGTCTTGAAATTTCCATAATTCTTCTTCTACTTTGTGATATGTTGCAATTGAAATTGTATTTTTATGTCACATAATAAACTAAATAAGATGGTTGAGATCATAATCAACACTGTAAGTGAGTCATCAACGTTAAATTAACGTTAGAATATATCTAAATTTATCTGGGGAACAACGATCTTTAACACATGAATCCATTTAAAACTGAACCCTGCGTCTAGCCATGATAGCAAATTGCCAAAAATTAATAACTTATTTTTATTGAAAAAAATATGACAAATAAAAAATATCACAACATTTTTATGAAAAAAGTGAAATAAGCTCAAAACCATCACTGACTTAAAATCAAATCGTAGAAATAATAAAACCAAAATCGGTCAGTAGAGGGTTAATATAAGTCAAAAGTTCACGTTGCCAATGCAAGAAAAGCTATAGCCTGTCGACGCTTTTAAATATTAAGTGTTCTAGACGAGAGATCATTAGCAAGGCTTTTCAAATAGCCAGTGTAAGGCGCCAACAGAGTCATTTGCTAGTGTAGAGTCTAGGGGTTAGGACAGCCCTAAACGGGTTAAGTTAAGATGTGTCGCCTGCAGGTTGTAGTTGTTGTTCTAGTGCTTGTCGTCCAAGTTTATTCACAGGTAGCGAGGCAGTGTTTTAATTGGTTCTGAAAAGTTTTATACAGGATTTACCCACCTTGTTCCAGGGTCCGTTTAAGGAAATCCTTCTTGCGGTAAGACGTGGCATGCTTCAGGACTGCAAGGAATCGCTGGGAGCTACGGATGCAGACGTTGAGCATATCATAAACGCGAATGAACCTGAGAATCGAGTCCAGAAATGTCTGGCCCATTGTGCGATGAAACAGTTTGGGGTCTTGCACGGGAGAAAGTTTAACAAGCAGGGCTTTGCCTCCGTTGCTAAGTTGGTTATTTTCCTGGACAAGCGGAAGTCGCGATACGTCGATCAGGTCGCGGATGAGTGCGAAAAAATCGACAACGAGGATCTTTGTGAGCTGGGGGCCGAATTGTACATGTGTGCAGTGACAGGATTGCGGAAGAGAGGAATACAGCTGTAATAAAGCTTTATTTAGTCAGGGTACCAAATTACTCCGTTTATGGAATAAGTACAATTGGAATTATAAAAATAGGGTAATGAAAAAAAAAAAAACAAATGAATAATCAAATGAGCTCAATTTGTTTTCAACCAGCAAAACCAAATCTTTAACAAGTATTACCTCAGGTACCTTTGTAAGTTACAGAAATCAAGCGGAATTCACAATAAATTGAATCAAAGTCACTTGTAAATGTATTTACTTTAGCTTCAACTACAGTCATCCCACATATTCGGAACATCCACAAATTCGGAACACTTTTGTGATAATTTGTCAATAGCACGCCAAATGCATCTTTTCTGTCGACCCTACTATTTTTAGGACCTTAATTTGGACATCCTCTTGCTATTTCACTAGTAAAAGTAGTACTTCTTAAACAAAAAACTGTATTTCAAGACGATTTTATTCCGAGAATCAAAACACTGCCTCCAAATTGCCTGTTCCATATTTGTGGGATGTTATTGTGCCTCTTACAATTATGGAACACCTGAATTTAACTGATATATTCAGAAAAAAAGTTATCAAACCATCCATAAAACATTACTTAGCTTGAGTTTCATTGGTTCCAGTGTGTGAAGTTATTATTTTGTTGAAAATATGTATGCCTGAAGAGAATCAAAGTTTGTTTACATCTGTAAGAATAAAGTGTTCCAAATTTGTGGATTTCAAGGCAATTTCAAGGGTCAAAGTTTTTCTTCAAAAACTTCATAAAAAGTTAAAATTTGCAGTTGTTCCATATAGCATTCGAAAGATCGCAAGAAAGGCTATCAGATGAAGGTAAAGGCGAATCATTAGGTTCAATTATCGATTTGCTATGATTTTTTGAACATTGGCCGATCTGTAACCTGTTCCGAATATAAGGGATGACTGTACTCAATTTTCAATTAGTTTTTTCAGTTTCACTTTTGTAAAACCTTTTTGTTACTCAAAAACATTCTTGACTTGTTTAAGATTTTTGTCTTACTGTTTATTTATTTGATTTGTAATCCAAAGTGCTTCTTTTCAAGGGTTTTGGAAAACAAAAAATGGTTGATAATTTTATTTTGGGCGAAATTTTAAATTTGTCTCCGTTGAAGGTGGGGTTGGGAGAGGGTTAATACATTATGACGAGTAGTTAAAAGATATTATTGATTGGTATTAGCTGTCTATTGAATGATAGTTAGAGGCTGTAAATTGACTTGCCTTCAAGCGAAAACAGCAAAAACCTGTTTCTAAGAATTAATCATCCTGTCTGTGTCGTTGTATTTAAATAATTAAAATAACATTTAAAACCTTGTTTTTGTAGTAAACTGGTCAAATAATGTGAACTACTTAATTGTGCAACTATAATATAAAATATAATACCGATTTTATTTGAACTAGTAAAACTGATATCAAAAACTCAAACCATCCACTTTAACGACCCCCAGGCTCGAACCTAGGAGTCCGAAGGCTTGAATGAGGAGGGCACCCAAACCTCTTTCTACTCCAAGGAACCTCCCATCCCAGGGTTCGAACTGACGACCTTTGGTTTGAATTGTGAGTCAAACCACCGCCATGCGATGCCACCGGAGCAGGTATGGTTTGGTGTGTTGTTTGTACTTATAGCGTGGAGACGACTCCCACACTTGGAATGACTTAACGGCCTAACAACAGCCATGGCCGTGACCGACATTTTATTTCTCCATACGATGGAAGGTTGGAGCAGATGAGAATCGAACCTATGATCTTCCGCTTACTAAGCGGACAGCTTAACCATTCGGCCAAACCTGCTTGAATTTTATATATTATTCCGTCAGTGGGGGTGACTATGGCTAAAAAACCAATACACATCTCGTAATTTTTTAACAACAAAATAAATTTAAATAAAATCAAAAATCTTTCAACGTAGAGTTTTTCTTAGATAGTTTACTAACATTTTCCCAAAATATGGTGGATTTTGATGAACACTACTTTAAATGTCAATACATAGTTTGAAAATTGACCCAATCTCACCCCTTAGAGGGAGTGACATTGGGTCAAATGAAACTAAAGTGATGCTCAAATACAACGATATGGTAAAAACAAGTTCCTTGTTCGAGGGAATCGTATTGACATGCCACAATATTTGAAGTAACGATTTTCAAACATTTGGGTAGTTTTCGAGCAAATCCAACAAAAATATTAGAAAAATGATTTTTCGAGAGGTCATTTTTGGCCAAAAACGTACCACAACTTTAAACAGCTACCAAAATAAAAGGATGTATTCTAGGAACGAGATTTTTCAGCGAAGTCATCTTAAGATGTCCTCTACACAACCCTTTTAACAGAATTTAGTTTCATTGAGAAGAGCCTGAGAAATGGTAAACTCCGTAAAACATCACTTTGAACCAATCTCACCCCCACTGACGGTAGTTAAAACAAAACAAAATCATTGTCTATAGATTTTTTTAATTAAATAATAACTAACACACCGTTAGTCTTATTATTGATTAGCGAATGCGATCAAATACAGTTTGATTGTGCTGGGATAGAATTGATCACATTAATTATGCACTTAATGCAATTCATCTGGCGCGTGCCCAACTCCGAACAGCTAGAGATTATACAGGTTGGATATTTCTAGGAACAATAAACAATGTATAGAAAAATAAATATATATATAAATGTTTGATTTAGTGCATGCGAGGCAAGAGCAAAATTTCTAAATCGGGGCAAATTTGTGAATTTACAGATTGGTAATGAAATATGTAAATTCACAAATTATATTATTGGCAATTGAGGTAATAAAATGTAATATTTCATTTAAATCCATATTACACCCTTTTGTACAAAGTTTTAAAAGGTTTTAAAGATAAGAATTTTCTTTAAAAATCTGCTATAACAAATATTTTTTCTAAAGATCGATCGACCTGTAGGGTTAGGTCAGTTAAAAACCTAAACATTTCGAGAAACGCAATTTTCACCGATAGTTTTTTATTTAAATCTCCGATGTGATATCTCGGTTCATAATTTTCTACTCCATCCACGCAGTATTCTTTATAGCTATACCCGTTCGTTTTCATTACCGTTTCAAGGTCTTTTTTAAACAATCCGCATAGAAATTGGTGGGAAAATCACACTGGTCTGCAACACCAGTCGACAAATTAGATGCAAATCAAGCGGCAAAGCAAATATTTAATATTTTTGTTTTTTCTTCTTCTTGACAGTGTAAGTCAGAGGTGCCCAATGTTTTTGGGATTGAATGAGCTATTCGTTTAATCTGTTTTTTTCTCTCTAATCTAATATAATAAACCCTAGCGCAGCCAATCTTCCGAAGGAATCCCGGAGAATGCCTTAGGTTAGAATACGTTTAGTCTTATTCCTTTAATTCATTTACATTTATAGTGTGCCATTCCACTAGAATGCATGGAAGCATCACGAACGTTAACGTGGCCAGGCCTTGTGCGTGAATTTTACCGCAGAGATTATTCGTTGACTCACCGGCTCGTCGGCCATGATTCTGAGATTTTTTGGAGAAAAAAAATCTTAATTTTCATATATTGACTAAAGGGTGACGAGGGTCAAATGAGTCGTCCACGGCTTTGTTAAGAGGTAAGCTCATTAGTTCAGTGCCAATCTGCCTGGCAGAATCTGTCAAAATTTGATGGTGTAATAGGTTAATCTTTAATCTGTCGGGCATTTCAAAAATCTAGTATGAAGTCGTCCCATATCGGTCCGTCGATACAGTCGCAGGTCAGCAGTTGGACTCGCAATCCAAAGCTCGTCAGTTCGAATCCCAAAGTGGAAGGAGGATTCGGATCACCATTCAAGTCTCGAACGCTTAAACTGAGCGTCTTTTTGGCACCCCTGGTATGGATGTTAATGTTCTTGAGATGAAAAGTGGCCCTGATTGTTGTATAATAAAGATACATAATTACAATAATTTGACCAAGATGTCACTGAAGCGGGAAAGCTTTGCATATAAATGATTGAACTCTTAGAACCACTTTATGTGCCTCAAAAGAATGCGAGTAGTTGGGGTACGTTCGAACAAAAGTTTATAAATACCCAACGAGAAACCGCGAGGGCAACCATTCGGCAGTGTATTGTTTTGCGTGTCAGACGGTGCGAAAAAAGATAAGATGAATCGTTGGCAATTAGCGGTCGCTCTGGTATTTTTCCTAGCTGCTCACGCTTTTGCGCAGGTAACCACGTTGAACTGTGAGGCTAGGGAGTGTACAACAGTTGCATCAATTCCAGACAGACGATGAGGTGCTTGAAATACGACGAAACTTGGCGCAAAGTTGCAAGCAACGGGAAGGTGCCTCCGATGGGGACGTTGAGGGTCTGATAACGGCGGTTGAGCCCGTAACGAGGGTTCAGAAGTGTCTGCAGTCGTGTGTTCAGCAGCAGCATGGCGTTTCGGACGGGAGGCGATTCCTGAAGGAAGGCTATCTGGCACTTATGCGGGTGGTCGTTGGAACGGACCAGCTGAGACAGCGCATCGTCGAGGAAGCCGCAGACGAATGCATTGGGGTTGAGAACGAGGATCGCTGCCAGTTGGCGATCGATATTATGATCTGCGTCAAACAGGCACTGCAGAAGAGAGGGTTACGATCGAAGGAATAAGCGCGAAATAAATCTTAAGCTGATCTTGCAAAACTGCAACACTTTTATTTCTCTCTAATAAATACTATTTAGTCGAATTTATAGTTGCTCGCAACCTCTTTGAACAGGGGCCGGCAGTCAATCTTGGCGTTTAACCTGGCGCACAGCAAGAACACTCCGGACAGCTTACGGTGCAGCGAGTAGATTTCCTCCGGTGGAGGACACAACCGATGGGCGATCATAACCGGAACCAACGCGGCAATCTTCTTGGTGGTGCTTTGCTTGCCAAACTCAAACTCACCCTCCACGCTGAACACTTCGCCCAGAATTAGCACCGCGTCCACGTGGGCATTCTCCATGGCCGTGGTTTCGTACCCGGTCAGGAAGCCCATCTTGCGCGACAGCTCCAAAATGCGCTGGCGGTCGTTTCTGGTGGCGGCTTCAATGACCTACAAAATATTTTAATCAAATTGAATCATAAAATAAACAAAAAAATAAGATTCCTCGTACCCTCATGTAGTCGTCCATGAACGGCTTCTGGTAGAAGCGCGTCGCGCCGAAATCGATCAGCATGATCTTCCGCGTGCTGGCGTCGTACAGAAAGTTGGACCAGTTGGGGTCGGTTTGCATGCAGCGGAACGTGAACAGCTCGTTCAGCACCAGCTTCATAACCGAGCGGGCAATGTGGTCGCGGTGGTCCTGGCTAGGAGGTGGGGATTTGATGTGTTGAATGACTATAAAATACGACGCAAAAAACTCACCTCAAATTGAAGCACTTATCCATCGGCACCCCCGGCACCAGTTCCGTCGTCAGGACGTACTGCGACGTCAGCTCGCGGATCACCTTGGGCACCCTAAACTCGGGCATGTGCTGAATCATCTCGGCAAAACGTTCCGTGTACTCCGCCTCCCGGGTGTAATCAACCTCCCAGTTGAGCTCTCGCTTGGCCACCGCCACCACGTTGTCGATAAACACGCCCGCGGGGAACACGTCCCACACCTTGAGCATCGACACCAGATTGTCGATGTCACTGCTGATGCTTTTCGCAACGCCCGGGTATTGAATCTTAATGGCGACCTCGGTCCCATCGTGCAGCACTCCGCGGTGCACCTGGCCGATGGAGGCCGCCGCGAAGGGAGTCTTGTCGAAGGTGGCAAGCTTCTTGCGCCAATCCGGCCCGAGCTCCTGCACGAGCTGTTTCTCGACCTGCCAATCTGGCATGTAGTCGGCTGCTTGGCGAACTCTCTCGAACGCTTTTATCAGCTGAGGTGAGACGACGTTCGAGTCTTGAATGCTGAGGATCTGGCCGAGTTTGAGGGCCGCTCCGCGAACTTTGCACAGCGTGTCCACGATTCGTTCGGCGTTCGCAGGGCTGAAGAGGGCCTGCTTGGGGTCGAGCGTTCCCCCGAGGCCGAGGGCACCTTTGGCGAGCTCGTTGATTGTGCCGAGTCCTAGACCGGCAAACAGATTTCCAAACGAGGCCAGACGGGCGACTCGGGAGGACGGTACCTTGCGCTGTTTGGCCACTGAACTTAGCTGAGGTAGATCGATTGGTGTAAGTGTGGCTGTTGGTTCTGGTGAGCTAGATGGTCCGTACGAGGAGACTACCTTCATCATGTCTGCTATCACTTTTTCATCCTTCGTTGTCGGCGGTGGAACCTTGTACTCAACGGGCTTCGGTTTAACCGTTTGCACAGGAGGCTCCGGGTCAGTCTTCTTGACCGTCGGTTCTGGAGTCCTACCGTTATCGTAGGACAGTTTGATCTGACGATTTTTGTTGTGCTCAGATAGAATTGATTCCAATTCTTTGAGCGTAATTTGTGATATGTCCAAGCTTCCTAAAACGAGAAATCAACAGTAAGTTTATGTCAAAGGTAACGAATTTAATTAACAGCACCAATATCAGAAGCTTTCTCCTTTGGAATCGCTCCATCTTGTTGCGCGGGAAACACCGCCTTCCCAAACTCAAACGCCGGCCCCGGTGACCCCACCTTCGGCAGGGATATCGCCGACAGCTGTTTCAACCCCTCGGCCACCACAGCCGTCCGCTCCAGCGTTTCCTTCAACAGCCCGCCGGCCTTTTCCAGCTCCTTGTTGGGGTTCGCCAGCAGTGCCTTGACCGTGTCCTCGCCCTGGCGCAGCTGTTTTTCGAGCAGTTCACGGATGCTCGAGTTGGCCAGCAGATGCCGGGCATGGTCGCCCTGAGTTTTGGCCACTGCCTCGGCCACGATTTTCACCGCACGCAGCAAGGCAATCGCGTCCTGAGCACGAGACATTGTTTGCTAGTGAGGTTGTTGCAGGTTCTTAGTAATTGCAATTTAAACTTAACGGGACGTGTCGGCGAAACGCGGCGTATTCATAACACTACTCTTTTGAATGAATTTCACAACAGATGAAACGGCAGAGTTAGATAGCTGGATGTGTCAAACAGCTGCTCGAATGTTCATAGTTTACAAATACGTTTATCGCTTCATGAATGGGCACTAACACAGGCGATGTAAAGTTGTAAACAAGGGTGAATCATTCAAAAATTACACTACAAAATTAAAATTTAAAAAATATAAAAATCAAGATTTCATGATTTTTAATTAGAATCATAAAAACCAACCGCCAAATAAAGTCCGTTACGTAATTCACAGCCCGTCCCCCAGCGCGTGGTTATATTGTCGTCCCTTTCGTGCGCGCGTCGAGCACCACGTGCTTCGTGTACGCATGAAGTCTGCGTGAGTGTTGCGATGCTGCAGTGATGGAAAAGTCCCGGCGTAGCAACATTACGTTGTGAAACGTTTTAACTCAGGAATTGTAATTACAATCCAATCGATTATCCGAAGGATTTGATAAAACTTAATTTCGGATAATCGAATCACATCGTATTGTCTTATTTTTGATTTAAAATTTTAAATCCAAGCTGGAGGCCAAAATGACGTTCTCAAATGACCAAACGGCCTTTTTTCCTCGCAAACAGTTCTGAAAAAATACTTTTCGGCATTTGATACATAACAGTGATACTTTTCGATACTGTTTTGGAACGGAGAAACAAAAGTAATGATGGAAATTTCAGTACAATGAAAGGATCAATGGAATGTTTTTGCAACCTTTTATGCTTTAACATGTTGAAACCATGGCTTGAAATTTCAATTGCTTTATTTGTTTTGCTCGTTCTAGCTTGAATTTGAAAAATAATGTAGTCGTTTGTTTTTTTTGCAACCACCTTGACAAATGTTTGCACTAAACTAAAAGGTTTTGTTTTTTTTATCAATGAGGCTGGTAGAGGAGTATGGGGTAACATGGACAGCGAGGGTAGTTTAGACACCTCATTTCAAAAACATATTATTGTTGCTTTTTATCGGAATTTATTGGAATGAATGTCATTTATCATCGAATATAATCTCTAATATTGCGAGTATTCCCGAAAAAGACACGCGGCATACCAGCCTCGAAACGACGCGCCGCACTTTCGGCAAATGCGCGCTGTCAAATCCCATACTGTGCGTTTTGTTTTTCTTGATCTTCTTCTTCGAATTGCATGGCATTGTTGCCGGGAATGTTTTTTATTGCACCAAATGTGCAGAAAATCGCTGGCAACAGTGTCTGCGGCACATTCTGAAATGCCGCGCGGCGTGTACCTTCGAGAGATGCCATCAACATTCTTTTAAAGCAGTGGTTCTCAACCTTTTTTGATCAATTCCTTTCTTATAATATTGTCAAGACCTTAATTCCCCCCTTCAATTTTTTTTATTTAGTATCAATTCACAAAAGTCAAGATAATTAATGTACAATGATTGAATTTTTCAGTACAAAATAGAAAACTCTTGCAATAAAAGAACAAATTCCTAAGGATTTGTTTTAACCATTTTTCATAATTTGATTATGTTTAATGTAATGCATAACCTGATTTAATATATAAAAAAGTCTTGCAGAAAGACCTCCTACAAAAAAAGAGCATCTCATAATCGAAAAAAAAAATCCGAGAACTCGAGGAAAATATATAAAAAAAACTAAAGCCTTGCTCATGTTTATAAGTTTGTTATGAATTCTGTATCGCAAACATTTAATTAGGCTAATTTTTGAAAACTAGAGCAAAATATTGATGACCTGTTCATGTTTTTATTTATAAGGGAATCCAGGGAAATCTATTTCTTCAATAAACATTTTTAAATTTTTATTTTGCGCCAAATATATCGTAGACATCTTCAAAGAAGAAAACGAAGGAAAAAAAATAAATGAATCTATTTCACGAGAAGTTAAAAGATCTTTTTTAAAAAGATTAAAGTTTTTTAGCAAAAACGTTTAAAACAGAGAATTTTGATTGCAACGTCATTCCCCCCAAATATGACCAAATTCCCCCCCAGGGGGAATTCCTCACTGGTTGAGAAACACTGCTTTAAAGTGTCTATGTAGCCTATGGCAGAGCAATTTCATTAGGGTGTTCAAATTACCCCACACTCCCCCACAAATTATATTTAAAGTTTTTGTTCATCGGCTCTAGTCCAGGTCGAGAGGGGGAGCAATTACTAAACCTAAAATTTCAAGCCTAATTCTCTAAATTTTAAAAGTAAAGGTATCACAAAATATTTATGCATCATTACAATTATGCTAGGAGAAATATACCCATTTTAATCACTCTAAGCCGTTTGACCAATTCTCCGCTATTAAACCAACATTTTTAAATACATCAACAATGGAGAGTTGCCTGCTAACTTTCATTGCGGTTTGTTACTTTGGAACAGTCAAATTCCCTTTAAAAAAGCTGTAATTCATGATCAACGATCAGATTACGTTTTGTACCGGTCTGGGTCCCAAAAATCTATATTTGTGTAACGTTATAAGATATATTCTGATTAATTCACAATCGATTTTGCATGGTTTTTCTGTATTTTTATTTTTGGTAAATATTTATTAATTTTTGTGTACTCATGGGTGGCGGGTTATTTTAAATAAAAATTGCAATTGTCTTATATACTGTAAAATTCGTATTTTTCCGATTGTTCGTCTCCAAAATTGGTATAATCTATTTCCAGCATCCTACACTGATTTATGATAAAGCGGAATGTTGATTATTTGTGAGATAGCTTTTTCTGTTCAATTCAAAAGGTCCAACTTTAGAGTTTTTTTTTTGAATAGGTCCTATAAATATATAAAACACAATAGCTTATAGGACCTTTGAAAAAACTCTAGAACTGTTCTGAACAGCAAAATCAACTCCCAATACAAACCGGAACCGGCCATTCACAATCCCACGATATCTCACCAGTTTTCAAGCAGCATTGTGATTTAATCGGTTCCCTCCCATGACCTTGACATTGCTTGAATTGTACTCGTCTGTCCTTTTTTCAACAAAAACTTGGACATTGTTACCCACCGCAGCAATTATCACTATCTCCAGGTGGTCAGCTTGTTGTGGGGGTTATTTTAATCGCTGGTTATGAATTAATTATCACCAGGTTTCTTTCTGGTCGAACAATTTGATTGCCATTGACGGTTTGACGGGGATTTCCAATGAATCTTTTGAATCGTGAGAACGCATCAATTTTGTGATTGTCTGGTTTATAAATTTGAAATTTGATGTGATCACGAATGCTATGATGTTTACAGATAATCAATATCTCAATATCAAAATATCAGTTTTCGTGTGTTGTTTTCGCACCAAGCAATCAGAGCTCGGGATTCAGTTGTCTTAATTAGCTTCTCATGACGCGTACGGAAGTCTTTTTGAAGAGATCGTTTCTGCAAAAGAACCTCCAAGAAGTGACCAGCTGTAAATTTACCTGACAGTTACAACAGAACCACAGCTTTCAAAATTAACAACCCTTTCAACTACTGACTAAGTTTTTGAAATGTTGAATTTGAAAATTTCTGCTGCAAAGAAGAATTTGAAGGAATTTGCAAACTTTACCTTTTTGAAATATTTTTATTTTGAACTCTTATTCTCTTTTCAAAAACTGATCAATATTTGGATTAAGTTTCAGCCCGTACAGCTACCGTTCTGATGGGTTCGCCAAAAAGTTGCGAAAGATGTCTGAAGCCGAGCTGCAATTATCGGTTCATCTATAGAGCTAGAGGGTCTCATCACTGGCAGACTGACACTGGGTCGACAAATGGATCCGCAGCATGGTTCTGAGTGAGAAGAGATTCGATTTTTTTTTGTTTTTTTTTTTCATCTCGATGCTCTGCACAAAAAGTGCACGCATTGCGTTAT
Source organism: Culex quinquefasciatus (assembly GCF_015732765.1). NCBI lineage: Eukaryota > Metazoa > Arthropoda > Insecta > Diptera > Culicidae > Culex > Culex quinquefasciatus. Next base: position 42,105,758 of record NC_051863.1, read on the forward strand.
TTCGAGCGCAAAATGCAAAATGATTGTCATTATTCAATTAGAGGCGAAGAATTGGAAGCATTTATGGAAGTGATGCAATGCAAATATGCCGTGACCGGAGGCAATCATTCACCGAATTGAACTATTTATGTGGCGAAAAGTGTCAGATCTTTGGCGCGATTTCACGGTCAACTCATAGATAGAAAATTACTTTATACTTATTTTTCCACCAACAAGGCAATAGCTCAATCCATTTCTCAAACGGTCTAATTTAATTAAGATCTTCAGTCCATCGATAAATTTTCCGAACCCTGACCGTGACTGCAACCGATCCTTGTGTCACGGATACCCTCCACTGTTATGCAACCGCGAGCGCGTCCGAAATCACCCCTTAAAAATTTGCAACTCTTTCTCACTCAAACTAAACAAACTGTCGTTCCGGTCCGGTAGCCTCGTGGCCAGAGATGTCACAGTCGCGGTAGGGAAATCCGCGTATCGAGCAGATCCAATCCCATTACACTGCTTGGGACCGCACCGAAATGGAGTCGAGCTGGTTTTCGACCTGGTAATTGAGAAATGCTGGTACTTTTTGCGCCAATTACGCGCCACGATTACAACGCGAGACGTTCGCTCATACTTACGCGCCTGGTTACAAACTTTTACCAGTCTTAAAGGCAAACCGCCTATTTTCGATTGGTTGACCTGCGCAAGCTTATATAAATGGGCCAAAATTAAAACAATCACGAAAATAGCTACTCTACCCTTCTTACCAAGTAACGAGCCCACAAACATCAAACGGGAACCAAACGCGCTTAGACAATAAGCAATTGTGCTCGTATCAATTAACTTTCGTTTTCATGGCTGTCGCAAAAGGGGCAAAGATCCAGCCAACTGGAGTGTGTCCAGAAGAAAGACTAGAGCTGATGGCATCCCTGCGCAGCCAGTGACAAGTGGTGGACGATGTCGTCTCGCAAGTGACAAATTGCAGCCACACTTCAGTCAGGCAAGGCAAGAAAGGCATGAAATGACCGCACTTGATTACCTCTTTAAAGTGTTTGCATTTGCAGGCTGGAACTTGGCGAATTATGCAAATAATTATGTAATTGGGCCCGCGCACGGTAACGTCTTGTCATGTGCGATTTCGAGTTTTGACATAAATGGACTTTAAAAGACCATAAAATTTGGTCAAGTTTAATCTGTATGTTTTGATAAATTTAAAAAAATAGACAATTTTCATATTAGATTTGAAAAAATACACTTTTTTTGAAAGATGGAAATATGTAATTCACAACTGATTTGAAATAAAATTTTCGTTATTTTATGAAAAATGTGATGTTAGATTACTCGTAGTTAGTATGATAAACCTTTTTTTTACAAAAACTTCCAACTTCCTATTGGTATAAATCCTGCTAACTTTTAATATGTAGTTTCAGAGCCAAGTGGGGGTAAAGCGCGGGTCTCTTGCTCTCCCGGTGTACAATAAGTGGGCAACTGACTTTTCTTTTTTCATGCGATTTTCCGTCATATTGTTCGGTATGTAATCGAAAAACTTTTAATTTTTGTTCTCTGTCAAAAGAACATATGATTTTTCTTCTTTAAAATGATTTTTTGGAAGATTTTTTTGAGCTCCCTTGCAATACTTTAAAAATTCACATTTCTTTACAAAAAAGTCAAGCTTTTTGAAAAATATTAATTCATTTCCGTGGCTCAAAAGATGTTTTTTTTTGTCTTCTGCAACATGTCTCGGGTTAGTTTTCAAAAGGTCCTAAGCGCCAAATGTAAACAAATCCGTTTTTTAACGGTTTTCGATCAATTCACAAATTTACAGAATAACAATGAAAATTTGATTTGTTTCCAAAGATATAAAAAGAGTTGTAGGAACAGCGCTTTTGAGATAAACTTTTTTTTTCATTTTCAGAGTGATTTTTTAAAGAGTTTTCTGCAGAAACTTTATCGCAGGTTTAAATAATCCATTATGCAGCATTACATACATTTTTTCGGGCTGGTCATATAAAATTGGCTTGTGATTATACAAAAATCTGTACCTTGAGAAGGTATTTTCCGATCAATTTTGTTTTTTTAGTAAAGTTGCAGGTTATGAACAAGAATTAAAATAAAATAGTACGCGAAATAAATTGTTTTTTGACTTTTTATCCCTAATTTTTGATTTTTGATATGTTTAATGGTACTAAAAAGGCACCTTTTGCGCTCATGTTTGAGATGGTGCCAAATCTGGGCCCAAAAGATATTTTGAATTAATCAGAATTATTGTCAATAAAAATTTAAATATAATTGTTGAATGCAAAATAAAATCAATGCAATCGGAAATGATTTTACACATTTTTTTGCTGGTTCCTTAGATACATCACAGAGTAACACAGAGCGAGCAGTCCGAAGAAATGTCATTTTATTTTTTGGCTCCATAAGGTTTGCTGGTAGCAGGCGTGCGATGTACCTGCGATGTACTACAAAGTGGAACCAAAAATCAAATGGCAGTAGTGACTCTGTCTTACTCTGTGGATACATCCTCTTGAAGTTAGAATGTTTTGAAAAATTAGTATTTATCAGTGTCAGAACACTCACAACACTCAATCTTTTGTTAAATTTTCTGCACTTTTGTTCAAAATTAAGCCTGCAAAGTTTTTGCAAATTTTTAAATACCTGCAATTAAAATGCAATTTCGGGCTTCGTAAAGTTATGCTTAACTTTTTTTCTCAAAATTAGCCGCCAAATTGAACACTATCTCAAACATCGTGTTTACTTCAAATAAATATCGAAATTATCTCAAAACAGCAAAAAATTAGTTCACTTCTCACCTTGAAAATTATATAAGCCATCCGTTTTGCGAGTAAATTTTAATAACCAAAACTTGACAGCACTTAAAACGAATAGATCAACCGTCAGCACGTAAGATATGGCAACCAGATATAGGCGGTGCTGTTATGCGATCGTTTGAGTGTTTGATACTATTAAACCTTTTTTCTTGAGCATGTGTGCGATACAGGTCAAACTCATTTTTTACGATCATTCGCTGTGTTCGTTTTGGCCTGGTTTTATACAGGTGCAATTAGGTCTGTCAACTACATTCAAAATATTTTTCAGATTTTCTATTCAATTTTCTATAAAATTTATTGATTCTGATTTTTTCACTGATTCTTCAATCTTTTAAAACATATGTTTGGATCGAAAATGTCACAAGTAGGCAAGGCAAAATTCTATATGATTGGTTCAGGCATAAAAAGTATTTCGAGTTTCACTCCAGCATAAAACTATTACTTGTGGGATTATTTTACGTAATTCTGTTGCACTAATGTTTTTGATATTTTCTTTTGAGTCGGCGTTTGAATCTACGATTAAAGCTCATTTGAATATTTTGACTAGACCGTCTCGGTCACTGGCTTTCGGGGTTTGTTTTCATTCACCAAAACTAATTACTTTTCTAAATTTCCTTCAACACCAACTGAACCTGCCTCATGAAATCCACATCAGAAGCTTGGCTGAAGCCGTGCCAAAAATATGACTCATTTGGGTTTTCATAGACATCTCACTTTCGGTGCTCTCTAGAGATCGGGGTAGCATGATTACTATGGTGTTGTATTTAATTCGACCCTAGGTGATCTGTAATATTAATTGAGAGAAAGACGTTTACTTTCATAGGTAATACAGTGATTCGATAAGCATCACCTTATATTTTATTTTATTGAATAAATTTCAACTAAAACGTCTAAAAATTCCTCCAAAGTTTTGAAAAGACGAGAAAATGTTTCAAAGCATCGACTGAGTGCATTGTGCCGATTAAATCCGTAGCAAGGTTTTTCAGTTCTGCAATCCAGTTCGATCTGAGATAAATCTACAATCAAACGAATTTTTCACACTTCGGCTTTATGAAGAAGTATGTATGCAAACCACCAACGCATTGAATTTTTCGTCTTCCAAAATTGAATCGGAGGAACCCGGGCAGACGGTAATAACAAAATTCATACCATTTCAATAACAAATACTGTTAAAATAACAGAAATTGTTATGGAATCTTCTTGAAAAATCCATTTCTGCATAAGGGTATAATAATACAAATTTTGTTATTGGTCTGATATTTGTTGAAATCCAAAACAACGTTGGAATAACATTTCTTATTATGGAAGAATATCACCAAATGTTATTGGGATGGTCGGATTAGTTGTTAAAATTACACAAAATAATAACAAATATTTGTTCGAAGAATAACTAAATAGTAGTTTATGCAACAAGTTGCAAAAAGAGGATTTTTTCAGCACGAGTCGTACATTTATCCAACGAGGTTCACCGAGTTGGATAAATACGAAGAGTGCTGAAAAAATCAAGTTTTGCAATGAGTTCCATACTTCATTTTTTGCAATTCCAAAAAGCACACACTTAGTGAAATTTGTAGTCAAAATTTCATGTATTTTGTCAATAAATCGTTAAAATCAATTTTTTTTTGAAAAGTGTTAGTTTTCAGCATTTATTTTGAAAAGTGTTGCTATTCGATTCTGTTATTTTTGGTACAGAAAAGTAGTCTATTTCGTCGTTCAAGAATGACAGGAAAAGTAAGTAGTTTCACAACGGAATTGCAAAATAGTAGTTTATGCAACAAGTTGCAAAAAGAAGATTTTTTCAGCACGAGTTGTACATTTATCCAACGAGGTTTACCGAGTTGGATAAATACGACGAGTGCTGAAAAAATCAAGTTTTGCAACGAGTTGCTTACAACATTTTTTGCAATTTCGAAAAACGCGGAATTATATGTCAAACATTCATGTGTTGATTAAATTCATCGTTCAAAACAAAAAATATTGAAAAATGTTACTTTTCAATACTAGTGTTGAAAAGTTCAACTTTTCAGCACCCATTTCAGTGCTGAAAAGTAGAACTTAGAAGTTATTTCCGTCTGCTCGGGAAGGTAATTTTCATTATTTTATTTTTTTTCTTTTTGTGAATGTGTGCTTCTTGGCAGTACGTAGGTTTCCTCATTCAATGTTTGGGTTTTCTGTTGTGCATCTTCTTCTTTCAGGTTTTATTCTGTTCTTCTGAATCTACTCTCATGCGAAAAGAGTGCATCCATCAGTGAAAATTGTTTTAATTACAGTTCTCAGAAGTACCCTCGGAAAGTAACATTTGACCGTCCTCCCTCCGACTTGGCCGGTGTGGGTGCATTGCATGGGTGTAGGTCAAATTTTCGGACGATTGCTCACCTAGGTAACAGTGTTTTTACTTTTGCCAAAAAAACCTGTTTGATCTTATCTAATAAACATGGTTAAATCTTACTATCGTTTTATTCACCGTTGAACATATCAAAACATTTGAATGAGATGGACCATGATATCTAATTAAACTCTGCATCTTGCATCTGATGAGTGACATCACATTGGTGTGGTTGGAACACGTTTCGCTGTGGCATTGATTCTTACCTTCTTTCGATCTTTACATGTTATAGAGCTTTTTCAAATTTAAATTAGATATCCTTCAGTTTTCGATATCAACAGCTTGAATAAATTACACTCATGGCTTGAAGTGAAATCGTAATCCCTTTTTGATTGTGTGATACAATCACAGAGGACTCATTCCGTTAATCAAAAATTGTTTTAAAAAAACTTCAAAAGTTGTAAGCCGAAATTGAATCCCTTGGAGGTGAACCAATGAACATAAATGTGATGAGCAAAATCGAGCAAAACAATACCAAATGGAAACTTGGGTGCTGTAAACTTTAACGGCACTTGTAGAAAAGTGGCTTAAAATTTTGCAATGGCAGTGATAGAAAATAAAAAGTTTGATTCAAAATTCATCAATAATCTATTGCCTTCTCTCTTCTTAGCAAAAAGTGAAAAGCAATTGCACCATCCCAATTTCGTTCCGCGGGTAATTTATTCTTGAGCCCTCCATAAAAGCAAACTCCGTTCAAGTCGTTGGTTCGACGGCTGTCTGGTTACGTAACGCCTTTCGATGTGGTCAATTAGCCAGCCGACCGAGATTCATCTCTATCTCCTTGCGGCAGCCGCCTCTCATCCCGGCCATTCAATCATGCCTATTAATGAAATTAACCTTATCGATGCACTTTTGCAGCACCTGTTCTGCTGCACCGTCGCCTGCTGGCAATCAGAGCAGGCGCAGTAGCAAACTGGAAAGTGACGGCCCGTCCGGAGGAGGTGATTGCTTTTTACCTTTTACCATTCAATTGTTGGGCACTGAAAAGCCATAAAACACCACCCTTGTTAACTGGGTGTAGTTGGGATGTTTTCTTTGGACTTTTTATATAATTAAAAAAGGCAATTTGTTATATAGTGCAAGTGCTCAACTTTTCAGCACTCAATGTGAGCTATAATTTACTTTTCAGCACTGTTATTTATAATAATGACAAGTAGACCATTTCTTTACTAAAGAATGCAGGTAAACGTAATTGCAAAAATATACGTTTTAAACCCTTTTATGATCTTGTATAAAATGTGGACCCCTAATGCTAATAAAGTTGTGCATCGTACTCTGATTTTTTGCCCAAAAGACAGATTTCATACACAAAAGAAAGACGAGGGAGAAAAAAGGGAATGCTGGGGTATTTAGAGAACATTGTTTAAATTTATTTGGAAAATAAAAATATTGCTTGTTTATTTTAGCAAAATACCCTGATTCAAGCATTCTCATGCTAAATTTGTTGAACATTCCGTAAAAAGTAATTTCAAAAGCACTCGATTTAGTTTATGGGGTGAAAACTTTAAAAAATGTCATATTTCGCCGCTTGTGTGCTATCTTGTGACACATTCTATCTTTTTACAGCAGACATGTCACAAGATATCACACAAGCGACAATTTGTCAAAATCACCACTTTTTCAAAACACTTTTTTCTAAAAAAAAACACTTGCAGACTAGGGTGACAAGAAAAATTAAAAATTTTGGAATGTTTCAAGAGATACTCCTTGGCTCGATTTTTTAGGCAAAAATAAGGACTTGTGCCAATTTTGAGCCAAATCGGTTAAGGTCGTTGAAGTTTGTATGAGAAAATTCACAAAAATGTATGGGGAAAATATCGTTTCAGATTTTTTGCAGCAGATGGCGCAGGTCTTGTCCTAAACTTTACATGTGTGAGATTCTTCTGGAAAACTCATTTACAACTTTGTCGAAGAGTGCAAAAAGATCCGAGTTGACCGAGTTCCTAATGTAGCTTTTTGTTATTGTCGCCCTATTGCAGACCCATATGCCTCTGTGTTGTCTTGTTCTAAGCTTGCTGGTATGCCTGTTTAGTTACCGTCACCAGGGGGTGACATTGGGTCTGGGGGTGAGATTGGGTCATACAAATTTCATCATTTTTGTATGACTCAATTTCACAGACAGACAGAGGCATCGATATGCTTAAACATAAAATTTATGATTTTCTCTGCTCTACAGCTTTGTTTAACACTGTTACACTTTAAACAGTAACTCTACAATGTTTCATAAAAAAATCAGGAGGTTATGTTACACACGACCAACATTACAAAGAACTTCGCACAAAGCTCATGCAAAGTATCTTGAAAAAGCTCAGGACATATTTTAGCGCCATGTAAAATCATGTCCTGAAAAAACCCAATCCGTAAACAAAAATTGATATAATAACACTTTAGCTCAATTCTGAGGACAGATTCAGATTCAGCGTGCAAAATTACAAGGATTTACAAATAGTTGGATATTTTTTTTAATTTCGTTAAAAAGCCAAAAGTTGCCCCTTCCCATTTACAACAACACTTTTGAAGTTTGGGCGGAGACTCATTAATTAGGAGAATGTTTTGGAAATTATAGTTGGATAGGTCTTAAAAAATCAGTGAAAATGACTAAAGGAGCTATTACACTATCGCAAACAAACAAACAAACTCGCAAACAAGGCAAAATGTTGACATTTGTACAAACAAATCTAGGCAAACAAACAAAGCAGGCAAACTGTCAAAAAGTGTGAGTTTGTTTGTTTGTTTGCCGTAGTGTAATAGCTTCTTAAGTCAGCGAAAGGGTCATATGAGAAAGCGTATGTGTGTGATCAAGGCTTTTTACCTAATTTGGCTGTGTACAAGTTCCAATTAGCAGGATTGAATTTAATAGCTTTGACATGTTGGACATAGATGTAGAACATTCAATTTCCGATGAGAATCTCACTTTTGGGAATATTAGGATTGAAGTATAGTACCCTGCAGAAAAAAAACCGTTAGCAAATTGGGGTTTTGATACATTTTAAAGATTTTTCCCAAACAAACTTCTCCGTCGAGTATGAATGGGTTAATGTTTCCACCCAAATTTCAATCAGAGATCTACTTCAAGGAATTATATTTAAATTGTGAAGCGAGGCTTTGAAAAAAGTCCCTTATTATGGACACCCTACGGTGCACTGGTATCGACGAACTTGTCGACTTGTACATTTAAAAAAATATAAATCTTTCGTTAATAAACCCAACCTCCCCCCAAAATGGGCGTCCAAGCGAGGGTGATCTTGGGCGGGAGATTCGCAAAGAATGCCCACCATCAACCACGTGGACGGACGCCGCGACGCCTCAGCTGCAGCAAGCAAGCAACGAAACGCCATCGGGACGACGGACATCGGAATTGGCTTTGAAGCCGTGGCGGCGCCGACCGCGAACTGGGTCGTTGTATATATAAACAAGTGATTTTTGGCAGCTCGGTCGCATTTCATTATTGTCGACCGCGCGCGGAAAACGGCACTGCCGGCGTGTGTATTGTTTCGTTTCGAATTTTCTATCCGTTTCATAGTTTTTTGGGGTGGTACCGAGTGGTGTGGTTGGAGCAGATTTGGTTTGGGGACCCTGACTGGAAGGACATTCGGAGATTTGCGGGCAAAGTTGAAGGGGATTTTGGTGAACCGTTGGATGCTGGCGTACAGAGACGTATTGTGTTGTGCAGTGTATCAGTGAATTTCAAGAAGACAAACCTGGTGACGTTTGGGATGATGGTTAGTTTATATAAAAATAGTCATCCAGAGAAGATGCACGAACAAATGAAGTTTTATTTTGGATGAAAGAGACTCACCCCTAATGATCAAAAGTATACGTGACTCAGTTGGAATGAAACGTTCTGTTCAAATTATGCTAAATAAATAGTCAAATAAAGTGTGAAACTTTAACGAAACTGTGAACTGTGAAGATTTGCTAAACATGTCCCGAGTGCTAAAAAGGGTTTATTGAATATTCAAAATTGAACAAACAATAATATCTCACTCAAATGATAAAGTTACTTGAGCAAAAAAGTGACAATTTGTTTAATAAAATGGGACAATTATCAGATTTTTTTATGTTTCAAAATATTTGAATCTCAGCAAAAAAAAAAAATTATTGACACATTGTCAAAAAAAAAAAAAAAAAATTTCGTCTCTCCTCAACTCCCTAAAAACTGTCTTCGAACATCAAGATAAACTGCCAAATCTCACCGAAATTGAAGTGTAATCAGCAGAAAATTTATTCTATTTTTTTTATAAAATATTTATTCAGTCATTTGTAAAAGCTAATTACATGATGAATTCTAGATTTCATTTCAAAAAGGCATTGTCTGTGTTGCTTTTCATTTTGACATAATTTAACACATTTTGTCTTTAACAATAAAAATGATGTACTGCACCATGAAAGGGCTTAATTTCATAAAAAAAAATTATGCATTAAAACTTAGATTTGATGAAAACTTATGATTAAAAAACAAATTAATCATATTGAATCATTTTGAAAATTATTCAAATAATTAAATAGTTTTATTCTCATGAACAATCAAGCTACCTAAAACCTATTAGATTTTATGTTTTTATGATGAAAAAGTAATTTGGTCCCTCGGTCCTTACTCGATTTGTGTATTTCTAAATGGACCTAATAAAAATAAGTTAACAGAAAAACGTAATTTGTTCATGTTTTAGTTTGTTAAATTGCCAACCAACTAAACACTTGTAACACCAACGGGGTCAAACTTACGCGAAGCACCAAGGGGGTCAAAAAAGTTGGAAATGCAACTACCTCGTTGTAGGTGATTCTTGACATCCTTCCGAATCGAATGCAACAAGAATAATCCAAATCGGTTGAGTTTTCGCCGAGATACAGCCGGAAATAAATCAATTTGAGTTTACGGTGTAGTTTTTGAGACCTCAAAGATAAAAAAATTGGGTATGTCTAATTTTTTTTTCCAACATTTTGCGGGGTATACCGAAAAATTCCGTCGGGGGATCTAGAGCAACAATTTTTTTTTGAGAATTATTTTCGATTTTATGGGATATTTGTTCAAAAATATCATAGAAAATCGGTGCATTCATGTTGATATCACTCAAACGTCTTATGAATATGCCTTGGGGACTCTAACCAACTGTATTTGACCCATATTTGACCTCCAATAAAAAATCGAACCAAATTCAACAGATTTCTAGCCCCGATACGATACAAAGTTAAATTTTTCTTTGTACAAATGGTCATGAAATTACAGCAACACATTGCCCGAATACAAATTTGAGCATTAAACAATGCAAAACATAGATTATTTATTTAATAAGCTGTTCTTTACCCATTAGGTTCCGAAAATTATCTTTTTTCAATCATCTGCCACATTACACCATTTCATTATAAAACATTTTAGAATCAAGAAAACAGTTTTCTGAACAAGTTCCAAAAAAAAGTATCAGTTCTGTTTCAATATAAGCAGAGAAATGATAATTTCCTGAAATAAATAGTGCCTTTCTTCAAAATTTCTTAGATTAATTACCTTTCACACGATTGTCACTGCCTACTGAGTTTTGTAATGAATGGCATTGAATAATTTTCATGAATTTCGTCTAAACTTGTTATGATTTTTATGTTTCAATAAAATATTATCATCATAAAAAATATCTTAGTAGGCGGAGCCCATCATATGAAAGGTAAATAAATTAAGATTTTTTTTGAGAAAGGCACTTTTTTTCAGGAAATTGGGCATATCTCTGCTTATATTGAACCAAATCTGATACTTTGTTATGGAACTTGTTCTGAAAACTGTTCTCTACAATGTGAAAGATTCTAAAATGTTTTAAAGTGTAATAGTGTGATGTGGCAGAGGATTGAAACAATAATTTTCGGAACCTATTGGATAATAAACAGCTTAATATATGTTATGTTATGTTAATATATGTTTTGTATTGTTTAATGCTCAAATTCGTATCCGGACAATGTGTTGCTGTATTTTAATGACAAATTGTACAAAGAAAAGATTTACTTTCGGTCGTATCGGGATTTCCAGTGTGGATTTTGGAGTAATTTCAAAGAATGCTAGCAATCTGGTAAATTTGGTTCAATTTTTTCTTGTGGTGGTCAAAAATTGGTCAATTATAGTTGGTTAGAGTCCCCAAGGCATATTCATAAGAAGTTTGAGTGATATCAACATGAATGCACCGATTTTCTGTGACTTTTTGTATAAATTTCCCATAAAATCGAAAAATTATCTTCAAAAAAAAAAGTTGCTTTTATCATTAGTTTGTTCTAAAAAACACACCGTGAGTTCCCTTCCTCCATTGACCAATGCCTGGGAAAATAAACGGTGATAAGTTATATTTTTTTAATTTTCAAAATGCATCATAATCCTGGCCATTGCACAGTGGTCCAGAACGCAAAATTAAGTGGAAAATGGATTTTCCAAAAAATGGTGAAGTTTTGGAGCTTTGGTGTCTTCAGACGAGCTGTTGCAAATAGAAAGGGGCAACTTCTGATTTGGTTGAAAATTAGGGTGGTTCACGATTAGGGTGATTCTCAAAATCTAACATTTCAGGAATATTTTTGGGATTTTTTTCATCTTCTAGAAAGTTGTTAGACTTGCCAATTCATGCAACTTTGTCAAAGACATCAAAATTTTATCTTGTAATCTACGCCTTCTACGACCAAATTTATGGAAAGCATCTGAGCAAACCTTCAAAAATCCGTTTTTTGAACGTGGCAATTCAGGGTTAAGTTTTAGAGAAAAGTGATGACCTTAAACTTTTAGGACTCTAAAAAACGAACATTTTTCTTATTTGACATGTCAATTTGGACTTAAGGATCAAAAGTTACAGCCATTTTAAGGTAAAAAAGATGCAAATTTAAAACTTAAGTATCTCGAAAAGGCGCAAGCCAAATTTGAAGCACCAGGTTGCATTTGAAAGAGGAGATCCAGCACTACAAACCCTGAAAAAATCTCAGGGGTGTTTTTCTTTAAACTCGAAATATCTTCATTTGAAAAAGTCTAATTTTCAAGGGAAAACCATATGGAACCACCATAACGAAATTCGAAAAATTTCCAAATATATGTTTTTCCATGTAGTTTTGCCCGCTGCACAGTGGTCCAGATCGCAAAATTAAGTGGAAAATGGATTTTCCGAAAAATGGTGACGTTTTGGAGCTTTGGTGTCTTCAGAAGAGTTGTTGCAAATGGAAAGGGGCAACTTTTGGTTTGGTTCAAAATTAGGGTGGTTCACGATTAGGGTGATTTTGAAAATCTAACTTTTCAGGAATATTTTGGGAATTTTTGTCTTCTAGAAAGTTGATGGGCTTGCCAATCCAAGCAACTTTGTCGAAGACACCAAAATTTATCTCGTAATCTACGCCTTCTATGACCAAATTTATAAAAGCATCTGAGCAAACCTTCAAAAATCAGTTGAACGTGGCAATTCAGGTTAACAGAGAAAAGTGATATTCGGAGCACTTTTAGAGCTCTACAAAACAAACATTTTCATTTTTGACATGTCAATTTGGACTTAAGGGTCAAAAGTTACAGCCATTTTAAGGTAAAGATGCAAATTTAAAACTTAAATATCTCAAAATGGCGCAAGCCAAATTTTGAGCACTAGGTTGCATTTGAAAGAAGAGATCTAGCACTACAAACGCTGAAAAATCTCAGGGTGTTTTCTTTAAACTTGAGATATCTTCATTTGAAAAGTCTAATTTTAACCATATGGGACCACCTAACGAAATTCGAAAATTGTCCAAATATATTTTTCCATGTAATTTTGCCCGCTAAATCTGAATCTGCCCTCAGAATTGAGCCAAAATGTCAACAAATCGATTTTTGGTCATATTTTGGGTTTAAATGATAATTTTACATGGAAACCCAAAATATGACCAAAAATCGATTTGTTGACATTTTGGCTCAATTCTGAGGGCAGATTCAGATTCAGCGGGCAAAATTACATGGAAAAATATATTTGGACAATTTTCGAATTTCGTTAGGTGGTCCCATATGGTTTTCCCTTGAAAATTAGACTTTTTCAAATGAAGATATCTCAAGTTTAAAGAAAAACACCCCTGAGATTTTTTCAGCGTTTGTAGTGCTAGATCTCTTCTTTCAAATGCAACCTAGTGCTTAAAATTTGGCTTGCGCCATTTTGAGATATTTAAGTTTTAAATTTGCATCTTTTTTACCTTAAAATGGCTGTAACTTTTGACCCTTAAGTCCAAATTGACATGTCAAAAATGAAAATGTTTGTTTTGTAGAGCTCTAAAAGTGCTCCGAATATCACTTTTCTCTAAAAGTTAACCCTGAATTGCCACGTTCAAAAACTGATTTTTGAAGGTTTGCTCAGATGCTTTTATAAATTTGGTCATAGAAGGCGTAGATTACGAGATAAAATTTTGGTGTCTTCGACAAAGTTGCTTGGATTGGCAAGCCCATCAACTTTTTAGAAGACAAAAAAATTCCCAAAAATATTCCTGAAAAGTTAGATTTTCAAAATCACCCTAATCGTGAACCACCCTAATTTTGAACCAAACCAAAAGTTGCCCCTTTCCATTTGCAACAACTCTTCTGAAGACACCAAAGCTCCAAAACGTCACCATTTTTCGGAAAATCCATTTTCCACTTAATTTTGCGATCTGGACCACTGTGCGCTGAATCTAAATCTGTCCTTAGAATTGAGTCAAATTGTCAACAAATCGATTTTTGATCATATTTTGGGTTTCCATGTAAAATTATCATTTAAACCCAAAATATGACCAAAAATCGATTTTTCGACATTTTGGCTCAATTCTGAGGGAAGATTCAGATTCGGGCAAAATTACATGGAAAAACATATATTAGGAAAATTTTCGAATTTCGTTAGGGAGGTCCCATATAGTTTTCCCTTAAAAATTATGTCAAATAAGAAAAATGTTTGTTTTTTAGAGTTCTAAAAGTGCCCCGAACATTACTTTTCTCTAAAACTCAACCCTGAATTGCCACGTTCAAAAAACGGATTTTGAAGGTTTGCTCAGATGCTTTCTATAAATTTGGTCGTAGAAGGCGTAGATTACGAGATAAAATTTTGATGTCTTCGACAAAGTTGCATGAAATGGCAAGCCTGACAACTTTCTAGAAGACGAAAAAATTCCCAAAAATATTCCTGAAAGGTTAGATTTTGAAAATCACCTTAATCGTGAACCACCCTAATTTTCAACCAAATCAAAAGTTGCCCCTTTCTATTTGCAACAACTCGTCTGAAGACACCAAAGCTCCAAAACTTCGCAATTTTTTGGAAAATCCATTTTCCACTTAATTTTGCGTTCTGGACCACTGTGCATTGTCAAATAGAGAATTATTAAGCTCCTAACATTTTTTTTTAAATTTTGGACCCCACATCGAAAATTTAAGCAATACAATCTAGGACTGTACGGGGAAATTTTTTGATCTCACTTCAAATATTGATGCAATACAATCTGATATTTTATGGAATTCATCTATATATCTATAGATATTTTGAAATTTGTTGACAGTAACTAGAATCCAGCTAGAATTGTTGGAACTTTTGTGCTTGAATGCCATTAGATTATCCTGCTCTGTTAGAACTCTGCTAGAATCCGTGTTTATAAAAAATAAATCTTTGAATCTATTTTTAACGCCTTACATTAAGCTATTCTTTCATTTTCTATTTCACAGCATTTCAGACTGGCAGCCATCGTGCTGCTATCGGCAGCCGTTTTGGCTGCTAAGGAGCCACAAAAGCCTAAACCTACCAAGGCCACACCTGTGACTGCTTCACCAAAAGCACCAGCCAAAACCCCGCACGGAAAACGTGAAGCCCCGGTCGGATACGGTCACATGGATTACATCCCACCAAGTCATCCCGGATACAGTTATGGCATTGCGCAGCCCTCGTTCAACTTGCCACAGTACTCGGGCCACAAGTACTTTGGCATGCCGTCGTACAAGTTTGCTGCCGCTCCGCAGAGTTCATTTTTTGCTCCGGTCAGCCAGCATGGGTTCAATTCGCTCGCGGACAGTTCGGTAAAGTATAGCATTGGCTCGAAGGAACTTGCCGAGCTGATCAAGGCGCTGCACTCACCGAGTCCAGCAATTTCGATCAAGGCCGTCCCCACGGGTCATGGTTGGGATACACCGTACAGTTATGACGCGTTTGCCCACTATAAGCCAACAATGTACAAAGTTCATGAGATATCTCCGTCTTATGGAGCTCCGTTGGCAACACCCTACCTTCCACCGAGTTATGGTATTCCACAACAACTATCAGAACCAACGTATCCCACTGGAGCAAAGGGAGTTAGGCACTACGCATCATCGGTCAATGCACCCGTTCCGGACATCTACTCCGGAAACAAGTACATATCGGCCATCAAGCCAATCAACGTCCAAACTCCGGCCCAGGTTGTATCCCCGTTGCACACCTCGATCCACGCCCAGAAACCATTCAAACCTTCAACCTACCTTGGATCTTCCAACGATATCTCCGATTATACCCAAACCCAGACACCCACCTCATCATCCGCTCACAATGCTTACCTTGCCCCTACTCTGCAGTACCTTCCGCCAGCCAAACCTCAGAACAAAATAACCTTTGACCAGCCCTCCAAGTCCTACCTGCCGCCAGTACCAGTCAAAACCAACAACGGATATCTACCACCGCCAAAACCGGCCAACACGTACCTCCCAGTAGCATCTCCCAACCACAACTACATTCCGGTGAGCTCGAACGATGACAACGTCAAGCACTACCAACACCTGCAACCACCGCACAGCTCGGAAGAGTCCAACGAGTCTGCGTACGATTACCACGCGTCGGCCCCGTCCGGATCTACGGCCAAGCCTCACCACCACCCGTGGCAACCTTAGACGATGGGACGCTGTCCTGCCGTCGATCACGCCCGGCTGCGGAAGATCATCCAAAGACTTTAATATATTTTGCTGTTGTTGAAACTCCGCGGTGATGACGCACCTTCTGCCACACTCCCAACGCAAGCATTTAATCTTAAACTTTTGCCCGATAAGTTATTGTTCCCTTCTGAAGCTTACCTTAAGTTTAAGAGATTCATGTCCAAATGTGATGCACTGAACACTGAACAAACGCCATCCGGATAGGGTCGTAATATATAATGCCATTTTCTTTATATCGAGCACTGTGAATGCGGAATTAATCAAACGAAAAAAAGGCGCGATTCTTGCGCAACGAAGTGAACTAATCTTACAGAATTACGGATGAAGTAATTCTAGCGATAGGTTTACCGAGCGATTGCTCCGAGTGTATATTTAATTGACCGAATTGTACTTGTTGATTTAACGTAAGAAGAAAGAAATAAAACATGAATAAATACATACAAGAAAAATTAGTATTATTTTGTTTTCTGTTATTCAAAAATTGGTGTAGAAAAAACTCAAATCAAACTCTTTAAAACGTTTCAAGGAGAGCCTTCATCCTCGCACGAATGACAACGGCCTACGTTTGGTCAATTTCGCCGCAGCCAGAGGAATGGCTATTTGTAGCACCTTCTTTGCGCGCATGAACATTCGGAAGCACACCTGGCGACACCTGAATGGCGAATCGTGCACACAAATCTATCACGTTTTGGTGGATGGTCGACACTTCTCGGACGTGATGGACGTCCGATCGTACAGAGGACCGAACATCGACTCTGATCACTTCCTGGTAGCGTGTAAAATCCGAGCTAGGCTGTCGAACGTGCTGACCCCGCGGACTGCGAGGGTAGCGCGGTTGAACGTCCAGCGCCTCGCGAGCAGCGACGTTGCTGCAGAGTACAGTCGGAAGCTCGACGAGCGGATCAACGAGGACGCGCCTACGGGTAACCTGGACGAGCAATGGGGAGCCCTCCAAAGCATCGTCAACACAACGGCTACCGAAGTGATCGGCACGACCAGAGGACGCAAACCCAAAGGGTGGTTCGATGCGGAGTGCCAGCGAGTGACGGACGAGAAGAACGAGGCCAGGAAGCGTATGCTCGTTAAGGGTACGCACCGAAACTGTGAGCGATACAGTGAGTTGCGAAGAGCAGAGAAACGAATCCACCGCCGAAAAGAACGGGAGTACGACGAAACGGTACTTGCCGAAGCGGAAGCACAGTACAACGCGAACGATAAGCGGAGGTTTTACGCAACTGTCAACGGTGTAAGAAGGAAAACCACGCCTTCCCTGTGATGTGCAACGACACGGAAGGCAACCTGTTGACAGACAAGACTGCGGTGGCGGCTAGGTGGAAGGAGCACTTCCAGCAGCTGTTGAACGGTGAGGCACGAGAGGGAATCGTCGAGGACAGAATACACGTTGAGGAAGATGGAAAAGCTGTGGACCCGCCTACGTTGGAGGAAGTAGCTAAGGCTGTTAAAGAGCTCAAGAACGGGAAATCCGCGGGAAATGACGAACTTCCGGCCGAACTTTTCAAGCACGGGGGTACGCGGATGACCGAGATTCTGCACCAAATCATCCTACGCATTTGGTGCGAAGAACAGCTTCCGACCGACTGGTTAGACGGGCTCGTCACCCCAATCTACAAGAAAGGGCAAAGACTCGATTGTGCCAACTATCGAGGCATCACAATCCTCAACGCAGCGTACAAAGTACTCTCCCGCATCCTGTGGAGCAAGCTGAGACCGATGACCGAGACCTTTGTCGGCGAATACCAGTGCGGTTTTCGAGCGGGTCGGTCAACGACGGATCAGATGTTCACTCTGCGACAAATCCTCGACAAGTTCCGGGAGTACAACCTGCAAACACACCATTTGTTCATCGACTTCAAAGCGGCGTACGATTCGGTCAAAAGAAACGAACTTTGGAAGATTATGGTAGAACACGGCTTTCCGGCGAAGCTTATAAGACTGATTCGTGCAACGCTCGACGGAGCAAAATCAAGCGTGCGAATAGCCAACGAGACATCTGAAGCTTTCGTTACGTTGGATGGATTGAAGCAGGGCGATGCTCTCTCGAACTTACTGTTCATCATAGCGTTGGAGGGTGCTGCGCGAAGGGCAGGCGTGCAAAGAAACGGAACACTCATCACTAAATCGCACATGCTGCTTGGATACGCTGACGACATCGACATCATTGGTATCGACCGTCGTTCAGTGGAGGAGGCGTTCGTCCCTTTCAAGCGGGAAGCTGCGAAGATCGGACTGACCATTAACACTGCCAAGACCAAGTATCTGGTTGCTGGCAGAGCGCGTGGCAGTGCAGGTGATGGTGTTTCGGAGGTGGAAATAGATGGAGAAAGATATGAGGTGGTGGATGAATTTGTATATCTTGGTACACTCGTGACGTGCGACAACGATGTGAGCTGCGAAGTGAAACGGCGGATTAGTGCTGCAAACAGGGCCTTCTACGGTCTTCGTAGCCAGCTAAGGTCCCGCAGCCTAAGGACGCCTACGAAAATCACGCTGTACAGGACCTTGATACTCCCTGTAGCTCTTTACGGTCACGAGTCATGGACGCTAAAGGAGGCTGACCAGAGAGCACTTGGGGTCTTCGAGCGGAGAATCCTGCGTTCTATCTTCGGCGGCAAGCAAGTAGGAGACCGGTGGCGCAGGCGCATGAACTTCGAGCTGTACCAAGACTACAAACATGCTGATATCGTAAAAGTCATCAAGCACGACAGGCTGAAGTGGGCTGGACATGTAGCCAGAATGTCGGACGAGCGGGCGGCTAAAACGATATTCAGTAGCGAACCTGGACGGGGTCGTCGGCTTCGTGGAAGGCCTCGTACGCGTTGGCTGTGTGCAGTCGACGAAGATGCAAGAGCGGCCAACATTGTGGGCGACTGAAGACGAGCGGCCCAAGATCGAGCATCCTGGAAATCTTCGATTAGTTCAGCGTTGGGTCGATAGACCTGTTGCTGATAAAGTAAAGTAAGTAAGTACACTAACATAAATAAAATAAATTGTTTGCGAGATTCCTACTCGAAACTAAGTGTCCGAAGGCTTGATGGCTGAGGCAATTGCAAACCTCTTTTTACATCTTAGCTTCCATCCACCCCGGGATTCGAACTGACGAATTTTGGATTGTGAGTCAACTGCCTACCAGCGACTCCACCGAGGAAGGACCCAGGGAGACCACTCCTACACCTGGACTGAGCTATCGACCTAAACCCTTCAGGTTAGACCGGGGCCAACATTTACTTCCCCGTCCGACGGAAGGCGTGGTCGGACAAAATTCGTCTCGTAAAATGCCACCGAGACCGTTTGGGATCGAACCCAGGCCGACTGGGTGAGAGGCAACCACGCTTACCCCCAGTGTTGAAAATCTGGCGACTATGATTAATTTTGCGATTAATCGCTGCCTGTTACACCCCACGAATAAGACTGCTGAGAATAACCTTTATTCTCAAATTGCCACGACTAGCTGTCATTCGTCAAGAGTGTTGTCGATGATTGTAACAACCCATGACTGCTGGCAGTAAAGGGGCAAGATTGGATCTTGATCGCAGCAAGTTGATGACTAAACCCAATCATTCTAATTTTTATTCGTCTCTGCCACATCCAGCGATCAAGTGGCAGTCAGGAAAAACGAGATCAAAGCATACTCAGAGGGCCTTTCTTCAGGCAATCATTATTCGCTCGAAGAGATTTTTTTTCAACCTTGCTTACCCCTACAATACGGGTCCCGGCAATTGGTAAACTAATCATTTTACATTATTTTCAAGTATTTATATAAAAAAGTGAATTTCTTACTGTTATACAATTTTACAACATACCGTCGTTAGGGGCGACATTGGGTCGGTGGGGTGAGATTGGGTCATACAAAAATGCTGAAATTTTTATGCCCCGATCTCACCCCAGACCCAATGTCACCCGTGACAACGGTACCACTGTTTTAAATTCAGACCAAACTCGATTACCTGAAAATATTGACTAAAATGGGGTCACAGTTGTCACAGAACTCGAATTTGATGTCAGAACTGTGAAAATAATTAAAAAAAAAAAACAAGAAAATATTTGTTTAGTCTACGATGATGATTTATTTCTGTTCTTTGATTTTGTCTGAAGTTCCTAAGAACCCTTCGGACAGTCAAAGCGATAAGCGGAAAAATATTACTTTTTAAAAAAAAGTAGTGAAATTTTGTACTATTCAGTTAGAGTAGAGTAGAGTTAGAGTAGAGTAGAGTAGAGTAGAGTAGAGTACAGTAGAGTAGAGTAGAGTAGAGTAGAGTAGAGTAGAGTAGAGTAGAGTAGAGTAGAGTAGAGTAGAGTAGAGTAGAGTAGAGTAGAGTAGAGTAGAGTAGAGTAGAGTAGAGTAGAGTAGAGTAGAGTAGAGTAGAGTAGAGTAGAGTAGAGTAGAGTAGAGTAGAGTAGAGTAGAGTAGAGTAGAGTAGAGTAGAGTAGAGTAGAGTAGAGTAGAGTAGAGTAGAGTAGAGTAGAGTAGAGTAGAGTAGCGTAATATTTGTGGCTTAACTTAATTTGAAGTAACTGTTCGCTATAGAATTTTCAACTTTCTTTGTCGTTTAATTTAATGCTGTTATTTCTTATTTCTGAATTTCCCTGCTCGTGCTCACTTGATACAATTGCCCTTTGGTCCTAATTGAGATATGGAGACCATTTACAGCTTTTAAAGCTGAACCTTCAAATTTAATGTACAATTAAACCCTTAAAACTCTATGTAATATTACCACACGTATTATAATTTAATTTTCCTTCATTAATGTATCAGCTAAACGAAACAATCCTATAAAAATATTTGCTTACACAAGAATAAATACAATGTCGTTGATGAAAAATCACTCCAAACAAGATGTGAAAGAATTGCGTAACTACCGGTACTGCCGATACACTTTAAATTGAGATCAACAAAGTTCGAACAACTTCAACGCCAGCAATCCAATCAACTAACCTTTCCTTCGCCGATCGAACCAAGATTCGCGTGTGCTGTACGGTCAACCCTTGGCTGTCGCGGATGAAATTGGTCTCGCTCCAGGTCTCTGCACTTATTTCATCAAAACAAACGATAATCACGAAGAAAACTGAACTGAAAATGAACTATCACTTTCCGTCGAGCAGTACAAGATATGTACACTCGTACACGTGGAAACGATGCTCATAATCAGCAAAACAGGGAAATTAAAGTGCCCTCGAAAAGCTCAAGCCACTGCAAGTGAGTCAGAAGTGGACGGCAGTTGCCGGGTTCATCGCTTGTATGTGACTTGCAAGTCTCTTCGGGAAATGTGAACCTTTAGAAGGGTTGTTTAGTGATTTTCCCAGCGGACAAATATAAATATTTTAAGGGACTTTTTTAACTAGTTTTTGACTATCCTATTTTTATGGTTTACTGAAAGACTTATGCTGGCAATTTCTCGCCGACTGGTCGTTTGTGAAGAAGGCACTCACCAGGGGCTGAGTGATTTACTGTAGTAAGCTTCGCTGCGCTTCATTCACTCTCGTTTAGCCGTGAACCTGATCTTTTCTACTCGAAGCGTCAGGCAGAAAAGCGTCGAGGCGCGAACGCGAGTGTGGTTCACCGAGTATGCGGCCAATTTCCCACGGAATGCCGCAATTAACCGGTGGATGGCTCGGCCGGGTCGAGTGGACTCACTGCAACTGAGTGGCGCCCAAAGTGTGAAGAAAAAGAAATACCGCAGACAAACAGACTCTTTAAACCAATGTTTTGCCTTCCTCACTAAGGTAAGGCTATAATCCTGCTCTAAAATTGAACTTTATATTTAACCCTCTACTGCCCAAATTATTTTTCGAAGATATGTATTTTTCCTGTGTTCAGGAGGTCATTTTGAACAACTTTTTTTCTACGAAAAACTTTACTTCTCTTGTTTTATGTTTTTATTGTTTGATTTTTAATATATTATATCGGGCGTCTAATTTTACATAAAAATCCCTTTGACACCAAATTTCTATCTCATCACCGTTTCAGGCTGCAAATTATTGAAAAACATCTCTTTTTTCGCATGTTCAAAAATGGAAGGGGTCGTACCGCCCCTCCGTCACGAGATATCAAAAAACGGACCTCGGATTCATGATCAGGGACAAAAGTTACCCCATAGGACAAAGTTTCACGCAAATCGAAGAGGGGTCGGGGCAACTGCTGTGTGAGTTGGCGGAGAATTACCCAACTACTTTGAGTTGCACAAAGTTCAACTTATGAGAACATCGTCAAGCGCAGAAAAACTTTTATGAAATGCAAATGAAAAGTTGATTTATTTTTTCATCGAAATAAAAATAAACATATAGATTGTTAAGTTGATATTAAACATCAATATTTCAAAAGGGCGTACTTCTGCTCTTGGAAAAATGTTGAATAAATCAGTAAAGTTTTACAATAATCACATATTCTGATAACGAAGTAAAATACATGTTAGACTGTGAAATCAATCGTTATGAATTGCTCAAAAAGCAATATTACAACATTGCAAAAATATGAATATCTGTATGAAAATAAATAAGAAAATAAAATTATGATTGATTTTTGCCTTCCTCACCTCACTGAGGAAAGGCTATAAAATCTCTCGGAAAACGAAATTCTTAATTTGACCTCCTAGACCCGTTTTCATGTGTACATATCGACTCAGAATGAAATTCTGAACAAATGTCTGTGTGTGTGGTGGGATGTGATAAAAAAAAATTGCACTTGATTATCTCGGTACTGGCTAAACCGATTTGAACCGTTTTGGTCTCATTCAATCGTCTTGGGGTCCCATAAGTCGCTATAGAAAATTATAAAGTTTAGTTAAGTACTTCAAAAGTTATGCTTAAAAAAACAATTTTATCATTAGTCCGGAAGATTGTAAAAAGGGTGGTTTTTGTAAGAAACCCAGTCATATTATACATTTCTGGAGTTTTTTTTGAAAAGGTCCAATAAACCAGATTTTCAGTTTTTGATTTTTGGGTGTTTTTTAATATCCCTAACTCAAGGCGGTTTCAAAAACACCCAAAAAGCAAAAACTGAAAATTTGGTTTATTGGACCTTTAAAAAAAAAACTTCAGATTTTTAGAAAGGTATTGAAATATTGATTCCAACGAGTTCGAAAGATTGAAGATCTGACGACCCTATTAAAAGTTATAAGCATTTTGCTTTTTGGGTGGTTTTGAAACCGCCTTGAGTCAGGGATATTAAAAAACACCCAAAAATCAAAAACTGATAATTTGGTTTATTGGACCTTTTCAAAAAAAACTCCAGAAATGTATAATATGGGGTATAAAAAAACACCCAAAAAAGAAAAACTGAAAATTTGGTTTATTGGCCCTTTAAAAAAAAAAACTCCAGATATTTAGTTAGAAAGTGCAGAGAATCAACCGATTTACCATAGTATTGTAATCTCCATAGAAACATACATGCATGTTTTGTATGGGGACATGGTCTCTTGGGTGAAAAGTTGTGTGTATTATTAAATTACACATTTCTGATCAGATGTGACAATTTTCTCCGAGATATTTGCATTTTTTATAAAAGGGGATGTGTTTATATTGGTTTATGTGGGGGTTGGAGAAACTTTGAAACTTCCTTAGTCTTGATGGTGATAAAAATCTTAGTTATATTTCTATCAACATTATTTTTATTCATTGTTTTTATTTTTCCAGTAGACTTGAATATAGCATAGGTTTACATTGAAATTACTTAATTTGTATCGTCATTTATGATTTAATTACTAGCTTGTCCAAACCCTCGAAGCATTATCTTCAGAAACACGCACATTTACATCTTAATTTTCCCCTTCCTCCTGGTCATACTTGATAAACTGAAACCTATATCTACGTTGCTTCAATTTTGCGTGTCGTCCAACGCAGGTCAACCTCATTGTTTCATACTAATCGTTGGTCAATCCAAAACTCCCCACTTCCACTTCTCACGCCTTAATTTCCATAGTTGCGCCCTCCAAACGTCGCAGAAACGCCGACGACTTCCCCGATTGCTTGGTTTCCTAATAAAACCATAAAGATCAGCCCGCCAGATTTATGTTACGCGATGGAAAATCCCACCAGAAGCCAACATTTCCGGTGTTGGTCCAAAAGTGACAAGAAAAAAAAAACGCAATTCATGAATTGCTAGTGCTGATGGTGTTCATTGGCGGAGCTTTCCAGTTTTCTCGAACAGATTTAGTCGATATAGTGCCATAATTTACTCCGCCAGTCACGAGTCGTGTTGAGTTGTTTATGGTAGCGATCTGGCGTAATCATTAGGATCATTTCTACAGTTCGATTTATTGTTAGTTCTTTTTTTGAATTTGGTCATTTTAGTAATAATTTTTAGTAGGTTTTTGTTTAATTTTTACAATTGAAAGTTTTTTTTGTGATTCAATCAAGTGACTTATTTGGTAAAACACATTCGAAGAAATGGCTCACTCTCTGTTCTGTTGATGCGGAAATACTCGTGACTTGAAGTGAATGACCTGGTCAACAGACTGTTTATGAGTCTATGATCTATAGTTGATGCAACTTTCCTCAGAAAGTTTTTAAAAATCCAATAAGAACAGACAATTCAAAGACCCAAAAAGTGAAAAACGAATACCGTGAAAGTAATTTTAGTAAACTCAAAACAGCCACAGTTACCCCTACGTACCTACATGGACAGCTCGACATGCTGTCCTCATTTACAGCACTGTTATCTCATCGCCACAACTCCTTGTCATCACTGCACTGGATCGCGGTCAGATCGTGGAAAACCGCGGACATAAATATGGCACACATGACCATGTTCGTCCAGCCAGGTCTATGCTTCTGGTTCGCCTGCTTTTCCGGAGCCGCACAATCCGCGTGCGGGTGCCCTGTAAGGGGGTGCAAGAAAGCGACAGCTAGCTTCAAACAACTTTCGCTCTCGTTTCGTCCAGTTTTCTGACCAAATTGGCGTACCCATGGGTAGACGAACTTTTCGTCTTGTAAGTGTGTATGGCGTATGTTTTCAAAAGGATGAATTGATGAAAATTAGAAAATTATTTAATCAATTAGAAATGTTAAAAACTGTGGCAATCTCAGCTTAAAAATCAAAGTTAATACGTCTTAAAATATGGACATGAATTCAGTTAATCAATGTTTAAGTCTCAAAACTCACAGATATAAACTGTTTAGCGCAGGAAGCACTCAGAGCTGTCCCAGCAAGTGGGGCACCATGGCGGTGGTCGTCATCACCACCACCGCATGATGGATTCAACTTATCGCGAATGGTAATTGCATCTACCCAAGGCATCATGGGCTGTGCTTTTTCTTCTGTTTTGCATGGTTGATTGCCGTATCTGCCAGTACGCGTGCCGTATGTGTTCCTGGAGCATAATTTGCATTATTTCTTAATTTTTCGTTATGGCTGCGTGAGTGTACCTAACGAGTGTCGATCGGCATCGTTTAGGTGGAAAATTTATCAATTATTTTCGAAACATTTTAATTTGTTTCCTATTTTTAAGTAACTAGTTAGTTTATTCTTTAAATTACTGAAAACTTTAAATTGAATTTGTATTGAAAAATAACAAAAATTGATTCTATGATGAATATTCTGCTTTTTTAATTTTAGTTTCTCAAAAGCAAACATATTTTTTCCCTAAGGCTGGTACAAATATTTTAAAAGTTTTTGTCACCCCGCCCCCCCCTTCAAAATTGGCCCGAAAAATCAGGGGGCAAAAAAAATATTTTTACAATAAACTTCAAAATTTCAATGAAAATTCAAGTGCAACCAGCTGAAATCAAATTAAAATACATTCTCCTGCGTTTAAAATCATTTTTAGCACGTTTGGGTTTATTAAAAAATCTTAAGATTTTTTGAAAATTTACGATGCAAAATCTTTTTTTTCGATACAATTTTAGTTTTTGTCAGCTCTTAGATATTTTGAAAACTAATGATTGCAAATCACCTGAACTAGTGTAAAATGCATTTTAAAACACTTTTTTTTTTCATTTAAATGTGAAGACTATGGCTTGTTATTTAAATTTTTATATTTTTTTATTTTTTGCCTCCCCCCTTGACCTCGGCCAGGGCCGAGGGACAAAAACTTTTTTAAATATTTGCATTGGCCTAATTGGAATTATTTTCGAGCCCAGTCTTTTTTTTTGAGATTGTTTTCATTTTTTCAATGTTTATCTGTCTTATAATATGAGGGAGGGGATGATGGTTTACATTTTTTTGGAATAAGTAAAAATAAATCTTTCCCTGTTCCTTTTGAACACCCGTGAAGAGTATCGGGGCCGGCATTTACAAAGCGGATTCAGTGACAGTTTATTAATCAACTTAATGTTAACATGTTATGGTTAATGTTTACATTCCATAGGTTGTCTTCCTAAGGTTTCTTTACTAAGCTATCGAATCCAGAATGGAAAAGATCACCGGTTGAACCCCGATCTACCACTTGAGAGGATTTTTGGAAGATGGTTTTACCATAATTTAACCAGAGCCTCTGTTATTCAACTGTTGATAATTTATTATACTGAGATGCTTTCAATAATTGGGTCCTAAAATGAAGCTTAGATTGCTGATTTTATTGTTTACAGCGATAAAACATATTTTTCTGAGTAAAATGACCCTTTGTACGACCACAAAGAGTTTAAAATGGATTTTTAAATCAATTTTGGAAAATTATCCTCGCGGTCCTTCTTGACAGAAAAGCTCCTAATTGACAGCTCGTTCCAAGGGGGCCATAGTTTATCCATCGAAAAAATGTTGTCTTGTCAGATAAAAATTTTGCATTAAAATGAAAAAAAAAGTGATTAGAAATGGTTTTTAATTATGTTTCTTACCGTTGTACATAAAAATTGACATAGGGCTTTAGTACTCAATTTTACTGTTATGAAAAATCTTTAGAGCGTGTTTTTCACCAATGTGTAACAGGTTGTATCGAGGTGCTCCGATTTGGATGAAACTTTTAGCGTTTGTTTGTCTATACATGAGATGAACTCATACCAAATATGAGCCCTCTACGACAAAGAGAAGTGGGGTAAACGGGCTTCGAAGATTGAGATCCAAAAAACCTAAAAAATCTTAAAATTGCTCGCATTTCCGTAAAGCTACATCAATTTTAACTCTCTTATTTGCATTCGAAAGGTCTTTTGAAGCACTTCAAAATGTGCCATAGACATCCAGGATTGGATTGATTTTTTTCTAATAGCTTTTGCAAATTACTGTTAAAAATTACTTGATACAGTATATGACGTGTATAGACAAACAAACGCTGAAAGTTTCATCCAAATCAGAATCGACCTCTAGAACAAATCGAGCAGAATTTACAAATACTGCCTCTTAAATGAAATCGTTGATGCATTGCATTTAATATGAAATATTTTACTGACAATTAAGTAATAATTTATGAATTTATTTATTGAAATGTATAACAAGATCTTGAAGCAGAAAAATATTTATTTGGAAGAAATTTTAATGCAAATTTTTGTTTAATAAGGTGGATCATATCCGGCCGGGACCGTGGTGTAGGGGTAAGCGTGGTTGACTCTAACCCAGTTGGCCTGGGTTTGATTCCAGAAGGTCCCGGTGGCAGATTTTGAGACGAGATTTGTCTGACCACGCCTTCCGTCGGACAGGGAAGTAAATGTTGGCCCCGGTCTAACCTAGAGGTTAGTTCGTTAGCTCAGTCCAGGTGTAGGAGTCGTCTCCCTGGGTCCTGCCTCGGTGGAGTCGCTGGTAGGCAGTTGAACTAACTATCCAAAGGTTGTCAGTTCGAATCCCGGGGTGGATGGAAGCTTAGGTGTAAAAAGAGGTTTGCAATTGTCTCAACAATCAAGCCTTCGGACACCTAGTTTCGAGTAGGAATCTCGTAATCGAGAACGCCAAGGCAATGCTGTAGAGCGAATAATTTGATTTTTCATATCCGGTCTTTGAAATCAAAGATTGGTTAAATTCTAAATTTGAGCTCATTCTGACCACGGGAATCCCTCCCTCTAATCGCTTGAAGTTTGTATGGGAAAATCGTCAAAATGTATGGAGAAAATCAACAGCTTTACTTTTTTATCTGTAGAGGGCGCCATAGTTCTCAGATTCTTACCATTTCTCAGATGTAGAATCTTCATTAAATTCCTCAAGACAACATATTTTTAGGATCCTTAAAAAATTGACCATTGGTTAAGTCTTCACTTAGCGCAATACGATTCAATTTTTTTCCATGGAATTTTGTATGGGAAACCTTTTTTTAATTTTGTTATCTAAAAAATCCACGTTAAACGCTTTATAAAAACCAGACCCGTATTCCCGAAAGGAGTATGGTGCTTAGTAGCTCATGAAAAAGATACACAAAATTTAAAAAGGAAACATTTTGTTCTAAGTGAAGAATGATACTTCTGGGTTAATGTAGATTCAAAAAGTACATGAAATATCTCTAAAAATAACATGTTCTAAAAAATTACGGATGAGTTTTTTTTAGAATAGGGTAATTCTCCGCCAACTCACACAGCAGTTGCCCCGACCCCTCTTCGATTTGCGTGAAACTTTGTCCTAAGGGGTAACTTTTGTCCCTGATCACGAATCCGAGGTCCGTTTTTTGATATCTCGTGAGGGGCGGTACGACCCCTTCCATTTTTGAACATGCGAAAAAGAGGTGTTTTTCAATAATTTGCAGCCTGAAACGGTGATGAGATAGAAATTTGGTGTCAAAGGGACTTTTATGTAAAATTAGACGCCCGATTTGATGGCGTACTCAGAATTCCGAAAAACGTATTTTCATCGAAAAACACTAAAAGTTTTAAAAATTCTCCCATTTTCCGTTACTCGACTGTAAAATTTTGGAACATGTCATTTTATGGGAAATTTAATGTACTTTTCGAATCTACATTGTCCCAGAAGGGTCATTTTTCATTTAGAACAAAATTTTTCATTTTAAAATTTCGTGTTTTTCTAACTTTGCAGGGTTATTTTTTAGAGTGTAACAATGTTCTACAAAGTTGTAGAGCAGACAATTACAAAATTTTGATATATATACATAAGGGTTTGCTTATAAACATCACAAGTTATCACGATTTTACGAAAAAAGTTTTAAAAAAGTTGGTCGTCATCGATCATGGCCGTTCATGGTCACCCGCGACAGACACGGACGACGAAACAAAGAGAAACGCAAAAGTAACTTTTTCAAAACTTTTTTCGTAAAATCGCGATAACTTGTGATGTTTATAAGCAAACCCCTTATGTCTATATATCAAAATTTTGTAATTGTCTGCTCTACAACTTTGTACAACATTGTTACACTCTAAAAACAACCCTGCAAAGTTAGAAAAACACGAAATTTTAAAATAAAAATTTTGTTCTAAATGAAAAAATGACCCTTCTGGGACAATGTAGATTCGAAAAGTACATTAAATTTCCCATAAAATGACATGTTCCAAAATTTTTACAGTCGAGTAACGGAAAATGGGAGAATTTTAAAACTTATTTAGTGTTTTTTCGATGAAAATACGTTTTTCGGAATTCTGAGTACGCCATCAAATCGGGCGTCTAATTTTACATAAAAGTCCCTTTGACACCAAATTTCTATCTCATCACCGTTTCAGGCTGCAAATTATTGAAAAACACCTCTTTTTTCGCATGTTCAAAAATGGAAGGGGTCGTACCGCCCCTCCGTCACGAGATATCAAAAAACGGACCTCGAATTCGTGATCAGGGACAAAAGTTACCCCTTAGGACAAAGTTTCACGCAAATCGAAGAGGGGTCGGGGCAACTTTTCCCGATTTCGTGTGAGTTGGTAGAGAATTACCCAATAAAAAAACGTTTTTGTGGAATTTTGAGTACGCCATCAAGTCGGGTGTTCAATTTTTCATAAAAATCCTTTTGACATCAAATTTCCAAATCATCACAATTTCAGCCTGCACATTATTGAAAAACACGTCTATTTGCATGTACAAAAATGAAGGGGGTCGTACCGCCCCTCCGTCACGAGATATCAAAAAACGGACCTCAGACTCATGACAAATGTACAAAGTTTCGTAGAGGGGTCGGGCAACTGCTGTGTGAGTTGGTTGAGAATGACTCAAATAAGTTGGTGGTTTGTGCGAAAAAAGTAGAATCTTATCAGAAAGTCATCAGCAAATCATGGATAGCAAACTGTTTGCAAAGAAATACAAGAAATCAATAAAACCAGGTATGCCTGCAAACTCTACGTAAAAGCCTCAAGCAACTGATTAACCATTCCCCCATAAGCCAATTGTGGTCGTCCAATCAATTGGAATAATCCAACGAGTCAATCAAGTCCCACGTTCACGATTTAATTGAACTATCTGTTTGTTGATAATTCAAATTGGAACTTCCCTTCGGTGGCAAATCATTGCAACATACACTCCACTCACTCTCTCTTTCTGCCGTACAGAAGCATAAAGCAGCCGTTGCCGTTGCAAGCCACTTTGCATGGATTTCACAGTTGACCGGCAGGATAGTGAACTTGAAACTTTATCATTCGCAGCCGGGTAAGCTTACCACCATGCAGCAGCGTATCAAATGGCTCGCACCGGAGATGGACCCAGGCTCTTGATTTCATTCACAACTTTAGGTATTTGCATATTATCTGCCCAGCTCACGCCTCGTTCCGCTGAATTTTACAGTGTTGATAAGGAATCCAGTTCGGTGTGAGTCCGCAGCTCTCGTCCGCGATAATTGATATGACATAAATTATCAGATTGCTGGCAGGTAGCCCGTGCGGCGACGACAAACGGTAGCCGCCCGGAGTTGGCCTGCGAGATGGTTAACGAGGAAGTTTTGCTTCCTAGTGCACCTTCGAGAGGGAAGGGATGCTGCCGTCTCGATGGTTTGTGGGTCTCCGCGCGTTGTTGATATATCCCACACACTTGAAACCGTGTCCCGAGCTGAAGTTGATGAGAAAATTTGATGGTTGGTTGATTTTGTTTCTTGAACATTCATGTGGAGCCCACTTTTCGATTCATCTGGTTTATGAATTTTCACTAAGGTAGATTTTAATTATTTTTTTTTTGCAATTGTGTAACGGTACCCTCTCCTGTGATTACACAGCAAAAAAGGTAGTAGTCCAGCTGCGTGAAAAACTAAAATTTGCATTATTTTATGAAATTCTATGTAATATTACACCCTGGAACATGTAGCCCATCGGTATGGGAAACCTACTTGACCGAAATGTCAAGCTGATATATGGTGGTGATCCCGAGCAGACGGAAACAACTTGTGAAGGTCAGTTTTTGATATTGTGAGAAAATCGAAATATGTTATTGGGATGATCGGATTAGTTGTTAAAACAACAAAAATCAATTACAAAGATTTGTTCGAAGAATAACTTAAACTGTTGTTATGTTGTTATTGCAATAACAAACCAATAACACAGAAGGAATCATGAAGGAATAACAAGATTTGTTATTTTGTGTGGAGAGGTGGAGCAGCATAATAACAAAAAATGTTATTGAACTTGTATGTCTCCATAACAAAAAAAGTTTTTGTTTTTGGTGTATTTGCCATTTGCCATCACTCTTCTGTACTAGTCAGGGCTGCAGAGTCGGGTACCTCCAAGCGACTTTGAATCCATACTTTGAAGACAACTTCGACTCTGGATGCAGGATATGACGTCAACGACGACTTCAGCTCTCCAAAAATACCCGACTTCACAGATTCCGACTCCAAGTAAAAGTTGCTGAAAATTTGCTGAATCCGATGCAGTCTCCGAGGTCTCACTCCAGCTCGAACTTCAACGTCAGCTCCGACTTCCTGGCTCTGTGAAAATAATAACAGTTTTTGTTATTCACACTTCAAAAATTCTCAATAAATAAATCAATTCCGTTAGGGAATAGAACAAAATAAAAAAAAATGAACTCTCAAAAGTTAATTTTATCGAATTAATTTTAGCTTGAAACCCCATTTCATGGTGAAATAAATGACCCCGATGAAATTGGTCAAAATTATTTCATAGTTCTAGCCAATTTTAGCAAAGTCCCTTAGGAGGTATATCAAATAATTAAAAAAAAAACAGCTTTCAAAATTTCAACTTTTTACAATAATTTTAGCTTAAGGACAACAATACAATAATTTTAGCATTTTATGGCCAAAATAATGACCCTGACGAAATTGGTCAAAATTATCCCATAGTTCTAACCATTTTAAACAAAGTCCTTTAGAAGGTATATCAGATAATTAAAAAAATCAACTTTCAAAATTTCAACTTTTTTCCTATACTTATAACACGCAATGTCACACATGCTCAAACCCCCCCTCCCCCCCTAGAGCGTGACATACTTTATGGATGACGCCTAGTTTCCGATTCCGAACAGAAAACAATGGTGAATTTGGAAATACATTCTTCTAGTTACATGCATGAACATTTTATAGAGGAGCAATCCACTGAGACTTTGGACAGCGATTATATATTTTTATTTTTATTTTGATGAAACTACTTTTTCTATTACCAAAGAAAACAAAGCATATAATTTTGGCAGGTGTCCATACAAGAAGGTTTTTTTTTTAAACCTTCATATAATATAATCTTTGGAAAATCATTGCTTTGGATTGTCGTCTATCAACTGCATAAAATTAAATTAAATTGATGAGTCTTTTTGAGCAAGTTTCGATCAATTTTTGGCACAGTTTCTGACTCGGGTTTCCCTGCATCTCACTCGCCGAGTATCCTCCGACGAAGGTGAGATTTGCTGTGGGACGGTGGTGGCGCGATACCAACTTCCTACTCCGGTAGTTGAAGGCTATGGAGGAGACGGGCCCCTACTTTCTTGGTGGGTGCCTTTTGGTCTTGGTGGCGCGGATATCGGAGCACGGTATGATAAGTTTTGGTTTAGTTTTTCCCTCTGCAATATAAAAGACCTTGCACATATCAGCACTGCATTCATTTATCAATCACAAAGCAGCAGCAGCAGAAGCAGAAGCAGTAGTAGTGGCAAGTGCAAGTGCAGCACGTGTTTTGAGGTGGCATAATCATAAGGAAAATTGTGCGCGGTTGATGGTGCCTAGCAGATCGTGAATAAGTTGGAGCAGATTTTAAATTCAAGTCGACGAACTTGTTGCTGTGGTTTTGGTGGCTGTGAGTGAAATGAAGTTTACGTTGTGCATGATTGGCTGTCTGGTGGTCGTTCTGGGCCATGTCCGGGCTGATCCCGAACCGGTTACGCCGGACACCCGGAAGGCGCGCCATCCGGTTAATGGACCAAGCAATTACAACTCGATCTCGGTTCCGGACAGTGAAACGTTGAGCAAGCTCCAGAATCAGGTGGCTCCCTCGGTGCAGCAAATCCCGCTGAAGCCCATTGGATTGCCAACGAAGAGTTCTGATGTTGGACAAGCGTACAGTGTAACGCCGGGTCCGCTGAACAGCCAATACGTGCCGACTACGTCCAATCAGAACCTGAACCAGTACTACATGGCTATGGCCACTCCACATGCCACCGGAAACCAAGTTCTTGCTCCAGGTAGGATTTCAGACCGTGGATTATCCGCAACATAATCGCTGACAAATCTTCACTCTCCTTCCAGCAGCATCCCCACTCATCATGCAATACATCAACCCACAGGGCCAACCCACCGGAGGCCTACAGTACATCCAACTGTTGCGTCCAGTTATGTACAACCCGTACGGCACCCAGTACGTCCAACCGTCCTACGTACAACAACCGACGGTCGGAATCAACCAGCCGCACCAGCACCATTCCCATTCCCTGTCCCACTACTCCCACGCCGGAGCCGTGGTGCCACCCTCGCCGACCTCTACGCCCAGCGCCGCCACCACCCAGTCCAGCTTCGTGCCCTTCCAGCCCTCTTCGCTGCAGCAGCCCGTCCACCAGTACGGAACGGTTCCGTCCCCTAGCCATCACCACCTGGCGGCCGCGGCACCAGCTTACACCAACCCGATTGGCCAGTACTCGAGCCCGATGTTGTCCTACTTCGCCGCCCCACCGAGGATCTCCCTGATCAACGGGCCCGGCGAGCTCAACACCAACGAGTACATGCCCAACCCGGGGGACCACGTGTTCATCAAGGGCGTCAAGACGATCCGGGCCTAGGAACCACCGGCAAAAATCTGTGGTAGCGATCTCCCAAAGCGAACTCTGTCCTTGTTTTTAATCTTTGTCGTGTTGAGATTTCATTATTTATGATATTTAATGTGCTGTTGACTAGTATTTAACGAAGATGAAGAATCAACCAAATCCAACTAATATTGATACCATACTAACAAAAGTTTGATTATTGTTGATTCCCTGAAAAACAAATTCAATTTGTCTAAAATCATGATGATTAACATTCCAACGCCCAAGGCTCCAAAAAAGTTGAAACGGCTCCAAAAAAGTTGAAACTTCAACTCGCTGGATCTCGGACATAACTCAACCAATCAAGATGATTCTTCTTTTCAGTGATTTGTTAGGATGTCTAGATGATTCTGGAACTTTGAAAAACTTAATTTGATCAAATCTGTAATTTTTGCGATCAAAAACATCGTTGCAACTTTTTTTTTCGCGTGTAAAAAAAATTCGCTAAAAATTCCGCGCAGGCAGTCGTTTTAAAAAAGGTGGAATGATGTTTTCAGTCGCAGAAATTACAGATTTATTCAAATCAAGTTCTGCAACGTTTATGGATCATCTAGACATTCCTACAAATCACTGGAAACAAGAATCGTCCTGATTGACTGAGTTATGCCCGAGAACCAGCGAGTTGAAGTTCCACCTTTTTTCGGGAGGCTTGGGCGTCCGTGTAAGTTGGACATGCGTTGGGCGTTCCAGTGTTAAGGTGTTGAATGCATTCCTGTGGTATTCTTTGATTGAATATCGTTAAAAAATGCTTTTTGTAAGAATTTTCGAAAAAATATATGAACATAATGTCAAATACAGTGTAGTTTTATTTCATGGATACCGTCAAGAGAAACAACATAAATAATCATAAAATTCAAGTCTACAAACAATGTCGCAGGCGGGCCAAAAATCAATCTGGCATCAAATGCATCTGACCTGGGAAATATTATTGTTTTTTTCTTCCACAGGTCCATTTTGGCTGTGTTTTTCCAACCTCGCTCTAATGAAGAAGGGCTATACAATCACTCGAGAAATGAACTTATTAATTTGACTTCCTAGGCCCACCTTCACGTATACATATCGACTCAGAATCAAGTTCTAAGCAAATGTCTTTGTGGGTGTTTGTAGGTATAAGGACACAACATTCTCACTCGACTATTTCCGGACTGGCTGAACGGATTTTGGCCGTATTTATCTCATTCGATCCGTTCTCAACGATAGGTTTCCATAAGGCTCTATCCAAAATCAGCAAGTTTTTGTTATAAACTAGACTATGCCTCTTAGCATTTTTTTTACAATTTTAATCATTTTAGTGTTATTTTATAGCAAAAAAGTGCAAAACAAGCAAAAAAATATCGAAAAGTGATTGGAAAACATGAAAAAACTAAAAAGTTAATGGTTATGATAGGAGATGGTAGAATTAGCCCAGAAACAAACAAAGCTAAATAAAATAAATTCAAATTAAAATACTAAAAATGACCTCCTAAACACGGGATAAATAAAAAAACTGAAGAAAATTAGTCACTAGAAAATGTTTAGAGAATGTATTTGCTCTAATCATTTTTAAACAAATGTCTTAAACATGAACAATAAATTAAAATTCTGTTTATTGTAAAGAAATCTTTCTTTTATTCCAACTTAATGTTACCAATAAATCCTTGTTGAATCGACATATTCGGCCGGAATTGTGAAACTGCTTAAATTAAAATGAAAGATGGTTCAAGGTCAAACAAACAGTTTTTTAAACTTAATTATCATATTTCACCACAGCACGTGATACAATAATTAGTCAATATATCGGCTCCAAGGATCAACCGATATATCGATCAAAAATCAATAGCAATCCCATTCAAAACCCCCTAGGGGTACTCTCATAACATTTTCGTCACCTGATCTGCAATCTGGTGTCCATTTAACGGCCCCCAAGTTCAGCAGTGGCAAACCACATCCCATTGAGCCAACAACAATTCTCGTACGGTGACAAGCTGTCAACATAATTTGCCCCTCGCTGTTCCATTGTGAACGTTAAGGTCTACAGTCTGCAGCAGAGATGAATCACCTCGATTAACCAATTAGACACACGTAGCGCACGTCCACACGCGACTCAAAAGTGCCATCGGCACCATCTCCAGAAGTCGCTGACTGTTGCAGTGACTGTGGCGTCGCCGGATGAATGACAAAAACGGTACCAAAAAAAGAGACCGACCGGCGGTGAGCATCAAGTGTCACCTCACGTTTCAGTTATAGTTTCTTTGAGAAGAGAAGATAAATCTCTCTGCAAGGTCGAACTGAAGGCATCCCACTCTGTTTTTAAAACTTGACCAAAATGGTAGGCTGATGGTTATCTGGCAGAGGTCGTAAAGCAGCGTTCAGATTACACTACTCGACAAAACAAAACTTGTGTCAAGGGATTGACGATATCTCATCGGTTCCTCAGAGAAAAGGCATCCCCGAATCCGATGCAATCGTCAGAATTTGATTTTATGTCCACGCGGACTGACGAGAAGCTGGTAAATTTTTTAACATAAAAAATTCGAACAATTAAAAAAAAACTTGCGTCTCCTCCCAACTATATGAGCCATCTACAAAAATATGGAGGCGCCTGGTGCATAGCCATTTCCTTTAAGCACAACGGAAACAACCAATACAAATGTATAAAAAGTTGTCAAGTTCGGGGGTCCACAGCTAGCATTTTTGTACGATTATAAAAATAAATATTAAAAGTTTAAAATTAAAATATTTGAAAACCTTTTTTAAATATGTTTGTTTACTAAAATTTTATGTTTCTCAAAGGTCTATGGGTACTTCGGGATGTCCATGGTCATCCAAGGACTCCCTGAGTTAAGATCTACGAGTCTACCGCCGTAACAAGCAAGAGGTCGTCGGATTTTGACCCCGGATCATGTGCGTATAGCACCAGTGGATATG
Organism: Culex quinquefasciatus; assembly: GCF_015732765.1. Classification (NCBI taxonomy): domain Eukaryota; kingdom Metazoa; phylum Arthropoda; class Insecta; order Diptera; family Culicidae; genus Culex; species Culex quinquefasciatus. The sequence goes on from NC_051863.1 coordinate 42,142,780, forward strand.
GTAGACTACTATATGAATGTAATGGGATGTACATGGTCATCCAAGGACTCCCTGGAGTTAAGATCTATGAGTCTACCGCCGTAACAAGCAGAGGTCGTCGGATTTTGACCCCGGATCATGTGCGTATAGCATCAGTGGATATGGTAGACTACTATATGAATGTAATGGGATGTCCATGGTCATCCAAGGACTCCTGGAGTTAAGATCTATGAGTCTACCGCCGTAACAAGAGGTCGTCGGATTTGACCCCGGATCATGTGCGTATAGCACCAGTGGATATGGTAGACTACTATATGAATGTAATGGGATGTCCATGGTCATCCAAGGACTCCCTGGAGTTAAGATCTACGAGTCTAGCGCCGTAACAAGCAAGAGGTCGTCGGATTTTGACCCCGGATCATGTGCGTATAGCATCAGTGGATATGGTAGACTACTATATGAATGTAATGGGATGTCCATGGTCATCCAAGGACTCCCTGGAGTTAAGATCTACGAGTCTACCGCCGTAACAAACAAGAGGTCATCGGTTTTTGACCCCGGATCATGTGCGTATAGCATCAGTGGATATGGTAGACTACTATATAAATGTGTTGGGCTCCCTGGATTTAAGATCTACGAGTCTACCGCCGTAACAAAAAAGAGGTCGCCGTTTAGCTAAAGTGGTAAGCAAGGACTTTTGTTCATCGTTCAAACTTAAATATTTCGATAACTTTACATCGATTGTAGATCTTAACTCCAGGGAGTCCTTGGATGACCATGTACATCCCATTACATTCATATAGTAGTCTACCATATCCCCATTACATTCATATAGTAGTCTACCATATCCACTGATGCTATACGCACATGATCCGGGGTCAAAAGCCGATGACTTCTTGTTTGTTACGGCGGTAGACTCGTAGATCTTAACTCCAGGGAGTCCTTGGATGACCATGGACATCCCATTACATTCATATAGTAGTCTACCATATCCACTGATGCTATACGCACATGATCCGGGGTCAAAAGCCGACGACCTCTTGCTTGTTACGGCGCTAGAGTCGTAGATCTTAACTCCAGGTAGTCCTTGGATGACCATGGACATCCCATTACATTCATATAGTAGTCTACCATATCCACTGGTGCTATACGCACATGATCCGGGGTCAAAATCCGACGACCTCTTGCTTGTTACGGCGGTAGACTCATAGATCTTAACTCCAGGGAGTCCTTGGATGACCATGTACATCCCATTACATTCATATAGTAGTCTACCATATCCACTGATGCTATACGCACATAATCCGGGGTCAAAATCCGACGACCTCTTGCTTGTTACGGCGGTAGACTCATAGATCTTAACTCCAGGGAGTCCTTGGATGACCATGTACATCCCATTACATTCATATAGTAGTCTACCATATCCACTGGTGCTATACGCACATGATCCGGGGTCAAAATCCGACGACCTCTTGCTTGTTACGGCGGTAGACTCGTAGATCTTAACTCCAGGGAGTCCTTGGATGACCATGTACATCCCATTACATTCATATAGTAGTCTACCATATCCACTGATGCTATACGCACATAATCCGGGGTCAAAATCCGACGACCTCTTGCTTGTTACGGCGGTAGACTCATAGATCTTAACTCCAGGGAGTCCTTGGATGACCATGTACATCCCATTACATTCATATAGTAGTCTACCATATCCACTGGTGCTATACGCACATGATCCGGGGTCAAAATCCGACGACCTCTTGCTTGTTACGGCGGTAGACTCGTAGATCTTAACTCCAGGGAGTCCTTGGATGACCATGTACATCCCATTACATTCATATAGTAGTCTACCATATCCACTGATGCTATACGCACATAATCCGTGGTCAAAATCCGACGACCTCTTGCTTGTTACGGCGGTAGACTCATAGATCTTAACTCCAGGGAGTCCTTGGATGACCATGTACATCCCATTACATTCATATAGTAGTCTACCATATCCACTGGTGCTATACGCACATGATCCGGGGTCAAAATCCGACGACCTCTTGCTTGTTACGGCGGTAGACTCATAGATCTTAACTCCAGGGAGTCCTTGGATGACCATGTACATCCCATTACATTCATATAGTAGTCTACCATATCCACTGGTGCTATACGCACATGATCCGGGGTCAAAATCCGACGACCTCTTGCTTGTTACGGCGGTAGACTCATAGATCTTAACTCCAGGGAGTCCTTGGATGACCATGTACATCCCATTACATTCATATAGTAGTCTACCATATCCACTGGTGCTATACGCACATGATCCGGGGTCAAAATCCGACGACCTCTTGCTTGTTACGGCGGTAGACTCATAGATCTTAACTCCAGGGAGTCCTTGGATGACCATGTACATCCCATTACATTCATATAGTAGTCTACCATATCCACTGATGCTATACGCACATAATCCGGGGTCAAAATCCGACGACCTCTTGCTTGTTACGGCGGTAGACTCATAGATCTTAACTCCAGGGAGTCCTTGGATGACCATGTACATCCCATTACATTCATATAGTAGTCTACCATATCCACTGGTGCTATACGCACATGATCCGGGGTCAAAATCCGACGACCTCTTGCTTGTTACGGCGGTAGACTCGTAGATCTTAACTCCAGGGAGTCCTTGGATGACCATGTACATCCCATTACATTCATATAGTAGTCTACCATATCCACTGATGCTATACGCACATAATCCGTGGTCAAAATCCGACGACCTCTTGCTTGTTACGGCGGTAGACTCATAGATCTTAACTCCAGGGAGTCCTTGGATGACCATGTACATCCCATTACATTCATATAGTAGTCTACCATATCCACTGGTGCTATACGCACATGATCCGGGGTCAAAATCCGACGACCTCTTGCTTGTTACGGCGGTAGACTCATAGATCTTAACTCCAGGGAGTCCTTGGATGACCATGGACATCCCGAAGTACCCATAGACCTTTGAGAAACATAAAATTTTAGTAAACAAATATATTTAAAAAAAAGGTTTTTCAAATATTTTAATTTTAAACTTTTAATATTTATTTTTATAATCGTACAAAAAATGCTAGCTGTGGACCCCCCGAACTTGACAACTTTTTTATACATTTGTATTGGTTGTTTCCGTTGTGCTTAAAGGAAATGGCTATGCACCAGGCGCCTCCATATTTTTGTAGATGGCTCATATAGTTGGGAGGAGACGCAAGTTTTTTTTAAATTGTTCGAATTTTTTATGTTAAAAAATTTACCAGCTTCTCGTCAGTCCGCGTGGACATAAAATCAAATTCTGTCGATTGCATCGGATTTGGGGATGCCTTTTCTCTGAGGAACCGATGAGATATCGTCAATCCCTTGACACAAGTTTTGTTTTGTCGAGTAGTGTTATCAACACGACTTGAAGAATAGAAAAGCTAAGGGGAAAAAAACAAAACAAATCGTAATCTTTATTTCAATGAAATCGTGGTGGGTTGTTAACAGACTTGTTAACCATAATGAACATGATGGGTAAACGCTGCTGGAAGCATGTTGGATCAGCATAAAAACATCCATCTGCTTATGTTGAGCGCTACCAAAGCATGCACAGTTTGTTGCATAACGAAAGGCGCATGGGCTCCGGCGACGCCACGCTTGGTACCGCTTCTTTAGGGTTCGTCGCTTAATTGTGGGCAAGTCTCTTGTTACTAATTTACTATTTAATTTAACTTTAGAGAACAGAAGTTTTTTTGTTAAAGGAATAAATGCTGATTTTTTTTTGAAAAGTGGTACATAATGCTTATTTACTATTTTGAAACATTTTTGATCAGGGACTTTTTTTTATAAATTCCTCCATTTAATTTTCTATTGAAATTATCTTTGTGCAAATTTCATAGTTTAAACTATGGAATAGCTGATTCAACGTATGAGCATGAGCATGAGCATGGTTGACTGCCAATGAGCTGCTACTCCGTTATTGACAGATCAGCTGAAGTTAAACAATGAATCAAAAATGATCAATGGGAGCCAACCATCCGTTCACTGTTTAACCTCTGAAGATCCCTACTTTATTAATCAATACCGGCGCCCTCCCAAGAAGCCTGCAGTTCAACGAAAGGGAGGAATGTAAGTCCGATAGTTGAAGTGGCAGACTCATCAAACACATAGTTTTTCGCTATATACTTGTTGATACCGCTAGAGACCGTTGAATCCACAGCATCTTTTTCAAGCATTACGTGATTAATTTTTTTTGGTTAGTAGGATAAGGTACTGGCTTTTCGATGCCTCCCGAGCTACGACGCTATGGGGAGGACTTTCATAACAGACCCGTCGGCGAGCCTTCCGAGCAACGATGCTATGTGAAGGTCTTTCTGGTTAACATACAAAATCACTCACACACAGTTATTTTGCTCCACTATTAACTCAACGATCCAAATTGTCGGTGCGTCTTTCGATCATTATATAGAAATGGCTTTTTTACCGCAAAAAATAAAACCTTATTCGAAAAATTTAAACACAATCCACAACGTTGATATAGGAAGGGCTTTGAAAATCACAAAAAATCACTTTTCACTCGGAATATTTTTCACGGCCACGCGCTCCCTTTGCCAATCATGCACTGATGACGATGCATTTTCAAAGGGTAATCTTCTCCTCGCAGCACACAATTCACGACAAATATGCGAAACAAAAGGCACACACACAAAAAAAAATCACTTTTCACTCCGAATATTTTTTACGACCACGCGCTCCCTTTGCCAATTATGCACTCTGGAATAGCTGATTGAACATATATTTAAAAATAAAATTGGGCTAGTTTTATTTTGACTCAAAATTTACCTTTTTTCCTTACATTTTTTATCAATTATTAACTTATTTTCAGTCAAGACGTGAGCTGTTAAAACTTGATGATGCAGGTGTAAAATTATCTTCTCTTGATCTTTGTTTACTACTTTTTTTGTTTGGCGGAATACAAATTTGATTTGAACATTTGATTAATCTTTTTACAGTAATCTCAGATAACATTTATTGTAAACTTCAACGAAACAAAAAAAAACCTTAACAAAAAAAGTCAGCTAGACCCGAACGCCATAAAAAGATTGTGCTAAAACACATGTCGTTTCGCCGAAACACCTCGCACATTCCTCGCAGGCCTTACTGCCGGTGTGCGTTTCCCCCTGGAGGCACGTAAATCTAATTTCATAACCTACAACCTTCGGCTGCAGAGCTCTTGCTCGGGCAGGACCTACCACTGCTGTACGGTTACAGCCTTCAATTTCACGCACGCCGCGGCCAACTTGTCAATTCGGCGCACGGCGTGTCGCTTTCTTTCAACTTTATTAAAAAAAGTTTCCCAGCATCCAGCGGCGAAACGGCGAATCGGACTGGTGAAAGAATGAGATTAATTCGATCGGAGTGTGGACAACACCTCGCCGAGGGTGCCACTGAGGTCCAAACGGCGAAAAGTTTAGTGGCACGTTTGTTTGAACAACCTGTTTGCAATATTCACAGAGAGTTTTGTCTCCTAGACTCCATTTTACCCCTTTTGGCAAAATCTTTTGATAATTGTCAAAGGTAAGTGTAAGTTTCAACTTTATTTCAATGCAATTGTTAACCTCATCTTAACCAAGCTAGGATTGACCAAGCAAAAAAAAAAATGAAAAAAAAAAAAAAATAAAAACAAAAATACTCAGACAGTATTCGTTTTGAACTAGCTTTCTACCAAAGTTACCGTGGGTTGTTCAAATGAAGTCAGCAAAAGAAATTTGGCCCAACATCATGTGGGCCAAGTTAATTTTTTTGTTCCAACTATATCATAGACAAACAATCTGAGCGCGCTGCTTTTTTTAAACCGTGTAGAGGTTCGCTGATTTGGTTACATTTCACCCGGCTGTTCACGCCCGTATTACGGTTGTAGTTTGCGTAATTAAAACATTATTACGACTAAAAGGCGACAGATTTGTAGGTTTTTTTGCTTACTCAACTCACAACATTTCTTTCACGACACTTGTCAGGATGTCCCATATATGACACTCACTCACATTATTTGTTGCAGATTGGTTCGCGGTGACACAGCTTGTTTCATTTCCTCTGTGATATTTCGTTTTTTTTTTTTGCAAAGTTAATTGAGGTGTGTGTGCGCAAAAGAGGTGTTACGCAACGAGAGCAGGTCGCGGCTACTTTTCTGGCCGCTGGTTTGTACCGGGTGCGGAGGGAATGTCGTTCTGTTAATTGGAACTCAACGGATCAATGAGAGGTGCAGGAGGTATCAAGCTGCGTGTGCCACTGGAAGTGGAAGTAAGTGATGTTTGCTGTATCACGTGATTTAACAATGAAAACATGAGTTATTGGTCGAGGGGATTTCACTCGAAATTTCATTCTATGAATTAACTCATCTTCTATCTTCTATCTTCTATCTTCTATCTTCTATCTTCTATCTTCTATCTTCTATCTTCTATCTTCTATCTTCTATCTTCTATCTTCTATCTTCTATCTTCTATCTTCTATCTTCTATCTTCTATCTTCTATCTTCTATCTTCTATCTTCTATCTTCTATCTTCTATCTTCTATCTTCTATCTTCTATCTTCTATCTTCTATCTTCTATCTTCTATCTTCTATCTTCTATCTTCTATCTTCTATCTTCTATCTTCTATCTTCTATCTTCTATCTTCTATCTTCTATCTTCTATCTTCTATCTTCTATCTTCTATCTTCTATCTTCTATCTTCTATCTTCTATCTTCTATCTTCTATCTTCTATCTTCTATCTTCTATCTTCTATCTTCTATCTTCTATCTTCTATCTTCTATCTTCTATCTTCTATCTTCTATCTTCTATCTTCTATCTTCTATCTTCTATCTTCTATCTTCTATCTTCTATCTTCTATCCTAGTCTAACCTAGGGTTAGGTCGTTAGCTCAGTCCAGGTGTAGGAGTCGTCTCCCTGGGTCCTATCTCAGTGGAGTCGCTGATAGGCAGTTGGACTCACAATCCAAAGGTCGTCAGTTCGAATCTCGGGGTGGATGGAAGCTTAGGTGTAAAAAGAGCAATTCCATGTCAAATAGGGAATCGGTTGTACCGGACCCTCTCCGATTTCAATGAAACTACGCTTTTGTATGCCATTTTGTGAATATGGAGCCAGTTTCACTCAATAAAGACATTTGAGAAGGACGTAAGTGTTTTAATTTTTTTTGTGTTTCGTAATTGCCGCTGCATCGTATATAAAAGTGGTCAGAAACAAACTTGTAGGAAATTTTACGGGCTTTCCGAAAAAATTCACTGAAAGCAAAAAACATGCCACTTTTATGATATTTTTTGTTTTTTAAGTTTAAAGGTCAAATTTGAAGGTGAGCCCACGTTTCTTTTTCGTTCATTTTTTTTTTGTGAAAATAGCTAAGATGTTACAAAAAGGCTAATGAAAAAAGCAACTCTTCCCGAAAAAAGCACGCAGCTAGCAAAATATAAACTTAGTAACATATACCCTCCCTGTAAAGGCTTGATCTCAGTTGAAAGGTTTTCCAAATCTCTGAATTGCAAATGTAACATCCTGGAGAAAAACTGGTAAAATCTTATAAACACTACTTGAATTGAAAATGCAACTCTTCAAAAAAAAAAAATACAAAAATCATTAGCTGAAACTATTTTTTTAAAGTGCTCTAAACGTCAAAATTTTCAAAACCGAATCGATTCTACAGACGATTTTACATTAAAGTCTTCATATTGACCACAGTCCTAAAACCAATTCTTGTTAAGTTACAGCGTTTTTAAAAACAAAAACTAACTTAATCCACCTATGTGGTTGATGCCTTCCTCACTTTTTACCAAAAATGGGTATATGAGTGGTTTCATCATCTTTTTTAGTCATAACTCGAGACAGGGTTGCCAGATCTTCAATGTTTTGGACTCATTGGAAAAGCCTTTCAATTACCTAACCAACGATGGGTCGGATGATGGATCCGGACATTGTTTACATACATTTAAGTGAGATCCGGCTTCAAAAAAGTACATAAATATCACTTAAGTGGTCATAACTCGAGACAGGGTTGCCAGAACTTCAATGTTTTGTACTCATTGGAAAGGCCTTTCAATTACCTAACCAACGATGGGTCGGATGATGGATCCGGACATAGTTTACTTACATTTAAGTGAGATCCGGCTTCAAAAAAGTACATAAATATCACTTAAGTGGTCGTAACTCAAGACAGGGTTGCCAGATCTTCAATGTCTTGGACTCATTGGAAAGGCCTTTCAATTACCTAATCAACGATGGGTCGGATGATGGATCCGGACATCGTTTACATACATTTAAGGGAGATCCGGCTTCCAAAAAGTACATCAATATCACTTATGTGGCCATATCTCGAGGCAGGGTTGCCAGATCGTCAATGTTTTGAGCTCGTTGGAAAGATCTTTTGATAACCTGACCAACAATGGGTCGGATGATGGACCCGGAAATAGTTTACGTCCATTTAAGTGAGATCCGGATATAAGTGAAAACACATTTTTATACATAACTTTTGAACTACTTATCGAAACTTCAATCTGTATAAAACTCGATCTATGGGAACCTAAACCAAGACGAATGCAACAGGTTTGGGTCAAATCGGTTTAGCCAGTGCCGAGAAACATGAGCTAGTTTGTTGGTCACATACATACATACACACACACTTACACACAGACATTTGTTCAGTTTTCGACTCTGAGTCGATATGTATACATGAAGGTGGGTCTACGACGTTTTTATACAAAGTTCATTTTTAGAGCAGAATTATAGCCTTACCTCAGTGAGGAAGGCAAAATGTTGAAAAATTTGGTGGTTTTGCCAATTTCTTTATGACAAATTGATTTTTCAGTCTCGTAAGTATTTTTACCGAAAAGCTCGTCCAATTTCCCATAAGATCGTCTTTGACCTCTATTCAAAATAACTCGTTTTTTTGACGATTGAATGAGCTCGAAAGCAATCTGATGGGAAATTGGATGAGCTTTCCGGTAAAAATATTTACGAGACTGAAAAATCATTATTTCATATTTTTAAAACCGCTGTAACTTCACTGTATGGAGACTTCTATGTAAAATTGTCTGTAGAATTGATTCCCGTATCTAGTTTTAGAAAATTTTGTCGTTTAGAGCACTTTTCAAAAAAATTGTTTACTTAAATACTTACTTACTTACTAACTTTACTGAAATGATTTTTGTATTTTTTTAAGTGAGTTGCTCCATCCTGCATTTTTCGTAAGCCTTTTTGTAACATCTTAGGCTATTTTTACAAATATTTTGAACGAAAAAAAATCGTAGGCTCACCTTCAAATTTGACTTTTAATCATAACAATTGAAAAATTTCATACAAGTGGCGTGTTTTTTTTCTTTCAGTGTATTTTTTTCGGAAAGCCCGTAAAATTTCCAACAAGTTTGTCTCTGACCACTTTTTGATACGATGCAACGGCTTCGAGTTACAGCAATATTTAAATTGCGAAAAACAAAAATATTTAAATCACTTACGCCCTTCTCAAATGCCATTATCGAGTTAAACTAGCTCCATGAGCGTAGGATTACATGTCTACAAAGTTTCATTGAAATCGGAGAGATTTGAGAAAAAGTACCTGAAAAATTCTTATTTTGGGATGGAATTGCTCAAAAGAGGTTTGCAATTGCCTCAACAATGAAGCCTTCGGACACCTAGTTTCTAGTAGGAATATCGCAATCGAGAACGCCAAAGCATGCTGTAGAGCCAATAATTTGAATTGATTTTTTTTAGAACATCTATATCAATCTTTTATGTTAAACAACAAGTTGGTAGTTGATCCATATTTGCACTCAACTCGAATCAACCGGCACCAAAATTGATTCATTGATAGATCTACCAATCATGCCACATTTATTGGCCCACGTGTTTCCAAATAAACACACATACCCACTTCCATCCCCAAGATGAATAAATTAAGTCTCTCAGCAGCAGTTGCAGGCCACTTTCGATATCTGTACGCGACCCAGAAAGAGGACAAGATTCGCGAGATCTTAGCGCGGTACCATGCGTACAGCACCGGGCGAACTCAACGCAACTTGCTTCTATACTCTCCAGATTCATTTGGAAATGTGTATCACTCCAAACTGCACCGCCATGGCGGGGGACCCTCGACGACGACGGCGGGGACACTTTCTTGACTTGTGCGCCGGCAACCTTTGCGCCTGCGAATCTTACGTAATCCGCGCTATTGCCCTGATGACGACTCGCGCGTAATAAACGCATACCGCCGCCGCGCTTAAACACATGACACAAAGCTGTCGATGAAGGAGCCCAAAAGGGGGTTCCGTTGGCGTACAAACCCAACAACTGTTTCGGAGGATAAATTTGTTACTTTTATTGCGCGGCGGCAGCATACAGTGAAGTACTCGTGAAACGAGATGTTTTGCGGGCAAAATTTAGTTCAGTTTGCCCCCGAGGTTCACCCCGCGGTTAATGAGGATCATGTCGCATGAAGAGTTTGGGCCAAATTTCAAGCGTAATTGGTTATTTGTAGCGTTGAACTGGATGTAATGGATGTGGTGTGTGCACGATTCACGAAAGGCCTAGACACCCATTAGTCGGACAGGTATGAGTGTAATTAGCTAATTCGCGGGCGTTGCGAGATAATAACATGAGGTCATTTCGCATATAATTTGTACCGCAATGATAGCAGTTTATTTAACCTAATTTTGAAAAATAAATATTATACTAAATACTTGGATTGGTTTGCAATATATCTGAACAAAATTTCGAGTAAAACTTTGATCAACATAATTGTGATTATGGGTTTAGGTCCTGTTACACAGCAAAAAATTGTGTAAATTTGGAAGGTTGAATATTACCTCTTTTATGATGTCATTTTACCTCAATTTAGACTGAAAAAGTGTCATTACACCAGAATAGTGGTTAAATTACACATTTTCAGAGGTAAAATTACACATATTTTTTCTGACATTAAACACCATTTTTTCTGACATTAAATCACTTCCCAGTTGTAATATTACCATGATTTTTTATTCTGTGTATAACAAACCGGATTGCTCTTCCCTAGATGACATACATAAGAATAAAATGTATATTAGGGTGACAAAAAAAATCAAAAAATCTTAAGAGATACCCCCTGGTTTGATTATTTAGGTATAATTAAGTAACTGTGTAAATTTTGAGCCAAATCGGTTAAGGTATAACTACAATCATCGTCTGCACTCTTGACGAATGACAGCTAGTCGTGGCAATTTGAGAATAAAGATTATTCTCAGCAGTCTTATTCGTGAGGTGTAACAGGCAGCGATTAATCACCACATTAATCATAGTCGTCGGATTTTCAACACTGGGTATAAGGGTCCCTTTTTATCGTTGAATTTTCTATGAAAAAACCCTCAAAAATGTATGGGGAAAAGCAAGAATTTCAAAAGACTACTAAAAGGTGGCGTTAAATGTGACGAATCATTGTCAAATGTGAGATTTTTGAGTAAAAATGTCTGATAAATAGCTTTGTCAAAAAACTTCTTACGATCCGAGTCAACCCTGACGAGTTACTAGCGAATTCAAACAAAAAAAAAGAAAGGAATTTTTTGAAAAGATTCTTTGTCATCATTTTTTTTAGCAAACATGTACAGGAAGTAAGAATTTGTTTGAAAAATATGTGGGTGGATATGCCCAACTACATTCTAAAAGTCAAATCATGGTCAGTCACGTCTTCCCAAATTTTAAGACTTAAAACCTATTATGAAAAAAGCAATTTGCATAGGTTGTCCAAATCCTAGTATAATTTTGTGAACCATTTCGTTCACTACCTCCCAGCAGCAAACCGATGGAATGTTAGTTCCGATAGCAATCGCCTCCACCCCGGCGGCTGCTTTCGGAAGAAATTGTGTTCGTGTAATGACACCACTGCCGGAATGCTGTAATCGGAGAAAAAATGAAGTTAATAGCTTTTGATTGGAGACATTTTACCTTGTGCACTTTTTCCATGCTAATTTGATGGTTTTATCCATTTAATCGTGCGAACGAGCTTTGTATCAAAGTTGATGAGAAGGAAATGTTGCCATCGCATGGGCGGCTTTGCAAAGTAGATGCCAGTTCAATCGATCTGTTTGCCAATTTGTCCTGTTTTCTAATAGGGTAATTCTCTACCAACTCACACGAAATCGGGAAAAGTTGCCCCGACCCCTCTTCGATTTGCGTGAAACTTTGTCTTAAGGGGTAACTTTTGTCCCTGATCACGAATCCGAGGTCCGTTTTTTGATATCTCGTGACGGAGGGGCGGTACGACCCTTCCATTTTGAACATGCGAAAAAGAGGTGTTTTTCAACAATTTGCAGCCTGGAACGGTGATGAGATAGAAATTTGGTGTCAAAGGGACTTTTATGTAAAATTAGACGCCCGATTTGATGGCGTACTCAGAATTCCGAATAAACGTATTTTTCATCGAAAAAAACACTAAAAAAGTTTTAAAAATTCTCCCATTTTCCGTTACTCGACTGTAAAAAATTTTGGAACATGTCATTTTATGGGAAATTTAATGTATTTTTCGAATCTACATTGTCCCAGAAGGGTCATTTTTTCATTTAGAACAAAATTTTTCATTTTAAAATTTCGTGTTTTTTCTAACTTTGCAGGGTTATTTTTTAGAGTGTAACAATGTTCTACAAAGTTGTAGAGCAGACAATTACAAAAATTTTGTTATATAGACATAAAGGGTTTGCTTATAAACATCACGAGTTATCGCGATTTTACGAAAAAAAGTTTTGAAAAAGTTACTTTTTGCGTTTCTCTTTGTTTCGTCGTCCGTCTCTATCGCGGGTGACCATGAATGGCCATGATCGATGACGACCAACTTTTTCAAAACTTTTTTTCGTAAAATCGCGATAACTCGTGATGTTTATAAGCAAACCCCTTATGTCTTTATATCAAATTTTTTATAATTGTCTGCTCTACAACTTTGTAGAACATTGTTACACTCTAAAAATAACCCTGCAAAGTTAGAAAAACACGAAATTTTAAAATGAAAAATTTTGTTCTAAATGAAAAATGACCCTACTGGGACAATGTAGATTCGAAAAGTACATTAAATTTCCCATAAAATGACATGTTCCAAAATTTTTACAGTCGAGTAACGGAAAATGGGAGAATTTTAAAACTTTTTAGTGTTTTTTCGATGAAAATACGTTTATTTGGAATTCTGAGTACGCCATCAAATCGGGCGTCTAATTTTACACAAAAGTCCCTTTGACACCAAATTTCTATCTCATCACCGTTTCAGGCTGCAAATTATTGAAAAACACCTCTTTTTCACATGTTCAAAAATGGAAGGGTCGTACCGCCCCTCCGTCACGAGATATCAAAAAACGGACCTCGGATTCGTGATCAAGGACAAAAGTTACCCCTTAGGACAAAGTTTCACGCAAATCGAAGAGGGGTCGGGGCAACTGCTGTGTGAGTTGGTAGAGAATTACCCAATACCCTTTTGTGCTATAATGAGGGCAATTTGGCGCTTTTTTGTACGTCGAAATTTCTCCTGTCCGGTTCGAAACAGGTTCCGAAAACTGACACAAACCGATACGATCAATCATAGTTTGCACCACTTTCGGGCTTCTTGAAGTGTCTCACCCTCTCTCTCCGGCTCAGGTGACATGCCAAAGAGAGGAAGGTGACTGTTTCTTCGGCGGCAACTTTGCGCTCCACCCCAAAGTGTTACGACATTCCCTTTCTTCATCTGCGGAGACTCACAGCGGAGTAGACCTCCCCCGAGGGGATACAATGGCACAATAACAATCATAATAACAGTCATTTCATCGAAGCAGCGCAAAAACAAGCCCAATAACGACCTCACAGCCCAATATAGAGCAAATGTGGGGCTTTAATTTGCACTTGCTGTCCGGCCACGATCGATCGCCAACCAACTCTTGTGCTCCGCTGGGAGTATGTTATTTAAATGTTTGAGATGTTTTCATTTCATTGAGTAAAAATGTTTCGATTCACACTTTGGATGGATGGGCAAGCAAATAAATCGATTATCCACTCCAACTTGTTGTGTGGATTAACCGACCCACGACTCATGCCGTTGATACAGACTCATTCGGCGGTGGAGGTCCATTAAACACTATAGCTGAGGGGCACTGACCATCTCGAAGATGGCCTCCTCCTAAAAAGAAGTTTAACTGGTCGTGATTTGAAGGCACTCTCATGTGGTTCATTAGACACTAATTCTTAACGGTAGGCGTGAGGGCATTCGATTTGCGGGCGAATTTACATTGGCCACGAGTGGCATGCATGCATGGCTGCTAAAACCATGAGTGATTCATGGCGTGAATCAGTTGGTCATATTTGGATAATGGTTCCAAGGACGGCGAAAGAAGTGAAACAAAAAGGGCTCGATCTTGAGATCGATGAAAGAGTAAATTCAGGATTTAAAATTGACACAAATCTTAATTATATATTTTCGAAACCACACAATCTTTAAACTTTAAATGCAGTTTAATAAAAAAAATAGATCGAAAACTATTGAAATCAATTATATTTTGTAAGCCTATGGTCGAAATGCTACCCTTTTTACATCTTGTACTTTACTGAGGCAATCTTATTCGCAATACGCTTTAAAAAAACTGCGATAACTTAGATTTTAATTAAATAGTTATGTTTAGAATGCTCAAACATTAAGAGCGATATTTTTACTAGTTTTTGGTTTTTGGTTTTTGGTTTTTGGTTTTTGGTTTTTGGTTTTTGGTTTTTGGTTTTTGGTTTTTGGTTTTTGGTTTTTGGTTTTTGGTTTTTGGTTTTTGGTTTTTGGTTTTTGGTTTTTGGTTTTTGGTTTTGGTTTTGGTTTTGGTTTTGGTTTTGGTTTTTGGTTTTTGGTTTTTGGTTTTGGTTTTGGTTTTGGTTTTGGTTTTGGTTTTGGTTTTGGTTTTGGTTTTGGTTTTGGTTTTGGTTTTGGTTTTGGTTTTGGTTTTGGTTTTGGTTTTGGTTTTGGTTTTGGTTTTGGTTTTGGTTTTGGTTTTGGTTTTGGTTTTTGGTTTTGGTTTTGGTTTTGGTTTTGGTTTTGGTTTTGGTTTTGGTTTTGGTTTTGGTTTTTGGTTTTGGTTTTGGTTTTGGTTTTGGTTTTGGTTTTGGTTTTGGTTTTGGTTTTGGTTTTGGTTTTGGTTTTTGGTTTTGGTTTTGGTTTTGGTTTTGGTTTTGGTTTTTGGTTTTGGTTTTTGGTTTTGGTTTTGGTTTTTGTTTTTGTTTTTGTTTTGTTTTTGTTTTTGTTTTGTTTTTTTTTTTTTTGTTTTTGTTTTTGTTTTGTTTTTGTTTTTGTTTTTGTTTTTGTTTTTGTTTTTGTTTTTGTTTTTGTTTTTGTTTTTGTTTTTGTTTTTGTTTTTGTTTTTGTTTTTGTTTTTGTTTTTGTTTTTGTTTTTGTTTTTGTTTTTGTTTTTGTTTTTTTTTGGTAATTAAAATATTTTTTTGCAAAGGCTGTCAAATTTGTACTAATTTACAAAAATTCTGCACACCGTTAACCGAAATTAAGTTGAATAATTAGCATTCGTCTCGTTTGTTTTTATTTTGTGAAAGTGAGTTTGAGACTCCAATTAAAAGTTTGTTTTTAGAGGCACTGAATTAACAATCAGCAGAATTATTATGCTTGCGGAAGACGATGCAGGAGAAATTATCCGGATCAAAAACCTTTCCCGAGAAGCCCACATCTATCGTACGTACCTTGGCGAAACTGAAACATTTGCTGACATCATCTTCGAAAATGTCGAGTTGTGTAATATATATTTCAGAAGAATGTGTCGATTACAGAGCTCGAATTTGTGGGACAGATCAATTTGTCTAGTAAAATTCTGAGATATGATATACAATCAATTCTGTACATATTATTTGTAATTTTCTTTTTCTTCAGATTCAAATGATCACTTTCACTGTCAAGCCCACCTCAAGCCACCCACCGCCTTGCCTAATGTTGATGCTAGCACACAGCTCCAATAAACTCATTATATCCGCCAATCTCCCACAGCAAAAGACAGAGCAAAAAGCATCAATTATACTATCTTTGTTCAAAACACCCCCGTCAAGCAAACGGCTGGTCAGTGTTTCGATGACAGCGATCAAGTCGTTTGGGCGAGACTTCACGATTTTGAGCTTCTGCTGATCGATCTGGAGAGTAGCCGGCTGGCACGCGCGCAGTACTTCAAAGGCTCGTGCCCCTCGTTATGTTTTTTTTTTGCTGTCTCCATCGACCAGATCGGTAGTCGCTGGTCGCTTGAAGTCACGAGAGCTTTTTAGCACGCCCAGCCGGGGGTGGATTGGTTCAGGTTCAGGCCAGGCTGTTTTAGATGTGCCTGGACACTATCGGTATGGGGTCGAACCGGTAGGTTTATTGGATTAATCAAAGATTGAAACATTTATGATTGAGGTGTGTGCGTTTGATTATGAAATCGTCGTATTGTCGTGTCTAGTTGAGGCGGAATAAGTTGAAACCAATAATTTTTCGAATTTATAACTGATGGAATGAACTTGTTTGCGTACGGTTTGACAATACACAAAAATGTTGTCCGTTTAAAATTCAATGCATCATTCAAGGGTGACGAACTAAATCGCATGTTTCGAATAACTGGCCTAAGGCAAATTAAAATTAACCAAAGTTGCCTTGCCTGAAGAGAATGCATGTGCCAAAACAAAACCTAAGTCCGAGTTCGCGAAACAACTTTTGATTGGCAAAAGCTGGTCAAAATCTTTGTTCGCCACGTGATTTCTTCCAAAATGAGAAAGATTTGCTAACTCAGAAAAAAATAATCCGTTACCTAACCGTTAACATCATGCTAAAAATTGCACAACGTCAATTAGAAGTATGCATAAAAGTTAGATTAGAGGGGAACTGCAAATGACAACTTCTCTGCTTTTTGGTGATTAATTGTTGGATTTATGACCGTTTTGTTGAGAAGTGAACTAACCATGGCATCGCGGTTGTAACTCTCTTCTTTAATTTCGCCAGAAATCTCCAGCAGAGAGTTATGGATAATGTGATGATCTGTCTGAGTGAAAAACTTAAACTATCACTTTAATGATAGTCAAACGAACTGTTAGACAACTCCAAATAGAGTGGTTGTTGTAATGTAATGGACACAGCAGACGACAGATACCAAGCTAATTGACTCGTCAATTCGTGGATAAACAGGCCAATAAATCAAGACCCAAGGAGAGTGGGAAACTGTCCCGCAGTCACGTGTTATCTGAAAGGTGACCCATCAAAGCGTTTGGTCATCCGAAAATCGGATGAAGGTTTCTGAGCGATTGATGTCTTTAAGATATGTAATGTATGTCAATCGGATCTAGGTCTGTGACCTTTCGAAAATGAAGGGCAGATAAATCAAGATAGTTTATGTCATTCAAGGTGCCCTTGGTTAGTTATGAATATTTTAGCCACTTGTTTTGGAAATCGCTTTCAAAGCATCTTACTTATAAAGTAAATTGAGACTACAAGTTGAACCTTTTTGTTTATTGAGCAATTCCAGCTCAAATCGGAAATTTGTCTGGTACTTTCAATGGAACTTTTTAGACATGCTATCCTAGGCCTATATAAGCCATTTTTGTGTATATGTAGCCAATTGTACTCAAAACTATTTAAATATTTTTGTATTTTGTAATTTAAAAATTACTGTATCTCAAAGCCGTTGCATCGTATCAAAAGTGGTCAAAGACAAACTTGTAGGAAATTTGATGGGCTTTCTAAAAATCACTGAAAGATAAATACACTCCACTTTTATGAGATTTTTAAATTTTTTAGTTTAAAAGTTGAATTTGAAGGTGATGTCACGATTTTTTCTTTGTTCAAAATTTTTGTGAAAATGGCCTAAAATGTGACAAAAAGACGCACGAAAAATGCAGGATGGTATGTCTCTCCTAAAAAAAAAATACAAAAATCATTAACTAAAACGGTTTTTTGAAAAGTGGTCTAAACGTCAAAATTTTCAAAAACCGATGGTGGGAATTCCCTAGACAATTTTACATAAAAGTCTCTATATTGACCATTATCCTATGTCCAACCCTCGTGAAGTTATAGCGGTTTTAAAAATAAAAACTAACTTAATCCACCTATGTGGTTGTTGCCTTCCTCACTTTTTACCAACATTCGGTGATATGATGGGTTTGGACACAAATTCTATCTATCTTCTATATATATTCAAAATTTCGACGGTTTTGTTCGAACGTTAATCAATTCAACACGGAACGTCCGATCGAGGTGCTCTTTGTTGCGTTGGGTTCGTATGGTAAGTTCGTGAGTGCCAAAAATTTACAACCGATTCCGGAAAATTTGCAGATTGTATGGGAAAGGTTAAAATTAAGTTTTGATCACAGGAGGCTGAAAACGTCAACAAACGAAAAAAGGCAGAACGAACTTTGTCAGGTAAGGCTTGTTTCTCAATAAAAAAATACACAAATGTCACTTAAGCGGTCATAACTTGAGACTGAGCGTTGTCAGATCTTCAATGTTTTGGACTCATTAAAAAGGTCTTTTGATTACCTAACCAACGATCGGTCGGAAGATCGTCCAGACATAGTTTACATGCATTTAAGTGAGATCCGGCTTCAAAAAAGTACATAAATATCACTTAAGTGGTCATAACTTGAGACAGGGTTGCCAGATCTTCAATGTATTGGACTCATTGGAAAGGTCTTTCGATTACCTATCCAACGATGGGTTGGGTAATGGATCCGGACATAGTTTACATATATTTAAGTGAGATCCGGCTTCAAAAAAGTACATAAATATCACTTAAGTGGTCATAACTTGAGACAGGGTTGCTAGATTTTCAATGTTTTGGACTCATTGAAAAGGTCTTTCAATTACCTATCCAACGATGGGTTGGATAATGGATCCGGACATAGTTTACATATATTTAAGTGAGATCCGGCTTCAAAAAAGTACATAAATATCACTTAAGTTGTCATAACTTCAGACAGGGTTACCAGATCTTCAATGTATTGGACTCATTGGAAAGGTCTTTCGATTACCTATCCAACGATGGGCTGGATGATGGATCCGGACATAGTTTACATACATTTAAGTGAGATCCGGCTTCAAAAAAGTACATAAATATCACTTAAGTGGTCATAACTCGAGACAGGGTTGCCAGATCTCCAATGTTTTGGACTCATTTGAAAGGTATTTCGATTACCTATCCAACGATGGATTGGATGATGGATCCGAACATAGTTTACATGCATTTAAGTGAAATCCAGCATCAAAAAAGTACATAAATATCACTTAAGTGATCATAACTTGAGACAGGGTTGCCAGAACTTCAAAGTTTTGGACTCGTTGGAAAGGTATTTTGATAACCTAACCAACGATGGGTCGAGTGAGGGGTCTGGATATAGTTTACATACATTTATGTGAGATCCGATTCGCAACTCTGACACTTTTTTATACGTAACTTTTGAACTACTTATCGGATCTTCAAACAATTCAATAGTGCAGTATGGGGCACCAAATCAGATCGAATGCAACTTATTTGACTCAAATCGCATCAGCCAGTGCCGAGAAAACTTGGCAAGAATTTTGAGCACCAAGGGGAATACGCACACACATACACACACACACACAGACATTTTTTTCAGTTTTCGATTCTGAGTCGATAGGTATACATGAATATAGGTCTACGAGCTGTTTTTCAAAAGTTCATTTTTCGAGCAGGGTTATAGCCTTACCTCAGTGAGGAAGGCAAAATGTTGAAAAAATAGGTTTTTTATGGTTTTTGTCAATTTCTATATGGAAGACTTGATTTCTCAATCTCGTAAATATTTTAACCGGAAAGCTCGTCCAATTTCCCTTCAGTTTGCCTTCAACAGCTTTTCAATTTGACTCGTTTTATTATTTACGTAAGCTTATTTACTATCCAGGTTTTTACCACACCGAAAAAAAGATTCTATTTTCAAATATGAGCAATATAATTATGCTTACATCTGTAGTCCATACATCCGATTCACTTAATATTAACTGTTTTAAAATTGGTAAGGTACCAAACGTGAAGAAATTCTATTAATGTTTTCAAAATTCTATTCGACTCGCATTGAAATAAATTTTCTCAGCTCCATAAACTTTGCAGGTTGATTTACTTGAATATAAGTCGAAATAGCGGTTTTACGTTGACATTTATTTAAGTGCTAAAAATAATCCAGTATAATTTCAGAACTGCCCTATCATAAAAAGAGTATTATGTGGAACAAAAAAAACAAATTGTGAAGAAAAAAGTAAAAATCTGCTAACAGTTACCGATCATTTGCAAAATATCATTGAAAGTACAAAATTAAAGTTTTCCTAAAGTTAAAAATCTTTTCTTATCTGTGGTTCTGAATTCAAAAACAGCAGAAAAATCCATAATTACGCTAATTGATTGGAAATTTTAAAAAATACGTAATTTTTACATTCGTTCAAGTTTATTCAACAAATCGTGAATATGTGAAGTAGTATGAAATAAGGTAAATGAAAATAAATAACTTAAATAAACTACATAACTTACGTACAGTATGTAAAAAAAGTATTTACACCCCTTGGGCACTATGCACATTTTGTGATAAACATGTTAACAATTTAAAGTTTGACAGAAACCTGGTACTACGTTTTGTTCAGAAACTCTTGCCGAACATTTTGCTATAAAAAGCTCATGAAAAGATGATTTCCATAAAAAGTTATAAAACAAATACAATTACAGAAATCAAAAAGGTGCAAAAAAAGTTTGTACACCTTTCGAAAAATTTACATAAATAATGTCATTTGTTGACAAATCACCATAAATCCAGTCTCCTAACTCCAAATAGGCATCATTGACTGATTAAAAATATAGTTTGGATTGAATATAAAGTTTACTAAATACTTAGTACAAAAGTTAATATAACTCTGGAAATTCTACATAAAACTTATCTAAACATAATGTTGCAAACTTTTAATTTAACTAAATGTCATTATATTACCATAGAATAGCTAAATAAACATTTTGGAGTGGGTATAACACTGTTTTGGGGGTCTTTGTATCGCTAGAATACATTTATCGTTGGAATTTCGTACCAACCCGGAATTACGTCGTCGGAAAATCCGATCCGGTCCTCAATTCACAAGTCAACCTATGTGGCATCGGAAAGGGCATAAAATTTCCAATCTTTTTATACCCATACATCTAGGTTTTCTATAAAACCCACGTTTTTAAATACCTAGGCAAAAACGTTGTTATGGTTTCGTTTGAGCAACCTGCCAAAAATGTATGGAATTTCGTAATGTTTGTTCTCGTGGATCAAACTTACTTTTTGCACAAATATATTCTAGCGATACAAAGACCACTAAAACGGTTTTATACCCACTCCAGAATGTTTATTTAGCAATTATATGGTAATATATTGACATTTAGGTAAATTAAAAGTTTGCAACATTATGTTTAGATAAGTTTTATATAGAAATTCCAGAGTTGTATAAACTTTTATACTAAGTAGTTAGTAAACTTTATATTCAATCCAAATTATTTTTTTAATCAGTCAAGGATGCCTATTTGGAGTTAGGAGACTGGATTTATGGTGATTTGTCAACAAATGACATTATTTATGTTAATTTTTCGAAAGGTGTACAATCTTTTTTGCACCTTTTTTATTTCTGTAATAGTATTTGTTTTATAACTTTTTTATGGAAATCATCTTTTCATGAGCTTTTTATAGCAAAATGTTCGGCAAGTGTTTCTGAACAAAACGTAGTACCAGGTTTCTGTCAAACTTTAAATTGTTAACATGTTTTATCACAAAATGTGCATAATGCCAAAGGGGTGTAAATACTTTTTTTACATACTGTAAAAGCTTAATTTTTCATCAAATTGTCATTCTCTATGCATCAAACTCGTCGAACAAACCCCTGTAACGTAAGCCAAAGCCAAACAACACCATGGTCAAGTTCGCCAAAACAATCAATAACCGGCATTATGAAGATGAAGATCCAACCGTTCAAAGATCCACAATTTCCAATGCCAACCAGCCGGTGTGTGCTCTTCACTGGAATCCCGCTCAAAAACCTCCTTGCAACAACGCGACGTGACACTACAATCGCGTCGCGCAACACGCTTGGAACCTTCTGTTTTGCTACATGCAACTCCGCGTGCAGGACTTGATTAAACTTCACCTGTGAATAAAGAGAGGTATGATCGCGGAGAGCGTGAGCATAATTTCTCAGAAATTTGCCGACTGATCAACGCGCGTAGTACAAACAGCTTGTTGTCGTTATAGTGGCTTGCCGCAGGTAAGTGATTTGTATGACGTGCGTCAAATTGCATTTGTCATAAAGGCAACAAGTTTGACGTAGTTGTTGTTGTTGTTTGAGACAAATATTTCAAGTCTGAAAACTTGTCTTATAGATACGAAGATTGAGAATTCTATGGAAATGACAACTCAGGCCCATATTACCAACAAACCAATGTGCAACAAGACAGCACGACCCGTCACGACGCCAAACTCAACCGGTGTGAGTTGTAAAAACAAACGAAATTAAGACGGCCTACCTGTACGAAAGTGTAAAAAATAACTCGAGCAAAAGAGCGCTTGGTCTCTCGGCTGGAAGTTGCAACGTTGCAGCATCACACCGCCGCCGCTGGACGGATATAAATTGCTTAAACACCCTATCGAACTGTTTTAGTCTGGTGCCGGCGGTTGGCGTGATTAAACATACGCACACGTGGGACGAAAGGATACTGTCGCGGGTGACGCACGTGGCGCGGTTGGCGTTTGAAGCATCTGGAGAATAGCTTGGGGGTGATCGAGAGAGAAAGCGAACGGACGACCTTCGAAGGACTTTTACTTTTTGGTGGCGACCCGGAGGCGGATTTGGTTGAGTTTTTTTTTTGCGGCGCTGTCGTGTTTGGTGAAATTGGATCTGCAGTGATTTTGGATATTTTTAGTGGACTGTTGGACATTGTGTGAGTGTGTGAGAGAAGAACACCAAAACTAAACCTAATACGGTGTGGTGGAGTGATAAAAAGCTCTTTGTGAAAGTAATCAACCGGGAAACAGGTGCTTTGACCAGACCGTAGCGGTGATTAAATTTCGCAAAATGGCCAAAATGGTAAGTGATTTAATGATTTGAACGTTACATAACCTCATAATGCAGTTAAAAAAACAACAAAATACAGAGAAACCTCTTTTAATGCGATGCATTACGCTTTTCTAATTTGTCGATTTTTCTGTAACGACGCAACATTTTTGCAATTTTTTCCGAAGCAATTTGTAGATTTTGTTCCTATCTATAAAATGCTTTTTGAAGCTTGCAAAAATGTTGTTTGTTTTTTTAAATAATATTTAATTTAAACTGTTGTAACTAATGGTGGGCTACCCCAGCATTAGTGAGACCCCCCTCTTTGCCTCAGGGTCGGCATGTTAATCCGGAATCGGAAAGGGAAACACTCGATTGGACCTACGGACAAAACAAACCCACTTTATTCCGGAAACTCGTGTTTTATTCCGCAGACTCAAGCTGCTCGTTCTTTGTTCCTCGATCCCCACTTCCTTACTAGCTAATCCTACCTCACACGTCCTTCTTCCTTCTTCTTCGTCGGGGCCCCTTTCCGGAACTGCTGCTTCCGCTCACTCTCAGCTCGCGTTCCTCGAACAACGGCTACACGCCTCCACCGACCTCCGGGACTCGGTCAACCGGGGCGGGACACGTCTTCCTCTCACGTTCAGCGACCACTATGGGCGGTCAGATACTGTTCTCGTACTCGACCCTCTTCTGCGCCACCTGCCTCGACGTTCCCGAGTGTGTTGACGGACTCTGGGACTACGGCGGACGAATCCACCGGTCTGCCTGGTTTCCGGCGTCGGTTGGTGTAACGGCTGGCGAGGCTGGCGTCTTATCTCGCGACGGTTGGTCCGCAGACCAAAATGGCGGCGTCGCGAGGGCGGTTCCCACACCGGAACGGTGTCGCGGGCGATCCTCGTGCGTGAGCGATCGTGCTCGGCGGTACTGGGTACCGCGCGGGGAATACCGCGGGTGTCGGGTGGCTTACGGCGGACGGATGCGTCTGTGCCGGCCTGTACGCGAAGCGTACGAACACCGAGGGGTTCTGTGGGCACAATGGGACGGAAATTAGCGATGGCGGAGGGAGGTTGGACGGCGATAGATCGGGAAGCAACGACATTTACCTGGATGTCCACAAATCAACGCAGGCTCCTCCTGCTTGCGTCCGGATCTCCAGATCGTCGGACGGCTTTCCTCCGGGATGGCGTCTACCGGATCTACTTCCACTTCACTTCCGAAACTTCACTTTTGAAACGGTGATATTACGGGTATCGACCGTTCTTGTACAAAATACCAGGCAAAGTGACCGTTGCAATGGCGGGGTTTTCCCAGCGATCCTCAACCTCCCCCTTCTGGACTCCTTTGTCCCATCGTCCCATCGTCCTGATCATCGCCGCTACCCAAGGCGGGCGTTTGCGATGATCTCGTGCGCTCCTAGCGGTGACTAGCGCAACTAGCGGTGCAGCGTTGGTAGCGTCCGTAGGGGCTGGACAGCTACGCTAGTGGTCGTTCTGCCCGCAAGCCTTCTCAAGTGCTCCCTCCGTAACGTGCCGCGGAACAAACGATCGCACTAATCTTGGGATGCAAATACCATAGGTTACACTGTAAAGATATGTTAACTGCTCCACGTGGCTTTGGCCATATTTTAAATCAATCTGCTATTTCAACTTGAAATTTTGAGGCTAGGAATTTTGACAGGTATGATTTTCTCTCTCCCACAAAAAACTGGGGACAATGTAGCTGTCAAACTAGGCCAAACTGTTAAAGTCACTCACAAAATGAACTTTGAGTGATTTGAGTTCATTTCTGACGTCACGATTTTCTCCTCTATTGCGTTAAGTTAACCGCAAAGATGATTCGTTAAAGTGGATTGAGTTCCACTTCTAAAAATAGTTTTTTCAATATTGTTAAAAAAAATAGTTGCATTGAAGATTCTTATTTTGAATAGAGGAGAAAATCATGACGTTAGAAATGAACTAAAATCACTCAAAGTTCATTATTTTTGTGAGTGACTTTAACAGTTTGGCCTTGTTTGACAGCTACTTTGTCCCCAGTTTTCTGTAGGAGAGAAAAGGAGGCGAATACTTTATGAAAAGCATACCTGTCCAATTTTCTAGTCTCAAAATGTTGTCGCAAGTTGCTTTTCTCTTCTATAGAGGAGAAAAGCAACTCGCGACAAAATTTTGAGGCTAGAAATTTTGACAGGTATGATTTTCATAAAGTATTCGCCTCCTTTTCTCTCCCACAGAAAACTTGGGAACGAGGTAGCTGTCAAACTAGGCCAAAATGTTAAAGTCACTCACAAAATGAACTTTGAGTGATTTGAGTTCATTTCTGACGTCACGATTTTCTCCTCTATAGGCAAGAAAACCGTGACGTAGCAAATGAACTCAAAGAACTCAGTATTCATTTTGTGAGTGCCATTTGAGTGGTTTGACAGGTGTCAAATCGGGACTTAGCATTTTTTGATTTTGAATTTGCTTCCGAATGCGCGAAACGTCATAACCCGAGTTTTTTCCGTATAAGTGCCCGTGTGCTTGTACGTGCTTCTGGCCGTGTTCGTGTACGTGCACCTGACCACGTAGTTGCCTGTTCCTAATCGTTCCCGTGGCCGTGCTCTAGGCCGTGTCCTTGTCCGGACTCTTACCTGTGTTCGTGCCCGTGCTTCTGGCCGTTTTCATGTCCCTGGCCGTGTAGGTGCCTGTTCCTGGCCATTCCCGTGGCCGTGTCCTTGCCGTGTTCCTGGTCGTGTTTGTGTCCATACAAAACGGAACAACCGGAACAAAATTATTATTTTAAAGGCTAAGTCCCGGAACTGACACCTGTCAAAAAAGTTCATTCGGTTGTTTACCTTTGAGGTTAAGTTCCGAGCTTTTCTCCTTTATAGAGGATGTTGGGAAACATGTTAATCAATTAGCTATCACAACTTGATTACAACATAATCAAATCCGTCCAGTCATCGATTGCAATTCTAAAATCAATTTAATTTCGACACGCTTCCTTGGGCTGCGCAAGGTTGTCACCGGCATCGGGTTGCTCTACTGAATCAATCTCGATGGATAAAAAAAAGTGTCTCAATTTACGAAATCCGGTCCCCTCCAAGACAAGCCTGTCCAATTTACCTACACAACCCAAACATATAATTACCGTACTACACTGCCCAGACTATGTCTGTATATTTGTGTTTGCTGTACGCTGTGCTATTGACTTTACATCCGCCATTCGAGGATATGTAGAGTTGCGGCAGACACTTGTCACCCTCTCGAGGGTCAAACAGTGGAGCACCAAAACAAAACCACTAGAAAATGCGCACCTTCACACGCGGGCTACAATAAAACGACAAAGACACCTCCTTCTGTCAAACAGAAAAAAAATCGTACAAAAAGTGACACTAAGTTGCCTCTCCCCTTCGCTTAGCGGGTCCCCCGCCTCAGCATGCAAACTCCGCGGAACATAATTGCATATCAGCGCGGGAATTGCACGTGGTTAAGTGAGTGGAAAAGTGGCCCCTCTTGTGTTGAATGGGCTCGCCGCCCATCGAATTTGATCATCCACTTCCCTTCCCTGTGAACACCTGATGCTGTGGCAAAGTCGGTGGAGCGCGAGGGAGAAGGTGTTCATTGACGATCAACGAGACTACCCATATGGTAGAGGGTTGGGCGAAGGTTGGCTCGTTTCACGTGTCTAGACACGGAGGAAATGTAGCTGACCTGGGCGGGTCATAAAAAAACCAACCGCTGGCATAGGTAATCAACCCGTGCAAGGTTGGCTGAGATACCTCCCTTTGGTGTTAGTTGGATAGTTCTTCAGGTCGGAGGTGTATCATTGGGGCCATCTGAAGGTTTGTTGTTTTTGATCGATGGGTTTGTGGGGTTCATCTCGTATTTTTGGTGGTAAATGAGTAGTAATAGGTGTCATCTAGATGATCTGATAAATTTTATAGGGGATAGTAAAACTGTTATCTTCGGAGCTATTGGATTGCTTTGGGTGACAACATGTAAGAAGCTTGATTATGACACCACGTGTTGTCATATCGGTTACACGGATTTAGGTCACACATTATGTGACTCTTAGGCAATTTTGATTATTGAACGACCTACAAAGGTCGAAGTTCTAAGGGAAATCATTATTATTCTGAATGTTTCTTGTATTTGAGTCATTCTCTACCAACTCATACAGCTGTTTCCAGATGTAAGATGCAAAGTTTTTTCGGTAATAATTCATCTTATCTCATAATACCCAACCCATGCTCTCGAATGTAGACATCACGTGCAAGTATCTCCTTCCCATCACACCAAGGTTGTCCGCGGGTCCATTGCACCCTCCCTCATACTCTACATGTGTATCAACTCGACATTACACACCGCGTCGCCATGCGCCGCCGAAAAATGCGACTACCTGGTGCACCTGGATTGCATAACTCACCGGATTCATGCCCAAATTCGGCCGCGGAGAAATGGATCAACCCGCGTGCCAGCAGCCGGGGCAGTTTAACCGCAGTCCCTCGCATTTCCCTTTCACGTGCAGTAAAGCGGTCCTGCGGACACTGTCCCACGGCGAAAGGCCTTCGCTTATTCGCAACGGTCGCTGTGGAGACCATTCACGATAATGCTGGCTTTTGTTTGGGAAAGTCTTTTCTACCTGCCGCAGGTTGCATGCAGGTCACCTGGGTCAGTGCCGTGAACAACTCTTTTTTCGAAAAGTAACTTGTCCCAGGCTATACAATTAAAACATAAAACTTTTACATCTCTGACTGTGCGTTGAGTTACTCACTTACGAGTCAAAATCAAAAACCCAATTCGCACTATAATGCATTCCCTTTATGCACTACTCACAATTCATATTACGACACGTAGTCCTCTGAAGTGGCTCAAGTTGACGTTGGACCTCAAAATCACCATCGCAAGGGTTAATGCGAAAGGTATGTCAAGCGAGCCGGTTTTCTCACAGTTCCTCCTGCGTCCCTGCTCCCATGGAGTGGGTGGTCGTCACCGGCCGTTCTTTGAAATAATCACATGACACAAGTGGCGCGACCACCCCAAAATGTAAACCAGCGGGTAGTCCACCAGGTAGATGGAGTCGGTCAGGTTGAATTTGTACGTTAGAAACAAAGCTGAGCGTTATATTTGAACATTCAAAATAAGGTTAAAAATGTTGATATAGAAAGAAGTGTATGACATGACATTGGACGACAAATGATAATTATAATAGGTAGCTAAGTTTTTCAAAAAGCATCTGAAAGAAGACATCCCGCAATACTTATGCTGAAAATTTCATGAGATTTGGTCGAAACAAGAACGAACATCAGCAATTTGAATTTGGAGTTAGGTTTGACAAATCGCCCAATGTCATATACTTTTGACCAGAACTGTATGTGCCCAAAGGGTTTCCAGCATCGTGTCAGACTGGTCACTAATCCGGAATTACTTGGAATTTGAGCAAGTAATTCCGTAATTCCAGATTTACTGAGTAATTCCAGAGTAATCCTGGTAATTACCAATAATCCCAGTAATCCTGATAATTCCATGATTCTTTTTTGTGAAAACATACTTCGGAAAATAATAAAATAATTGAAAATAACTGTTAAAAGATAATTTCGATATACCTTTTATGATTCTATTTAATGCCTATTAATTTTCATTTATGAAATCATAGTTATAGCTAATACGGGATCATTTGGATTTTGAGCAAGTAATTTAGTAATTTCAGAATTACTTCGCAATTCTGCAGTAATTCCTGTAATTCTGGAATTACCTAGTAATTCCGTAGTAATTCGTGTAATTCCATAGTAACTCAGTAATTCGTGTATTTCCCATTAATTCATGTAACTACTAGTAATTCTTTACAGGCAGAATGCATTTTGCTTTTCCTTGATGCCTTTTATGGTTGCAATAAGTACAGAGCGGATTCGGAATGTTCGCAAATTTGGATGTTCTCTAATTCAAATGTATTCGGATGAAAAAGCACTCAAACGTCCAAATCAATTGTCAAACTGATGTTGATATCTACGCCATTTTCAATGATTTCCAAGTAGGGTGTCCAATTTTCCCAGGTTTTGAGTTTCCCGGAAAACGGAAAAAAATAATTTTTATTCCCGGGATTTTTTTTAAAACGTCATAAAATCTATTTTTTTATATTTGTTATGTTTTTCATGCTTTAAAATCATACTTTTAGCTCAATACTATTAATATCAATCTTAACAAGGATAGCACTTTTCAATAGTTTTAAAGATTTTTTTTGTTCTTTGTTGTGCTTTGATTTTTAAATGCACTCAAACGCCAAAATAATTTGTCAAAGTGATGTTGATGTTTACCCAATTGATCGATGATTTCCAAGAAGGACGTCCAATTTTCCCAGGTTTTGAATTTCCCGGAAAACGGGAAAAATATTTATATATTCCCGGGAAGTTTTTGAAAAAGTTATAAAATCCATGTTTTCTTTATATTTGCTATGTTTTTCAAGCTTTAAATTTATAGAATTAGCTCAATACTATTAATATCAATCTAAACAAGGATAGCAGTTTTTAGATAGCTAAAACATTTTTTTTTGTTCTCTGTTGTGTTTTGAATTTTATATGCACCACACTGCCCATGTTCGCATAAATGTCCCATGTGCAAAAACAGCAAGCTGAGAAAAACGCATTTAAAGTTTGTCCCATACATAAGGCTACGTGTTAAGTTTTCGCGAAAAAACTGGATTTCCTCTTGATTTCTAGAACAAAATACTGGATGTTATACTGCCCACCATTGAAAAAACGGCTAATATCCACTTTTGGCAAAAACGAGATATTAGCACCAGGTGGTAGAGGACGTTCCAACGCATCTTCTGGAACTTGAATTTTACTGAAATAGTGTCTAGACTTGGCTGCCGATGCGAAAAACCAAACGGCTAATATGCCACTCTTATGGGAAATTACCTTGACGGAGATTTTGTGTTAAACACTAAAACGCGTTTTTCTCGGAATACTTGATTTGGCATAATAGCCGAATTTTCAATTATGGGCAGTATAGGCTCTTTTGAAAGAGCACACGATTTTGAACCAAACTGCATCAAAAACTCGAAATCGATGAAAATGCATATGGGACATTTATGCGATCAGGGGCAGCACATTTCTAATTCAAATGAAATATGTATCTTATACATTTTTTTTAAAATTTATTTCTAAATGACATGACTAAAACAGCTTGAAAATTGGCTTAAGATGTCTAAAAACAAAAATGACAACAAATAAAATGGTCCTAATTTATGTAAAATTATGGGTAATTCTCCGCCAACACACACAGCAGTTGCCCCGACCCCTCTTCGATTTGCGTGAAACTTTGTCCTAAGGGGTAACTTTTGTCCCTGATCACGAATCCGAGGTCCGTTTTTTGATATCTCGTGACGGAGGGGCGGTACGACCCCTTCCATTTTGAACATGCGAAAAAAGAGGTGTTTCTCAATCATTTGCAGCCTGAAACGGTGATGAGATAAAAATTTGGTGTCAAGGGGACTATTATGTAAAATTAGACGCCCGATTTGATGGCGTACTCAGAATTCCAAAAACGTATTTTTCATCGAAAAAAAAACATTAAAAAAGTTTTGAAAATTCTCCCATTTTCCGTTACTTGACTGTAAAAAAATTTGGAACATGTCATTTTATGGGAAATTTAATGTACTTTTCGAATCTACATTGACCCAGAAGGGTCATTTTGTCATTTAGAACAAAATTTTTCATTTTAAAATTTCGTGTTTTTTCTAACATTGCAGGGTTATTTTTTAGAGTGTAACAATGTTCTACAAAGTTGTAGAGCAGACAATTACAAAAATGTTGATATATAGACATAAGGGGTTTGCTTATAAACATCACGAGTTATCGCGATTTTACGAAAAAAAGTTTTGAAAAAGTTGGTCGTCATCGATCATGGCCGTTCATGGTCACCCACGGACGACGAAACAAAGAGAAACGCAAAAAGTAACTTTTTCAAAACTTTTTTTTCGTAAAATCGCGATAACTCGTGATGTTTACAAGCAAACCCCTTATGTCTATATATCAAAATTTTTGTAATTGTCTGCTCTATAACTTTGTAGAACATTGTTACACTCTAAAAAATAACCCTGCAAAGTTAGAAAAAGCACGAAATTTTAAAATGAAAAATTTTGTTCTAAATGAAAAAATGACCCTTCTTGGTCAATGTAGATTCGAAAATACATTAAATTTCCCATAAAATGACATGTTCCAAATTTTTTACAGTCAAGTAACGGAAAATGGGAGAATTTTCAAAACCGATGAAAATACGTTTTTCGAATTCTGAGTACGCCATCAAATCGGGCGTCTAATTTTACATAATAGTCCCCTTGACACCAAATTTTTATCTCATCACCGTTTCAGGCTGCAAATGATTGAGAAACACCTCTTTTTTCGCATGTTCAAAATGGAAGGGGTCGTACCGCCCCTCCGTCACGAGATATCAAAAAAGAGGACCTCGGATTCGTGATCAGGGTCAAAAGTTACTCCTTAGGACAAAGTTTCACGCAAATCGAAGAGGGGTCGGGGCAACTTTTCCCGATTTCGTGTGTGTTGGTAGAGAATTACCCTTATAGAAAAGTTTAAACTTATTAATTGTAAGACTAATGTAATTTCCAGGCCAAATAAAGATTTTTGTTTGATTCCGGGTATTCTCCGTACAACATATAAAAATTCCAAGAATTTTGTGCCGGGAATTCCCGGGTTGGACGCTCTATTGCCAAGCACGTGGTTTTTTGCGTTTGACAGCTGTCATTCGTTCCAATTCCAAAGACTTTTCTCAACATGCTGGAAGCTAGTCAGTAATTCCAAGTTATTTTTATAAATTTGAGCAATTCTGCGTGGTTTCTGGAAATCCCAAGTAATTCTGGGAAATCATAGTAATTCGTGACATATTGCCAGTAATTCTGGTAATTCTATTTAGACTGGTCAGTAACAAATTTCATCTAATTTTTCTTAAAATCCGCAATAAAAAAGCACACAAATATCACTTAATAGCTCAAAAAAAAGTGAAATTTGGCCTCAAAAAGTACCTAAGTATCACTTAAGTGGGCATAACTCGAGGCACGGTTGCAAGATTTTCAATGTTTGGGACTTGTTGGAAAGATTTTTCAATTATCTAATTAATGGTGGGTCAGATAATGGGTCTGGACTTAGTTGAAATACATTTAAGTGAGATCCGGCTTCAAAAAAGTACTCAAATAACACTTAAGTGGGAATAACTCGGGATAGGGTTGCCAGATCTCCAATGTTTTGGACTCTTTGGAAAGGATTTTTGATGACCTTACCAACGATGTATAACATGATGGTAATTTCGACGTTAAGTTGAATCATTGGTCAAAACTCATTTCCCCCCAAAATATCAAATTTAAGGAGCAAAATCTCTGTTTCAAACATGATGCAATATGGCGAAATATTGATATCCAACGAGTATAGCTCCTCAATTTTGAGCTTAATAGAATATTTTTATTCAGATTTGGATTCAACGATTGCCTAGTTATATTTCAATTTCATAGTTGTTCAACATTCATCATGGTCACCTCTTGAGAAAGCCACAAAAAAATTGGTAATTTCCAAGCATTTTTTTACTCGATTGTTGTAATTCTGCTGCATCTTAAAACAAATATGTTATTTTTTTTTCTCTTTTATTTTTACTTCGCTGGTTTAAATTTGCCAAAACACCCCCAAGAAATTATTTACACAGCTCAAGTAATTTAATAAACAAGCTCTTATTTCACTCTCACAGATTATCATATTCCAAATCCTCGGCTATCTTCCACTATGTGTACAATTATGACATTCCACCTAATATGGTTTCAACCGCCATCAAGCACCAACCACCAACAACCTGTGCCTGGTTGTGGACCTGATCTACTCTCAGCGACCCGGCATGTCCGGCTGGTCATCACGCGTTGACGGACGTCTGACACACGTCGCGGTCGGTCCAGTTGGCTGGTGTTTAGGGAAATGACGAACCGGTGTGGACTGCAAACTGACCGCCCATTAAAGGGGTCTAAGCCGAGGGGTGGTTGTTGTTGTTGTTGCATCAACCGACCTGCCCCACGATCCCTAATGATATCAGTGGCCCAAGCTGGCCAGCGAAAGAATTTAAGATCAAAATCAAACCACTTTCACTTACGGAACTAAAAACGTATTTTTTAGTATCATTTTTTGTTTGCTTCGCTTGCTCTCCTACCTGCTTGGGACTTCCAAGTTGGAAGTTTGCCCAGCTTGGAAGCCCTTAAAGCGACCGGACCAAAAGAGACCGCAGTGTGAGGGGCAGTCAGTTTTCGTTAGGTATGGAAATTGTTTAACTAAGACTACATAATTTTTTTGATGAGACTTTCCTTCATTCCAACTAGGCCATGGTGCATAATTGGTTTCCTCATGAAGAAATTGGGAGGGTTTTTACAAAAAGGATATGAACACTTCCGAACATCTGTATTTGCAGACGGGATTTCTGATCGATTTGGATTCTTCGGCAAATTGTAGGAATGTTATAAAAATTTAGAAGTTGAAAAAAAGTAGAAGTTTTAGAAGTTGATGTTAGTAAACGCTTCAGTTTCGTTAAGGTATGATAGATTTGGGCTCCCTGAACAAACTTCAATCGACAGAATTAAATTTTAGTGAAATTCCTGCCAATGACTAAAATTGTAAATGTTGAGTCAAATGCTAAGAAATCATTTTAGGCAACCACGGAAATTAAAAAAAAAAGTGAAATGTTTCAACAGCACTAAATGAAACCTCACTGTACTCCTTAGCCGGTGTTTGTGCAGTTTATTTTCTTAATTTCTCGATCGGTTGGCAGTTTGTGAGGCACATTTTTTTTGCTTGCTTCTCCTTGTTTTATGATTCGATGAGGGTCTCCGTGAGTGTTGGATTACCACCGCTGGCCGTCCATGTCCAGTAGCCCTGTGTGCCGACGAAACCTGCTGAACCCAGGAAGAGGAGTGCTCGAGTTGGGCTTCCCTCGTGTGTTGTGAGCAGGCAAGACCGCACGTTTGAAAAAGCTAAACCATAACATGATCGATGGCCGATAGCGGAGCTTTTGTTGAATTGTGTAATCTAGTTTATGGCATAGAATTAGTACCAAACCGGACCAAGCTGCTGCGCAGCTCCGGGGATCGTGAGGAAGAGGCTGGGCTGTTGATTGATTAGTGTTATGCTCATTAATGCCAACATCCTTAATGTCTGTCCCCCTTCCCCTCCGTCAGTGGAGCTGTGTGGACAAGTGTGACGGTCTTTGTAGGAAGAGACCGTTTAGCGACAATTGTGTGACTATCTTTCACTTTGATTTGAATGGATCGTAATTGCAGTTGCGGTGTAACAGAAAGGATTGCATTTGACGATCGTAAAACATTTTAAGTGATGCTGTATACGTTTTTTGTGAGGCAATCAAATCTGCAATTGTTGATGTCTTTGACACAAAAACGGGTTTTAAGAGCGAGTTTTTCACCGATGTGAAACAGGTCGTATCAAGGTGCTCCGATTTGGATGAAACTTTCAGGGTTTGTTTGTCTATACATGAGATGAACTCATGCCAAATATGAGCCCTCTACGACAAAGGGAAGTGGGGTAAAACGGGCATTGAAGTTTGAGGTCCAAAAAACATGAAAAATCCTAAATATGCTCGCATTTCCGTAAAACTTCATCAATTCCAACTCTCTTAGATGCATTCGAATGGTCTTTTGAAGCCCTTCAAAATGTGCTATAGACATCCAGGATTGGTTTGACTTTTTCTCATAGCTTTTGCAAATTACTGTTAAAAATGGATTATTTTAAAACCTTAATATCTTTTTCCAACAGCCTCCAACACCCATACTCCCATAGGTCAAAAGTTAGGGAATTTCATGGACTATAAGCCTACGGTCATAACTTTTTGGCCAATCGCAGTTTTTCTCATAGTTTTACGATTTTTCTATAACAAACATTTTACAACGTTGGTTTTTGCCCTGTAGGCCTCCATAGCGGCACTTTTTGGTTTCAATTTTGACATATTCGGAATCCTCAAAAAAATTTACATTAGATTGAGGTGTTGGAATTTTGAATTTGATTGGAAAAAATGCTATTTAGAATGAATTAAAATATTTTTTATCAATTTGTTGGATTAGGGGTAAAACAGGTATTCGCCTACTTGATACAGCATTTGACGTATTGAACACAGGGTATGATAAATCAGACTTTTTTTCATAAATGTTTTATTTCATTATTTTCTTTATCAAATTCATAACTCCAACATCTCAATCTTATGTAAAATTTCCTGAGGATTCCGAATATGTCAAAATTGAGACCAAAAAGTGCCGCTATGGAGGCCTACAAGGCAAAAACCAACGTTGTAAAATGTTTGTTATAGAAAAATCGTAAAACTATGAGAAAAACTGCGATTGGCCAAAAAGTTATTACCGTAGGCTTATAGCCCATGAAATTCCCTAACTTTTGACCTGTGGGAGTATGGGTGTTGGAGGCTGTTGGAAAAAGATATTAAGGTTTTAAAATAATCCATTTTTAACAGTAATTTGCAAAAGCTATGAGAAAAATTCAAACCAATCCTGGGTGTCTATAGCACATTTTTAAGGGCTTCAAAAGACCATTCGAATGCATCTAAGAGAGTTGGAATTGATGAAGTTTTACGGAAATGCGAGCATATTTATTATTTTTCATGTTTTTGGGCCTCAAACTTCAATGCCCGTTTTACCTCACTTCCCTTTGTCGTAGAGGGCTCATATTTGGCATGAGTTCATCTCATGTATAGACAAACAAACCCTGAAAGTTTCATCCAAATCGGAGCACCTCGATACGACCTCTAGAACAAACCGAGCAGAATCTACAAATACTGCCTCTTAAGCAGTAATTATATCATAGTCATAAATCACTTTCAGACGAGCTAGCAAACTATCCTTTAAGTTTGCGAAAAAGTTTTGCTATCTAAGTAAGGACTATATTTTGTGGCTGTTCAGTAGGGTGACAAGAAAAATTGAAAATTTTGGAAAATCTGAAGAGCTACCCCCTGGCTCGATTCTTTAGGCAATAATAAGAACTGTGCCAATGTTGAGCCAAATCGGTTAAGGTTAACTCTCAACTGCTCAATTTTTTTTGTTTTATGTTTTTCTTGTTTCATTTTATGATTTTTAATTTGCATTTATCTTGTTTAGTTTATGTTTGTTTTCGATAGTATTTGGCCTATTCTACCACCTCCTATCATCACATTTTGCCTATCTATTTTTTTCATGTTTTACAGTTTTTTTTTTAAATTTTTTGCTTGTTTTTCACATTTTCTGCTTTAGAATGACACCATCATCATTTAAATTGTAGAAAAATGCGTAGGGGAAAGTGGGGCAAGTGTAACAAGCTAAGGAAATGCTCGTTATAACCCATTAAAAAGTTAAAAAATCTGTCGGATTTTATTATAATCATCTTATTCTAGGTCTTGACTAAGACTTTGTTAAAACAAGTTTTTAAAAAATCCTGTTTTTTAATGTGAAAAATTGATTTTAAAATTTTGATTTTCCGTACGTTCTACTCAACTAGTGGGGCAAGACGAACAACCCGTTGGGGCAAGAGGAACAATGTATGAAAAAACATGTTAATTTGCTAACAATTAAACTGTTATCACTTAGATACATCAGATTAGAATGTATTTGAATGGTTTCTTCATTTTTAGATTAAATAATGATATTTTACTAAAAGTTTTATCGCTTTTACGAAAAAAAAATACTACTTCGATGATAAATAGTAAATTTTTGTAATATCACTATACTTTGTATGAACAATTTTTTTTAACGATTGTTTATCAGTTCTTAAGTACTTTCATGTATTTATTTCCCAATAAAATATGTTCTTGCAGCAATTCGTAATTTTTCCATACTAAAAATCCATATGGTACACTTGCCCCACCTGAACAAGATTTTTTAAAAGCTCTCAACAAAAATAACCAAAAGTTAAATCATACTTTGTAATAGTGGCAAGTCATTTGTAGGGACACTACTGATCTAGGAAAAATAGCATTTTGATAAAATGAGCCTTAAAACGAACCCTAAGCCTTATTTTGTACTTTCCAAATATTATAAGAAAAAAAAGGTTTTGAAAAAAACTTCATTAAATTTTATGCCCCGTGGCGTTTACGTCATTTTGGCGGTTATGTGGTAGTAGAATCAGCTAATTGCATTGCTAGCAACAATTCCTCATACTGGAAATAATCAAAATTGTAAAAATTACGGCCGTAGGAGCGATTGTTCCTCTTGCCCCATATGGTCGTCTTGCCCCACCTTCCCCTAATGGCATAGTCTGGGACACTAGAAAAATTACCGCATACTTCTTTTAACTTAAAATATAGGAAATGTTAGACCCCTAAAAATGACATTTTAAAAACATTGGCTTTAAAATTTTCTTAAATTTTAAGAATTCTTATTTCCAATGCTTTTTGAAGATCAAAAATTGGTTGAAAATTGGATTTTTGGCAATTTTTAAAAACGAAGTCCGTCTAAAGGCGGGGTTGGGTTGTAGGGGAGAGTGGGGAGACTTAATCCCCCTTTTTTGTATCGCACATACCTCTGTCAATTTCTCACAAAACTTTGAACTTTTTGGATCAATTGAAAGCTTAAACATTCAATTATGTTTGAATGATAAGGGTAATTCATTAGATGAACTTTTCGAATCATGCCAAGTGTTTAAAAAAAATATTTTAAACCGGCATTTTCAAAATGTTAGGGGTAACTTGATTCCCCTTTCAACATTTTGAAGAAATCTTAAGCAAAATGTTTATTATTCATCCAAATTTTTAATTTTTTATTAGTTTCAGCAATTTTACATAAAACTTGTACGTTTATGTTCAAAATATAACAAGGTTAGTATGTAAAATATTTAAAAACTTAAAATATTTTTTTAAACCAAAAATTGAGCATGTTTACAAAAGCTGCTAACAAAACATTTGAAAAATGGTTCAAACTGCAGTAAGTTATGTACAACTATACTAAAGGAAACTATGTACGAAAACCCAGCCCAATTAATTAAGCTTGAGGCTGATTCCATCGACTGTAAAAATGCAGGGATCAAGTCTCCCTAAGCGTACTTTTTTAAAAAACAATTGATTGTAAAATAGTATGACGATAAATTTAACCCGGGCATGATCTTCGGGTCTATATGACCCAAGAGCATGATAAAAGTTATCTTAAGTTTTGACCTTTGACACTTATAGAGCTGAAATTTTATGACTTTGTGTATCTTACCAAGACACACATTTGAATGGAAAAAATGGAAAAAATGGAAACTTCCAGTGGCCACCGGAAGTTCCCCCCAGAAAAAAAGTCACACTTATGGTACTCGGGTCTATTTGACCCAGAAATGTTTTTGACTGCCAAAATTCGTAATCTTAACCGATTTTGGATGTCTTGGCCGCAAATGAAAGGTTAGAATGGCTTCTTTGCGATTCCGTCTGGCAGAACCGGTTTTGGATACTATGGCCACCGGGAACCCGTTACAACCGAAAAAAGTCCTTTTTGAGGCCCCGACTTTGAGGACCTGTATCTCCGAAACGATAACACATAGCTGGTTGATTCCGGATGCATTTGACGGGTAATTACCTCAACTTTAAGCTCCCGTAAAGAAATTATGAAAATTATGACCATCTGAGGTCATGTAAATATTCTCTGACCCAACCTGGTCACTCCGGAACCGGTTCCCGGTGGCCACTGGGGGACACTTCCGGAGTATGCAAGGAAGCATATCATGCGACATATCACACTTCATGAAATTGAAAATTATAACCATCTAAGGTCATACCGATATCATCTGACCCAATATGGTCACTCTGGAACCGGTTACTGGTGGACACTAGGGGACACTTCCAGAGTATGCAAAAAACCCTATCATGCGACATATCAAACATCATGAAATTGAAAATTATGACCATCTAAGGTTATGCCAATATCCTATGAAATGCCTATGGGTTTTGGAGTTGATAAGTTTATCAAACAATTCGAGTAAAAAAAATATTTTTTTGAATAAATTTTGGGTGTTTTCTATACATATCAAAACAAAGAAAAAAGATCTCTTGGAGGTTTTTTGCAGCACTTTTTAGAAAAGTGTGTGTAACTCTATCTTAACATTTTTTTTCTTTGTTTTCTTACAATGAGTTTTAGTCAATTTCGATCAACTATCTAGAGCAAAGCTAATTTTTTACCCCCATGCCCCGGGGATCAAGTCTCCCCAATCTCGCCCAATATTGACCAAATGTGTGAGATTCTTGCAGGAAATTAAAAAAAACTGATCTAAAAACGTTGATCGAAAAATATTTGACTTTGTTTTTAGATGTAAAATTTAATTTGCAATCGAAGAGTACTCCACATAAATTTCGATAGTTTGCACGATTTGAAGTTATGTATATTTTTATGTTGATAAGGCCGTTGCAAATATTTTTGAAGTTACTGTCCCTCAAAAAGAAAAATAAGTATAAACGTTAAGATTTTCCATCCATGGTTTTAGCATAAAAAAGTGATTTTTGATGAAGATTTTTTTTGCGGTGCAGTCCATCGGAATTTTATAAAACATATTTTTAAATGGGTTCAAGCATACTAAATAGGAT
Organism: Culex quinquefasciatus; assembly: GCF_015732765.1. Taxonomy (NCBI): domain Eukaryota; kingdom Metazoa; phylum Arthropoda; class Insecta; order Diptera; family Culicidae; genus Culex; species Culex quinquefasciatus. The sequence goes on from NC_051863.1 coordinate 42,182,382, forward strand.
TATCAATGCAGAAAAATGCATTTTAGATTGGTTTCAGTTGATTAGACTTCTATTTTTATAAACATTTTGAAGTTAAAAAATAAAAAATTCCCCCCTTTTCGACCAAATTTTAAGGCAAGCGGACATAAACTTTGAATAATTATTTGCAATGGCCTAACGTGCTTCTCTTTACATGTTTTTGCCTTCCTCACCTCACTGAGCAAATGTCTGTGTGTGTGGTGGGATGCTGATCAAAAAATTTGCACTGGGTTATCTCGGCACTGGCTCATCTAATTTTGTCTTTTTTGGTCTCATTCGATCCGTCTTAGGGTCACACATTGTTGGAAGGGTAATTAGAAGCCATTTTCCACGCGTCCAAAATATTGAAGAACTAACATCCCTATCAAAAGTTATGAGCACTGTTGTACGGATCCATCGTGAGACCCATCGTTGGATTGGTAATCAAAAGACCATTTTGATGAAAGATTTAAGTTGGTGCAATTCTGATTGAATGTATTCACTATGGGTCATTCCAGGTCAACTGAGTACACTTTTGGACTCGACCTTCACCGATTTGGACCAAACTTGGAGGGAACGTTTATCTATCGATAGTTAACAGAAATCCCTAGTTTGTGTGCTAATTGGACCATCCCTCTATTTTTGGCACCGCCCTCTTTTTTGGCGATTTTCTAAAAAACTTTTTTTTTCTTTCAATCATAACTTTGCAACTATTTGAGCAAAAGACTTTCTACAGGTTGCATTTTATAGAAAATTGTCCAAGGAATTCGATAAAAATAAAATTTTAACCCTTAAATGTCCACTTATATTATATTTTAACGTTTTAAGTATAAAAACTCAGTTTTGACCAATTGATTATATTTTTATTTTTTTTTATTTTATCGCCATCGTGTTCCCCGGACAATTTCACATAATAATCAATATTGACTTCAAACTAAAATGAACTATTGGCGAGATACAGCGATTTTACTGAAAAAAGTTTGATTTTGCACTGCACTCTGTCCTATGAATTCAAATCCGAAACAAGCTTCTCACATATAAAAACCGAATTATGCGAGATTCATTCCTTTTTGTTGAAAAGTACACCATGAACTTCCGAGTGCTGCGCAAAATCAAACTTTTTTCAGTAAAATCGCTGTATCTCGTCAATAGTTCATTTTAGTTTGAAGTCTACATTGATTATTATGTAAAATTGTCCGGGAAACACGATGGTGATAAAATAAAACAAATAAAAATATAAGCAATTGGTCAAAACTGAATTTTTATACTTAAAACGATAAAATATAATATAAGTGGGCATTTAAGGGTTAAAATTTTATTTTTATCGAATTCCTTGGACAATTTTCTATAAAATGCAACCTGTAGAAAGTCTTTTGCTCAAATAGTTGCAAAGTTATGATTGAAAGAAAAAAAAGTTTTTTAGAAAATCGCCAAAAAAGAGGGCGGTGCCAAAAATAGAGGGATGGTCCAATCAGCACCAAACTTGGTATTTCTGTTAACTATCGATAGATAAACGTTCCCTCCAAGTTTGGTCCAAATCGGTGAAGGTCGAGTCCAAAAGTGTACTCAGTTGAGCTGGAATGACCCCTATATGAATGTGAGGAAGGCACTAACCACCAAAAGGTGGATTAAGTATGTTTAATACAAGCATGGCCGCCAAATGGCCAAATGTGAATGATATCTTTCAGAGCCTTAATTTTGATAAATATATGTTAATTCGAGCCCAAAGCCTTATTTTGTCCTTTTAAATATTTAACATAAGAAAATAAGTAGTTGAATTTACTGAAATTGATAACACATGCTTTGAAAGTAAAATAGAAACAGTGTTATCTAACAACATAAATTTGATTGACACATGAAAGAGAATTTCCACTCTCAATCGATAGAATCAATCACCTCTCACACTGACCCAAAGGAAGTGATAATTCAAGACGCAGAAAAAAAAACCTCACTGCGTAAGGAAATTCCATTTGCAAAAAAAAAATCCTCCGGCACGCAGACGTCGTGCTCCACATTAGGCCGAGGTTTCCGCGTTGTCAGGTCGAACCCCAACCTAGCTGCAAGGGGCTCACCGCAGCGACCGTTTTTTTTTCCTCTAATCACAACCGTACCCTTACGCACAGCAAGTTCCACTTCTCCGGACTCAAACAGCTTCATTTCCTCCTCGAGCATTGCCCGAATCAATCGGTGGCGGCGACAACCTCCCACAAAACAACAAGCAACCGGCAACATAAACTGATGCTTGCTGGTGGTATCTAGTGTCTGATGGAACCACTCAGATCAAGTTTCCACGCCAGTCAACCGCTTCAAGAGCGAGTAGACCGAGCGTGGTATGAAAATTACCTCATTTAGCCACTAGCTCCGTCGTATTACCGCACATTTTAGTATTATTTAATTTCGCGCAAACTTTCTTTTTCTTTCTAAAACATGCCCCCAAGGGTCCACCACCATCAGGGGGACTGCATTTTATACCGAAGTGACCGGTTGGGAATTGCCGCCTTAATCGATGCGCGCGCTAAACTGTTCCACGCCAGAGGCTCTGGGGGTTTGTCCGAGAGGTCCGAAACTGGTCCAATCACGCGTGCTGCTACGAGTCCAACGTGCGTAAATGGAGCGATCGCACGGTTGAGATCTGCGGATCTTGGAACGATCGATGCCGCGAGGGTGTTGGGTTGTTTGTTTTCATGTACGGATGCTTTTTCATAGAATTATTAAGTGCTCTCAAAATTATTAATCTGATCATTTCTGGCAGGAACAAAAAAAAGTAAAAAAAAAGTGATTATTTTTTCAAAACTACAGTCGACTCTCTGGCTGTCGATCTTCTCGATATCAATATTGCTCCATGTACCGATGAATTCTTAGTCCCTTCAAATTGCATACTTCGATTGTCTTTATTCCTCGATATTTTCTCTTGCTTGAAGGATCTCTTCCTCGACGGTCCCTTGGATTCTATTTGCTTTAAACATCTATTCCGGTTGTCAATAATTTCACTTTCTCATGGCTTGCATAGACATTTTTCCTTGAAAAACGAAGCTTTGAAGGGTGTTTGACATTTCTTTGTATTTGTTTGCTGAGCGTTGCCATGATTCTCTCCCACAGCTGGTTAGCAAGAAAAAACACATTTCAATCGAGTCTTCATTTTGCATCGTTCTGTAAACTGATGATTCTTTTCCTTGACGGTCCCTTGAATATTGACAACCAGAGAGTCGACTGTATATAATAATTTCTAGAAGCGATATAAAAATTAAGTTGATTGTTTCAAACGAAATAAAATTGAAATATTTCAACTGACCAAAAAATCATCACAAACATCGCGTGATCAAAAACGCCAAACAGTAGGCAATATTTTAGCTGCGAACCGGTACAATGAAGGCTGCAGTCTCGTTCATCCAAGCGGTTTACGTGCTTGCTTTGATATTGAGTAAAACCACGGGTATGAATCTTCAAGCAATTTCAATATGGCGACTTGTATCAGAAGAAAGTGATGCATTTTCGCTAGTTCTCACTGTTCTGTGTTCTGCGTGCACGTCCGCAAATATCGACCACACACATACTAACACAAAGCGCCACCAGGAGGCAAAAGGTAGTTACGAATATTTTTGGCACTTTTGTTAAAAAATATGCGGTTTTGCAAAAACTAATAACAAAACCAACTTTTAAGTGTAGTTCGACTATCAAACTTGTAATTCGTTGCTGATTTGTTAGGATTTTTTTTAAATAAAAAGTTTTTTTGCAGCACCCCTTTTGGGCGGACATTTCTGTTGTCACCTTTTGGTTCCTTGGATTAACCAAGGATAATTTCACAGTGTAATAAACAGGGCAGCTACCACCACGCGGCGCCACCGTTTTGATTGAGAAAATGATACAGGTTTTTCAGACGAGTTTCAATCCCGTGGTAAAACGGTGGAAACGTTTCCGCTGCCTAGGCGATAGCTATAAGCTTCTCTGGTTTGACCAAAGATGGCATTTGATGGGAACTGCATAGAAAATCTGATTCATATTTTTATTTGTTTAAAAAAAAATCTCAAATTTAACAAATAATTGTTTATTAATTATATAATTTATATAATAAATTTCAGGTCATCATTGGCTTTGTGATATGGTCTTGCCTGTTGCTACAAATGACTCCCGCCGAACCAGAGACCCAACCCAACCGCCAAGTCAACCTGGAAGACATCGAACGGGACAATCTCAACAGCGAGCGCCACCTGGCGTTCAAGAAGGAAGCGAAACCATACCAACCCCCACTGCAAGCATCCTCTTCCCAGAGTAGCAATCACTACGCGATCCAAATCGAACACCACCCGGGTGGGGCCACCAGCCACGCCGGCATCAACTATGTCACGCCGATTCCATCGGGACCTGCTGGTATTACGTACGCTAAAATTCCGACCGGACCGGGCATAACCTACTCGAAACGTAAGTTTTTGATTTAGTACCGGTATTTTGAACTCAATTTTCTAATACAAATTCCTGCTTTTTAGCTTTCACGGCCCAGTACAACGCACAGTACCAGCCTCAGTACCCGCAGAAGGTTCCGCAGGTGCATGAAGACCACTCGACCTACACGGTGCCGTCGCGTCAGTCGTTGATCCAGCCGATCATCGGCGGAAGCGCTCCGGCCGCGAACCATCTGCTGACGCCCCAGCCGCAGTACGTGTACGTGCAGGCCCAGCCCCAGCAGGTTCACCAGTACGCGAACCACAACATGGCCCAATCGCTGATGCATATTCTCCCACAGAACCAACAGTGAGTAAAGCTAAAGACCCGCAAAGTCGCTCAAAATCAAAGCATCACGAATTGGGCGCAAAGCTCAAGCGTGAAATGTACACGTGATTTGGTTATGAACCTCAAAAAACGGTTATTTCCCACAAAATGCTCCATCAAGATGCGTGCGACCTTTATGGAACTCAATTTCCTGCCCAGTTCGGATGAGAATAATGATGGGATTGAACCATCAATTCAAAACTAATTTCTGACACTTCTGCTTGATAAATTGCCACCGACAGAAATGGAATCACAAAATAAAAAATATATCTATGGAATATTAAAATTGAAATTTTGTCTGCTTAATAATAACCGAAAATCTATGTTAAGCTTTTCTTGAACATTTTCTTTTCAATCATGAACATTATTCTTAAGACACTATGCCGAGCTCGTGTTTTTTTTTGTATTTTTTGTTTTGGTTGAATTTGGCCCAAAGAAGCCATTTTTTGTCGTTGGTTTATCCATGCAAGGGTCCATACAAGTTTGACAGCTGTCCGTACAAAAATGATGTATGAAAATTTAAAAATCTGTATCTAGAGGGTGCCTATTCTCAAGATTTTCAATTTTCCGGGAATCGAGAGTTGAATTTGACAATTCTCCGGGATTTCCCGGGAGTTTTTTGACTATGCCAATAGTGGCAATAATTCAAGAAGAAAAGTAATAAATTTGCGTTTTTTTTCAATGAATTTACTTACAATCAATTCATACTTATTCTATGAAACGTTAATTGAAGTATCCTCATTGTTTAGAGGGGCTATATCTACCTTTTGATTTTTTTTCTGAATCTGCAAATTCTAAATTGTTTCTTGAGCTTTATGGGACTGACTAGGAATTTTAGTTTAAAATGTTTACGAATAATATATAATTACCCAGGATCGGGATTATTGGCGGACAATAACTTTACAAAGATTGACAGAGTTTTTTTTTCCAAAAATATAATTTGATATTAAGGTTGACGTGAAAGACAAAATGATCGGGACTTTATAGACAACAAAAAAGGAAATAACCTTGATACAACGAAATTAACTTACGGACTTAAACAAGAATAAAAAGAAGAAGAAGAAGAATTAAAAAAAATACATTATGAGGATTACTATACTCGAGAGAGGATAAGGAAATTAAACTTATTTTGAAAAAGCTTTACCCTCTTAGAAATAATAAATAAATAGTAGTTTATGCAACAAGTTGCAAAAAGAAGATTTTTTCAGCACGTGTCGTACATTTATCCAACGAGGTTCACCGAGTTGGATAAATACGACAAGTGCTGAACAAATCAAGGTTTGCAACGAGTTCCATACAACATTTTTTGCATTTCTGAAAAACACCCATTGAGTGAATATTCATGTATTTTGTCAATAAATCGTTCAAATAAAAAAAAACGTTGAAAAGTATTACTTTTCAAAACTAATGCTGAAAAAATCAACTTTTCAGCATCCATTTCAGTGCTGAAAAGTAGAACTTTTCAGCATTTGTTTTGAAATGTGTTTCTATTCGAATCTGTTATTTTTAGTAGATAAAAGTAGGCTGTTTCGTCACGCGAGAATGACAGGAAAAGTAGGAAGTTTCAAGACGGAATTGCAAAAAATAATAATTTGAAAGCTTCAGATTTCATTTCAGGGATGTTACTGCTAAGTATAATTTGAGGTATATTTTAGGGTCCTCGTTTTTTTGGCTTCTCTCAATGGAGCACTCGATTTGAGTGCTAGAAATGACAGTTCTCCTATAAGGAATACATTGTAGAAAAAAGCAAAAACTGCTCGAATGGAAATGCTCCATTATAATTATTGGTATTCAAAATTTATACTTTCTGAATATGAAGATTAGAGAAGAATTGGTTTATTCGAACTCCAACATCAATCATTGAATATTCAATGTTCTAAACAATTAACAATTTTCCAAATAATTTTCTGATAGGTTAATATAATTTTGCTTCGATATTTATAAGTTTAAAATTTATAAGTCTCGACCGAATTTCTCGGGAATCGAGAGGTCCAAAAATGGTCGATTTCCCGGGAATTCCCGCTCGTCACCCACTATCTGTATCTTTTGAAGGTATTTTTTGATCGATTTGGTGTCTTCGGCAAAGTTGTAGGTATGGATAAGGACTACACTGAAAAAAAATGATACACGATAATGATACATGATAAAATTGGTGTTTTTTAAATTTAACTTTTTGTCACTAAAACTTTAATTATAAAAAAACACAATTTTTAATTTTTTTAATATGTTTTAGGGGACATCAAATACCATTTTTGAGAAATTTCCAGGCTGCGCAAAAAAAATTTTGAACGAGTTATGAATTTTTGGATCAATACTGATTTTTTTCAAATAATCGAAATATTGGTCGCCAAAATTTTTTAACATCATTTTCCGGTGTAAATTCAAACTTGCAATCAAAAAGTACTTTAGTGAAATTTTGATAAAGTGCACCGTTTTCAAGTTATAGCCATTTTTAGGTAACTTTTTTGAAAATAGTCGCAGTTTTTCATTTTTTTTAATTAGTTCACATGTTTGCCAACTTTTGAAAAAAAAAATTGAAAAGCTGCAAAAATTCACTATATTTTGCTTTTTTGAACTTTGTTGACCTTTAGTTGCTGAGATATTGCCATGCAATGGTTTAAAAACAAGAAAAATGATGTTTTCTAAGTCTCACCCAAACAAACCACAATTTTCTAACGTCGATATCTCAGCAACTAATGATCCAATTTATAAAGTTAAAATATGAAACAATCGTAAAATTTTTCGATCTTTTCGAAAACAATATTTTCAAAATTTTCAAATAAAGGCTCACATTTCAAAAGGGCCAAACATTCAATATCACGCACCCGCAATCTCTTATATTAAGGATTTATGCACTCAATTCCGGTTTGCTATGGAATGAAGCATCATCAAAATCCAACCGCTATAAAAAAAAACATTAAATAACAATCCCCCTAAAAAAAAATTGAAATTGAAAAGTTCCTTCCTTACTAATTATGTCTGATATTTACTGTGTTATTCAAACCTATTAAACCTAACGCAACTGATGTGACAAATGAGGGACCGCATTACCCATTGAAATAACCCTGACTCAATTTGTAACCATAAAGTCTAAATCGTACCATGCGGTGTTTCTGATTCTGATTGACGATTTCCTTGGTGTTGGCGACGGTGTCATCAATTAGATTGCATATTGCATAGCCATCAAACCAAGGATCGTTACGAGATTAGTCGAAAAAAAAATAGAACTGGTAATTTGTAGCAAAATTAATCACACCTTCTGTTATTAAATTAAACATTTTAAATCAATGTTTTGAGATGCTAAAATGTAACTGTGTCATAGGCAACATTCACTTAAGTGTATATTGAAAGAAATATACACAAATATCTTAACATACACGGAGATAAAAGAGTTCCCAAAATCGTGAACAAGTACCATGAAATTTGAACACTTTGTTCGTGGTTCCCATTTTCATGAACGCTTGTTCACGATTTTGGGAACTCTGTTTTCTCCGTGTAGTGTTATTGATAACCTTCAATCAAAATAGTAACTTTCAATCAAAATAGTGGAAACGAAACATCATCAAGATCCACCGAAATACTGCGCGCTCTCAACACACAATTAAGTTTACGATGTACGGTTGTTGGAAGTAATTGATCATCATAAACGCCACACAACCGAAGCAATAGGCAACGATGAATAAATCATCTTCGAGTTGCCATAAACATTTGACACGCACCTCTTCATAGGCATTTAATTCCTGCTGAAACTGTACAAAAATTACCTATTTTACAATTATTGGTCAACTCGATCTGACGACGTGACAAAATAATTGTACTGCGCGCTGTTCCGAAACTTTCCAAACAATTAATTCTCAACCTTTATTGCGCACATTTCTTTTCAAACGTTGTCATTAAATCATGGTTGCCTGCATAGAAAAAAAAACTGAACAGACAAACTGAGGGTAAATACTATCCTGCAATGACAAAAAAAAACATTACACCTTAAGGTGACGTGCTCTAGTTGCGGCGAATAAAGATGACACCGAGCCGAAAGGTTTAACGCGACGATAATCATCATTACCGTGCCACGCCAATTTGAATGACATTCTCGCCGGTAGGTGCGACACACTGACTGTTGCTTCACTGTTTTACGCTGCTGTTTGGGAAATTGCTACCCACTTCAGTTGGGTAAACCGGTGTGCTTAGGCGTAGTTTTTTCAAACACAAAATACTTAACATAATTCATATTGAAATGTTATTCCCAAAATCAGAGAAAACTTCTTTTTCAAACATTATTTCTAAACATCTACATTTTTTCCATGTTTTGTGAGTGAAATTAAACTAAATCGAAAAGGATTTCAGTTTGTGTCATACAAAAAAAAAACATGAAACAAAAATAACCCGTTAAGGTCATCGCAAATATTTTCACAACGCAAATGTATACTGTTGCTGTTGCTGGCCCGATGTTCGCGAAGAGGCGCTTGCGCCAGATCCCACCAGAAATTGCACGATGTCAAAATAAGTAAGCAGATGAGCTTTTAGGTCCGCAAAACTTCTCTCGGCCGAGCATGCCAGACAATTTTGACGAGACGTCCGAGATGGGGGCAATCTTGCTGCTGCTGCTGCTGCTGCTACCGTGGATTATGATGTTGATGATGATGATGGATAAAGAGTAATTTGTGCAGCCAATATTGGCACATACACATTGAGAGGTTGTCGAACACATGAACACTTACAGATATTCAGACAGATTGTTTGCAAAAAATACACATAATTTAAGTTCATTTCAATTTTATTAATGGTCAAAAATACATTTTTTGTAACTCCATTGTAAATCTACATTTTTTTCTGACATTCTAGAATGATGAAACATCCTGCATTTTTTTATCAAAAATTACTGAAACCCCAAAGTAATACTTTGCGATACAAGGGCAAAAAAGTTCCACTTTTCTGTTGTAGATATTCAGATTCCTTTCCGTGAATTCAAATTCTTACGCTACGTCTATTTTTCTAAGATAAGTAATTATAGATTAGTCATCATGGCTTGAAATCTGTATAAACTTAGAAATAATGCTGAGCTGTTATAAGTTCTCGCTTACATTTTCAAATGGTCCTATTTACATAAAAAACATTGGTTGTTTTGTAGTGCAGCAATTCCATTTAAAAAGAGCCTAAACCGAAAAAAAAGTTCTCCGATCGGGCTCAAAATTTCTCTGGGGGTTCTTTGGCCAAAATATTTAGACCTTTTTTTTTAGTTTGGCCATTAAGGTGACCTACAGCGTGCTAGGGTGGTTCGAAAAATGGCAATTTTCGTAATTTTTGCCAAAAAAAAAAACATTTTTTTTTCAATAAATCATAACTCCGCGTCATTTCATCCGATTTAAGTTGTCATAGACACAAAAGAATGGTGATTAGCTATTTGAGAAAAATAGTAAGAAGTTTCAAAAATCTAGCATTTGAAAAATTCGTATGAAAACTTAAAATGGCATTTTGACCATAGAGCCTATGTCTAAATAGTCGTTTATGCAACAAGTTGCAAAAAGAGGATTTTTTCAGCACGAGTCGTACATTTATCCAACGAGGTTCACCGAGTTGGATAAATACGAAAAGTGCTGAAAAAATCAAGTTTTGCAACGAGTTCCATACAACATTTTTTGCAATTCCAAAAAACACACACTGAGTGAAATTTTATGTCAAATTTTCATGTATTTTGTCAATAAATCGTTTAAATTAAAAAAATGTTGAAAAGTGTTACTTTTCGAAACAAGTGCTGAAAAGTTCAACTTTTCAGCACCGATTTGAGTGCTGAAAAGTAGAACTTTTCAGCATTTATTTTGAAAAGTGTTGCTATTCGATTCTGTTATTTTTGGTACAGAAAAGTAGGCTATTTCGTCGTTCAAGAATGACAGGAAAAGTAAGTAGTTTCACGACAGAATTGCAAAAAATATTTTTATCGGATTCCTCGGAAAATTTTACAAATCATTTAAAAAAATTGGCGATGTCAAACCGTACTTTTCGAGATATGATTTTTTTGAAAATAAAAACTGAGTTTTTCGACGCGCCACGCGCAAAAACGGAAGAATGACGAAATCGGCAAAAAATCATCTTTTCTCTCTAAAACTGCGATGACTTCAAAATTTCAGTGATGACCTATACATTTTCGTACCACTTAAGCACTTACCCTAATGGCCAAACAAAACAATACGGGTCTAATTATTTTGGCCATTATTTTGGGTTTTTAGTAGTTGAGAAACTCTGTACACAGTAAAAAAATGTAAATTTTGAAGGTGTATGTGGTGTATTTTATGATGTAATTTAACCTATGTATTAGGGTGGTCCAAACTCAGGCTTCTTCAGGCATACCCCCTGGAAATATTGGCCCACCATTAGGCTGACCACGTGGTCAGAATGAGTTCAAATTTGGAATTTAGTCGGTAATGGGCCAATATTTGATTTCAAAAAAAAAAAAACTGTGGATTCCTAGGCCAAAACAATGAGACCCTTTTTTTTGTTTGGCCGCTAGGGTGGTCCCGAAAGTTTGCATTTTCGTCACTTTTCGCAAAAACTACATATATCAAAAATCATAACCACGCGCCATTTCAACTGATTTTAACTGTCTTGGACGCAAATGAAAGGTATTTGAATGAACAGGTCGAATGAAACTTTTAAATTACGGTGTTTGGACCAAAAAAGGCTGGTAATATTTATGTCAAGGGTGGAACAACTTAACCTTGACCAAATGCGTTAAAATTTTCAGACTAGCTTTTGGGACCATAGTGCTTGAACAATCCGGTTGAGGCGCTCGATATTGAACACTTTTGTCCTTTTCATATATCCGTGAGCCATGCTAATGTCCAAATAAAGGTCCTAGCAATAGTAGGGTGGACAGAAAAAAATCTATTGAAAAATTATCAACAAAGTGTCCAGAGTTTGTGAGTATTACGAATATGTGGGATCACTGCACCATGATTTCTACTGATTTTTAAAAGTTTGCTGTTATTTAAAAATTCGACATGTATCTGGAAATCTACTAGCTGAACAATCCCCAACGAAATCTGTCTTTTTTTATCAATTTTATTGTTTGCATTGTTTAATCCGGCTGAAACTTTTTCGGTGCATTCAGTATGCCCAAAGAAGCCATTTTGCATCATTAGTTTGTCCATATCATTTTCCATACAAATTTGGCTACTGTCCATACAAAAATGATATATTAAAATCCAAAAATCTGTATCTTTTGAGGAAATTTTTTGATCGATTTGGTGCCTTCGGCAAAGTTGTAGGTATGGATAAGGACTACACTGAAAAAAGAGTGATTCAAGGAAAAAAAAATGGGTTTTTTTTATAATTTCACTTTTTGTCATTAAAACTTGATTTGCAAAAAACACTGTTTTATTTTTTTTTATTTTCTGATATGTTTTAGGGGACATCAAAATCAATGCATTTAATGCCAACTTTTCAGAAATTTCCAGAACGGGCAAAAAATCTTTGGCCAAGTTTTGAATTTTTGAATCATCACTTTTTTTTTCTAAAAAATCGAAATATTGATCGCAAAAATTTTTCAACTTCATTTTTCGATGTAAAATAGAATTGGCAATCAAAAAGTACTTTGGTGAAATTTTGGTAAAGTGCACCGTTTTCAAGTTTTAGCCATTTTTTGGTGACTTAATTTGAAAATAGTCGCAGTTATGCATTTTTTAAAATTGATGACCATGTTTGCCCACCTTTGAAAAAAAAATATTTTTTTTTCGAAGAGCTGAAAAAATCTCTCTATATTTTGCTTTTTAGAAATTTGTTGATGCGACTCTTAGTTGATGAGATATTGCCATCAAAAGGTTTAAAAATAGGAAAATTGATGTTTTCGAGGTCTTATTCAAACAACCCACCATTTTCTACTGATGATATCTCAGCAAGTAATGGTCCGATTTTCAATATTAGAGTATGAAACTTTCGTGAAATTTTCCGATCTTTTCAAAAACAATATTTTCATTTTTTAAAATCAAGACCAACATTTCAAAAGGGCCAAAAGTTCAATATTACGCCCTTTCGAACCTACATAGCTAAAACTTTGCCGAAGACACAAAATCGATCAAAAAATTCTTCCAAAAGATACAGATTTTTGAATTTTCATGTATCATTTTTGTATGGACAGTAGCCAAATTTGTATGGAATGTGATATGGACAAACTAATGATGCAAAATGGCTTCTTTGGGCACACCGAAGGCACCAAAAATGTTTCAGTCGGATTAAAAAATACAAAAAAATCGAATTACCGAAATATCACAAAATTGCTCAGCTGTGCCGTGAATTAAGAATTCACATGCACTTTTATTTGCTTTGGCTGTCTCGTGTTATTTGCAATAAAGTTTTCTCTTTAGTAGTCGTAAATCTAGCAATTACTCTGCCAAACTATCGACCCCGCAAAATTTACGTCAGTTGTCGCACGACCAGCCGTTAAAAACTGACACAATCTGCATCGAAAGTGCCACTACCAGACGGCACCTTTTTAATTTCTTCAGCGACTCTGACCCACGCGACATTTACAGCCACCGCGTGATTTCAGCAAACAACAAACCGCGCAAATGCAAATTCGGAACCATGCAAATCACTATTTGGATGACCCCGATATGCGCGAGGCTCCACGCGCGTTCTGCGTAACCGGTCGAAGGCCTGTTTTTAAGACCACGCGGTCGGTGGTGGCTATTGTATCGCGATTCGATTTACTTCATCACCGGATTCGTCATGGGATATTGTGCAGTCGGTATGGTTGTAATTCGGAGTACTATCGAACAGATGATCGGCAGCACTGTATGTATTGGGCTCTCCATTGATCGAGTCAAGATGAAAGGAACAAATCAATAAAGTTCGGTTTCGATCTTGCCGCGTGGGACTCCAGGGCCTGTCAACGGCTACGGTGTGGGGGTTTCAGGCTATTCAGCATTCATCGGCGTCGACGGGTTCGAATAAAAATGAAACTAATCGTCTATAATCGCCTGTATCGCTAATATCGAGACGGGGAGATCACATAAGCATACTTGGCCGAGCCGGCTGAACCGGTCGGTTTGGGGTAGCTCTAGCTGAGTGCATACCAAGTAGTTGCTTTCGTGAACCTGAAGAGTTGATGATACCTCTCCGGTTGACCGAGTTCGGATCGGTGTGGTGCGATGATTGAAATTGAAATGCAATATAAAAGTACAATCTTTAGCTGTGCTCTCGAGCAGCTGTTTAATTCGCTGCCGAGTTACGTAAGTGGTCCCGCAGATGATCGGTACAAATAACATTACATTAAGGAGACTGAGCGTGAGCGAGATCTCGAAGGAAACTGGATCCCGATCATTAGGGGAATGTTAGAACCATTAGAAATTATGGTACGCAATCTCAATAAATTGTACGGTCTGACAGAGTTCAGCATTTTAATCCAAAGTGTGTGGTTCAGGCTGAATACAGGGGTTGATTTGATAAAAATGAGAACAATTCCTAGCTACGGTTTTTGATTTTTTTTAAAGAGGTGGAGAAATTTCCTGCGAAATAATTTTTAATATTTTAGTACAGAAAACTGATAACACTACTCGACAAAACAAAACTTGTGTCAAGGGATTGACGATATCTCATCGGTTCCTCAGAGAAAAGGCATCCCCGAATCCGATGCAATCGACAGAATTTGATTTTATGTCCACGCGGACTGACGAGAAGCTGGTAAATTTTTTAACATAAAAAAATCGAACAATTTAAAAAAAACTTGCGTCTCCTCCCAACTATATGAGCCATCTACAAAAATATGGAGGCGCCTGGTGCATAGCCATTTCCTTTAAGCACAACGGAAACAACCAATACAAATGTATAAAAAGTTGTCAAGTTCGGGGGGTCCACAGCTAGCATTTTTTGTACGATTATAAAAATAAATATTAAAAGTTTAAAATTAAAATATTTGAAAAACATTTTTTTTAAATATATTTGTTTACTAAAATTTTATGTTTCTCAAAGGTCTATGGGTACTTCGGGATGTCCATGGTAATCCAAGGACTCCCTAGAGTTAAGATCTATGAGTCTACCGCCGTAACAAGCAAGAGGTCGTCGGATTTTGACCCCGGATTATGTGCGTATAGCATCAGTGGATATGGTAGACTACTATATGAATGTAATGGGATGTACATGGTCATCCAAGGACTCCCTGGAGTTAAGATCTACGAGTCTACCGCCGTAACAAGCAAGAGGTCGTCGGATTTTGACCCCGGATTATGTGCGTATAGCATCAGTGGATATGGTAGACTACTATATGAATGTAATGGGATGTACATGGTCATCCAAGGACTCCTGGAGTTAAGATCTACGAGTCTACCGCCGTAACAAGCAAGAGGTCGTCGGATTTTGACCCCGGATTATGTGCGTATAGCATCAGTGGATATGGTAGACTACTATATGAATGTAATGGGATGTACATGGTCATCCAAGGACTCCCTAGAGTTAAGATCTATGAGTCTACCGCCGTAACAAGCAAGAGGTCGTCGGATTTTGACCCCGGATTATGTGCGTATAGCATCAGTGGATATGGTAGACTACTATATGAATGTAATGGGATGTCCATGGTCATCCAAGGACTCCCTAGAGTTAAGATCTACGAGTCTACCGCCGTAGCAAGCAAGAGGTCGTCGGATTTTGACCCCGGATTATGTGCGTATAGCATCAGTGGATATGGTAGACTACTATATGAATGTAATGGGATGTACATGGTCATCCAAGGACTCCCTGGAGTTAAGATCTACGAGTCTACCGCCGTAACAAGCAAGAGGTCGTCGGATTTTGACCCCGGATTATGTGCGTATAGCATCAGTGGATATGGTAGACTACTATATGAATGTAATGGGATGTACATGGTCATCCAAGGACTCCTGGAGTTAAGATCTACGAGTCTACCGCCGTAACAAGCAAGAGGTCGTCGGATTTTGACCCCGGATTATGTGCGTATAGCATCAGTGGATATGGTAGACTACTATATGAATGTAATGGGATGTACATGGTCATCCAAGGACTCCCTGGAGTTAAGATCTACGAGTCTACCGCCGTAACAAGCAAGAGGTCGTCGGATTTTGACCCCGGATTATGTGCGTATAGCATCAGTGGATATGGTAGACTACTATATGAATGTAATGGGATGTACATGGTCATCCAAGGACTCCCTAGAGTTAAGATCTATGAGTCTACCGCCGTAACAAGCAAGAGGTCGTCGGATTTTGACCCCGGATTATGTGCGTATAGCATCAGTGGATATGGTAGACTACTATATGAATGTAATGGGATGTCCATGGTCATCCAAGGACTCCTAGAGTTAAGATCTACGAGTCTACCGCCGTAGCAAGCAAGAGGTCGTCGGATTTTGACCCCGGATTATGTGCGTATAGCATCAGTGGATATGGTAGACTACTATATGAATGTAATGGGATGTCCATGGTCATCCAAGGACTCCCTAGAGTTAAGATCTACGAGTCTACCGCCGTAACAAGCAAGAGGTCGTCGGATTTTGACCCCGGATTATGTGCGTATAGCATCAGTGGATATGGTAGACTACTATATGAATGTAATGGGATGTCCATGGTCATCCAAGGACTCCCTAGAGTTAAGATCTACGAGTCTACCGCCGTAACAAGCAAGAGGTCGTCGGATTTTGACCCGGGATTATGTGCGTATAGCATCAGTGGATATGGTAGACTACTATATGAATGTAATGGGATGTCCATGGTCATCCAAGGACTCCCTGGAGTTAAGATCTATGAGTCTACCGCCGTAACAAGCAAGAGGTCGTCGGATTTTGACCCCGGATCATGTGCGTATAGCATCAGTGGATATGGTAGACTACTATATGAATGTAATGGGATGTA